>NC_044041.1:167989338-168639805 GCF_901765095.1 Microcaecilia unicolor | reverse complement strand
AAAAGCGAGATAGAAATAAATGGCTAAAGATGTAAAGAGAGGTGACAAGACCTTTTTCAGATATATTGGTGAAAGGAAAAAAGTTAGGAATGGATTGGTAAGACTGAGAGATGCTGAGAACAGCTATGTGGAGAGTGATGAGGATAAAGTGAATATACTAAACAAACAAATATGTCTCTTCGGTGTTCATGGAAGAAAATCCTTGAGAAGGACCACGGTCAGCTGCAGAGGGTTTATCTGAGATTGGAGTGGATACTGCACAGTTCACAGAAGAAAATGTTTATAAACAACTTGAAAATCTGAAAGTAGACAAAGCTTTATTATGGAATTGAAGGATGAACTTGCGGAACTATTGTTAATAATATGTAATTTATCTTTAACTCAAGCATTATAACATCCTCATTTTTGTTTTCCATTCCTTTCCTAATAATACCTAACATTCTATTTGCTTTCTTAGCAGCCGCTACACATTGAGCAGAGGGTTTCAACGTATCATCAACGATGACACCTAGATCCTTTTCCTGATCAGTGACTCCTAATGGGGAACCTTGCATCACATAGCTATAATTCGGGTTCCTCTTTCCCATATGCATCTGCCATTTGGATGCCAGGGGCCAGAGGGGATGCATCCCAGGATACTGAGGGAGCTCAGAGAAATCCTGGCAGGACCTCTTAAGGATTTATTTAATAGATCTTTAGAGATGGAAGAGGTTCCATGGGATTGGAGACAAGCTGATGTGGTCCCTCTTCACAAAGCGGGGACCGGGAAGAAGTGGGAAATATACCATTGCATTCCACAAAACTAAAAGGAGCAAGTTCCCACATGCCATCTTTTTCTTTTGATGTAGGCACAGGAAAAAAAGATGTTAAATGCTCCCAGGTTTCAACCTGTTTTTTCCATCTTAAGTAGAGGAGTGTGGTAGCCATGTTAGTCCACTCTTAAGGTTGACCTGTAATTTATCCAGTTGCAAACTATGCCAAAATATGTCACAGGACCCCAAAGTCATTCACAAAGGAAAGATATTCAACATAAAGGGATCTTTCACTTGCTCATCTTCCAATGTGGTATATATCATTCAGTTTAAAAAATGTAACGAAGGATGCTATATTGGAGAAACAGGCCAGATGCTTAAGACAAGATTCAATTTACATCGACATCACATGAACAATACTGGTGCCAGTAGGGTTCCCACACCTGTTGGTCAGCATTTTACAGGACCAGGACACTATACCAGTACTTCACAGTGAGAATCCTGAAAGGTAACTTTAAAACCATACAAGAATGTAAGACCTTTGAAGTCAGAATGATTGAATATTTTAACACCCAACAGAAAGGACTTAATAAGGATCTGGGGTTCCTAGCCCATTATAAACCATAAAGCTGTATGTCTCTGTTGATCACCCCACCCCTTACCTATCCACACCCATCCTGTTAGAATATCAATGATATGCTTTGATGTCCCCATGCATACCTCCTACCCACCCCCATCCTCCCACCCTGTCAGACTGTCATAGTAATGCTTGAATGTTTTCACTTATATACACTGTCAGCTAGCACATTTGCTTATTTCCGATCTGACGAAGAAGGGCAACCTTCGAAAGCTAATCAAGAAATGTATTAAGTTATGTCCAATAAAAAAGGTATCATCTTATTTTCTTTTCCATGTTTTATTTTGTTTGATTTCTAATGATAACCTATTTTTTTTAAATTGTATTTATAAATAGTAAGTCTGATTGATAAGTATCTGAGCCTCATAACATGATATCTGTTTTGGTGGCCCTTTTACTAGGTGAAAATATCTCTGCACGAATACAGCCCCTCCAAATGACACAATGATTTGAAATGTAGAACAAATTAGTACTCTAACCGATGAAACCAACACTTCCTCTGTATACATCCGTATGCTGCACAATCCAGCATGTTTGAAAATATAAGTAAGATTAAATAAAAATGCTACCAACAATAAAGAATAACAACGTGGATGCAGCAGCTCATAGGTTTGCTTGCTTTCTTTTGAGTGTACTAGATGATGACTGCGCGCAGGGAATGGGAAACTGCGACTAACCAAACTGGCTTCAGCTTTTTGACGTCATCCCATCTCCTGCTGAATTTCAACACCCTTGTTTATCAATAGAAATCAAACAAAATAACCTTAAGAGTGGACTAACACGGCTACCACACTCCTCTACTTAACACCCTTGTTTAAACTTCCTTGCTGGCTCATTCCATCCCCCACCAAACCGGCTGTAAGATTCATAAGATTGGTTGAAGGAACCAGACGGAGACAGAGAGATGGGGAAGCAGGTCATGAGATCAGGGTCACTGAAAGTCAGCTGATCATAGGCAACCAGGAAGTGGTATACAGCAGTCCGGCATTGTAGGGTAGACGTAGACTGAAATTAATAAATAAAAGTTTCGCTTCTGTTTGAGGTTTAATTTTTGTCGCTGCAGAATGTTAGAATGATTTAATAGGTAAAAATATCGGCATATATTTTTTTATCCTGCGTCAGACGATGGTCCAGTTATCCTACAACTAGGTAATTATCATACTGCTGGCAACTGGGCGAAAACCAGATTGGTAAGATTTAGGGATTTTAATTTAGAGTAAATAACTTGCTTTCATAGTCTGATTAATATCGCCAGTTTGGGGGGGGGGGGGGGGGTAACATCAATCATGGATTTGCAAATGCATCCGAAGGGCGGCAGGCTGCTGCTTGTTAACATTTTTTGTTTCTATTATTATTTTGTTAATTGGCATAAGTACTATTTGCAGTGCAGAAATTGCTGAGCAGGGAGTGTCCAGGTAAAACGGTTGTAGGTGAAGGGGTATTATTATTAGATTATACTAGATGGAAGCTGCTTTCTATGGCAATATATAATGGACAGTCCCTGCTTCTTGGAGCTTACAGGCTAGTTAAACAGACAAGTCACACAGAGGAGAAAATACAATTTAAACAGGGAGACTGTGATTGGGGGGGGGGGGGGGGGGGAATCCTAAGGAGTCCTTTTACTAAGCTGTACTAAAAAGTGTCTGGTGTGGATGTCAGCATGTGGGTTTTCTGTGTGGCGGTAAAATATCTGGCTTTCTATATTGCTTTGTATTGGTTGCACACTAATTTCCCAATTAACATGTGGCCATTACCACCGGAGCCCTTACTGCCACTTATTTAGGAGGCAGTAAAGGCTCCCACACTACTGCTGCTTTAATTGGGCAGTATGCAGTAATGTACCTGTGCTACCTGATTAGCACAGGGCACACCTACTCTCCGCCCCAGACACCTCTTTTGCCAAAAAAATAACTATTTTTTAACA
The DNA here is from genome assembly GCF_901765095.1 of Microcaecilia unicolor. Lineage (NCBI taxonomy): Eukaryota > Metazoa > Chordata > Amphibia > Gymnophiona > Siphonopidae > Microcaecilia > Microcaecilia unicolor. Next base: position 168,636,492 of record NC_044041.1, on the reverse strand, counting down.
CAGGAGTAGCTTGCGCTGTGGCATAACTACCGTGGGATGCCTTAATAGTTTTATTTAACTGATTATATAAATGGGGCAAAGAATTTTATGTACAAACTGCCTATTTCAAATTGTATTTACAAAAGAAGGTTTTTAATTTGCCCATTTTAGGCCCCTTTTTAAAGTGAAATTACCTGTGTTGTTTGTTTGAAAATTAATATAACAAAATACAGTAAAAGAGTATTTTTCACCTACTATTTGTGCGGGAAATGAGGGGGGGGGGGGTGCAGAACTGAGTTCGATTCCCACTTCAGGCACAGGCAGCTCCTTGTGACTCTGGGCAAGCCACTTAACCCTCCATTGCCCCATGTAAGCCGCATTGAGCCTGCCATGAGTGGGAAAGCGCGGGGTACAAATGTAACAACAACAAAAAAAGCATTCAAGGATTTGGAAATTGAGAAGATAGTTTTGTAAGTGACCTTTAGAACCTCTTATGGGACTAGATTCTCAATATTAATATCATGCCTAAAAAAATTGGTGCTGAAATGAAATACACCTAGGCGTATTCTATAAAATACACCTAAATTTAGGCATGCTTTATAGAATACCACTAAGTTTCTCTGTTTTTTTAGAATATGCTGAGCCCATCCGCGCAACTAAATTTAGTCATGGGCAGTTATGCTAAGTAAAACTTGGTGTAAATAATCATGCCGACACCTAAATTAGGCGCGGACCAGGTGTATTTTATAACAACACACATAGGTTTTAGAAACGCCCACAACCCACCCATTCCACGCCCATGGCCATGCCCCCTTTTCAACAATGTGATTTAGAAATTATGTGCATGATATAGAATATGCTTAGTTGTGCACATAAAATTCTAATTAATGCCATGTCAATAATTACTTGTTAATATCCAGTTATGGTGCTGATTGACTTGTTAACTAATTAAGTTGCATGCGCAAATCCAGAATACGACTGGATTTGTGCCTGCAATTTAAGTCATGCTATATAGAAGCTGGGGGATTATTGCACCTCGAGATTCTAGTCCAAAGTGTTCTAGAGAGGGTGCCACGCTGGGCCATATGTTTTGGCTGTGCCCTGACATTATGCTTTTTATTATTGCATATATCTGGTGTCTGCCTTTGCTGTATGACCCAAAAATACTGTTTGGACATTATGGCCAGGTGAAGCCCATTCCTTCTGGATTCTTCGGCTTTATATCAAGAGCCATATTGATGGCAAAGAAAACAGTACTTTTGCTTTGGTTGTTGCCCAAGCTTCCTTCCTTGGCTCTGTGGAGACAGCAGATGACCTCTCTTGTATAGATGCAGCATTTGGACATTCACAATATTGGTTTGCCTCATGGCATTCGCTTTCAATGAATATGGGAGCAGTTTTGGCATACAACTCCTTGGCCTCGTAGCAGGACCCTTAATTTGCCCTTTTCAGTGGTTACCCCCTCCTCTTTTTGTGGCATTACCCCTGCTGCACAGGGTTAGTTTGGGTGGCGGTTAGGGGTTTCATTCTTCTTTGTTGGTATCTTGATATTGAAAGTTATTTGTTTTTTTTTCCTGCTTGTTTTATTTATTTATAAACACAAACCAGGACTCAAAAGCCACCTACTGCGAGTAAGTGTAATAATAAACAGTTATTTCACCCGTATGTGATCAATAATTTTTATGTGTAGAGTACCCTCAGATATAAACCACCGTGACTGCAGTCAATAATGCTGCTACAACGTGGCATAGCAACGTGGCGGATCCAGGGGAAGGCAATTGCTAATTGTTTCAGCAAGGCAACACAGTTCTGCCGGAGAGGCAAGAACTCACGAGATAAGTGAACAGTTTTTTTCACCTAGTATATGTAATCTTTTAAACAAATGTATAAGTGATTTTATAGCACTGTGGTGATTGGGATGCAAAAAAATATGAGCAGAGGTTGCTCTTTACCCAAAAAAATATAGTAAGAGTTACCCAATGAAAGAAGTGCTATGCCACGTTGTAGCAGCATTATTGACTGCAGTCACGGTGGTTTATATCTGAGGGTACTCTACACATAAAAATTATTGATCACATACGGGTGAAATAACTGTTTATTATTACACTTACTCGCAGTAGGTGGCTTTTGAGTCCTGGTTTGTGTTTATTAGCAGTTGAATGTTACCAGAGACATTGATATTGTGAACTCGTTTTCTGTTTTATTTATTTATAGCATTTATACCCCGCTCTTTCCCGCTCAATAGCAGGTTCAGTGCGTCTTACAATGTATGGGTACAAGGTATCACAGAGATAACAACGTATGTTGTTTTCATCTTTTCATAATGATGATATTAAAATGTTTTAAATATAAATGACTTTAGAATGTAGAATGGCAGCTAACACACTCAAGTAGGTACTTGAAAATTGCCTCAGTATATTCACTCATAAAAGTAGTTCTTGGGGGAGGAGAAGCGACCTTAGGCTATAGGCGGTGTAAAAGTTTTTAAAAAATAAATACATGGATGGTATGGAATAGCATCAGTTCTCCTGTGAGCTCCTGTGGAGGAGTAGCCTAGTGGTTAGTGCAGCAGGCTTTGGTTCTGGGGAACTGGGCTTGATTCCCACTGCAGCTCCTTGTGGCTCTAGGCAAGTAACTTAACCCTCCATTGCCCCAGGTACAAGATAAGTGCCTGTATATAATATGTAGACCACTTTGTAACCACAGAAAGACGGTATATCAAGTCCCATTCCCTTTCAATAAATTTGAGCTGAGGTTTGTGCTCCTCAACAATTTTTGGATGTGGGCAAGCAGATGAGGACACACCAGAGGTAGGGGCTTATGCATCAAAATGCTACCCCCCACAACTTCTGGAATTGGGTGGCTGAAAAATCCTGCCCTGCCACTCCCTTTTAAGTTTTGTTTGCTGTTAGGCAGAGAAATGCTTTTCCTGCAACATCACTATGTGGAACCCCTGGTGCCTAAAGGATTGCAAGATAGGAGAAGCAACTTATTGGTGAAGGTCTGCCTGTCCTATCAAGCTTCAATTAATGTTAATTTTAAATAATATCATCTCATTATTCATATGTTTATTTATTTATTGCATTTGTATCTCACATTTTCCTACCTCTTTGCAGGCTCAATGTGGCTTACAATACATCATGAATAGTGGAAATATAAAGTATACATTTTGTACATTTAGTATATGTTCAATTTGGCAGGTCCAGTAAACCCCCCCCCCCCCCCCCCCCACTAATCCATATAGAAAGAAAACTAGATCAACATAATCCAGCTACAACACAACCAGCCCTGGCATAAAAAATTAAACATGATCTCTTCCTTACTGCCATTTTTAATTTTGAGAACATCACAACAGTACCCCAGTTCCCCCTACCTCTTCTCTCCCATGCACTTATACAACCAGACTCCCTTAAACAACTCATGCACCCCGTCACACCTATCTTCTCCGTCATAGGAGCCATAGGTGAAGTGCTTTCTTGGTTTACCTCTTTTCTTTCTCATTGTTCTTTTCAGATCATTACCCCACTTCTATCTGTCTGAGGAGAGAACTCCACTGTGGTGTCCCCCAGGGGTCAATTCTTGTCCCTCTTTTGTTCAACCTGGTTCTTCTGTCCACTGGCAGCTCTTATCCAATCTTTCAGGATCCAGCTTATTTCTATGTGGATGACATTCTTCTCATCTATCTAACTGATTTAGTCTCTTTCTCAGTTTTTCCTCTCCAGGCCTGCTTGGACTCTGTTGTGAATTGGCTATCTGAGCATCAACTTGTCCTCAACACTGATAAGACTATGGCCTGCTGGGTTTCTGGTTCTGTAACCCCTCCCTCCTCCCCTCTCTCCCTCTTCGGAACATCAATTTCTCTAGTTTTACAATTTTGCTATCTGGGGGTAATCCTTGATCCATCTCTTTAATTTTTACCATATATTTTACACATCTAAAATCTGCTTTTTTTTTTTTTTTTTAACCTTCCATCAGTTATGGACTATCTGTCATATTTTTGACCATGACAATTTCCACTCACTTTCTTTCATTTTTCATGTCACGTGTTGATTAATGTAACATCATTTACTCAGGTTTACCTAACTCCGCTTTCAAAAAACTTCAAACTGTACAGAACACGGCTATAAGACTGCTGTGCCACATCCACTGTACCGATCACACAACCCCCTTACTAAGGCAACATCATTGGCTATCCGTGGAGTACATGATCTCTTACAAAATTTGCACTGTTGACATTTTTTTAGGTTAAATATATTTTATTAAACATATGCAGAACAAACAAGGAAGAAGAATAACAGCAGTGTCACTCCTACAGCAGAACAGCAACAAAACATGCAAGAAACATCAAAACGCTATATGTGAGAGAGCGCTTTCCTTAATTAAGAACCATAGTAAAGTTTACAATTTATTCCTCTCCCTTTACCCCCAGTGGAATAGACTTGGACTCTTATAGCCTCCTCCAGCAGATAAACGAAACAAGACAGAAAAAAACAAATTCCCATCCCCTCCCTACCCCCCCCCCCCCAACCCATCCCCCCCAAATCTCTTGCCCCCTTTCTATAATAACTGTAGAGGTGTGTACTAGGGATATAAAAGAGAAAACAGGCACAGGCCCACAAGCATTAGCATTGCAACTTATTAACAATAGTACTTGAACTGTTGACATTTAAGGCTTTCAGGATAGGTGTCCCCGATTACCTCTCTCGTCTCACTACCCCCTACTTACCTGCCAGGGTCCTCCACTCTTTAAATGATCACTGCTTAGTACTGCCAAGCCCTAAATTTGCCCATTTAGAAACAACAAGACACCACACCTTTTTCCTTCCCCCCTCCCCCTATCTAGAATAATCTCCCCCTCTCCCGTCGTCTCTCAAAAGCTTCAAAGCTAAAAGCTCATAATGGACATTATATAACCTTTCCTCTCCTTGTTCCCCATCATCCCTGAAACACGTGCATCAACCACAATATCACCTGTTTATGTTTCTCTTCCAGACTAGGCGAATGTAACTTGAATCGACCACAATATCACCTTGTATTTGTTTCTCTACCGGACTTGGCAAATGCCTTTACGGTACTATGTAAGCCACATTGAGCCTGCAAATTGGTGGGAAAATGTGGGATACAAATGCAATAAATAAATAAATAAATAAAAATTTGAATGCCTGTCTATTCAGGCAGGCCTTTGGAGAATAGTTGACCACAGTGTAGGGTCAATATATATTTTGTATTTTTTTTCTCTATATGTTTCTGCTCTTCCTTGAGTGATTGTGTCTCTTTTCTATCATTAAATGGAGTTCCTTTTTCTTTTCTATTATATTTTTAGCTTTGTACACCGCTCTGCTAGGCCTTGGCAGCTAGAGAGGTTTAGCAAGTACCAATAAACTATAAACTTTTCAAAATGATTAGGGGTTCTCAACTCAGCAGCCAGTCTTTAGGGAACCACCTAGTTATAAGTGTCAGAAACACATATATATGTCCTTTTATAGAATGCCAACTATCAGAAAAGTATGTTGCTCATGAGTGGAACTTGCAAATATGCACATAAATGATAGAATTCTATAATTTATGTGTGTTCTTGCTAACATATAGGTGTGATCATTTATACATTTATAAATGCAGGTGTATTTTCTGCCACTTGTGCTAGTATTCGGGGCTGGTGGTTGGGAGGTGGGGATAGTACTGGGCTGACTTATACAATCTGTGCCCTGAAAATGACAGATACAAATCAAGGTAAGGTATACACAAAAAGTAGCACGTATGAGTTTATCTTGTTGGGCAGACTGGATGGACCGTGCAGGTCTTTTTCTGCCGTCATCTACTATGTTACTATTCAGTAAAGAAAGGTAAGTGCTTGCTTAGTTTTCTTCCTACAGTAAGCTTGAAATAGGTGCCTGCTTTACCCTCTTCTGTGAAACACCCTTTCTATAGAGTTACCCTAATTATTTGGAAGGATATAGGGGTGAGGCACCACTATAGCAATATCCCTTTTTTCATGGTGCCCTGCACACTTCAAAAGCTAGTCTTGAGTGGAATTAGGAGTTTATCAACAGATCAGTACTAGGAGCGAGAAAGGAAGCCAGAGCTCAGGCGCTAAGCCAGAAGTGAAACTAAACCAAGAAACACATAAGTTCGAAGGCATTGTACACCTTGCTCCCTTCCAAATTCCACCAGTCCCTTCTGTCACCTCTTACCACTGCTTCCATACTATTTTTTGGGCTGAAGCAGCATAAGAAGCCCACTTGGTCCATCCCCATTGTCTCCCATTGGATGTAATGAGGGGATGAATATTTTATTTTTGTGAAAAAAGGAAATGACATTCCTCACCATTCCTCTTTCAATTTGAGTCCAATTACAGGTCCTCCATTACATAGTTGCTAAAGAGGAGCAATTTTAAAGAGATTTTTGAGACCATGGTATCATCACATAAGCCACTGCTCCCTTCAGTAAATTAACTTATTTATCCTGATAACTGTAGGGCTGAAGGAGAAGGGCAAAATGCTATCTATTCCCCATCCTTGTCCCAGCCCAATTAGCAAAGGAATCTTTACTAAACATAAATAATTTCCAACCATTGTTTCTACAGTTTTCCATCCTCTGTCTCTGCTTATTCTTGGTTGTCTTTTATGCTTCCTCTCTACCTTCACGTTCACACTTTTTAAATAATTATTTTCCAGTCTGCCTTTCATTCTTTCATTTCTCTTTCCTCCATGTGTTTGTTTCTTCATAGCCTATGTCTCTAACTCTCTTCTATCTCACTCCTCATACCACCTTTTTCTCAGCTTCATCTTTCTTTTCTCTATCATTACCTCTCCTCTCATCTTTCTCTCAGCCTCTTTTCCCAGTCTCACACAGCTACTCTTCATTTCTTCTAGCTCCTCTTCTCTCTGCAGCTTGTGTTCCCTCTGCCTGTTCTTCCTCTCTCCCAGATTGTTTCCTCTTCCCAGCTTCCTTCTCCATCACAAGCCCATGCTCTCTCCCTGTGTTCCTGTCATCCTAAGAGCTTGTATTCCTCACATAACACCATTCCCAGGCCATGTTCCTATCACCCAGTCTCTCTTCCCTTTGCAGCCACATTGTCTTTCCCCACCAGTAACTACTTTCAGTTCTCCTTCACCCCTTCTCAGCCCTCTCCATTTCCCTTTTCATAACTCTCTCCGTATTACCCAACCTCTCTTCAGTTATAGCCACTTTCTTTCTCTTTCAGCCCTTCACAGCAGAGTTATTTCCCCCGTCAGTAAATCCTTTCTAGCCCTGTTTTTACCTTAATTGCTAAATATATGACTTTGGCAACACATGTAAACTTACCATGCCAATAAAGTTATTTGACTCCGTGTTCTTTCTTTTCTCAGTGTCTATCTACTTCTCTTCCACTCCCTATTGGCAGCTGTGGACAGGAACTGCTTCTATCCTAGGCTACTTTCTTTCCCTGCAGGCCATCAGTCAGGCGCAAACAGCTAATAGACCTCTCTCTTCCTTCTGTAGACCATTGGTCAGACAGGCTAGCCAACAGGCTGCAGTAGGAGTGGCTGGGATAGAGATTAGAGAACCATTTACTGCCTTTGCCTGCTGCATTACAGCATGGAACTTTCTGCTCCAAATTTAATAAAGCATATTGTAGCATATTGGGGGTGCTTTTTAACATATTTATAAATGATCTAGAGATGGGAATAACTAGTGAGGTAATTGAATAACTTTGTGTCATCAGCAAATTTGTTAAATTGCAAGTGGACAATGAAAAATTGCAAGAGAACCTTACAAGACTGGGAGAGAGGTCATCCAAATGGCAGATGACATTTAATGCGAACAAGTGCAAAATGATGCATGTGAGAGAGGAACTCAAGGTTCCACATTAGGACTCACTGCCCATGAAAAGGAGTTAGGTGTCATCACTGATATTTTGAAACCCTCTGCTCAGTGTGCTAAGACAGCTAAGAAAGCAAATAGAATGTTAGGAATTATTAGGAAAGGAACGGAAAACAAAAATGAGAATGTTATAATGCTATTGTTTCCTCCATGGTGTGTGTAGTTCTGGTCCCTGCATCTAAAAAAAGATATAGCAGAATTAGAAAAGGTACAGAGAAGGGCGAGGAAAATGATATAAGGGATGGGACAACTTCCCTATGAGGAAGGGCTAAAGCAGCTAGGGCTCTTCAGCTTGTAGAAGAGTTAGCTGAGGGAAGATATGATAGAGGTCTATAAAATACTGAGTGGAGTGGAACTGATAGCGGTGAATAACTGGTTTACTCTTTCCAAAAATACTAGGACTAGGGGGCATGCAATGAAGCTACTAAGTAATAAATTTAAAAGAAACCGAAGAAAATATTTCTTCACTCAATGTGTAATTAAACTCTGGAATTTATTTTGCCAGAGAAAGTGGTAAAAGCAGTTAGCCTAGCAGGAGTTTAAAAAGGTCTGGATAGTTTCCTAAATAAAAAGTCAATAAGCCATTATTAAGATGGACTTGGGAAAATTTGCTGCTTATTTCTAGGATAAGCAGCATAAAATCTATTTTACTGTTTTGGAATTTTTCCAGGTGTTTGTGACATAGATTGGCCCTTGTTGGAAACAGGATACTGGGCCTGATGGATATTTGGTCTGTCCTATTATGGCAACACTTACGTTCATATGTTCTCTTGAAAATGAAGTACCCTGAGTTTGGGTGCCTATGGCTCTGATTCAATCCTGCTTGTACCTGTAACAGTTGTTTGCTGTAGACAGTGTGATTAATCAAGCACAGAATCCCGCTCACTTCACCGAGAGCTGATTCCGTGCTTTAAACTGAGGGGGCTGCTATGTGCAAGAGGGGCCACACATACTCGGATTTTGTTAGTTTTGAGCTTTGGGAGAGCTGTTCCATCCTGGTACAGTGTGAGGATGTCATTTTATTTATTTATAAAAAGTTCTAGCCCCTATCGTTTACAATTCTGAGTGGAGTACAAAAAAATTGTACTTGTGTACTTGATTAATCCTGCAGTCTATGAAAAGTACTTGTTACGGTTAAGCAGCTTTGCCTTTCCCGTGTATAAAACAAGTTTTACATGTGGGAAATGCTATATAAAATTACCCCCTATAATGGACCATTTGTGCTCATTGGAGCTACTGTCTAGTCAAGACAAACAGAGTGAATCCCTTTTCACAGGCAAGGGTGTTTACATTTTTCACAGGCATCTCCTCACTCCCTCAAAAAAACCTCTTTTTGTTAGAGAAAATATTTGATGCCTTAGATTCATTGTCTTCAGGATTTGCTGAGTTGGTGAAAAGCGGAGAGTGGAAGTCTACATTATTGCTGATAACTGGTTTCTTTGTTAGTGGTTCTGGTTATTTCTAGCTAAGCTCATCTACACAGTTGAATACACACAGCTGTGTGCTGCTTTTTTTTTTTCATATCTCAAACACTACACATTTTCTCACTTTTGATGATAATGTCAATCGCAGCATGCACATTTATACACAACTGCACATTCTATCTTCAACGGGGATCATCAGATTACTTTGATCACCATTAGCATCTGGGGAACTCCCCAGTATTCCATCGGTGACACTCTGTTCTTCATTGATCAACCCGAATATACTATTCAATATTTTTTTTACTATTTATTTTCTTTTTTCATGATTTTGTATCCAAATCTGCTTATATATGTTAAATCCCACATTGTATCCCACATTTTCCCACCTATTTGCAGGCTCAATACTACCTTGTGCCTGTGAAATATTTACCTGATAGTGTCTGCTTTTAGCTCATTAAGATCAAAACCCCTAAATGAAAATACTCAAAATCAGATATCATCACTTTTTTGTCTTTCAGATATCAACTGACCCTCAGATAACTATCTCCTCGACGTAACCTGGATTTTTTGGGGTGAAACCATGACATCCCAACCGCTATATACGCAGGTACAGCTTACGAATAGCCATTCTTCTAACTTAAAATAGTTATGAAAGAGCACCCAGTGACTTATTAAAGTAGTATAGTTACCAAGTTAGTCCACTTCAAAAAGTTTAATAAATAAAAGAATATAAGGTGACACCTTTTAATTGGATTAACATAGTCATTCTGTCCTGACCTAAGGAAGGGGATTTTTAACTCCCCAAAGCTGAAAAAGTGCATTTATTTAGTCCAGTGAAAAGGTACAACTTTTTTTTATTTTTTTTCATTTTTGTTTTGCTTTTATTTAGTAACCAATAGTTACACAATCAGCTCTTTGTATTTAGAAGTGTGGCCTTGGTCAGTGATGGAATTCAAGAGTCGCTTAGTATTAACCCAAGAATCCTGCTCTTTTTGGACTTACGCTGGTTTAGTGCAGGCATGAGGGCAGCACCCCATCCCAATTATTGTCAGTGTTAATGTTGAGTTGGTCCCATCACTCTGTTTTCAGTGTCTTCCTTACTGCCCTCTTCTCAGCTAAAAAGGTAAACTATACCTCTGGGCCATTCCCACCTTTTGGCCTTATGTGGCGTCATGCCTAGAGGGGGCAGTCGGGTTTCTGTTGTGTATAATCTCTCCACACAGAGGCACACTTGCTTTATAGGGAGTTAAGATCTGAGAGACAAGGAGATCATTCCGAATGTGAATTAGAGCAGTTTGGCTTTTAGGATATCCACAATGAATATGCACAAGATAGACTTGCATGCACTACTTCCTTGATATGCAAATCTACCTCATGCATATTCATTGTGGATATCCTGATCATATTAGCCAAGATTTTCAATAAATCGTACATAAAACCAAAACAGACAATAGGCAAGACAGTGAACTATCAGCAACCGGGACGACCTGTGGAACCGTGAGTATACACCGGCTCTTAGTAATGGAGATCGATGCTATACCTAACATAGAAGCAGGGAAAAGTACGGCTGCATGAACAGCCTTCCAATCCAACCAAAGAGACATATAGTAGTGTTGAAAATATTTATTGGTGAATATCAATAAATATGCAAGCAGACTAGACATGGACTTGTGTTTTGGTGCCCATTGCCTGGAGTCATATATTTATATTTTAAACTTGCAAAATAAGGGCCCTGTTTACTAAGTCACACTATAGGTGCACTAGCATTTTTATCATAAAGGTGTTCAACTTCTTATTCTGTATATGGGATTTCTAGTATAGGCGGCAACATGATTTCCGAGATAGTTATGATAGGTGCTCTATATATGTGTCTAACTTTATATTCCATTTTTGGTTTTTTTAAAACAAGTTTTCTTAAAATAAGTTTTTTTATATGCATGGTTAATCATTCTGATATTTAACATTTTATATGATGTTTCTCTTCTTTATTATATTTATGTACATTTTATTTATGTTTTTATTTATTTATTACTTTGTTTATAGACTCCTGATGTAGGCCGGTTGGCTGAAACACAACGTTGTCGAGTCATTGTTTATGTGATATTGTTTTATTATCATTTATTTGTAAGTGAACCACTTGCCATGTGGCCATTTCCCAAGGGAACCCTTACCTCCACCTATTTAGGATGTGGTAAGGGCTCCTGCACTAATGCGGGGGGGGGGGGGGGGGGGGGGGCTGCCTGATTACTGCCGGATAAGCCACTGGCACTAAAAAAAATAAAAAGTGTTTTTTTCAGCACAGGAAATAGCACACATTGGGGGCAAGCACTACCTACGGGCTTCTGTAGTAGCCTGGTGGTAGTGCCAGATTGGCACATGGCAAAGCAGTAGTACAGATACTGCCATTTTGTAAAAGGGGCCCTAAAAGATCAGATTTAAACATTGACTGTTCAGGATGACATTAATTGTGTTGGAAACTCTAACTTTTGGGTAGTGTTCTTTAAAATTTCACATCTCAGTAACGCTAAATTGAATTTCTAAGAAACCACACAGCATTGTTTGAAATAGATGTTACTTTTTACATGTAAAAGTTTAATTAATTTGGTGCAGGTTTGCGGTTGTTATTGCAAAGTGTTTAGGGGGCTCACTTTTTTCCGGACACTGTGTGTGTGTGTATGTGTGTGTGTATATACACACACACACACTGAATTAATTAAAATGTATATATGTATTCACACAACATCTGAGGAACATTCTTTAAAAAGTAAATAAATAAAACACCAACCATGTATGTACATGCCATAAATATATAAAGTATGTGAAAAAGTAGGGACAAACAGTTTGAACAAAAGGTACATGCAAAAGTATAAATATGCAATCAGCATGCAATACAAACAGATACATATCAGTCAATAATATTGGATAGAATTATAAACAACCCACTATAAAAAGCTATCTCAGGCAATGTGCATTTTAGAAAGGGAAGAAAATAAAAAAGAAATCAGGGGACTAAAATAAGAGGAAGAAACTAACCTTGAGCAAAACTTGCTTTATCACGGTGTGTCAAAACAAGCACCACAAAGGTGTAAACGCAGCAAAACTGTCCTGTCAGTGGCCTAAATAAATAAGTAGTAGTTAGAAAAAAATGTAATACAAAGCTGCTGAGCCAAGACGAAATGTAACCAGCTTCAAGAAATACAAAAGCATCAGCTCATCAAAGCTACAATGTAGCTGCCTAAAAAATAAAATCCTTACAGGCTTTCAATACAAAAGGAAGATTATGAGACAACTAGGAAAAAATACCCGTTTCTGAGCGGAATGAAACGGGCGCTAGCAAGGGGCCCCCTCCCTCCGTCCCTCGAAGCTACTTGCCTTGTTCGCTGTGGGCCATTTCGGCCCTCGAGTGTCAATAGCTCCGCCCTCGACGTCATGACGTTTTGACGCGAGGGCGGTGCAGACACTCCAGGGCACACCGGATATCTCGGGCGCCTCAACTTCCGTGGAGGCTTCAGAACGTTGGGGTTGCCTTTTATATATATAGATTACCATCAATAAACCATGCTAAGATATAAATTAAATATAAAAACATCCGTGCAAATGAATGTGAAGGACATTAATCCAAAGTCATGCTTTATGAGAAGTCCCTGCTTCAAAAGAAATATGCAGGTTAATTAAAAAAAAGCACATTCCTAAATGCAGCAAACTTGTAAACTCTGCATAAGAGGACGGTTAGATAAATAACCAAATTGTGTGCGCATTGCCAAAAATCCTGCTAGGGGAGGGGGAGGGGATACCAGAAGGTGAAAAGACGTAGTTTTCTAAGGTTTATGGCTCAGATGAAAGTTTTTAATTCTGGTGTTGTAGCCTTCAGCCTCTGCACCATTCTGGTAAGATGTCTAGGAGGAGGATGTTTTGTTATTTATTTATTACTGTCAGTTTTAGATCTTTTAAAATCTTATAAAATCGGTCTATTGAGAGCCGTCATCATTTTTTAGTCTTACGATTGTACATGGCCCAGCCCACCACAGTTCTTATTATTTGGACTTTAGCTGTACAAGAGTGCTAGTCCGACTTTATTCACATATATTTTATTTCCTTTATATTAGTATTTTCTACTTTGCGTCTATAAGTTTAGCATTCATTGTAAACAGTAGCCTATATTAAGTACAGTAGATAACGCCTACAAGAAACATTTACTCTTATAATTCGTCCTTCAAATGTGGACAGTCCGTAATCTCTCTATATAAAAGGCAACACCAACGTTCTATGAAGCCTCCAGCCGGAAGTGTGAAGGGGGCGAGATATCCGGTTTCCCTATGAGTGTCTGCCCCGCCCTCTCTGTAACACAGTCAGTGAAGGAAAACAGCAGAGCATGAAATCAAATCGCTGGCTCTGTAACAGTGAAGGACTCAGAGGGGGGATGGGAGAGAGGCCAGAGGGCAGGGACACACACACTCCCACATGCACACAGAAGAAAACATTGCTAGCCCCCGTTTCATTTGCATCAGAAACGGGGCTTTTTTACTAGTATGTTATATTCCGTAGGAGCAATTGACTGCACAGTGTTTTTTGGCAATGCGCACACAATTTGGTTATTTATCTAACGGTCCTCTTATGCAGAGTTTACAAGCTTGCCACATTTAGGCATATGTTTTTTTTATTAACCTGCATATTTCTTTTTAAGCAGGGACTTCTCATAAAGCATGATTTTGGTTTAATGTCCTTCACATTTGTTTGCACGGATGTTTTTATATTTAATGTATATCTTAGCATGGTTTATTGATGGTAATTGTCTCATAATCTTCCTTTTTGTATTGAAAGCGTGTAAGGATTTTATGTTTTAGCCAGCTACATTGTAGCTTTGATGGGCTGATACATTTGTGTTTCTTGAGGCTGGTTACATTTCATATTGGCTCAGCAGCTTTGTATTACATTTTTTCTCATTACTACTTATTTATTTAGGCCCATGACAGGACAGTTTTGCTGTCTTTACACCCTTGTGGTGCTTGTTTTGACACACTGTGATTAAGCAAGCTCTGCTCAAGGTTAGTTTCTTCCTCTTTTCTTTTCTTTCCCATGGTTTCTTTTATTTTTTTTTTCCTTTCTTTCCCTTTCCTTTTTTATAGTGGTTTGTTAATTGTTCTATCCATTATTATCGATTTATATGTACCTGTTTGATGATGATGTGTGTGTGTGTGTGTATATGTATATATATATATATATATATATATATATATATATATTACAGTGCACTCCATTGAAGTGCACGTCAGATAAGCGCACATTCTCTGTTTTAACTGCATGCCGTACTTCGGTCCCGTTTTAGGCGCCATCAATTTCTATGGGGACAAACTTCGGTTTAGCGCACCACTGATAAGTGCAAGATTCGCTTATTTGCATGGTTTAAGACCGCTCCTCTGCAGGAAAGACTCCGCATAAGCGTGCACATGGAATATGGAAGCCGATTGGCGCGTGACAACCAACGAGATTTCAAATTTACCGCCCCTTTAACTGCCACAGGCAGAATAAGTGAAAGAATGTTGTTAGAGTGTACACTGGAGTCGTCGTCGCACAACTGTAAGACTTTAACACTGGCTAAATGAATAGAAGTTCTTAAAAAAAATTAGAAATAAACAAAGTCAAGCATCTATTGCTAAAGAATATGGTGTCAATCCCAGTCAAATTTCACGTATCTTGAAGCAGAAAGACCAGCTTCTGGAAGACTGGCAAAACAATACAAATACACAACAGAAACAAAAACGGGCGGGAAAAGCTGAGGAGGTAGAAGATGCGCTTCTTTGGTTTTCTTGAGTCAGGAGCAGACAGTTTCCTGTCAGTGGTCCACTTCTTATGGAGAAAGCTAATCAGCTAGCTGAAAGTCTTGGACTAACTGAATTCAAAGCCACTGTTGGATGGTTGGAAAGATGGAAGGAGAGGAACAACATAAAATTCAAGAAACAGCATAGTGAAAAACAAGACGCTGATGACTTTGGTGCTGAAAATTGGGTTGTTTCAGTTCTTCCTACCATCTTGAACGAGTTTGCACCTCATGACATTTTCAATGCTGACGAAAACGGTCTCTACTGGCGAGCGATTCCTGATGGAACACTTGCATTCAAACAAGCCGAAACTACAGGAGGTAAAACATCGAAGGACCGACTGATGATCCTCCTTTGCTGCAATATGGATGGGAGTGAGAAGTTGGAACCACTCGTCATTGGAAAGAGCAAACAGCCCCGTTGCTTCAAGAATGTTAAGCAACTCATCCTCCCCGTCTCATCTGCCCGCAACCTCGGAGTCATCTTCGACACCTCCCTCTTCTTCTCTGCGCATATCCAGCAGATAGCCAAGACCTGTCGCTTCTTCCTCTATAACATTAGCAAATTTCGCCCTTTCCTCTCTGAGCACACCACCCAAACTCTCATCCACTCTCTCATTACCTCTCGCCTTGACTACTGCAACCTACTCCTCACTGGCCTCCCACTTAGCCATCTATCCCCCCTTCAGTCCGTTCAGAACTCTGCTGCATGTCTTATCTTCCGCCTGGACCGATATACTCATATCACCCCTCTCCTCAAGTCACTGCACTGGCTTCCGATTAGGTACCGCATACAGTTCAAGCTTCTCCTACTAACCTACAAATGCACTCGATCTGCAGCCCCTCCCTACCTCTCTACCCTCATCTCCCCCTACGTTCCTACCCGTAACCTCTGCTCTCAAGACAAATCCCTCCTTTCAGTACCCTTCTCCACCACCGCCAACTCCAGGCTCCGCCCTTTCTGCCTCGCCTCACTCCATGCTTGGAATAAACTCCCTGAGCCCATTCGCCAGGGCCCCTCCCTGCCTATCTTCAAATCCTTGCTCAAAGCCCACCTCTTCAGTGTCACCTTCAGCACCTAACCACCATACCTCTATTCAGGAAATCTAGACTGCCCCAACTTGACATTTCGTCCTTTAGATTGTAAGCTCCTTTGAGCAGGGACTGTCCTTCTTTGTTAAACTGTACAGCGCTGCGTAACCCTAGTAGTGCTCTAGAAATGTTAAGTAGTGTTAAGTAGTAGTAGTAACTTCCTGTGTCATACGAGGCTAACGCAAATTCATGGATGACTGGGGAAATTTGGAAGCAGTGGCTAAAGAAGTTAGACACTAGAATGCGGGCACAAAAGCGTCAGATTTTGTTGCTTTGTGATAATTGTGCTGCATACATTGATGATGTCAGGCTGTCTAACACCAAGGTGGTCTTCCTGCCACCAAACACTACCTCTCTGATCCAACCTATGGATCAGGGCATAATAGCCAATTAAAAAAAACATTATCAGGCTCTTGTGCTATGTCGTCTGATGAGCATTATGGATGACCAGACTGGCAAGGATAAACGTGCTGTTGAACTGGCTCGTAATCTATCACTGTTGGATTCCCTACATATGCAGAAAGAAGCCTGGAATCATGTTACACAGGCAACCATTGTGAACTGCTACAAGCGGGCAAGCTTTTTTTAGGAATGTGGAGAGGGACGAAACAGATGTAGCTGTTGCAAACGTGTCCGATGAACAGGCTATTGACATCCCAACCGGTGTTACTGAAGAGGAGTTTCATCACTATGTAGCTGTTGATTACGATCTACAAACAGCTGACAGCACTGATGTCCAGATATGTGCCTACACGCAGGCAACAGCTGATGATGAAACAGATGTTGAAATGAGCAGCGAGGCACATGCTGACTAAATTCAACAACCTCCTGTCACTTTTGCAAGAGCACTGGAGAGTCTCAACACCGTGCGGGCCTATCTGGAGGCCACTGGATGTCAGTACTATGACAGTTTTTACCGTCTGGCAGACATAGTCTATGGAACTCTCAGACACAAGAGTGTACAGAGGACTATGACTGAATACTTCAAGTAAGCCTAATGTCAGTTAACGGAGACTGTATACTGTACGTATAATAAACAGTACTGTACATATGTTTATCAGATGTCAAGCTTCTTTGGGTCACAACGGTTAAGTGCACGCTCCGGTTAACTGCATGTATTTCTTTGGTCCCAGACCCTTGCACTTAAGCGGATCGCACTGTTTGTGTTATATATATATATATATATATATATATATATATATATATATATATATTTATTTATTTTTTAAAACATTTATTTTGTATGTTTAAACGTAGATACATGACTCTTGAGGCAGGCACTGTGCGCTGAAACACGTGTCTGTGTCGAGTCTTCTTGCATATTTACTGATATTCACCAATAAAATATTTTCAGTACTACTATACGTCGCTTTGGTTGGATTGGAAGGCTGTTCATGCATCCCTACTTGTTCATTGGATTTCACATGTAGAGTTAGTTTTTCCTTTTTTTTCCTGTGCATTTGTGTATTGTTTCTACACATATGTATGCAGCTGAGGCTAGCAGATCCATCTCTCATGTTAGGATCATGCTCTGCTGCTGCTCAGGGAATTTAAGGTCACCCTTCCACTTAGCAAAAGCTGAACTTGGCTCAGATGTGGATTGATTTATCTTCCCCTCTCCCCATCACAGCTGAAGGAGTCGGAGGAAGTAGAGGAACAAGTTTTATGGTTTACCCAGCATCATGTGTCCGCCCGGAGGGTGAGTGACTTCACAGGTGGGGAAAGGAGCTGTGTCAGGTTTTTTTTGTTAGTAATGTAGAGTAGTCTGCGAGAGGTGCACAGAAGGGCAGAGGGAATGAGGAAGGATATGCTGCTGTTATTTAACACATAGACACATATATATATATATATATATATATATATACACTAGCCGTTGAGCCCGTTAAAACGGCCTAGTTGGTCGCCGCTGCCCCCTCCACCTGAGGTCGCTGCTGGCCCCTCCCCCCCGAGTCGCTGCCGCCACCCCTCCACCTGGCCCGTCTCTTCGCTATTCAACTTACATCTCCGCAGCAGGCAGATCAGCTGAGCTCCTGTCGGCCTTCCTTCTCTGCCTGTGCCCCGCCCTTGTGTGACGTAACGTCGGCGAGGGTGGGACACAGGCAGGGAAGGAAGGTCAACAGCAGCTCAGCTGATCTGCCTGCTGCAGGGTTGAATAGTGAAGAGATGGGCTGGGTGGAGGGGTGGCGGCGGCGTCTCCGGGGGGGGGGGGGTACCAGTGGCGGCGACCTCGGCGGTTCCCTCCCCTTCGCGCAGTTTCCCTCTCTGTCCTGCCCCCCATCACATATTGATGCGGGGGCGGGACAGAGAGGGAAGTCTCTACTGCGCATTTGCGAGTGAGTACGGTCACTCGTCGTTTATATGTTTGATATATATATATATATATATATATATATATATATATATATATATATATATATTTATTTATTTATTTATTTTCTTTCAGAATAGGTTGGGGCTACCTCATCCATGCCCAATGTGGCATCACATGTGGAGAATTAGTAACAAGTGGGAATGGGAAGTTAGTCCACTCTTCCCCAAAAAGCTTAATATGCATTATAAATTGATTTGGTTTATTTATTTACCTGATGAGTTTAAAACAAACGCTCGAATCAACACATTTTTATTGTTGCATCTATTTTTTGTTTTATGTATTACTATTTTAATAATTATCATGTGTTTTTTGTAAGCCGCTGTGAAAGTTTTGGTGGCATATATTAAAAATAAAATTGAAGCATCTATTCTGTAAGTCCATAAAGGAGGAGGGCTATTAAGTGTGACTGGTATTGTGGTCTGTTAATATCACTCAAGGTTATAGGAACATGGCTGTCACTTGCCTCTATCTCCATGTCTTGTATTTTACCAAGGGAACAGATGTCAACATCATTTAAATCTGTAAAACGTTCCTTTACAGCATGAAGAGCACCAAAGTGGGAGGGGATGGGCTTCTGTCATGTTCTGTGCCCCTTCTCCCCCTTGTTGATAACCTGCTGTTCCTCTCACTGCTGACTGTCTCTCTCTCTCTCTCCCCCCACCAGTATTACCGGTGTGCACTCCTCATCGCTTTACTGGTCACCATGCTTTTCTGTGCCATGCTCTTCCAGCTCCTGATTTTCCCCTTTCTTCTTGTGACTCCTATGGCAATGCCAGAAGTTATTCCAAATCAGGACAACAAATGTGATGATCCCTGCAGGTATGTATATAGAAGTCCTAGGAGGTGCTGAACTAAGGCTTGCTGACCCATCCTGGTTTTATCCCCATTGCGTGGCATGGACTTCCAGGTCCTGCATTGCTATAGGAAATTAGAATTAGTCCTGGAGCATTCTGCAGACGAGAGACACCCTAACAGAAGATACACGTGTTTTTTTTCTAGGTGGGTGCTGGTTGAGAGTATTCCTGAGGGTATGATTTATAACGAGAGCATCACCAGTAACCCCTCCATCTACCAGGCATGGCTGAACCTCATCAGGAGTGCCAACAGCAGCATGGACATCGCCTCTTTCTACTGGACCTTGACCAATGAGGATACGGAAACATCTGAGCCCACTGCCTCTCAGGTAATTACTTTCACCAGCCCTTTAAAACACTGAATTGTTGAGGGAGGAACTGTTCTATTCTCATGTGTTGCCGTATGTGGGACCCAAGTTTTTATTCCTGAGCATGGTGTCTACTTCTCAGCCTGAAAGATGATGTGAAGGAAAGATATCTCTGTCGTTGCACGCTAATGATGCCCGTTGGCCAGGCTTGGCAGTTGCATGTTAGATTTTGGAGGAACCTGAAGTCTGTGAACTGTTATTGTGATGGATAAAGGGAAAGGGTATAAAATGGGAAAGAAGGAAACCCTGGGTAATTTTAAATAAAGATCCCCAACATTTTGTAGCCTAGTGAAGGCTGATTCTGATTGAGCAGAAAGCCTAGAGTAGAAAGAGAAACTGTACCCCCTAATTTTGTATAGTGCATCACAAAGTTAGGTGTCAATTAGGTACCTAACTTTAGGCACTCAAATAGAAGTTAGGTGCCTAACACCACTTAGGTTCTATTCTATAAGTTAGCACCAAAGTGTTTTACTTTAACTACAAAGGGGGCATGATGTAGGCAGGGCATGGGTAGATCACATACTTAGGCATCAAATTTATAGAATACTGTAAGTTGTGCCTAGGGGTCAACATCTAGGTGCTCACGTTTACACCTAACTTTTACATGGTGTTTTTTTGTGTTTTGTTTTTTGTTACATTTGTACCCCGCACTTTCCAACTCATGGCAGGCTCAATGCGGCTTACATATTGTATACAGGTACTTATTTGTACCTGGGACAATGGAGGATTAAGTGACTTGCCCAGAGTCACAAGGAGCTGCCTGTGCCTGAAGTGTGAATCAAACTCAGTTCCTCAGTTTCCCAGGACCAAAGTCCACCACCCTAACCACTAGGCCACTCCTCCACTTTAATGCCAACTTAGGCTCTATTCCAGCGTTTTTCAACCGGTGTGCCACGGCTGCTTCCCAGGAGTGCCGTGGAGAACCCATGAGGATCACCTCTACAGAGATATCCTGCATCTTCCAACTGCACCTCCCCCCCCCTGCCCGAACTGGCATCTTTTACCCATACTCCCCCTCCACCGAGGTCCGCCAAC
Source organism: Microcaecilia unicolor (assembly GCF_901765095.1). Classification (NCBI taxonomy): domain Eukaryota; kingdom Metazoa; phylum Chordata; class Amphibia; order Gymnophiona; family Siphonopidae; genus Microcaecilia; species Microcaecilia unicolor. The sequence continues at coordinate 168,615,688 of NC_044041.1, read as the reverse complement.
TTTTTATTCAATTCCTCCTCCCTCAACTGTCTTCCAACCTTCTCGTTCATTACCAGCAGTGTCAGCGATCAAGACAGGCTGATCCTGGAAGCTTTCTTTCTGCAGCTCTCACCTCCTCCGATGCAACTTCCTGTCCCCGCATAGGGTGGAGGTTCAGAAAAAAGCTTCAGGAAGCAGCCTGCCTGGATCGCAGATGCTGCTGACACTGAATGAGAAGGCTGGAAGAGGGTCAGGGAGAGGAGGAAAGGCATACAAATAGTTGTTGGACATTGGGGGAGGGGGCATGGGTGGAAGATGCTGGTTCTTGGGGGGGGCAGGTGTGAGTGGAAGATGCCAATTCTCTTGGGTGGAGCACGCAAGTGGAAGATGCCAGTTCTGGGGGGGCACGGGCGTGGGTGGAATATGCTTGTTCAGGAAGGGGTGCGGGTGGAAGATGCCAGTTCTGGGGGGGAGGGGCACTGGTGTGGGAGGAAAGTGCCGGGAAGGGGAGAGGGCAAGGATGGAAGATGCTGGCTTTGGGGGGGGGGGGGGGGGCTTGCGTGTGGAAGATGCCTTAACTTAAGGGGGGGAGGAGAAAAGCGTTGCCCATCAGCTGAGCAGTACAGGTGGGCAGGGAAACACAGATGCTTGACATTGAGGCAAGGAGAGAGAAAGATGCTGGGGAGGGGGAGGTGACCTGGAGATAAGAAAGAGATTGGGTAAAGTAGTGAGAGAGTGGGAGATAGGCTGGAGTAATTGAAGGAAGGGAGAGAGAGAGAGGGGCGCAGATGCTGGGAGGGAGGGGAGGCAGATGAGCAGAAGGAAGAATGGGAAAGTCGCTGGACCCAAAGATGGAAAGAAAAATCATGAGAGATGCCTGCCCTTTGATGAGGGGAAAGAGCTGGGCAGTAGAAGGGGGAGGGGTGGGGATAAATTGGGCAGGTGCTAGAGAGGACAGGATGCAGAGGGAACATGAGAGAGAAGAGACGTCAAATGGACTGGAAACCCTGGAAAGAGAAGAAGATGGGACTCAGGGCTAAGGAATCAGACTAGAAGATGACTGAGAATTGTAATTCCCGTCCTATGGCCTTTAGGAGGGGAAAAACACTTCAGCCTTAGAGAAATTCTCCTTGCTTGGAGAAAAACTCCTTGGCTGGTATGAGAAGGGACAATCAGACATAGTTTAGGCGCAACCAAGTACAATCTTTATTGGTATTTCTCTAAGTCAGTACAAAAGTGATTGATCCCTCTGGAGCAGTAGTGTCACACAGCCAAGCAAGATGCTAAGGCTGAACAACAAGGCTGCTCAATATGGCTTTCTCATTCTGTACTTTTATACTGTGATAAGTTTCATTTCTTCTAAAACTTGTAATTCCTCTTATTCTTACTTTTGTACCTAAAAAGGAATTTCCTATTCCTGTTTTCTTCATTATACAAAAAAGGTTATTTCCTTTATTTTTACCAGCCTCTCCAGCTTCTATTCACATGCACACTACGTGCTCATTGGCCAATTCCCTTACCCCATACACGTGATCCCAGCATACAACTTGCTTTAGCATGAAACACCTGGCTGCTTGTTCTCTAAACACATATTTGTGGAGGAACATCTCCTTCTTTGTAGGGTCCTCAGTCTCCCTCACCATCAAGGTTATATCAATTTTTGTCTGCCATATATGGGCTGCATAGCTTCAGTTCCTCATGTGTTTCTCCTTGTCATGTGATTTACCAGAAGTGCATACCAATATTTGCTGTTTACTAAGAAATAAAGCTCATGCACTCAATGTAAAGGCAGTAGGGAGAAACGAAACTTATGCTGATGACAGCAGATCTGAGTGCTTACATGTCAAGCATAGGGAGGAATATACAGAATCGAGAATTGAGTTGAGGAGTGTTTGGGGTGGGGGGGGACTATGGATGGGAGAGATGGAGAGAGACTTTTGAGGGGATAGTGAGGATCTGGCATTTAGTAGTAAGAGTGAGGGTGTGTTGATGGGTTGGGAAAATGAGTGAGTGGATGAAATGGGTGGAGATGAACTGTGGAGTGAAGGCTGAGACACATAAATGACCTGGTAGACTGGAGAGAGGATGAGAGGCATTGAAAAGGGATGGGGGTCCTGAGGAGGGGTTTTAGAGGAAGGGGATGATGGGTCTCTGAAAGGGTTGAGTGGGGGTGGAAATGGGGTTAAAAAAGGTGGTGAAAGAGAGGCAATATGAGTGGGGTAGAGAGTAAGAGATTAAAAGCATAGCGTGGCGGCAAGAGAAAAGCAGAGAGACAGGGAGGGAGCTGGGACTGATGAGGGGATGAGATGCAGTGCAGGGTAGGTGAGGGTTGAGAGGGAATGTACAGAAGATATTGAGCAGACTGGATGGACTGTTCAGGTCTTTATCTGCCGTCATCCACTATGTTTCTACGACATGGAGAACTAGGCGGAGAAACTAAGGGAGCATGGGGAATACTGGAGAGGGGAAGAGAGGGAGATGGAAAAAACCAGTAGGCAGATAAGAGGTAAAAAGGAGGAGACTAAAAAAAGAGGGTGAGAGAGAGAATTAGGGTAAAATCAAATTGGTAAATATAAAGGCAGAGATTGAAACCGAGCAGTTAGGTATAGTATTCATAACAGAAACGTGGCTGCAAATGCAAGACGACCCAGCACTGCTTGACTTATGCCTGCTGGTATATAAAATAACACACATCAACAGATTAGTCCTGCCTAATTATGCTTTTACCTATCCACCCTTAATTATTTATTTGTCCTTGAGATAGTCTAAATCCCTGGTTACTTACTGCACATGTATTAATTTGCTTCTTGAAGTTATTGTAATTTGTTTTCTGGTAGAAATAAGTACCTGAATATACTATGTAAACTGCTTTGAATGTAGTTGCAAAAACCACAGAAAGGTGGTATATCAAGTCCCATGTCCCTTTCCCTTTCTGTACATTATTATGTTTTATTCACTTTATTGTTTGTTTGTAAGCCATATTGAACTTGAGTCTATTTCAGGCTAATGTGGGATATAAATGTCATGAATAATAATAACTAAAAAGAAAGGAGGCTGGGTTGCCTTAATATACAAATCCTTCTTTACAGTAGAAACCATAGCTGAACATATATTCCCTTCGATTGAAATCATGGCATGGAAAATCACAGACTCAACATTAACTGATCAATTATGCAGTATATTTTTCTGCTGCCCACCTAGAAGATGGTCCATCACCAAGAAGTCTTCATGGACTTTATATCAAACATATGCACAAACTTCTCGAATGTCCTTCTATAGGTGATATCATTCTACACCTAGACAAGGAACATGATGCCAACACCAGGTTTCTAACAAACTTCCTGAACCAATGGAATTTCAAAATGGCACCAGCCACCTCATCTCATGTAAAAGGTTACCAATTAGACATACTAGCTTACAAACTCTTAGCCAATAACAACCATATAATAGAGAATCATAATTGGGCAGAGGTGCCATGGCAAAAACAGAGAACTGAGGACACCACACACTGCTCTAACTAGAGGAAAAGTGGACAGCCATAGCTTCTGGTCAACAGCGATGAATGACCAAACAAACATAATAGCTGCTTACATTCACTTCATGAGAAATTGAGACAAACTAAGTGGAAACACACTAAACAAAATAGCATCATTCAAATTGAAAACTAAGAGGAAATGACAACCCACCCCTAGTTGAATGAGGAACTATTATAGATGAAAAACCGTGCAGGAAACTGGAAAGAAAATGGTCCAAAACCAAATCAGACATGAACAAAACCACATGGAGGAAAGCCCTAAACAAGTACAAACACACCATAGAAAGAACCAAATCCGAGTACTATAGCATATACGTGCGCCTAGAAAAAAAAATATGAACTAATAAAAAACGTACTGAACACACAAACTCTGCTAACATCAAACGAAAAACCACCAACAGTTGACGAGCTTGCACAATATTTTGAAGAAAAAATCATAAAAAGAAGATCAAACACTAGCAGCATTACAAATAACACTCATAGATTTCCTATACAAATGTGAAATTAATGAGGACCATATCAAGGCAGACAGAATCTGGTCCTCCTTTACATAAGTGTTACCATACTCAGAAAGACCGAAGGCCCATCAAACCCATTATCCTGTTTCCAACAGTGGCCAATCCAGGTCACAAGTACCTGGCAAGATCCCAAAACAGTACAATACATTTTATGCTGCTTATCCCAGAAATAAGCAGTGGATTCCATTTTAATAACGGCTTATGGACTTTTCTTTTAGGAAGCTATCCAATCCTTTTTTTAAACACCCCACTAAGCTTAACTGCTTTTACCACATTCTCTGGCAACGAGTTCCAGAGTTTAATTACACGATACCAACAACCAGCTGAGTTAAAGCACTACTGACAAAATATGCACACGCCAATTGCCTACTAGACAGCAGCCCAAACTACATGATGGAAAACCAACCAGATTGGTTCATCAAACGCTTAACTGAACACACAAAATACATGTTCTTGAAAGGCCATTTCCCTTCTGACAAGGGCAGCATCATACTCCAATCCCTAAAGGCGCCACCAGAAAGATCAGTGAACTCGCTAATTACAGACTAGTGGCATCAATGCCACTGCTGACAAAAACAATGGAGGGACTAGTAGCACAACAATTAATGGAATACCTAACGCACTACTCAGTCCTTCACAGCTCTCAATCAGGCTTCAGACCATGCTATAGCACTGAAACAGTCATAACCATCCTGATAACAAAATTCAGAAGAATAATAAGCCAAGGCCAGTCAATACTGCTACTACAATTTGATATGTCAAGTGCCTTCGACCTAGTAGATCACACAATACTAATGACCCTGCTCGACAACATAGGAATAACTGGCGCAAGTAGCATCCTGGTTCAGTGGTTTTCTAAGAACTAGATCCTACCTTGTCCAATGAATTTTCAGCCTCCTGGATCCCTAAAGGTGGGGTCCTTCAGGGTTCCTCGATATCCCCGATATTATTCAATGTCCTGATGGCTCCACTTGGCAAGAAACTGGAAAAACTGGGTTTAAACTCATTCATATACGCAGACAATGTCACCATCTACATACCTTTTGTATATTCCTTCCTATACTACACCTGTAATATGGTAGTAGGCCTGTAATATGGCCTTGCTAGCCTTGCTGTCTTCAGCATATTTTTAGTTTATTCCTGCAGCTGCATGTAAGTTACAGTGCTTTCTCAGGAAATGGAAAGTACATGTCACAGTAACAGGAGGAACTGAGGCTATGCGGCCTATATATGGCAGGTACAATTGGATATAACCTTGGTGGTGATGAGAGACTGAGGACCCTCCAAAGGAGGAGTTATTCCTGTCAGATAGAAGGCCACCAGGTGTTTTATAATATCTACTTGCTTGCTACATTTGTTTTTGTTTTTGTTACATTTGTACCCCGCGCTTTCCCACTCATGGCAGGCTCAATGCGGCTTACATGGGGCAATGGAGGGTTAAGTGACTTGACCAGAGTCACAAGGAGCTGCCTGTGCCTGAAGTGGGAATCGAACTCAGGAAATGTCAAATGGGCAAGAGATCCTGGTGAGTGAGTTAAGAGAAGACAGAGGAAAACAGAAACCAGAGCCTGAGATCGATTTGATTTGATAAGTAAAATGACCAGACAACAAAAGGCAGAAAAAAATTATTTTCTATGTTGTGATTAGAGTATATCAGATTTGAAATATGTATCCTGCCAGAGCTGGTGTTAGACATGGTTGGGGCCCAGGGCAGAAATTTGGGAGGGGACCCCAAAGCCCCCTACCAGGCCATGCCTTCTTCAGCTTCCAGCAGGCTTACACCTCTCTCTGGCCAGGGGACAGTTGTCCTAGTTGTACTCCCTTAACACCATTCCTGGCATGTGTGATCTTTATATTTTGAACCGTATAGGAGGAAATGCAACTCTTTCTATTTCTTTGGTGTGGCTTCTTGTGGTTTTGGTTTAATACAGGTTTATCATTTTTGGTCAGCTATTATGTATTTGTCATTTGTGTTCTGTGTGTGCATGACCGAGGTATTCTGTTAACATGAATTTTCTATGTAGCATTCTGTAGTAATTTGGCTTGTTCAGGTTTCCCGATAATGGAGAGGATATTTATGAGGGGGGAGGAGGGGAAACTGGTTTTGTTGATCCTTGTTATGTACTGTTTGTGATTTATAAAGCAACAGTTGTACAGAATATTGTTTCTTTTTATACTTTAATAAAATGATTTTAAATATAAAATCATAACTGTTTGAGACTTGAGCAGATGGGATCAGACAGCTTGTGGGGACAGGGACAAACTTTGTCCCCATGTCATTCTCTACTCCACATCCCTGTTAGGCAGTCTTTGAGATTCTGCCTCCAGAAACTGTCATTAGGAGTTTTGTAGTAGAGTGTATGGTCATCAGGTTCTAGCTCTAAATCTCTGTACTTTTCTGAAGATGGAGAAACAGAAAAAATTGCAAAAGAGTTTCTTGTTTAAAGCACCATTTTTTTTCTTATTCTTTTCATCCTATCTTTTCTTCTGTTAACTAGGGAGAAGAGATTCTACAGGAGCTGCTAAGACTGCCCCAGCGTGGAGTCGTGTTAAGGATTGTAGTCAACCCTCCTAGCTCTCCAGGGCAGAAGAATGACCTTCAAGCGTTGACACAGAGTGGTAAGATCATTACCATGTAGGTCTGTTTGGCTCTGTCTGGATGATGGACCTAGCTTGGATTCCTTGGGCAGGCTGAGGCTGGGGGTCCTGTAAAGAGAGACAAGAAAGAAATTGGTTATCACACCGCAGCAAAAATATATGAGTGGGATTCAAGGTGCACATCTGCTGGTTTCTCGAAGAGCCATGGTCTATGACCTCTTACCAAGGATTGTTGCAGATAGCTGAGCCTAGGTAGGTTGTTGAGGCCTAATCAAGTGTAAAAGCCCCTGATTGCTGTCTGTGAAGCCATTGCACCTCTACTTCTGACACCCTCCCTTTTTCATCAGTAGTGAGTGTGGTGAAGGCACAGAGATGGTTGCCTCAGGTGAAATGAAAATGTTTCCACCTATTTTTCTCAACTACATTTCCCCTTCAGGGTTTTCTCTTTGATTCCCAGAGTATGTGGTTTTGGTTTTTTTTTTTTTTTTTTAATTTCAGCGAAAAAAAATAGATGATAGTTTTGTTTGAAGTTTTCTCCAGCATGCACACTTTCTAAAAATTTTGTCCGCTGCTTTCCACATAGGGGCTCTGATCCGTGTGGTGGAGTTGCCAAAGCTAACTGGTGGTGTTCTCCACACCAAGTTCCTTGTGGTGGATGGGAAGCATATGTTCATCGGCAGCGCGAACATGGACTGGCGATCCCTAACCCAGGTTAGAGAAGGGTGGGCCTTTCATTCTGAGGGCTTAAATGACAGATACAGAGAGAGAAAGAGGTCACAGCCAACTTTCTAATGTAGGGATGGCCAAAACCAGTCCTTCTGAGGCTGTAGGTGGATCTGGTGTTCCAGTTCATATCTCCACTCCTATCCTGTTCAATCTCCTTTTATGTCATCCCTTGCCTCAGTACACCTGGGACTTAATGAACTACTATTATCCTAAATGGATGACATCCTGCTTCTCTTACCAATGACAAAATATTTAAACACACATGAATACAAGTGTATTGCTTCTTCAGCTTATTGAGAGTGGAGTAGTCTCATATATAACACACGATAAAGATTATTTGATTTTTCACCCAATGACTGGGTGTATTATCTGTGTGTATTGTCTAATCATTGACTTAACCTCCACCACCCTTTGCTAATCTTATATATGAAAATATATTTCTGTTTATCAATATGCTATCATCTAATTTTATGCAGCACTTAGCTTGAACAAGTTGGTGCTCTTAAAACCCCGACAGGTCCCCGTTTCGTGGCTACTTTTTCAAGGGGGAGTCACCAGTTCTAAAACCAAAAACAAGATGCAGCACAAAGTTACTTACAAAATTGTTCTAAAAGGCATATTAGTTGTATAATTACTTGTATTCTAAATAAAAATGCTGGTGGCTTACCAAGTAACTGTCTCAAGTGCAACTGCAGCATTACTCTGTCTCTCTCAAAATGGCCAGGGCATCTTTTTGTTAATGCTCAGCCGTGCCAGCTGATTATGAAGCTAACTTCAAAATAAAAGTCCTTAACAAAGACAGGCACTAAGTTTAACATAATTTTTTTTCAATGTTTTTCAATTTTCTCTATTTCCTAATATATAGAAAAATCTTTTGATATGTTAAAACTTTTGCCACAAACAAATGGTCAACTAAGGAGTGTTTGCTTGAGACATACAAGATGAATATCAACAGTGGTAGTTTTCCACACTAGTCTCAGACAGGGCACAAGCCTTTTATTTTGTTAGAAGTCTTTGTTAAGGACTTTTATTTTGAAGTTAGCTTCATAATCAGCTGGCACGGCTGAGCATTAACAAAAAGATGCCGTGGCCATTTTGAGAGAGACAGAGTAATGCTGCAGTTGCACTTGAGACAGTTACTTGGTAAGCCACCAGCATTTTTATTTAGAATACAAGTAATTATACAACTAATATGCCTTTTAGAACAATTTTGTAAGTAACTTTGTGCTGCATCTTGTTTTTGGTTTTAGAACTGGTGACTCCCCCTTGAAAAAGTAGCCACGAAACGGGGACCTGTCGGGGTTTTAAGAGCACCAACTTGTTCAAGCTAAGTGCTGCATAAAATTAGATGATAGCATATTGATAAACAGAAATATATTTTCATATATAAGATTAGCAAAGGGTGGTGGAGGTTAAGTCAATGATTAGACAATACACAGAGATAATACACCCAGTCATTGGGTGAAAAATCAAATAATCTTTATCGTGTATTATATATGAGACTACTCCACTCTCAATAAGCTGAAGAAGCAATACACTTGTATTCATGTGTGTTTAAATATTTTGTTATATTTTGATGCTCGACAGAGCACAGGCACAATTGTTTGTTTTGTCTCTTACCAATGACAGCATCAAACATAGGTCCAACTCAGTCTGCAATGAGTGCTATGGATCCTCAGAAGCTTAGCCGAGATTGGGTGGTGGGGCTGGTGGTTGAGAGGCGGGACTAGTGCTGGGCAGAATTCTACGGTCTGTGCCCTGAAAATGGCAGATACAAATCAAGGTAAGGTATACACAAGAAGTAGCACATATGAGTAGCACATTTGCTGACCAGTGCTTTCTTGAGTCCTGATGTCCTGCATGTTCCTTTAATCGAAACTGAGCTCAGTTTCACTTAAAGGAACGTGTAGGACGTCAGGACTCAAGAAAGCACAGATCAGTGCGAACATGGTGCGCCGGAGACCAGCGCTGAAGAAGATTTCAGCTGGCAGGGGTTGGGGACCCCTGCCAGTAAAAGTACCTTGCAGTGGTGGTGGTGGGGGGGGGGGAGGGGAGGGGCAGAAGTGGCAGGGGAGGGGCAGTGGCTGGAGGAGGCGGGCTACAATGTGCCCCCCCCCCCCCCCCCACTTTGCGCTCTGGACCCCCTTCCCGCCAAGGTCTGTCTATGCCACTGTCTGCTCTCCCGACGCCAAAACCCTGGCTATGCTTCTGGTTCCAGTACCTAGCTCTATCACACAGCTACAGCAGCCCCATGTAGGACTTATCTGTCTCGGTCGCTTTTCTGGAAAGAATGAACTGGCCAACTGGATAGTACAGCTTTCCAGTCACTATAGTGCACACCTGTAGTAGCAGTGTGTACACTGCTACTTCCACAGCAGAATGGATGACTCGCACCAGTCACCTGTTTTACGCAGCCACTATGGTTACCTGTCTTACACAGGCTCTACAGATCTGCTGTTCTGTGGAACTCTGAGGTTTACTAAATAGGTAATCCAATCTCAATTTCATAGCTGCATTACCTACTTTGTGCATTTGTGTTTGAAGTTTCAAGTGTTCCTACCCTAAGGATAGTGTTTTACAGCTGTCAGCGGCAATTTTTCTTCCTGATTATGGGACCCTTTGATACAAAGGAATCTCCTTTAATCATTCAAATTTTAGCATTTTACCTTTTTTTTTTAATTTCACTGTTTTCTTCAGGAGTGGAAAGAAGTCCAGTTGGGGATCTCGTACCTTTACGTCTGTTTTCATTGTCCTTAGCCTGTGCCTTATGGAGATATAGCTGGAAGGAATTTGAACAGAACTTCTGTCTGTTGACACAATTCTAATTTATAATATTCTTCAGCATTCCACCTTGAGCTTTCCTGTAATTTTACATTTCTTTACACCTTTTTCTTTATGGACCTATATCTCTCTTGGTGGGACTAGCATACTAAGGAACCTTTCAACGAAATCCAGCTTTAGCCTTTGCTTTCTCTCTTTCTTCTTTCAATCTTCTGATCCCACCCTTGTTAAATACTACTTTGCTACATCCTACTGGTTCTGGATTTGTCAAGTATGGATGAAAAGGAATGTAAAATTATGTCTTGTCTGATCATTTTCTCTCTTTTAGTCGTACTGGACCAGTCCAGACACCCATCCTGGTTGATTTTGTTTCTTCTATAGGGGTCTTTTCCTATTTCTTTTGTCTCTTGCCTCCTGTTTTTCAACATTAAACATCACAGTTTTACACACCTCCTGACGAGTGTGACCTTTTATTCTTGCCTATTCCATGTTGACCAACATTTTGTTTATAAGCACAAATGCTGGGCTATTTGAAATACTGAACATTGTATGGCTGCATGATACCCTTAAGGGAGGTGAGTCACAAAAATACCTACTTTTTTTTTCTCTGTCTCCATCCACTGGTCAATAGACATAACCCACTGGTTCTGGATTGGTCCAGTAGGACTAAAGGAAAGAAAATTATCAGGTAAGACATAATTTACCGTAACCCAAAAGAGGCAAAACAAATGGAGTCAAGATCGTAAAGGATTTTGGCCCATATTCCCCTATTCTCCTTTAATATACATAGCACTACCTCTGCGGAGAACAGTGGCTATCTTATGTTTTCTCTTTTCTTCTGTAAACCCAAAGGGGCTACCTTGTTTATTCCATCATGCAGTATCTGTTCCCAAGCATCCACCAAACTCTATACTGACAATCCCTGGTTACCTGATGATTTTCCTTCCAAATAAGCCAAAATTTCTCTTTAACCACATTACCTCAGGTACTAAAGTAGTTTTCTCATTTCTCTCAAACTTCCTTCCTATGCGCTGAAAAGTAAAATTCACAATTTTATGATCAGACCATGGTCCATCCTACAGAATTTTGGAGGAAATCCATTAATTAAATTAATTAAATCCTCAATCTGTTAATTCTTTAGAAGCAGATCTTAACTTTAACATATTACCCCTACTATGACTCGCACCCTGTACTAACTGTACAAACTCAAAACCACTTCTGCGTATGTGTGTTTATTGATGCCTCTGCAGCCTAAACAGCAAGTCGGAGCACAGGGAGAAGGTGTGTGTGTGATGCCAGTTGTCATGCTCTTAAAGTGGTCACCTTTATGGATTGTGGTGAAGATGCTTAAGAATTTTGGTATTAAAAAAAAAAAAAAAAACAGTTTCCTTTTTGAAAACTAGATGATTGAAGCCCTGTCAGCTTTTGCTCCATCTCTTTCTCTCCTCCTGCCCCCACCCCATTTTCTTGTGACAGCAGTAAATCTTGGTTTTCTGTGGTGAATTTACAGGTGAAGGAGCTAGGAGCCACCGTCTACAACTGTAGCTGCCTGGTAAAAGATCTGCAGAAAATCTTTCAAGCCTATTGGGCCTTAGGGGTGCCCAATGCCTCCATTCCATCCCCATGGCCAGAAGAATACTCAACATCTTACAACAAGGACACACCCCTGGCAGTGACGCTGAATAGCACCTCCTCCCAAATCTACCTATCTGTAAGTCACGGCTGCTAGCCAGCTTGGAATGGGTTTAAAATACTGGAATTCATGAAAGCAAAATTAAAATCGGCACCTTTTTGTTTTTAACGGAGTCCCGGAAGAACAGAAAGATAGTTAGTTCTCTTGAAGTTACACACAGTAAGACAGTGACAAAGCTGGGGATTAGAATTGAGACCCAGGGCGAGAATGGCTCACCCTGACAAACCATCTAACTTGTGCAGCAAGTGTGGCCATAAGTTACACCAACTTTCCCTTTGAAAGATAGATAGATATAGATATATATAATAAAATATAGGACTTTAAAATATAGGACTCTACTGCATGTGTATTTGTACATACAGTAGAGTCTCAACTGACCTTTGGTTATCTGATGCTTTGGATTATACAAGAGTCTGTACTCCACTCCCTCCTGCCTGAATGTCAAGGCAGTACTCCACCACCACCACACTCGCAGCATCCCTCCATCTCACCCCCCCCCCCCCAACAGTAAAAGCTGTGCCTCTTGGAACCCCTCCCCCCACCCAAGTTCCTTCTTCCCCACCCACCTGAACAGTAGCAACTGCACATCCTGCTCCCCCCCCCCCCCCCCCCCACTCCAGGCCTACCTTAGTGCCTCTGGTGGTCTACTGGTAAAGTCAGGAGAGGAGCATTTCCCAGTAAATGGTAACACCTCCCCGCACCTATGCCCGTGAACGCCTTCACTCAAATTGGGTAAAGTTTTGCACTTACAGCTGTATTCATATTTTTTTCCTGGATATAGTTCAAACAAGTTTTTTAAAAATTCCACCCATAAACCTTTATTTTCTGTGTATAAATTTACCGCCACAAGTGATTGGCCTGGGGGTTCACAAAGAGTTAGGGATAGAGCTGATTTCTGATTGCACCTCTCAAGATATTTATGGATACTTGGTTTGGGGCTGTAACTGCTAGACCCCTCCTCTCCCTCCTTCCCTCCCTTGAATCTCATTATCTTCTGCATTTCCTCCTGTTCCGTTATTTGGCCTCCACTAGAAAAGATAAAGAGAGTGTTTCGATGAGGTTTCAGAAATAATTTAGGAAAGCAATATCAGCCTGTTCCTGGACATTCTGTCTGAGAAATGGTACTGTTCATTCTCTTTAAGATGTAACAATATACCACGTCTCATTTTTTTAATCAGTGCTCTTTAGAAGATGCTGCCAAATTAAGAAACTACACAAAACGTAAAGAATGTTCTGTGTTTAGAAAGCTTCATCATTCCATAGTCTGAAAAGTAACTGAACATAAGGCACTGGCTGCGAGCATGTGATTAATGAACAATACCGAGGACTGAAAGGAGAAAAGTCTGACCCTCCCAAATTCTCTTTGCTGTCTTCCAGAGTGCCCCACCTGCTCTCTGTGCCCAGGGACGAACAGAGGACCTCCAGGCCATTCTCAGTATTATTGATGATGCCAGGGTCTTTGTCTACGTGGCCGTGATGGATTACATCCCAACCATGGAGTTCTCACACCCCAAGAAGTTTGTCTTCTCTCTTTCTGCTCTGTTGTCATCACAGCAGCTGGCTCTGCCCCACCTCCAATCACTTTCATTTTCTGGAGCTCAAATCTGGTCACCATCTGCCCTCTAAGACCCTATTTCGCCCTCTTTGCTCTTAGGTATTGGCCAGAGATTGACGACCACCTGCGTAAGGCAGCCTATGAGAGGAAAGTGCACATCCGGCTTCTGATCAGCTGCTGGCACCACACTGAACCATTCATGTTTCCCTTTCTGAGGTCTCTGGCTGCCATGAGAGATAACAAGACTCATTATGACATTGATGTGGTAAGAGCCTTCCAAACTACCTGCAGAGTTCCCTAGTACCTGTGAGTCTGCCCGTAAGGCTGTCCAGTGTTACAGCCATAAATGAGGCTCCCCAGTATTTGGAGCTCCCACACTCTTTGCAATGCTCCCTGATACTATAGTGCTCCAGTATGAATAATTGTACCTCAGAGCTCTCTAACACCTCTGTGTGATTTGATGATTGCAAACAGCAGCTGAATGGTACCAAAATGTGAGGCCTGTTAGCCAGCAGATACAAGGCATTGAATAAATGTAATACTTTTTCAGGGTTTAATTATGCATCTGTCTATGTGTGACTTGTTTTGTTCTTTTCTCTTGTTTTTTTTTTTTCTGTCAGAAACTCTTTATAGTCCCCACGACTGCAGCACAAGCCAGAATCCCATATGCCAGGGTTAACCACAACAAGTATCTGGTGACGGATAAAGTGGCTTACATTGGTGAGTAGCACCAGAATGTAACTTGAGGGCAGGAACTCTCCTGAGCTGGTAATTCACTGAGCTGTATCTAGCCCATGCCCTTCTTTCCATACTAGTTGGGTGGGCTTGCCATCCTCACACCTATTTGGTAGGTCTTTCACATGAGAGTGATGGTGTATGTAGTGGGATCCCTGGCCTCTGACATATTAGAATGTCAAGGCATGTGGCACCACTGTTCTCTCCTCTGGTCACTGTGCACACTGGAATGTGTACATCCCCATTTTTAAATGTCCTCTTCGAATTCTGTGAAAAGTGAGTCGGGTTTTCTCATCTCTTCCAGCAAAACATTTGGGGTTTAATATCGTAATAGCTCTTTAACTCTGGCTGAAGTGGCAGCACTGCATGACTTCTGAAGAAAATGTAATAGATTATTCTACTACTACTACTTATCATTTCTATAGCGCTACTAGACGTACGCAGCGCTGTACACTCATGTTTACATCTCCTTGCTGCCGTATACCAAAATAGGGTTCAGGTAGTTTATGACATAGTTTAAGCTATCCGTTAAAGCTCAAAATCCAACAGTATAATAAAATAGAACAACATTCAAACATAGGCCCAATTCTCATTCCCATCCTCGCTCCAACCCTGACCCCCCCTCCCCCCCCCCCCACTCTCACAGGGTAAAGAGAAAACTAAAACCCACCTTCGCTTCTGCCCCAAAAACCATGGAGGAAGGGGTCAGTTGTATAAAGTGTGGGCCGATGCTTTCTTTGCAGTAGTACAGTCCCAAGTCGGCTGCAGTCTGCTGAGACAGTGACATTTTTCTGTGCTCTCTGTGGACACGTCACTCTGCAGAAAGGTCATGTGTGCTCCATTCCTAACTTTTTCTAAGCAGGTAACACAACATTCAAGTACAACCACAAGATCCTATAAATCAGAAATATTTACCAAACAAATATGTTTTCAAAGCTTTTCGAAAATTTAAATATGTACCTATACTCTGAATTTGAATTGGTTGAGAATTCCATAATTTCGTAGCATAATAATTCAAAGAACTATCATGATAACGTTTAACACGGATCTTATTAACATCTGGAAAACCAAAATTTAAAAAATAACTTGATCAAGTTGATGAACAGTTAGACTGATAAGTCATCAGAGAGACATGATCCAAGGGGCAACAACCATAAATAATTTTAAATGTCAGACAAGCCACCTATTCGAGCTTTTATGGACAACCAATGTAAATCTTTTAGCAGTGAAATGGCATGATCGAATTTCTTACTACAAAAAAATCGGTTTAGCAGCACAGTTCTGTAAAAGATTGCAGCCTAGCTTGAAATGTCTGAATGCCTGCATATAGGGCACTAGTACAGTAGTCAACCTGGGGCAAGATAATTGCTTGAACCAAAACTCTAAACTGTTCAGGGGGGAAAAAAAGACCTTAATTCCCTCAGCTGTCGTAACTTTTAAAAAGTTCTTTTTACTCAAACTTTTAATCTGACATTCCATTGTCAAATGTGAGTCTAGTATAAATCCAAGAACGCTGGAAGACGTTTCAAAGCCCATGCATTCCCCTGTCTTAAGTGTAGTTCTTTCAGAGAATATTCACCATGGAAGTGCTAAAGTGATTTTGGTTAGTGAAGAGGTGTTATAAACCGTGGGTTCGGACGTGGGTTTCAGGGTGCTCTGAGTTCTGCCTTAGCAACCCAAGGGCGAAGGAGCCCAAGCTGGGAATGGAACCTGGGTTATCTGATTAGTGAAGCAGACAACAAAATTGCTGTATTCTCCTTATACCAGTAATCCCCAATCCTGGTCCTGGAGGCACTCCAGCCAGTCAGGTTTTCAGGATACCCACAATGAACATTCAGGAGAGAGATTTGCATGCACTTCCTCCAGTGCACACAAATCTACTTCACGAATTTTCATTGTGGATATAGTCTGAGGTGCTCCAGGACCAGGTTTGTGAGCCACAGCTCTATACACACTCTCTCTTTGAGACCTGTTTATTTTCTTCATCAGCTGTAGGGGTTCTGGGGTGGGGGTGGGGGGTAAGACTTTTTTCACATATAATAATCTCTCTATATAAAAGGCAAAACCAACGTTCTATGAAGCCTCCAGCCGGAAGTGTGAAGGGGGCGAGATATCCGGTTTCCCTATGAGTGTCTGCCCCGCCCTCTCTGTAACACAGTCAGTGAAGGAAAACAGCAGAGCACGAAATCAAATCGCTGGCTCTGTAACAGTGAAGGACTCAGAGGGGGGAGGGGAGAGAGGCCAGAGGGCAGGGACACATACACTCCCACATGCACACAGAAGAAAACATTGCTAGCCCCCGTTTCATTTGCATCAGAAACGGGGCTTTTTTACTAGTAATTTATAATAACGATTTATTTATAAGCCATTTTTCAAGGAAATAAAAACATCAAGGCGGCATACGAAAGTACGCAAGACATTAACACTTCCATTTTGTTTTCTCTAGGTACCTCGAACTGGTCTGGAGACTACTTCGTCCAAACAGCAGGATCCGCTCTGATTGTGAATCAGACAGGCGTAGCGACAGCCAGTGATGGCCAGGCGATGGTGCAGAAGCAGCTGCAGGACGTGTTTGAGCGGGACTGGAACTCGGAGTACAGCAGAGAGATCAGCAGCTTCAGTCAAAATAAGTGCAAAGCACGATGACAGGGTGACACTCATAAAATCGTGCCTTGCCATGAGAAATAAGCATTAACTAGAATCCCTTGATAAGACATCAGTAGCACATTGCTGGCCAGGTCAGGGTTTCTGGGGTCTTTGTGCTGTGCACTGAATGCATTTACATACTCTGATTTGTGCCTCTTCCAAAGCTCCATCTGTGCATTGAGCTAGCCTTTTTTAGGTGAAGGTGTTTTTAAGATGAGTAGCAGCAGCAGTAGGAGGCTGTAGTGAGCTTTCCATGTGTCTCTTGGGTTAAACTGTTAAAGAACAGCTTAAAACATGAATATAATGTACATGTTTTTTGCATAATGAAATTGATGGGAAGGAAAGTGTACTTTTTGTTTAAGGGCTAAACAGCTGCTGCACCAGAAACATAAATTCATACAGGAAAGGATGCCATTAGATTTTGTTTGTTTTTCTAACTAAAAGTAAAATTTGAGGTATGAAACTGAGGCTTCTTTGAAGAAGACTGAAATGTATATGTGTGTGTATGTCTATCCAGTAGATCTAGATATAGATAGACTGTGTGTGTGTGTCCAATAGATATAGATATGCAAATGTGTGTGCATCAAGGAGGTTTAATGACACGAGATGGCATAAACCTATCTGGGCTGAAGCCAGTGGGCAGAGCTTGCTGCCATATTGATATGTCTAAACCAATAGCTAATGCTATTGAAAACAATAGTTGACGTGTGAGGTTTATTTTGTCTTGCATTCTTTCCTTTAGGGGGGAGTTTTTGAGGGGTCTGTGAAGGTGGGGGAAGGTTCTTGCCCACCAACAAGAAAGGAACTGTCAAAAAGCCTGCCATGAAATTTGTGGATAACACTTGGGGAACAGAAAAAAAAAACAGAAAGCCAAAAGGTTTAATCTTTGCTGGTTTCGCAGACAGATGGCATTGATTTTCCCTGTTTTGATCGTCCTACCAAAAGTCATTTGCATTTCATGATGCTGCTTTCTAGAAAACTTCAAGGTGATACAAGCAAAAGAACACAGCTGTAAAGAAACTGTTTACCTTCCAGGTTTGAGTTTTATTGAAGTTTTGTTATTCCTTGGTAAGAAAAATACATCTTAAGGCCTGTTTACCAGTGCATATAGCCGGGTTGCACTTATGAAATGAAACCTTTTAAGTACAATAGCAAACACTTATGTGTGGTCCATCTGTAAAAAGGAAAAAAGGCCTAAAACTGTTCCAGTTGGATAGGCAGTGCCTTAAAAGGTGGAGGATAATGGATTTAGACACTTGACAGCCGAAATCTAGAGAGCAGTATGGCTGCAGTGTAAGAGTAGATGAATGCTTTAGCGCTCGAGGAGAGGCTCGTGGGCTAACTGCTGCTGGTGTTATAGCAAAAGCGGCAACCTATGGCCCAGGTTCCTCTGTCTATCCCAGGATTAGACTCCAACCACCCGATGCAAAGCTCTTTCCCAGTTAAAATCACTTGTGGCAACCTAAGTGCAGGCTAAATATTGACCGGCAAGCTTCCATCTTCCTCTCTGCGACTCTGCTCATTGTCTTGCACACAGAATCCCCCTTCCTTCTGGAAGCCTTTCATCACTCCACATGCTCTCTGACAGCTTTTTTTATTTCTTTGAAATCATCTCATATGCAGTTTCTCTGTGTACATGCATATGCTGCACAAGCCGCATTATTTCTAAATATAACTGAGATAAAATAACAATGAACAATGACAATATGGATGCAACAGCTGATAGTTTGTTTTGGACATACCAAGATGGCGGCTGCTGAGGGAACTGGCTTCAGTCTTGTGATGCCATGCTGTCTCCCATCCTTAAACCTGCTTGGTGTGTATCTATATCATAATATATGTGTATAAAATATCAGCTTATCTGTAAGAATAGGCAGACCCCATCTAATGCAGTCAATGGTTGGATGCCATATATTTTTTTTTAGGTACTTTAATGCAGATTCATTTCTAACGTGGTCAGAGAATTGAATAATTTCTGACACCAGTTATATGTTTGGTTCCCTCACTTGATTATTGAGTTTCAGATATCTTTGATGCCAGTGTCTGCGGTATATGGAGTCTGTGTGTGTGAGTGTATGTTCTTCAAAGGCGGTTCAGGTCCATGCCTTAAATATGTGTGTATGTATAGATACTCTCTGTATCTATACATACACACGCATGAAAGGAAGTCAACAACATGGATGTAAAAATTGGTAAAAATTCACTGTATCTGTTGATTTCCACCTTTTCTGAGTGTATACATAAAATCTCACTCATACAGGGGACTATATTGTATTAATTAGTTGGTGTTTATTTGAAAAAAATGGAGAAAAAAGCCCTCAGAAACCGTAGGCCAATCGCCTGAAGGTTTTGAGCGTGGTTAAAGATGATCTTACATCGGCTTATAACACACGCTACAGTTCAATCATTGGGCCAAAAAACTCCATTTAAAAAAGGGGCTCAAAAAGAATTATTAATCGCCTCAATACTGTGTAGTGAATAAACAAAATAAGTATCTTTCAATTGAATTTATCAATAGAATAAATTTCTTTCAATAAGTTTTGTGAATTCATCAATAGAATAAATTTCTTTCAATAAGTTTTGAATCATGCAATGCTTTTTCAAAAGAATGTCTCAACCACATATCAGAAAAAGTAACACTTAGCTTTTGAATTGTGTTGAGACCAGGCACTCATCGCTGTCCGTTATTGAGTTTCAGATATCTTTGATGCCAGTGTCTGCGGTATATGGAGTCTGTATATGTGAGTGTATGTTCTTCAAAGGCGGTTCAGGTCCATGCCTTAAATATGTGTGTATGTATAGATACTCTCTGTATCTATACATACACACGCATGAAAGGAAGTCAACAACATGGATGTAAAAATTGGTAAAAATTCACTGTATCTGTTGATTTCCACCTTTTCTGAGTGTATACATAAAATCTCACTCATACAGGGGACTATATTGTATTAGTTGGGCAGTATAAGGAGGTGGTTTATAGTGAAATGAATTTTACTAGGGTATAATAGCTCTATAGTAGAGACCAGTAGAGAGAGGGTGTGACTTTTTGCATACATGGCACTCTGACCAGGGAACATTTTATTAGAGAATTGTTGGATAAACAGTAAGAAGAACGTTAATAATGCAGTGGGCGAAAAATCTTAATATTCTTAAATAAAAGTTGAATTGAACATGGACTAGTTTGTTTTTCTTTTCCAGTGGCTAATATGGATGACAGGAATACTAATTTTGCTCTAGGGAACACCTCCTATCCACCTAGGATGGAAATCTCTTTAGAGTGTAATACCTTGATAAATATGCATGCAGCCACCTCTGGAGTGGACAGGATGGTAGCACAGCACTGCATGAAGGGCCATAGAGGGGAAAAGGAACCCATATTATCAGTACTACAGGGAGATAAAGTGACTTGTTTCAAGATTAAACGGAGCCAGGGCTTAGAACTTAAGTACAGGGATAGAAAGTGGATTCACTCCCAGGTCACATGTAGTCAGCTGGAGCCGGCGATTAGAGGTTGTGAACCTGTACATTTTGGATTCAATGACACAACTCCTGGGAGTGGCAGGCAGCGTTTTGGTCATGCTTCTGACCGTGTCTTGCTTATCCCCTGACACACAGTGGAGTAACACGGCAGCATTTTAAAAATTAATTTTATTGTTGTGTGCGGTATTACTACAGCAGGTTTGGTCGCATGCTCACTGATTGGGAAGCGATCCTTCTTATTGTGCGACATTCTGGCCTGCCTGGGTTGCGGGCTGCATGAGAAGCATGGAGGTTGATACTATGTCTTTGTGTGTGTGTGTATCATATCCCCACCCCCTTCCCCTCCAACTTTTCTACCGGACTCTCTTGAGTCTAGACCAGCATCAAAGAGAGATGGGGGTTAGTGCACTTCTTTTTGGGGATTTTTTTTGGCTGCCGACAGGAAAAATCGACAGGAGTCTCCTGCACTTTGCCAAGCTTTAATCTGACTCCTGAGACTCCATTGGGGGAGGTTTTGGTATTTTGGAGCTCACCACTCTCAAGGTGGGGCATCACACGTTTTAGTGCTGGCTGGCAGTGTGCAAGTAACGCTGGTGCTGGTTTGGACCATGATGCGTGGTCACCCTCAGTGGCGGACCATCCCTCTTCCTGCCTTCGGCGATCCACTCGTTGCCGCTTGGCCAGTCGCTGCTGCGGTACATCTCGGACTCGCATGGCTCGGTCTGGGCTCTCTGGGAGGAAAGGGAGGAAGAGAAAAGGACATGGGAGATTATTGGCACCTATCAGGGGGATCAACCCCACTGTTCCTGTGGCTGAAATCTTCTTAATTTCCTCTTAGCAAAATGGACTTAATTTTTAGATTCCTCTCATCCTTTTCTAGGCTTTTTAATCCTGTCCCATTCTGGTCTCTTCCTTCTGGCTAGCGTTTGACACTGTGTGTGTGTGTGGATGGGTGTATGCTTATATTTCAATTAACTCTTGATATTTGGGTATGTTTGTTTTGTTTCATGTCAGTTGATTGGAGTTCTTTTCATTCTTTTGCAAACCTCTTTGACCTCACCTATGTAAAGGTGATATATGAAATGAAGAAATAAACATAAAACACCAGGGCTGAAGCTCAATTAAAATTTTTAATCGCGATTAATCTTCATGGGCTAGGGGGGGCACACATTTCCTCTCCCTCCCCCACTCCCAAATTAGATATTATCATACCTTCGCTAGTGGGGATGCCAAAGCCAGTCAAAGTCCACTGCCAAAGCATCCCCTTACTCTGTTTGCTGCCCCAGGAGCGAGGAAGTCAGCCTCCAATGTCGGCACTCCCCGAGCATGCTCAGTTCATGCACATACTGAGCATGCTTGGGGAGTGCAAGTGTTGGTGGCTGGTGGCATCCCACTGACTTCCTTACTCCTGAGGCAGTATGAGGAGGAAAGGGATGACTCAGGCAGCAGACTCCTTCTGCTGGTGGGGCACCAGCTGTTGAACAGATACTGTAGCTTTGGAGGAGGCCTTCACCCATTTTCTTATGTGCTCATTGTGCCTTCACCTATTTTCTCTGCCCTCCCCCCCACCCCCTTGTTTTCACCCATTCTCTCTCTCTTGCTCTCGTATGCCCCCTTGTGCCTTCACCCATTTTCTTTTTCCTCTATGTGCCCGCCTGTGCTGTCACCCATTTTCTCTCCCTCCATGTGCCCCCCTGTGCCTTCACCCACTCTCTCTCTCCCTCCCTATTCTCTCTCTCCCTCCATGTGCCCCATGCCTTCACCCATTCTCTCTTTCTCCATTTGCCCCTCTGTGCCTTCACCCATTCTCTCTCACTCTCTTATGTGCCCCCTTGTGCCTTCACCCTTTCTCTCTATGTGCCCCCGTGTCTTCACCCATTCTCTTTCTCTCTCCATTTGCCTCCCTGTGCCTTCACCCATTCTTTCGCTCAAATATGCCTCCCCTCCTGCATTATCCCTCCTCCTGCCCTCCCGAAAGGAACTGAACCAAAACCAGGATCACAGCCCTTGAAAAGCAAAATGTTACATTTCTCTGGTTTGAAAATATTGTTCAGAGATTCCAGACAGTACCATGTTTCAGCCACAGCCCTGCCTCAGGAATAAATGCAGTGTCAAAGCCACCTTTGGTACTGCGTTTATTCCACATTTCTTATAACTCTCGATTTAGAGTCTTTTTCAAGACCAGGCTTCATAACCATTGATCGAGCACTAGCGGGTACTGGATATTTCAACATTTCTGTATAAGCTTTAGAAGACTCCTGAGGCAGGCCTGTGGCTGAAACACGGTACTGTGTTGAGTCTTTGATCAATAAAAGCACCTTGAGAAGCTTTAGGCTGTTGTCCTTGTCTCTTGAGTTCATGGTTGTTTTCCCACAGTCTCTCTCTTCTTGGGTATCACTCACTTGGTGGAGTTCGTGTTTTGACTGTTGAAAATATTGTTGATATAAATCCAGGTGGTGTAGCAATGATTATATTTCATAACATCAATTGCTTGTCACGCTTGGGCATAGCATATGAACTTTTATTTCACCTATATGTGTGTGTATATTTATTTATTTACAATCTGCGTTTGAATACATGTAATACCATTGAACTAATACTGGGTCAGCTTCTTTTTGGAAATGACTTTTTATAGCCATCTCCTTACCTTCTCTGAGTCTTGCTGTTCATTTGTTCTTGTCAGTATTCGTGCTTTACATATGTTCACATGATGTGTGCATGGTGCTCTGATTAAGATCTATTCTGCAGCTGTCCTGATTTCATGGTTTATGTATATCAGTGCATCACCTGCATTAGGACATCCCACCCACAATTTACATAAAAGTAACAGAAGAAACTCCTGTTACAACTTCTTTTATAACATTTATTTTGATTGCTGAGTAATTACAAAAAAAAGAAAGAAAATGGCCTTTTTTTCACCATTACTCTGATTAGCCAGGATCTCCAGTTCCTTACAAAGCATAGTGCCCCTCCTTCCTCTTAAGGCAATAAAGAATAGATGAAAAATGTTGCCCCTCCTTGCTACTGCCAGTCATGTTCAGGGCCAGATTTCAACATAAGCAACTTTTTTTTTTTGTTACATTTGTACCCTGCACTTTCCCACTCATGGCAGGCTCAATGCGGCAGGCAATGGAGGGTTAAGTGACTTGCCCAGAGTCACAAGGAGCTACCTGTGCCGGGAATCAAACTCAGTTCCCCAGGACCAAAGTCCACCACCCTAACCACTAGGCCACTCCTCCACTTTGCTGCCAAAGTTTTGAAGGCACCCCATATCTGTTATTCACTATTTCAGCTTTTCCTTTTTGGGAGTGGGGGGTGGGTGGAGGGGAAACTGGAAAAGGAAGCAGAGCCGCTTATTTCTGCACCTGTGTGCTCCAGCCTCACCCTTCTCCCTTGGGTCGCAATAGCATGTGCAGAGAAACAGGAGAGGAGGGACTGGAACAGACAGAGTTCAGCCTGCAGCTGTCTTCTTGTAATCTGAAGATTTGAGAGAGGAGAGGCTGGAACAGACAAGACCTGAGTTCTAGCTGCAGTTATTTTGTAATCTCAGGATTTGGGACTCAACTGAGTGCAGAGGAGGGAAACAACTCTGGTACCCAAGTCAGGAGTGCTGTGATGAATTTATGGGGGATGGGAAGGAAGGAGTACACTAAGGCCCAGATGCACAAAGGCAGCTGCCTTGCTAAAATTTAGCGAATCGATAACAGCCAGAGATGCACAAAGGGGATCGCATGCCAATGCGCTGCACGGATCCCCCTTTGTGCATCCTTGCTGTTTGCAAGTTCAAGCTGTCAAATGGATTTGACAGTTCTGATGCACTGGACCACCACTGTTTTTTGTTAATTTACCCAGTGAGTCCTGACCCACACACACACACACACACACTGCCTCGGGCTGCCCAGAAGAAAATGGTGGCACCCAGGCCCTGCTCAGTGCATTCTGGGATGCACTGGGCAGGGCCTGGCACCGCCATTTTGTTCTGGGTCAGGCAGGAGGGAGGAGCCATTGCTCCTGCCTCCACCTTGTAAGGTACAGGGAGGTGTGGGGGTGTGGGTCGGGTGCAGGAGGGAGGAGTGTGTGTGTGTGCCTGCGCAGAGGAAAGGGTTTGGTCCATTGGACCATCAGGAAAAAAATTTTTTAAATTCGGGGGGGGGGGGGGGGTCTCCGGAAGGTGAGCGGTAGGAATCTCAAGTAGGAAGCCTTTATAGCTTCCTGCCTGTGCTTCTCTCTGACAGCTCCAGAGCAGCTGTAAAATTTGCTCGTTAAATTAGGGCTGCTGTGGAGCTATGTATCCTGTGGAATACACATTAGATTACGAATGAGCTCATTGTAATACATTTGCGCGGGGTTCTCGGTAGCTGCTAATGGCACACAGAGCCACAGAAAGCCCCTATGTGCATTCCTAGCTACCTAAACATTTGCTTTAGACTGGCTAGAACCAGTCTAAAGCAAATGTTAATAGCAAGGTAAGCTTTGTGCATCTGGGGCCCTTAGGCAGAGGTTCTCAACACAGCCCTCAGGACACACCTAGCCAGTCAGGTTTTCAGCATATCCACAATGAATATGCATGAAGTAGATTTGCATAGAGTGAAAGTAGTGCATGCAAATTTATCTCATGCATCTTCATGGAATGGATTCACAGAAGCTTAGCTGAAATTGGGTGGCGGGGGGAAGAGGGGTTGGTGGTTGAGAGGCTAGGATAGGGGAGGGCAGACTTATACGGGGTCTGTGCCAGAGCCGGTGATGGGAGGCGGGACTGGTGGTTGGGAGGCGGGAAATACTGCTGGACAGACTTATACGGTCTGTGCCCTGAAAAAGACAGGTACAAATCAAGGTAAGGTATACACATATGAGTTTATCGTGGGCAGACTAGATGGACCGTGCAGGTCTTTTTCTGCCGTCATCTACTATGTTACTATGATGGATATCTTGAAAACCAGCGTGGCTTGGTGTGTCCCTAGTACTGGGTTGAGAACCCCTGCACTAGGGTAAGAGCTTTGGTGTCAGGCCTGAGAAAAGGTGAGAGTGTTGTGTATCTTTGGAATGGGGAAGAGAGAGAGAGAGAAACTGGTTTAGTTTTTTTTTTGTGGGGGGAGAGGGGATGGAAAGCAAAGTTACTTGTAGCAGGTGTTCGACGAGGACAGCAGGCATTTATTCTCACATGTGGGTGACGTCATCCACAGAGCCTGTGGTGACACTGCCATAGTGCACTGTCACTTTAAAACTTTGAGGCAGTGCCCCTATCACATATGCGTGGGTGCCTTCCTGCCTGACATTTGAGTGCAGGACCAACATTGTACACCGCTGTGATCTGCAAGTTAGGTAATGGCAGTATAGCAAATCTCAATAAATAAATAAGACAACTCCAAGGGGAGGCATGAAAGATATGAGAATATATGCTTGCTGTCCTCTGAGAACACTTGCTACAAGTAAGTAACTGCTTTTTCCCAGGACAAGCAGGCATGATATTCTCATGTATGGGACTCACTAGCTACCAAGCTCACAGTATAATAATGAACCTAGCAACTAAGGAGCAAGTGAGCCTGGTGGAAAGTAGAGTTGGCTTTTAAGTAGTAAAAAGATTTTGCAGGACTGCTTATCCAAACTGGCTATCTTGTCTAGAATGCTGCTCCAGACAGTAGTGAGCAGTGAAGGTGTTGATAGAAGACCACATTGCTGCCTTGCAAATTTCCTCAATTGAGGCAGATTGGAAACGGGCTATTGAAGCTGCCATGGCTCTTACATTGTGAGCGGTGACACGGCCATGAAGAGTCAGCCCAGCCTGAGCATACATGTAGGAAATGTAGTCAGCTTGTCAAGCTGAGATAGTATATTTAATCCCTAATCTGTTAGGGTCGAAGGATACAAAAAACTGGTAGGACTTTCTATGAGATTTTGTACATACGCTAGAGCATGCTTGCTGTCACGAACCTGGAATATCAAATGTGGAGCCAGATGTACGCACCTGTGACATACTGAATACCTTTCTTCTGAGTATCTCCAGTTTGGGTGCGCTTACATTTTAGCGTGCCTACACTATGGATGCGCCTACTTTTGGGCACATCTACACTCTGGGCACGCCTACTCTGATATCAAACACCTTCACTTTAAAACCAGGAACTTCTCACTATTTCATTGCCTCAGCTACTACCTTCTTGGAGTTTGGTGCACTTTCAGTTGTTCTTTACCTGATCTTACTGCCTGACCTGACCACTGCCTGGACCTGACTTCTGCATAGCTCTGTCCTCGCCCGAGTCCTCTCTCTTGCCCGACTTCCTAAGTCCTGTTGGCCACCTCAACCCAGGGGCTCAACTGCTGGGGAACAGTGGTTGCCACAAGTGAAACATTGGGCTTCTGACTGCTGGTCCCTGGATCAGCACAAGGGCTCACTTCTATTCCTGATATCAATGACATTTGCAGTCTAAGTTATGCAGTGCTGCTTCTCCAGGATGAGCAAGTGGCTTAGGAAAGAAGACAGGAAGTATAATGGACTGACTGAGGTGGAACTCTGATACCACTTTAGGGAGGAATTTGGAGAGGGGTTCGGAGAACAACTTTATCATGGTAGAACTTGGTGAAAGGTGGGTCTGCCACAAGGGCTTGAAGTTTGCTTACTCTTCTGGCAGAAGTAAGTGCTATTAAGAACAACACCTTATATGTGAGGAACTTCAGAGAACAGGAATGAAATGGTTAAAAAGGAGGTTTCATGAAAGCTGTAAAGATGACATTGAGATCCCACACCACTGGAGGTGATTTGATAGGAGGTTTCATATGAAATAAACCTTTTGTGAATCTAACTATCAAGGGATGAAAGGAAACTGGCTTATTATTAACGCTAGAGTGAAAAGCACTAATGGTACTCAAATGTACTTTGACTGAGTTAGTTTTGAGACCAGAATCAGAATGATGGGGGAGGTACCCCATAAGGGTAGGGAGAGAACATGTAGTAGGGTCAAGTGCGCTGGCTGTACACCAGAGGGAAAATCTTCTCCACTTGAAATGGTAACATTTCTGGGTAAAAGGCTTCTTAGAGGCTAGGAGTATCCTAGCAACTGCATCTGGAAGTTTTAAGGAATACATCTTTGGAATGGGAAAGAGGGAGACAGAGAGAAATTGTGTCATCAAGAACCAAGCCATCAGGGCCGGAAAGCAAGAGTCTGGATGGAGGAGGGACCCCTTGTTCTGTGTTATTAGAGTTGAAAAAGGACCTAACCTCAACAGTTCTTTGGACAATAACTCTAGAAAAGGGAAACAAATTTGACGTGGCCAGTAGGGAGCAATCAGACTCATGATCCCTTATCATAGTTTGAGAAGTTTTCCCAATGAGAGGCAATTGGGGAAAGGTGTATAGAAGATCCATTCCCCAATGGAGCAGGAAGGCATCTGAGGCTACTTGGTTGGGAGCATAGATTCTGGATCAAAAGTGGGGAAACTTGTTCTGGGGAGATGTGAACAGGTCTATTGCTGGGGTCCCCTACTGCTGGAATATGTGACAAGCTATAGGCATGCTGAGGGACCATTTGTGAGGCTAAAGGACCCTGCTCAATTTGTCTGCCACAGCATTCTGTTTGATGGCTAGATAAACAGCTCTTATAGAGATGTTTTGAGAAGCTGCCTAAGTCCATATTTGGATTGCCTGTCGACAGAGGTGGTAAGAACCAGTTCCTCCTTGCTTGTTCAGGTAATATATCACAACCTGGTTGTCCATACAAATGAGTATTATCTGATTGAGGATGTGGTCTTGGAAAGCTTTTAGGGGGTTCCAGACTGCTCGCAATTCTAGGAGATTGATATGATGTAATTTTCCCCATGGGGACCAAGATCCCACTGTGTGGAGACCATCAAGGTGAGCACCCCAAACCATCATAGAGGCATCCTTGGTGAGGAATTTGTGATGTAGGAGTTGCTGAAACAGAAGTCCCTGGGTGAGATTCTGGGAAACCATTCATCAATGTAGAGAATGGTGTAGCTATGGAGTAACTCAAAAATGGACTGAGGGTAATCCCTTGGCTTGTGACCACTGAGAGGAGAGAGTCCACTGAGGAATTCTGAAGTGGAGACAAGCCAATGGTCTTACATAGACTGTTGAAGCCATTTAGCCGAGTAAGTGGAGCATCTGATGAGCAGATATCTGGGTGGATCTGGAAACCTGAGAGGAGAGATGCATTAATGATGTTTGCTCTCAGCTGAGGGAGGAAGGCTTAACCCTGAGAAGTGTCCAGGAGAGCTCCGATGAACTGTAAGATCTGAAGATCTGATTTGGGGTAGTTTATTACAAAACCAAGGAGTTCTAGGAGCCATATGGCAGACTGAACTGAGGTTTGTGCTGATTCCCAAGACGTTGCTAGTTGTCAAGGTAAGGGAAGCTGTGTATGCTCCACTTGCGAAATGTTACATCTACCACTATGAGGCATTTTGTGAAGACTCACGGGGCTGAAGCCAAGCCAAATGGCAAAACTTTGTATTGATAATGCAGAGTCCTATAGCTGAAGTGTGGGAACTTTCTGTGCGCAGGGAGAATAGGTATGTGAATATATGCTTCCCTCAGATATAGAGAGCAAAGCCAATCTTTGAGTTGGATCATGGGAAGAAGTAATCTGAGGGAAACCATATGAAGTTTTTATTTGAGTAGAAATGTGTTTAAATCTTGCAGGTCAAGAATCAGTAGTACTCCCCCCATTTCTTTTGGTATGAGGAAGTATCTGGAGTAAAATCCTCGACCCCTCTCTGGCGGAGGAAGTGGTAGTATCATCGGGAGGGAGTTGGAACAAGACTCTCTTGGTGGATGGTTGGAAGGTTTTCTTCCTCAATGCAGAGTGTAATCATGCTGTATGATATGTAGTACTCAACGGTCAAAGGTTATGAGCGGCTACCTCTGTTGAAAGAGGATAAGTCTGCCTTCTACTGGTAGGTTGCTTGGCATGGACAACCTAACGGTGGTAGTACTCTTTGGGAAGGAGTCAAAACTGGGTGGTTGTTTAGACTGAGAAGGGGTCTGCGATTTCTGTTCCTGCTGCTGCCACAGATGTGAGCATTGGGATGTAGTCCTTTGAGCTGGAGGAGATGTGGGAGTATAACAACGCTTAGATGTATAGTAATTGGAGTATCAATCCTCCCAAAAATCTTATAGAAGAAGAAAAGGCAGTAGAAGTTTGTGGCCTGGATAGAGTTTTAATAGTATCTGTATATTTTTTAATTAGGTTGGCCACTTCTTCAACTTTGTCACTGAATAAGTTGTCTCTATGACAAGGGGCATCTGCTAGACGCTCCTGAACAGCAGATTTGAGGTCAGAAACGCTGAGCTAGGAAAGACATTGTATTGCTACTCCTACAGTGGAAATGCAAGAAGAAACATCAAAAGCATCAAAGTCCTGATTTGCCAGATATTTACAACAATCTAGAAGTTTCCTGTGAAGCTTGAGGAACTCATCAGCCTTTTCAGGAGGAAGGAAGTCTGCAAAATGAGAGAGTACTCTGTATTAGAAACTTCAAGTAAATTGTGGAATAAAATAGCTAATCTAATATGCAGTTGCTTAGCATTGAGGCTTGAAATGTTCTTCTGCCAAAAGAGTCTAATGTTCTAGCTTCTCTACCTGAAGGAGCAGAAGCATGAGATCTTACACTGCGAGTAAACTTCAAAGCAGAATTCACCACTAAGGCATGATGGGGTAACTGTGTTTTCTCAAACGCAATGCATTTCTGTATCCTGTACATTGTATCATTTTTCTTTGGGGCAACTTGCACTGTTAGTGGAGTCTCCCAGTTTTTGATCAGCGTATTCCTCATAATGGTATGAATTGAAACAGTGATTCCCTTTCTAGAAAGAGAGTCATAATCTAGAACCTCAAAGAGTTCTGAAGGTTCTTCCTCTGTCTCCATTTTGAAAGGTATGGCTTGGGCCATCTCATGGACAAAGCCAGGAAAGGATATACTTTCTGGAGGAGACTTACATCTCTTAGGTGGTGGAGAAGGATCAGATGGAATGCCATATGATTCCTCAGCTGAGAGGTCCTGTGGGTCCTGCTCTGTCTCCCAGGAGAGGTCTGAGTCTGACTCTTCAAAGTACTATTCTTGAGAAGTATATGAAAGAGAGAGTTGACTACAGCAATAGCTGTGAGTCAGAGTGTGTAGAGGCAGATGAGTCTCCGATGTTGGAGAAAGTTTCTCTTCTAACATTGACGCATGCATCGGTCGGGTTCGGGGTGCCCCCAACAGTTGATATCAAGCCACTGTACTGGACCTCTCCCATGACTGCCTCTCTGATGTATCTACTGGCTGGGCTGGCCTGAGGCTGGCGCAAGACCCCTCTAAGCCTGAATAGACTGCATGTTTAGAAGAAATGTAGACGAAATTTGCTATCTTAACTAACTGGCAGTTCTAGGTGGTTTTCAACAATAAAATTACAAAATATTAAAAGCAGGAAAAGGAACTACAATATAAAACAGGAAAGAGTAATTAATTCAAGCACAGTCAACCTAAGAAAGATAAGGAAATGTGAAGTGATTGGAAGGAGAAAGAAATTAAGGGGTGATATAGATATGGGGAAATGAAAATGGGAAAAAGGGTGGCAAACAGAGAGAGTAAAAAAAAACAGCAGTGTTAGCAGCAAAACAACCCTATATTGGATTGTAGTCCTGGCAAGGAAGCCAAGCCTTTACAAAATAAAATGCACAATGCCTAGTAGATTCTAGTACAGCTTGTTTAGGATTGGGAAGGACCAGGTGGTAATCATTAACAGAGCGAAGCAGGCTTACTGGTGAATATAGGATAGTGTGATTAGCTAAATATTGTGGCAATCCAATCCTGCAGTAGCCCTGAGAGCTCCTCTTTGAGCATAGCCCAGATTTCCTCCTGTAGAATAGGTGTTGGTACTGGCTGAGACAGTGGTGTGGAGCAGGGATGTAGTTATGGGTGGGCCTGGGTGGGCCCAGGCCTACTCAGAAGTGCTACACCCCAGTCATCCCTCCAGCCCCCCTCTCGCAGTTCCATCACCTCCACGTCTTTCTTACCTGCCCCCACTCCCGCTGTTCCAGTGCACTTGCACTGTATGCTATCATGTTGCCCAGCAGGAACTCCAGACAGGCCTGCGTCAGGGGCCTTCCCTCTTCCATGTCTCACCCACAGATGCAACTTCCTGTTTACGTAGGCACAGCGGGACGCAGCTGAGAGATAAGGCCCCAGCACAGGCCTGTGTGGAGTTCCTGCTGGGCAGTGATGATAGCATGAAATGCAAGTACCATAGCGGAGATAGGAGGATGGTAAGGAAGATGCAGAGGTGCCAGAACTGTGGGAGGGGAGAGAGGCACTGGAAATGTGGATGTTGGAGGAAAGGGAAGCGGTGGTGGACATGCAGGTGAAGGGAGGTTGGAGGGAAGGGAGAGAGGTACTGGGCATGTAAGGAGGTGCTGGAGGGAAGGGATAAAGATGTGGACCTGCAAGGGGAGGGAGGGAAGGGAGAGAGGTGCTGGATATGTAGGGGGGTGGGAGGGAAGGATTGAGGTGTTGGATATGTGGGGGGGGGGAGGGAGAGAGGTGCTGGATATGTGTGGGGGATGGGACAGAAGGGAGAGAGGTGCTGGATATATGGGGGATGGGACAGGAGAGAAGTGGTGGATATGTGGGGTTGGGAGGAAAGGGAGAGAGGTGTGTAGGGGGTGGAAGGAAAGAGAGAGAGGTGCTGGATATTTGGGGGTGGGGTGGAAGGGAGAGAGGTCCTGGATATGTGGGGGGGCAGGAGGGAAGGGGAGAGATGCTGGACATGCAAGAGGGGCTGGAGCAAAGGGAGAGAGGTGCTGGGTATGCAGGGGAGGGCTGGAGGGAAGGGGGAGGTGGACCTGCAAGGAGGGCTGGAGCGAAGGGAGAGAGGTGCAGGACCCATGGGAGGGGGAGGTGTTGAGGTTAGAGGGAAGGGAGAGAGATGCTGAACCAAGGAGATAAAGGAAGAGGAGGCCAAATGGGAGAATGAGCCAGATGCATAAGGGGGAGGGGAGGAGCTGGTTGGGATGGGTCAGAGAGGAGAGAGACTCATTGGTATGGGGGAGGGAGAAAGGGGACATAGGGAGGTATAGAGAAACAGAAGGGAGATGATGGGCATTGGGTGGGAGCATGGGGACAGGGACACAGGTGAGATGCTGTATTGGGATGGCATTTGGGCACAGAGGGGCAATGCCTGATACAGGGGTGGGGAGGAAGGGAGATATGGGAATAGAAATACAATGGACCCATAGGAGAGACACCAGACAAGGAGGAGAATAGTAACACAGAAGGCAGATGCTGGGCAAGGGGTACATGGGTGCACGAAGGAATGATGGATGCAGGGATATGAACACATGGGGAGATGCTGGACAAAGAAATATAGGGACACAGAGATGGGTGGTGGACATGGAGAGAGAGAACGAATGTCAAATGGACATGAAAGACAGAGGGAAGCAGAAACCAGAGACTGGGATCAATATGATTTGAAAAATAAAATTACCAGACAACAAAAAGGTACAAAAATTATTTTTATTTTCTATTTTGTGATTAGAATATGTCAGATTTGGCATGTACATCTTGCCTGAGCGAGTGTTAGACATGGCTGGGGCCCAGGGCAGAAATCTGGGAGAGGACCCAAAAGCCCATTACCAGGCTGTGACTTCTTCAGCTTCTGGCAGGCTTTGGCTCTCTTTGGCCAGAGAACCAAGCACAATTGCTTTAGTTGCACCCCTCTAACACCATCCATGGCATGTGCTATCTTTATATTTTGCACAGGAGGAAATGCCTTTCTTATTTCTCTAGTGTTGTACTACATGCAAGGTCTGGCTTCTTGGGGTTTCAGTTTAATTTATATTTATAGAGTTTGTAGTCACTTATTCTGTATTTGGCATTTGTGTTCTGTGTGTGTGACCAAGGTATTCTGTCACCATGAATTTTCTATGTAGCATTCTGTAGTAATTTGGACTGTTCAGTTTTCTCGATAGACATATTGATATTTTAGGGCCCCACTGTAATATTTAGGCCACTACCTTTTCATAGGTAGGATCCTTGTTTTGGAAGTTAGTGCTAGCATGGTAGATTTGCTCTAGATTTTGAGTGACTTTTTGTTTATAGATTTTTAAAAATTACTTTACAATATGTCTATTACTGAGATTAGACTAGAAACCAAACTTCGTATGGGGAGTTTCATGGGGAAATGTACTTGCTCTGCTCTGCATCCATTGTTGGTGGAGGGCCAGGAGGTTCTCTGGGTGCGAAATGTTTTTGGCTTCAATAACATATGTATGTTGGAGGACTGTGGCTCAACGGGGTTGAAGAGTGCAGTCTCTTATACTTCCCTTAGCTCTCAATTGTCTAGCAGCCACTGAAGCCTGCACTGCTACCCTCATTGAAGTTATTGGGAGTGAGGTAGAGGTGGAGCATGGGGTGGGGTAGGGACAGAGCATGGGTGCATCAGCTGGCTGTTTTTTTTCTCTTTCAAAAAGTTGGCAACTCTAGTGCCCACACATCTAACCTTTTGCTCCACCCAAAAATTGCCTTCAGGCTATGCCACTGGTGTGGAGGCAACCTGAGTTATAGCCTGTGCAGATGTAGGTGATCTCAAAGACCTCAAAGGCTCTCGATGAGAAATAAGTTGTAGCGAAGGAGGTGGCCATTGCAGCATGGACGCTTCCTGTGCATAGAGGATGTTGATGCAGGACAGGTGTTGGCAGAATGCCTAGAGGGAGAACGCTGGTGATGCTTCTTAGGTTTTTTACGCTTCAGGTCCCTCAATGCACGTAGTAACAATGAAGAGGATGTGGAGACCTTACATGGTTGCAATACTGAGTCTGATGTTGGACATTCTCGATGTTGTATTGGTGCACGTGTCGATGTTGATGCAGGTTCCACATTGAGTGTCAAATCCCCTGCCATGCTTAACGCCGATGCCGAACCAAAAAGTATTTCTCACTGGACTCTGCGGGCTTTAAGTTTCCTCGCTTGCATGCGTAGACAGAGGCGACATCGTATGTCCTAGTACTCCAGACATAAGCACTGAACACACCAATTATGGGGGTTTGTGCCTGAAATGGTCCTATTGCATCAAATACACTTCTTATAGCCACTTGGCACCCTCATTGACTTAGAGGGAAAAATGGCCAATGCAAGGTCAAAATGATCAATGGCCTGGGGACCTCAAGTAGTTTCACAGACAAAAATGGTTGATGCTTCTTGGCCAAGAAGGGCTCAGAGGCCCCAGAGGCTGAAAAAATGAAAAATAATTAGAAAAATCAATAAATTGAACAAAAATAATACAGAAAAGAAGAATATGAGAAAAAATACCCCAAAAAGGGAAGGCACCAAAAAGGAAAAATTGACATGCTTAGGAAAGATTAGAAACTCAACTTCTCTGTTTTGTGGAAAATGCTAGACTGCTGCGAGCTTTGGGTGGGAAGGCACCCATGCATGTGCAATAGGGGCACTGCCTCAAAGTTTTAAAGTGACAGTGCACTATGGCAGTGTCCGCACTGAGCTCCATGGATGATGTCACCTACATGTGAGAATATCATGCCTGCTTGTCCTCGGAGAAAAGGTTGATATGACCTTTGCCCCATTCCCCACCTTGCCAATCAACAGCAATCTTAGGGAGACCTAAGTCAAGTTCTCGGATATGTCAAGTAGTGTCCAATGCCAGCTTAGTGCTTTTGCAAGCTGGTAGGGATCCAGGTGGGAAGGTGACCATTCCTCCCCCTCACTCTTCTTTTGGCCCTCACTAAATGTAAGAATGCAGAGTCATTCAGGAGCTTGTAAGCAGGTGAACACTCACGTCTTGTGGTGTTACTCTTCTCTCACTCCTCCTCTCCATCCAACACATGTTCTCTCAGTAACAAGAAGCCCCTGTGGTGGGGTTGGGGCTGCTGTAGGACCTTTGAGCATGCAGCGTTCTAAAAACAGTGGACTAGGCAGTGATTCTGAACCTAGTCCTTGGGCCATACCCATTCAGTCAGGTTTTTAGAATAACCACAATGCATATGCATAAGATAGATTTGCATACCAAAGGAAGCAGTACATGTGCATGTGCATATCATGTATATTCATTGTGGATATCCTGAAAACCTGACTGAATGGGTATGGCCCAAGGACTAGGTTGAGAATCACTGCCTAGTCCACTCTTTTTAGAATGCTGCATGCTCAAAGGTCCTACAGCAGCCCCAACCCCACCACAGGGGCTTCTTGTTCCTGAGAGAACATGTGTTGGATGGAGAGGAGGAGTGAGAGAAGAGTAACACCACAAGACGTGAGTGTTTGGCTAGGTTTGACACGAGGTCTGGGTTGAGAAGCACTGGACTATAGTGACATATACATGCTTCAGATCAGGGATGGGCAACCATGGTCCTTGAGGGCCACAACCCAGTTGGGTTTTCAAGATTTCCACAATGAATAAGCATTAGATTTATTTATATACAATGGAAGCTGTACGTGCAAATCAATCTCAGTATATTTATTGTAGAAATCTTGAAAACCGACTGGGTTGTGGCCCTTGAGGACCAAGGTTCCTGCCCTCATTTTAGTGATGGAATTGTTCCAAATTCCCCAGAGAAAAGTAGGAACCAAATGTTTAACTATGCACTGGAGGTAAAACAAGCTGTGGATCATCCAGTTAAATTATGAGGAATGAGGTATATGCACTATATTTTTATTCAGCTTAGTCATGCTTAATCATTGATTATTAGCAGAGCAAGAAGGTCAGGGTGAGAGCTAGAAATTTGGAGGCTCAAGCACAAGGACTCATTCTCTGAAGTTAGAGGGAGGTTTGGAAGGCATGCTTGATAGGTGTTTGGAATCATTACCAGCAAAGTTTGTGCAAGAGATAAAGCATGCCTGAGCCAGACAGGGAGAAGTCTGAGCAGAGAGGGAGCAGGGTCTGCCATTTCCATATGGGAGCAGCCATGATGGGGCTCCCATTCTAGAGTGATACCCAAGAAAGGCCTGTTCGAGATGCTCTGAAAGCAGAATGAATTGATCACATGTATTTGTAGGTAGTGTGAAGCCTCCTGCCTCTTAACTACTGCTCCTGGTTTCTATCCTTGGAGTGGGGTGGAAGGGAGGTAATTCCTGCAATGTTGAATTTTGTTGGGTGGGATTTTATTTCTGGTGATGCATAAACTCAAGGTCAAGGGTTCTCCGCCTTTCTTTGAGAGAGGGAAAGATGAATTTCCTTCAGCTTGAGTCAGGTGAGATATTACACCCAATTTTACTTTTACCTTGGACTTGGTTTAAATCTGACCCCAGATTTTTTTCTGTTTATTCCTTTCCCTTCAAATATTGAATTTACTCTAATCAGTTCAGATTTGTGCAAATGTTTAAAAACTTTGAAGGCATCAACAGAATATTTCCAGTCAGGCACACATCGAGATCTGGATCAAGCAATGAATGGCTCAGCTTTATCTAACCCAATTCCTGACTTCATGGCCAGCCTTGTTTTGAGGTTATTCATAATGACTATGTATGAGAAGACTGTATGTAAATATATTTTATGTAGACTTATTGTGGATATCCTAAAAGCCCAACTCATTGTAGGTTCAGAAGTGCAAGTGTGGGGAGTCCCAATCTAAACTTTCATAAGTCAAAACCTATACTAGTTCTGCACTGGCTCCAGTTTGATTCAAGCAGCTCCCTCTCCCCTGTCACACACTCACACATACCCATCATTAGTCTAAACCCCAATGCACCAATCATTATTGGGAGTGGAATTGCTGATTCATTCTTCTTTAGGAGACCTGTGACTGCAGCAACGGACATCAGGAGTTGAGTTTATACTATATATTAGAAAAATCTGATGTTTTACAATTTGGATGGCATCATAGCTTTTCAGGAAAGGGGGATTCGACACAATTTTCTCTACTACAATTAATGTATTTTGTTGGTGAAGATGAGAACATGGACTCCCTATAATTGTCCATTGTGCCTTACCTCTACTGTTGATGGATGGGGCTTTTGAAACAGCATCGAATCCTCTGTCCCACTGGATTCTTGAATGGAAGGCGTCGTATTAGACACGGTGCTACTACTCTCCTCATCCTCCCAACTTACAGTATCCTGGGGGGAGTGCTGTCGTAATGGGATTAAATTCAGAAAGGTGGTGTCAGACTTGAAAGGGCGAGGGATCTTGCGTTGCTTGGTCCCATAGCGATTCCCATAGTAAACAAGTATGGGTTCCCTCCAGTGCTCTTGGAGAGAGCGGTTAGCCTGGTAAGGTGGAATGTGGAGGTAGGCATGATCAGAATAAACAGATGAATTCTCCATGGATGTTGAGGGTTGATGACCTCTCACCATGGCCCCTTCCCCCCACAAGTTCATACTGACTTCCTTCATTGGTTCTTCAATAGTTAAATCATCCATTTGGTCAATGGTCCTTTGTACCGAGATCACAGTAGGAATGGCCTGCCCTTTCTCATCCCTGAAGTGGTCCTGTCCTTCCTGATTATAGTAACTTTCACCCATGATGTTGTAGTACTGGGCACCCTCCAGGATCCTGTTGTCGCTTATGCAGTCATGGATACATTGAAGGGACTGCTGATAGTACTTGGTGGGCTCATAGTTCATCTTCAGCTGTTGCATAGAGATGAATGGATGCTTCATAGCAGCATTGGGGTTGATCCTCTCATGAGAGTCCCATGTCAACATCCTCTTGATCAGTTCTACCATGTTCTTTAAATCATAGTACTCGGCCATCACTTCATTGTCTGGGAAGACAGACCTATTGTTGTTCACAAACTCAATTTGGTCTAGACACTTGAGGATGTACTTCCTTCTCTCCAGGGGCTTCACCTTGGTTTCAGTTTGGTACTCTGCCATTGATTTCAGTTGCCACTGATGCACAAGCTGAGGGTGTGGGTTCCTCTTGAAGAAGTGGTGAGTTTTGCTGGCTGCATTCAGGAGTTGGGTTTTGGGCATTCCTTGGGTCTCACAGATGTATCTGATTTGGTCATATTCATTACTTCCTGGGTAAAGGGGCCACCCAAGCTGCAGCTCAGCCATCACGCAGCCCAGAGACCACATGTCCACCTTCTCACAGAAAGGCAAACCAAGCAGGATCTCGGGGGATCTGTAGAAACGTGACTGGATGTAGGGCTCCTTGACAAAACGTACTTCATTGAAAATGCTGGCAGATCCAAAGTCAATGACCTTAACTCTGAAAGGAAACTTGGCTTGGTTGACAATCATTATGTTCTCTGGCTTCAGGTCAGCATGGATAATGGACAGCTCCTTCAGTTTAGACAAAGCCTTTAGCACCTGGGTGGTAATAGTCCTTATGTGCCTAATGGGAAGGGGAGAGAAGTTGTTCTCCTTCTGATACTCAAACAAATTTTCTTCCAGGAGCTCAAAAACCAGATAGAACTTGGTTTCATCATGGAAGAACTCATAAAACTGGACAATGTGGGACTCCTCGGGATCTATCCCTTGCATGGCTTTCAACAGCTTCAGTTCATTCTTGATGATCCTGCTCCGGTAAGCATCATTTTTGAGGATTTTGATGGCTACCATTTCACCATTACCTCTTTTCCAACTTTTAGCAACTTCTCCAAAAGTGCCTTTCCCCAGGACTTCAATAACATCATAGCAGTCTGTTTCTGATTGGAGGATCTCCATTTTCACCTGATCTCTTATGGATCTTTATAAGGAGCCCCACCCCCACCCCCACAGGGAAATTAAATTGCCAAGTGGTTTTAAGGAAGTGTGATCTTACCTGATAGACAAAGGTTCTGTGCATCTATAGAACTGTGGATTATGTAATAATTGCTAAAATTCCACTGTTTCCAAGCTGGGAGGATTCTATTATGGATGCCAGATATCTTGTCAATTTCTTTCCCACCACCCAACAAAGGTAGTAAAGGCAAGTAACAGTATGCTTACTTTCTAATTCAGAGAGCTTCATTGATGGAAACCAACTGATTGTTCTTACTTGCGTGATTCAAGCTTTTTTCATCTTATCAATTTCTAGAGGATAACTGAGTTGAGTCCACAGGGCTAGGATTTGAGCCTATGACCTGCAAGTTTATACTAAATAGATAGCTTAATATTAGATGTACGTCTCCACTTTTTTCCATGTCCCTCAATCTTTTCCTTTGGTTTCTTCTTTTTCTTAGTCTCTGTTGTGCTCTGTCTTTGTCTGTCTCTCACACTTTTCTCCCTCTTCAGTTCATCCTTCTTTATTATTTGTAGGACTCACAAAAATACCTTTCTTCTAAAGCATAATCTTTTCTTTTTTAACTTTTCTTTGTACATAATAAACCTTGATAACACTACTCTCTTCAGATACTTCTACAGCTGGCCCCTAATCAAGAAGTGTAGGAGTAGTGGGTTGAAAATCAGGGAAATCAGGGTTCAAAATCCCACCACAGCTCCTTGTGACTTGGCAAGTCATTTAACTCTCCACGCTTCAGGTACAAACTTAGACTGCAAGCCTTCTGCGGATCGGAAAAGACTGTTCTAACTGTACTTGACTGTAACTTGTATTGAGTTACTGTTTGAAAAGCTGTGAGCTAAACCCAAATTTCTCTACCCTCAATCACTCAAGTACAGTTGGGTAAATAATGTAGGCCAGTGGTTCTCAAACCTGTCCTGGGGGAGCATCAGCCCATCACTCAGGTTTTCAGGATATGCTCAATGAATGTGCATGAGACAAATATGTAGGTCATAGAGAGTCAATGTATACAAATCTAATATCATACATAGTCATTGTCAATATCCTGAAAACCTGACTGGTTGGTATTCTCCCAGGACAGGTTTGAGAATCACTGAGTAGGTTAAGGCCAGTTTACATCAGGGTTTCCCAAACCTGTCCTAGGGACCCCACACCTACTCAGGTTTTCAGGATATCCACAATAAATATGCATGAAAGACTTGCAAATATTGAGACCCATCATAAGCCAGTTTCTCTCATGCATATTCATTGTGGATATCCTGAAAACCTGATTAACTGCAAGGTCCCCAGGACAGGTTACAAAAGCCCCAGCTTAGAGATATTCTCTTTATCACTACAAAAATAATTAACAAAACCTAGGAAATATGTATGTGAAGGGCAGTGGCAAAATGTGTAGGAAATTAATAATAATAAAAAAAAGAAATAAGCATTTGCTCTACAAGCGTCTTTAGTACACAATTTATTCTTAATAACAGAGTCAAGTTTGAAAAAAATAAAAAGGAATGAAAATATATATTTTTTTAAAATACAAGATAAGTCCGGTGCTTGTTAATTAGACAGGATTACAGTCTGTCTTATGGCTTTGTTAATAAATAAGGCACATACATGAACTTCTTCCTTAGACATCCCCTTGAAAAGACAGGAGAGGACCACTGAATTTCATCTAAATTCACAACAAGTTTACATGATCAAAACCTCTTTTCCTTCCCTGGCATTAATTATGCAACACAGTTTTATTGTTTGATGTATGTAAGACTAATACATAATTCCCTCTGAATTGTGATTTATTATAAGCACCTAACATGGGCGTTTGGATGGTGAGTATCCTAGCAGAGGAAGGCTTATACTTGGCTATTGTAATCATATTTTACCCAATCGGGATATGCTGTGTCCTACCCTCAATGGAAATTTACTGGGATCACAATCCTAAGTGAGATCCTACAGCCATAGGATGACCAAATGATGATGGGACATCAGAAGGGGACTGATCCAGCTCTGGTTTGAATGATCTTCCTGTTGAAATATAAATGCCAAATCAAATTAAATGAAATTATGGGTTCCCATAAAAAAAAAAATAGTAGCTGCATCCCAAGCAATACTATTGGATAAAACCAAAACTGTGAACCATTCGTGCTCACCCAGCACCTGCAGATCATCCCTTGCAAGTATTTCTCCTTATGCTATTATGGGACATAAGAAATTCTGTGTTCTGTAAAAATGAAATTACATTTTAGTCATGTATGCATACATCTGAATAGAAAAAAAAATTAACTTGTCTTGTCCCCATCAACACCATGCCAGTACCAACCCTAAAACAGAGCCAAGTTTTGATTGGCCCAAACATTATGTCTGTTTGCAAATTATGTCTTGTGTGAGTAGCATCAAGGCCATTACAAACCAATCAGGTGGCAACAAATCCATTACCCATTTTTTCCTGCAAGGTTCTTGTCAACATGGCTGCTCCCTATGCAGTAGGAGCAGCTGAAGTTTAAAAATGGCCAAAGAAACTAAACTGTAAGATTTACTTTATATTGTAAACCCTTCTGATGTTTTCCCTATAAGGGGCTGTATATCAAGTCTAATAAACCACAAACCATATTCACTCACACAAGGGTAGGCGATAGGATTAATTCTCACCAGATGTGCTACAATGCTACTCAGAATATCAAGGACACAGTTTATTTAACAACAGCTGGATGTAAAAAGAAAGCAACAGTTTTATAGAGCTTAAGCTTCATCCACACCTGAAGCTACCAGACTTCCCAAATCCTGTTTTTTTTAAAGTCCAAGGACAAGAGTTCAGCTGATCCTAATC
The DNA here is from genome assembly GCF_901765095.1 of Microcaecilia unicolor. Taxonomy (NCBI): domain Eukaryota; kingdom Metazoa; phylum Chordata; class Amphibia; order Gymnophiona; family Siphonopidae; genus Microcaecilia; species Microcaecilia unicolor. The sequence continues at coordinate 168,573,963 of NC_044041.1, read as the reverse complement.
TGAAATTCCACCCATCACCTATATAAAGATACTGGCAAAACCGTGGGTCAACAAAGCATGTTAATTTGCCCTTAGTTTTGAGAATGGTGCTAATGGGCTCTGTTTACATCTGATTCTGATTTCTTCCCCATGGTTCCCTGTGTTTCATCAGACAAAAACCAGAATTCTACCTACAATTGGAACTGTGCGGCCAAAGTTCAGTCAAGCCGGTCATCTGGTTCTGTCCCTAGAGAATATGCGAACTTAAGTCTCCTTCTTATAAGGAAACCAAAAATTACAAGTCCTTCTTGTACTTTCCCATTGTTTAATTTGAGTTTTGCTTGGGTTTGGAATAAATCCCAGACTGCCACGTTTACTCCAGCAAGGGCACAATAGACAGTATTCATCAACATGGCATCTTGCCATCAGCCCATGGGAGCCTGACACAAGAATTTGGAAAGCAGGTATGAAGCAAACATCCATTTGACCACCTCCCACATCAACCCTCCTCTTGCTTCCCACCCCTAGTCATAAAAAAAAAGGCATTGTTGACATTTCTATAGTGGTCAGTTTGTTTTGAAAAAGATGTCTTTGTTTTATCTCTGATCTGCTTATTACAGGGAATACTGAACAGCCTTGGGTGTGGCAAACACAGCTGCACCAAAGGAAAAATATATAAGGCCAACACAGGGTTTCAAAGGCATGTAAGCAAAAGCAAAATGCTTTCATATTTCTCTGACATAGAATCTGAAAAATATGTCAAAGAGAAATATGAAAGCATTTTGCTATCATGGGTGAGTCACTTAACCCTCTTTTGCCTCAGGTACAAGCTTGGGATCCATTATTCAGTGCCACTTAACTGGGTAGGCAAAACACTAGAATCAAGGTGGTAAATCACATACTTCAGTAAAAAGAAGCAAATAAAATCTAGAGCAACTTTTTAAGCGCATCCTGTACTTAGCTGTCTGCTTTGCTCTGGCTTGTGCAGTCTAACATGGAGCAGAGCATCGAAAATGGAATCACAGTAAAATTAACAATGCTACACAAGTTGGTAATATTTCACTTGTGTCCATGTGTACCCAAGAACTACAGCAGAGTATATGATCCATACAATTTTCTGTTAAGCACATGTAAATATAAGCAGCTAATTCAACAAATCCAAAATTATTAAAAAAAAAAATAAGTATACTATAAGCCAGCTAGTTATTCACATTATTTCTTTTCGAGGCATAGGGAAAGGGGTAATGGGTGCTTGGAAAATATAATGATCACCAAAAATTCATAGGGCCTTTAAAGCTGTAAGTCTTAATATTAAAATTTATGAAAGATATTTAACAGTGTTTATTTTTTGCTCTTGGTGCCATCGCTTCTCTTGAACCACACCTGCCAAGCTCTTGTCTGTATCGTAGACACAAATGTGACAATTATATGAGTATCTCCCTTATAAAAAAAAGGTATTCTTCAGTTGGAAGGAAAGGGAGAAAGGGCTACCTCTGTCTTCGTGCCACCTTCCTCCCAGGCTCTTCTGAAGGCTACCAAAGCTTGGTACCAATGCTTAGCCAAAACAGTTTGGACAAGAATCATCCAGTGGTGGCAGGGCAGTTGCTTTCTGTGACATGGTTTCAAAGTCTTTCAGAAGGCCTTCAGATAAAAGTAGATTTTTCAGTCACTGTTTCTGTCTTGATATGCTTTGTTTTATATGTTCTCATGATGCTCCCTCCCTCCTCCTCAATGATCTGCTCTTCAGAGGCATGTTCTTCTGTTGTAAACCCTACTTGGGGCACACTGATCTTGAAATCACCTGAAGAGATTTCCTGCTCCATCTCTTGAAAGCAGCCTCTCTTTTCTTGCTCTTGTTGCTCATTCCTTATCTCAAGCTTCCCTCTAGATTTGGGGCTCAATGATAACCTGGGTAGTCTGAACTTGGCTGACTTGTCTTTGCCCTCTGTTTCACTTTGGCCAACACCCTTGACTTTGGCGATCTCCTTGCTAGTTCCAGACTCCAAAGGGATTCCACTATTGTCTACTGTGTATTCCCCTTTGGATTTGCTGGGGATAAACCCAAGGGATATCTTAGGTTTTCCTAGCTTGCTGTCTCCATCCCCTCCTTTCTCCAGTGAGGCCATATCAGTTCTTGCAGATGATGTCACCAGATTTCCTGATGCTTCCAACTCTTCACCCTTCTCTGCCTTCTTTTTGAAACCAGAGAAAGTTATTTTGGGGGACTTAAATTTTGGGGCTTTGACCACACTGAAGGTACTACCAACAGATTCATCTTTGGTTGCAGGTTCTTCTGTTTTGACCAGGGTTTGGCTCAATTCAGTATCTGTCTCTTTGGCTTTGTAAGGAGAAGAAAACTCTATATTAGGAAGCTTAAGTTTCCCAAGTTTCACTTTGCTATCCTGAAAAAACAAGTCATGTTCTCCATTGATCTGCATAGAAGAACTAGATGTGCCAGTGCCATTCACATTTATATCAAGGGATTCTGGTTTGGAAGTGGAGAAACCCAACTTTGGAAGTTTTAACTTTGACATTTTTCCTTTGTCATCAGGGCTTAATTCTGTATTGCCCTCTTTTCTGAGAGAGACATCATACTCGCCATTTACTTGGGTGCCTTTTGGCTTGGATCGAGAGATGCCGAATGATGGTTTCATCTTTATCTTTGGCATTTTTATCTTAACTTCTGAGATATGCACCTTGTCTTCCACAGAACCAGCTGCAGCATCACCATCAGACTCTAGAAGACCAGAAGAGGCTTCTGCTCCCTTCTTCTTGGGTTTTGTCAGAGCAAAAACTGCTTTCTTCACTTTGGGTACCTTTGATTTTCCTTCTTGGCTTTTGATTTCATGCTTAGCACTGACAGCTTTCAAACCAAGATCACCATGAGCCTTGGCTTCAGCCTCCTTAGTCTCCACATTGAGTATTGGTGATGAAATATCTAAGTCAACATCGGGCATGTCAATTTCAAACTTTGGCATCTTAACTTTATAGTGTTGCCCTATCTCATCACTAGGAACTCCTCCTTTGTGATGATCTTTTCCAGCCACTTTAACTTTTCCACTCACTTTAGTCCCAGATGTTTCTGAATCTCTGGAAACCCCAGCATCAAACTTGGCCCCATCCACTGTATATTCTGCCTGAGTTTTAATTTTAGGGGCTGAGATTTCTATGCCTGGCATTTTCAACAGAGGTGCCTTTACCTCCAGATCTTCAATATGAAATTCCTTTTTACCCTCCAGAGCCACTGTCATGTCATCATCTGTCTTATCCTTCCATCCTGAAATCCCAATGGCAGGCATTTTTATTTTAGGCATTTTCAGCTTAGCATCAGACACTCCTACACCCACCCCTAGATCCTCATCACTTGCTGATTTCTCCAACTCTTCCTTGAGACCCTTGAACTTTGCATCCGTACCGTAACTAGTTTTTGCTTGGCCTCTCTCCAAAGCTACCTCATTCTCTCCTCCCTCACCGGCTGAAAACCCAACATCAGGAATTGAAATTTGGGGTAGTTTTAATCTGAATTCGGTCTCACCTGTGATAGGATGGAGAGGCTGTGTACCTGCTTCCACTTCCCTGGCATCTACATTGCCCCTTGAAGTGCCAAATGTGGGCATTTTTATTTTAAATTTTCTGCTCTCACTATGAGCTTCTACTTCATGTGGTTTCATATCAGCTGCTATTAAGACATTAGCTTCATCTTCCATGCCCAATAAGACATCCTCTTCCATTGTTTCTTTGGAAGTACCAATCTGAAGCCTAGGCATTTTTATTTTAATGCCTTTTATTCCCACTTCAGCACTTGATGCTTCAAATCTTCCTTCCACTTTGGAAGGTTTAATGTCCATTCTTTCTGTTTTGGAGAGATCCAAGTTGACATCTCCTTCCATACCTTTCACTTGAAAACTGGAAACATCAAATTTGGGCATTTTAATTTTGGGCATCTTAAGTTCGAACTCAGGACCTTCAATATTTGGGCCACTCTTTTCAAACTGTTGTGTCTTCATATGAACATCTGGTCTACCATAATCAGTATCAAGAGAGAAGTCTTTTTCTGTTCCTAGGCTAACATCCAGTTGTACATCAGGAGCTCTGAATTTAGGAGTAGATATCTTGGGTAATTCCACTGATGGTAGGGAAAATTTACTTTCAATCTCCTCCCCTTTAAATCCTGATCCTTCTAATCCTACCTCTCTTTCTGCAAATGGTAAGTCTGAATCTGATGTCCTGACTTTAGGCAAAGAAATGTCAAGCTTAGGCATCCTAATTTTGACTCCCTTTAAAGCTTCATCAGTGTCTTCAGTTCCATACAAAGGCCCTTTAATATCCAAAGATACCTTTGGACCTGTCACAGCAATGGTAGGGGTTTTAATTTTTTTGCCATTCACTTCCACTTTAGTTTCTTGGTCCTTAAGTGTTAACTTTGGCAGTGCCACTTCTGGCATCTTTAATTTTATTTCTGATTTGCTTGAATCACTCTCACCCTCAGCCCCAACCTCCATTAAAGTGTCCGCTTTGGTTTTGGGCAAGCTGATGTCGAGTTCCACACTTGGGGAAGAGAGATTAATGGATGGCATGTGGGGCATTTTTAAGTCTCTTTCAGTGTCTTTAATGTCTCTGGCAGAATTATCTACCATTGTCTTTAGCATTGAAACGTCACTACCTAGCTGAACACTTGGAGCAGATATCTGTAGTGAAGGCACTGTGTTAGGTGCAGAAATTTCTAATGCTGGTAATTCAACTTTGCCTGCTTTTATTTTCCCTTGAGACTTCTCTAGCCCTCCTTCAACCTTAGGCAAAGAAATGTCAATCCCTGAATCAATATGGGCATCTTTCATTCCAAATTTGGGCAATGCAACATTAGGCATTTTTATCTGAATGTCTGGGCCCCGGATGTCCACATCAGAATCCACTTTCACTTCACCTTCAGAAACTTTGCCTTTACCTGAGGGCATTTTAAACTTTGGCATTTTAATGAATGGTGTCTTAACTTTTCCATCTGGACTTTCAGCACTCATCTCTGCTCCTTCTCTATTTACTGTCACATCAATTGATGGAACAGTAATGCCAGCTTCCACTCTAGGTGTAGAAACATCAACATCCTTCTTTGAAATTCCAAATGAAGGCATCTTAAATTTCGGCCTCTTTATTTTAACCTCTTTACCTTTTGTTTTACCATCTGTAAGGCTGACATCAAGGTCTCTGGATACAGCTTCAAGGCTACCTCCTTTCTTGGGAGAAGCAATTCTGGCAGATGTGTGAGGACCTTCCAGATCTATTGTTAATTCATTCTCTTTGCTCTGTGCCCCAGATTTTGGCAATGAAAACTTTGGCATCTTCAGCTTCACATCTGGAATTTCAATGTTTATTTCAGATGGCCTGTCAATAACAGCCCTGGGCAAGTCTTTCCCTCTATCAGCTGAAATATCTATCTTGTCCTTTGGTTGGCTAATGTCTATCTCAGCTTTGGGTGCTGAGATGTCAACGGTGGGAAGCATAACTGCTGGGAGCACTGCTATTGCATTAGATAAATCTAATTTTATGGGAGATCCTACCACTTCAATCTTTCCTTTAGGTGCCTTCACCTCTGGTCTAGAAATAACTACTGCACCCTCTGGGGCAGTCTCATGTTTATTTTTGGGGAAAGATATTCCAAACTTTGGCATTTTCAACTTTGGCCCTTTTGTCACACCATCTGCTTCTACTTCTACATCCCCTTTTTTTGTTTTAGGTCCAGAAATTCCAAATTTTGGGAGCATAAACTTTGGTGTTTTCCACTTGGCCTCAGCCTCAGCAGCAAAGCCAGTATCAGCATTTGCTTTCCCTGACAGTTCTCTAGAATCTAAGAATACATGGGCATCAACATCTGGAACCTTAGGTGCAGAAATTTCAACAGAAGGAAGTTCAATAGTAGGTAGTTTGGCTTCCAGGCTTGATGCTAAATTAGGGGTTTCTAACTCAACTTGAGGAATTGCATTGTTTATTTTAGCCTTTAGTTCCTGCCCACTTATTGCTTTTTCTTCTTTAGCCATGAGTTCCTTTTTTCCTACTGTGATAACTGGTTTAGGCATGGAGATCTTTAGACCCTTTCCAGTCATATATGGAACTTCAACATCTGTTCGCTTAAGATCTGTCTCAATATGTGGTGCCTTGACATCAACCATAAGCCTTGGAGATGCCATGTCAATATCAATGTCCATGTCCTTCCCACTAAGTTTTGGAAGAGGTATTTTTGGCATCTTCAGTTTTACATTAGGTTCTTCAAAACCAGAAGCAGAAACTTCAGTTTTTGACAGGTTAAGGTCAACCTCAACTTTTGGTAGGTCAACTTCAAGGGAAGGCATTTTGGCAGAAGGAAGATTCAACTTTGTTTCAGAGCTTTCCAATTCGAATTTAGGTCCCTTTACATTATCTTCACGTGTGGGGATTCTTATATCAACTACTGGTTTTCCCACAGAAATTTCCAACTCAGTTTTTGGGGGTGAGAAGTCTGTTTCAATAGATTTCCTTTCAGGCAAAGAAAGAGCTATCTTTGGAACAGATATCTTGCCATCTTTTAGATCCAGACCCCCTTCTTTAAGTTCCATTTCTAGTTTTGGTAATCCAGCTTTGGGAGGAGATACTTGGATATCTATGTCAGGCTTCTGTGCTTTGACTGAGAAGTCAGCTATGGGCAGAGACACGTTGGGCATCTTTAATTTATAGTCTGAACTTTCAACACCTCCCATTTCAGGTGTTTTAATATCCCCAGCAAACGCTGGTCCTGAAATCTCTAGTTTGGCCTCTGGTAATTTTGGGATAGAAATATCAATTGATGGCATTTTAACTTCAGGAAACTGTAATTCCCCCTTGGTACTGACTTTAGGTTGTTCTGTCTTTACATCCATTTTAGGTATGGGCACTTCATGCCTATCTTTGGTTAAAGAGATGCCAAAGGTTGGCAGTTTAATCTTGGGACCTTTTGCTTTGATTCCAGGGCTTTCAATTTTATCAACTTTGACTTCAGTCTGGGGAGCCTTTACCTGCCCTTGAACCTTTGGAGGAACCAAATGTGTGTCCACATTGTTTTCTTTACCCTTGGTTCCAAATTTTGGGAGCTTTATCTTTGGCATTTTCATAGTCACATCGGGAATCTCAATGTTGGCTTCAGTAGGATATCCAACAATATCCTTGGAGATCTGACTACTAACTTCCACTTGTCCCTTAGGGAAAGTTATGTCAAAATCTTCTGAAGGTACTGCTATGTCAAGAGAAGGCATTTTGAGTCCAGGCTTGTATTTTCCATCTGGGCTATCAATATGCAACTTGGCCTGGTCCAGTGAAACATCCATCTCTCCTTCTGCTTTGACTTTGGAAAGTGAAATTCCAATATCTGGGGCCTTCATTTTGGGCAATTTTAACTTTACATCTGGACCCTCCATTTTAACTTCTCCTAAAGCTTGAGGTCGAGGTACATCCAAATTAACATCAGGTACTTGGGCAGAGATGTCTAATGTTGGCATTTGCATTTTAAAACCTTCCCCATTCAAGCTGGTACCTGGAGCTTCTATGCCTTCTCTCATTTCAGTGTCCCTTTCAATTTTGGGCAAACTAACGCCAACATCTACTTTTGGGATGGCGATGTCAAAAGATGGAAGTTGTATTCCAGATTTGGGCAACCCTTCAAAGCTGCCTACTTCTATGCCACTGTCTAGTTCAGATCTGCTTATTTCCCCTTCTATTTTTGGTACTGAAATGCTAACTTCGGGAATTTGGGATATCTTCAGCATGCCTACTGAGCCCTTCATTTCAACATCATCCATATTTTTGCCATCTATCCTTGGTTTCAGTACACTGCCTTCTGCTTTCCCTGTTGTAAGTGATAAGTCAAGTTCAACTTCAGGGGGCTTGAATTTGACATCCTTTTGAATTTCTGTGCCCATCTCAGGAACAGAAACTTCTGCTTTTCTCTTTGCCAATGTCACATCTACCTTGGGCTTCTTGGTTCTTGGAAACGATATTCCAAATTTGGGAGTTTTAACTTTAGCCATTCTTTCAGCCTCAGGAACTTGCATTTCCAGACTAACTTCTGGTAGTGCCACATTTATCTTTTCACCAGGCTTATGAACCTCCACGTTAACGCCTTTCACAGCTGCTGCTTCTTTCACTCTCAGCCGTGGTAACTTCAACTTCATGTGTTTCTTTTCTGTTGCAGAGAGACCCACTGAGGCATCCAGACCTTCCATAGTGGCTCCTGTTCCTGCCTCACCTTTTGCTTTCAAGAGCTTGGGGAACCATGGTAGTGCAAACTCAATGTCAACTGGTGGAATTTCCATCATACCAGGTGAGATCTCCACATTTAAGTCTCTTCTGCCTTCATGAGACCCTTGTTCTGAAATATCTCCAGGGCTTTTCAACTTCTTTTTTTCCTTTTTCACAGAGGTGAGACTTTGGACAGTCTGAAAATAGACCAAAAAGTAACTTAGCCTGGCCAATGTCAGAGAAATATAAGAAGAAACAAGTATCAAACATAACTTATGTCTTCTGTGTTCCTTAAAATAACAGCCACCTAAAAGGCTAGTAATTTCATTTGTATCTCTAGATATATCCACACATGCAGACATGTACATATTTTCTTAGTTGCTATGTCAATCTAGAATATGAGGCTCAGGATGCATTCTCTTCAAGATTCACACTGATTGAGCTCACATCACTAAAGAACCTATCCACTGCTCTGTATTCCACTTTCATTCTCCAATAACTAGGGGTCTAATTTTATAAGGAGCTGAGAACACTCGTAAATGAGGTATTTCAATCATTCAGAAGTGTAACTGACCTCAAATATTACTGACTAGTGTAAAAGTAAGTGCATTGCTTGAATGAGGTGTAATTCCACTGTGGGCATGCATATGGGCAGAGTTGGGGCACAGTGTGGGCGGTGTAAGCAAGTATGCAAATTCATTATGAAATATGAATATTTGCACATGTACTCGCAATATGTAGGCACAGTCATTAACAGCAGCTCTAGGGATGGTGTAAATAATCACGCCTTAAATGAAGGTCCATTTTTGGCCATCTATGCTACTTCAATTCTTTGAAGGAGTAAACAAACATGTGGACAAAGGAGAGCCGGTTGATATTGTGTATCTGGATTTTCAAAAGGCGTTTGATAAGGTACCTCATGAAAGGCTACAGAGGAAATTGGAGGGTCATGGGATAGGAGGAAATGTTCTATTGTGGATTAAAAACTGGTTGAAGGATAGGAAAAAGAGAGTGGGGTTAAATGGGCAGTATTCACAATGGAGAAGGATAGTTAGTGGGGTTCCTCAGGGGTCAGTGCTAGGGCCGCTGCTTTTTAATATATTTATAAATGATTTAGAGATGGGAGTAACCAGCGAGGTAATTAAATTTGCTGATGACACAGTTATTCAAAGTCGTTAACTCGCAAGAGGATTGTGAAAAATTACAGAAGGACCTTACGAGACTGGGAGACTGGGCGGCTAAATGGCAGATGACATTTAATGTGAGTAAGTGCAAGGTGATGCATGTGGGAAAAAAGAACCCGAATTATAGCTACGTCATGCAAGGTTCCACGTTAGGACTTACGGACCAAGAAAGGGATCTGGGTGTCGTTGTTGATAATACACTGAAACCTTCTGCTCAGTGTGCTGCTGTGGCTAAGAAAGTGAATAGAATGTTGGATATTATTAAGAAAGGTATGGAGAACAGATGTGAGGATGTTATAATGCCGTTGTATCGCTCCATGGTGCGACCGCACCTTGAGTATTGTGTTCAATTCTGGTCGCTGCATCTCAAGAAAGATATAGTAGAACTGGAAAAGGTGCAGCGAAGGGCAACAAAAATGATAGCGGGGATGGGACGACTTCCCTATGAAGAAAAACTAAGGAGGCTAGGACTTTTCAGCTTGGAGAAGAGATGGCTGAGGGGAGACATGATAGAGGTATATAAAATAATGAGTTGAGTGGAACAGGTGGATGTGAAGCGTCTGTTCATGCTTTCCAAAAATACTAGGACTAGGGGGCATGCGATGAAACTACAGTGTAGTAAATTTAAAACAAATCGGAGAAAATTTTTCTTCACCCAACGCATAATTAAACTCTGGAATTCGTTGCCGGAGAATGTGCTGAAGGCAGTTAGCTGGCAGAGTTTAAAAGGGGGTTGGACGGTTTCCTAAAGGACGTCCATAGACCACTACTAAATGGACTTGGGAACAATCCACAATTTTGGGAATAACTTGTATAAAATGTTTGTACGTTTCTTGCCAGGTGCCCTTGACCTGGATTGGCCGCTGTCGGGGACAGGATGCTGGGCTCGATGGACCTTTGGTCTTTTCCCAGTATGGCATTAGTTATGTACTTATGTACTTTTCTTTACAAAATAGGCACCGAGTTATAAAATTACCCTCTATTGAGTCAATATTCAGCTGATGTTGATGAGTTTTTTTCATAAACATTGATCACCACCAGCTAGATTAGACCAAAATATTCAGTATCAGGCCATATCTCTGGTCCAGCCTTGAATATCCAGGTCATCAGAGGTGCCTAGAAGTTATGCGGGTGTGGCCAACTTTCCATGCTGTACCCAAATAGCAGAGTTAGGACTGTTATTTAAGCTGTCCAACTTGCCTAGTTGGCTGTGTGAACTTTAGCAATGAATATTGTCAGTGTTTGTATAACTTCTGGGTCTGCACCGACTGTACCCCTGTGCTGCTAAATATTGGCAGAGAGCCAACTAATCTCCTGCCCATTTCTGAATGATCAGGTTCTTAGTGCCTGAAAACATGGTTTTTCACTAGTAAAGTGACACAAACCAGCTGGAAATCATGAATCGGTCAGCAACAGACAATCGGGCTCTAATTTTCATACCACAACATTTATTAGCATCGAGGTACATCAAAATGCATGGAGACCTGTGCTGTATTATGATAATGCAGTGGGAACCTGTGATTTATAACAGGTAAAGAGACTGCTACAAAATCAGCCAATATCTCTGGACGAGATTCTTTTGCATTAAATGGAGAAGAAAAGTGACGATTCAGATCTCAGTTCAGTTGCTTTTCACCTCATCATCAGAACTGGCTCGATAACTGCTACTGTTGCTTCTGATGTATATGTTCTGTGGTGAGGCACCATATATGTGTGTGTGTGTGTGTGTGTGTGTGTTAGAATCTTGCACGACGTCTGCCTCTGCTATACACACTTTGTAGTAATACATATCACACCTAAAAAATCTGCGCCGAAACAAATACAACTAGGCGTATTTTATAAAACTTGGTGTAAATGCCGATGTCTAAATTACACGCGGACTGGGTGTATTCTATAACCATGCGCACAGATTTTAGAAACGCCCACAACTTGCCCATTCCACATCCACGGCGATGCCCCCTTTTCAACTATGCAACTTAGAATGTACGCATATCACATTATAGAATACACTTAGATCGTTCTGTGCGTAAATTCTAATTAATGCCAATTAGGGTCAATAATTGATTGTTAAGTGGCAATTATCAGCACTAATTGGCTTGTTAAGTAATTAAGTAGCGTTCACAAATCCAGAATACGACTGGATTTGTGCATGCAACTTGAAAAGTTGCACTATATAGAATCCGTGGGACAGCATGTGTGCCTGTGTGTGCATGCACATGTGCATGAACCCTGCACAGCAGCTACCTCAGCTATATATGTTCTGTGGTGGGGCAGCGTGTGTGTGTGTGTGTGTGTTGTGTGTCTATGTGTGTGTGTGTTATATGTTCTATGGTGGAACACTGTGTGTGTGTATGCACATGTGCATGAACCCTGTGTGTGTGTGTGTGTGTGTGTGTCTGTGTGTTATATGTTCTGTGGTGTGGCAGCGTGTGTGTGTTTGTTATATGTTCTGTGGTGGAACAGTGCATGTGTGTGTGTGTGCCAGGGACGTAGGCAGACCTGCTATTTTGGGTGGGCCCAGAGTTAACCTGGGCGGGCCCTTCCCACCCCCACCCCTACCCCTGTACATACATACAATGTAGTGGTTTTTTTTAAATGACCCATCTGCCTGTTTCTCTCTGAACCCCCTCCCCCGGTCCTACCTCAGAGCCATTGCCCACCGCAATTCCTATAGGCAACCTGCGCCAGCCCTGCAGGCTTCTCTCTACCACATTCCCACCAAAAAACAAGTGACATCATTGAGGGCAGGACATGATAGAGAGAAGCCTACAGGGCTGGTGCAGGATGCCGTCGGCAGTAGCTCTGAGGTAGACTGGGAGGGGGTAGAGAGACGGGCAGATGCCAGGCCATGGGTGAAGAAGAGGGAGAGAGTGTAGTGAGGCGCTGCCACTGAAGAGTTTGGGGGGATTCATGGGCTGTTGACTGGGTGGGCCTGAGGCAAGAATGGGCAGACCAGTGCCCACCCAGGCCTACCCTTAGCTACACCACTGGTGTGTGAGTGCACATGTGTGTGTATATGCATGTGTGTGTTATATGTTCTGTGGTGGAACAGTGTGTGTGTGTATGCATGTGTATGTGTGTGTAGCAGAGCGGCTGTCCATGTTGTACCTATTCTATTGTAGTCAGTGAATTTCAATAAAATTTTGACTTTGAGTGCTGCTAATTGAGATGTATGTGTTACAATTTTAACAAAACAAAAAAAGGCATAAAATGCAGCTCTTCATAACAAATTTACAAGAAATAAAAGCGTACCATTTTTGGCATCTTGGCTTTGGGTCCTTTAAGTTCAAAACCACCAGCTTGAGGTGAAACACTGACATCTGAGGCTTGGACTGTCCTCTTGAAGCAGAAGGAGACTTTATGGGCTTCTGCACATTGCAGTAACTTCAACGCATCCTCGCACTTCACATTCTCAAAATACACCCTGGCACTCAGCAGCTGATCCCCTGTAACGGTGTGACATAGGCTCAGTTATTTGGATTTTGAGCTGCACCTTTCATTCACCCATCTCTTCAATGCATGTCCCTATGTTTTACTTTAAAGGAAAGCACGAGGCCTAATAATTTTAATGCTTGAAGTTTATGAGATTTTCCAGTGAGAAGAGGAACAGAGAGAGTAACAGAAATCGTTGTCCTAGTAGGGCTAGTGAGGCAGAAATACAGGGTGATAAATTCACTTTTTCAAAGGTTACAGAGTGTGAGTGGAGAGCAGAACTGGATTTCAGCTTCTAGTTATCTTTTACTGCTCAGAGATCTGACATACATCACCCTTCTTCTCACTAGAGAATGCTGCAAACTGCTTTAGATACAAACTTTTTGTTTTTAATTGTATTTTGGGGCCTGGCTGTTTCTAACCTTTCAGCTCAATCAGAATTTTTGTAACTTTCCCTGGGTCAGTCCTTCTCTGGGATGCCCACACATTCTCTCTGGAATCCAGTAAATGTGCACCTTACTTCCAGCCAGAAGGTGTCACCATTGAGCAATGGTTAGGACTTCCTCCTTCCAGAAGCCTTGAACACTGCTTCTGCCTCGGACGACTCAGGAATCAAAAATCAGACCTAGGAATCAAACATAGGTCTTTGGTATGGTACTGCACAGAGCTTGCCACTGTATTTCTAGCTATAAATGGATATTCATAGAAAAGAAATAGCAGATGTCCTCAGAAAAGAAGCAATTGGTTCACCCAGACTGCCCACTTGCACCTTCTTATTGTGCTGTCACAGGTCATACTTGATCTGTGACCTTTTCATCCATCCTTCTGCCACCAAGGTCCCTTTCTGTATATGCTTGGATTCTGTCACTGTTTTTATTCCTCTAACATCTTCTAGAAGTCTGTTCTACAAGTGCACCAACCACTTAGTGAAAAAAGCATTTTATTTACACTGATGTATTAAATTGCTTCTTATAGCTCCTTAAAGTGATTTTTAACATTCAATAAAATATTTGAAATAAAACACATTCAATATGTATATCAATTCCAGCCCCTATCATTGTATTCCTATATGCCTGTTTCCAAAGCCACACTTTAACCCCTTTCTTGAATTGCAAATAATTAATTTCCCTTTCAACATTATCCAGAAACTGATTCTAAAGATGAGGTGCTATACTGAATAAAAAGCCTGTTTTCTCATTGTTTGCAAATAAAGTTCCTTACAAATCCCTCTGATGATCTTAGTCAATTATCTGGCCTATAAAGGAATCAATAATGCTGCAAGATAACCTGGGTTTTTAATCCAGGCTTGTCCAAATTCAGTCCTCAAAAGATTTGCATACCTACTACATCCATTGTATGCAGATCTGTCTCATATATATTTATTGCACTAAAGCAATTTCCCAGGCAGATCAAAATACAGTATATAGCTCAACATAAAAAGTGTAGTGAAAATGTTCAGAAAACCAATGTGACCAATGAGTGAATTGTTTCGTAAGCTCATTGAGCAGGGCCTGTCCTTTTATGTTAAATTGTACAGCGCTGCGTAACCCTAGTAGCGCTTTAGAAATGTTAAGTAGTAGTAGTAGTAGTAGTGTTTCTAGCTCACAGCAGAAATCAGCTGGTGGTAATAGACATCTCAGTGTTTACCATCAGCTGATTTCTACCGCGAGCTAAAAATGCTACCACAGCTTAGTAAAAGTCTCTCTAAGGCCACTGTTATTTATCATTGCACTGTGAAGTTGAAATTCAAAATGAAGAATCATGCTGTCTCCACTCCTCATCCGCTGTTACTACAATATGCCGCTATGATAGATGCAGTGTCTAATTATTCCAAAAACCTGCTGGAGAATGTAATAAAAGCAGTTAGCGGGGTTTAAAAAAGGTTTGGATAGCTTCCTAAAAGAAAAGTCCATAGGCCATTATTAAGAGGAACTTGGGGAAAATCCACTGCTTATTTATAGGAGGAGATCGTAATAGAAGATTATTGCAGCGTGAAACTTTTTGGATATACCTTCTAGCGATGGTAGAACCCAATGGGCTTAACACTTACATCCATTGGGGTTGTTACATGTAATAATCACCTGCTGGATTGCGGAAGTAACTTGCTGAGGCTGGCACTTCCGGTATGGTATAAAAAGAACACCGGCGCCATGTTTAAATCCTTGGAGTACAATCTTGAGTAGTAGGAGAGAGACTGTAAGTCACGAGTCAATGTATATTAGCGGGTGGACGGAGTTTGAGCTAATATTTTGCCATTTTGCATTCGCAGGATTTTCCCTTGAAAAAACACTGAAGCAAAACAGGCACCTGTCTGTGCCATAGGGACATTAATTACTCCTGGGATTGCGCACGTTTATACGCACAGATAAGTGTTATATATAACTCATCTTCGCTACAATGAATGATAACATTTTTGTTGATATAACATTGGTCACATGATTCTTTCACTAACGTAGAATAAGTGGAAGTGGAAACGGAGAGGTTTATGTTAATCACAGACCAAGCAACAAAAAAAGTAATTAAAAAAATTTTGGTTCAGCAGTTACGGATGGTTGGGGGCCGTCTATGATTATAATTGTCACAGTGATCAGGCATACCAGATTGGAGATAAATGAGTTGCCTAGTGACTGTATGAGACTTCCCCAAAAACAAATTAATCTTGTGACCATCTGGCACTATTTGAACTTTACCATTGATTGGTTGTATACTGGTTATATTCTTGGTAGAGTATCGCCACCATAATTTTGATATTTATAGGATAAGCAGCATAAAATGTATTGTACTGTTTTGGGATCTTGCCAGGTACTTGTAACCTAGATTGGCCACTGTTGGAAACAGAATACTAGGCTTGATGGACCTTTGGTCTGTCACAGTATGGCAACACTTATGTTCTTACGTTCTTATGATATTACTGTTAAAATATGAGAGTGCAATGATAGATAACAGTGACCTTAAAGAGAAACAATTCACTCATAGGTCACGTTGGTTTTCTGAGTACTTTCTCTATACTTTTTATGTTGAGTTATATATTTTGATCTGCCTGGGAAATTGTTTTAGTGTTAAATATTTATATCTCAGAATTTTTGTGAAATATAGTTTTGTTTGATTTATGCCCCTGTGAGGGGGTATATGCCCCTCACCCTTAAGGACAGTTCCTCAGATAGCCTGAGCCACCTTAAACCCATTAGTCCCACCCAGAGAGGAAGTGAGACGGGAGAGGTGGAGCTGAAGGTACAGGAATGAGGAAGTATAAAAGGTAGGGCCAGATTGGGGTTAAGGAGGCCCAGGGAAGGAAGAATTGAAGCCCTACCATATGCCTCTACAATTTATGCGTAGCAACTGTGACTTGGCTGAGGCAAACCACTTTTGATTTGAGACTTGTAAGCCTTGCCCTGAGGTCTGGCTAGAACCAGACCTGGAACTCAGAGAGAGAGAGAGAAAGAGAGAGAGAGAGTGAGAGAAGGGTTTACAGGCTGTGTTTGGGCCCTGTCTGCTATAGGCCCTGATTAAGACTGTATTCTTTAAACCAAGGAGACTTTTCACCTTTTGTTCATGGTTTCATGACATAACAGGTTTCAGGTTTTCTGTTAATAAAGCATGTGTTTCATTTTTACACCTTTGTCTGGCTGTGTTATTTTGCAAGCCCACCCTCAACCCTTGCTCATAGTATCAGAGTCCCATATTGGATTTTTTAGTAACACATATTCATTAGGGATATCTTGAAAACATGGTCTGCTCACAGCCCTCAAGGACTGTACTTGGACAAGCTTGGTTTAATCTATACTTAACTTTGAAAACCACTGACAAAAATCAATTAGGAGCCAATGAAGGTTCTATAACATAGCCACAACATGATCTCTGGGCCCCAGCTGCCTTATCAAATGGACAGTTGTGTTTTGTCAGACTTGCACAGAACGTCTTCAGTACGTTTACCAACAGAGCATGACAATACCATTGCTTGTACCACCAGCTCTTTGGGACCCTGGGCAAGTCACTTAACCCTCCAATATCCCGGGTATAAGGCTTAGATTGTGAGCCCGCTAGGGACAGAGAAGTTCCTGCATATAATAATAAATGTAAACCACTTTGGTGGTACCTCAATTAGAATATTATGTACAATTCTGGAGTCTGCACCTTCAAAAAGATATAAACAGGATGGATTCAGTCCAGAGGGCAGCTACTAAAATGGTCAGTTGTCTTCATCATAAAACGTATGAGGACAGACTTAAAGATCTCAATATCTATTCTTTGGAAGAAAGGCAGGAGAGGGGAAATACGATAGACATTTAAATATCTATATAGCATATATGCACAGGAGGCTAGTCTCTTTCAATTGAAAGGAAGCTCTGGAATTAGGGGGCATAGGATGAAGGTGGAAGGGGACTCAGACTGAGAAATAACCTGAGGAAATAGTTCTTCACGAAAAGTGTGGTGAATTCCTGGAACAGCCTCCCGATGGAGGTGGTGGAGGTGAAAACTGTATCTGAATTTAAGAAAGCTTGGGACAAGTACATAGGATCTCTAAGGAAGTGATAGGGAGAGTAGATGGCATGGATGGTCTTTATCTGTCTACATTTTTCTATGTTTTCTATCTCAAACCCATGACCCTTCCTCACATTATCTAATAGGGTCTGATCTATCTAATCATCCTGTTTGCACTTTTATGATGCACACCTCAAATGACAAATGTAGCTCCAGCCATGCTCCCAGATTCCTCAAAGCATGTTTCAATGGCAGTTCCTCATTCTTATTCTCATTTGTGTGTCCCTACTCCTTTCCTTCTCCACAACACCCTAACATTCAGTTCCAGCCGGTTTCTCTTTAATCAAGTCACCACCTACAGTGAGCACCTCATTTTTCCTATCCACATCCTCTTGGCAACTTTTTATAATCAATAGCAAAATCTGAATATTCTCTGTCAACAAATGAAACTTGAGGCCCGTTTCTTCTAAGGCCTTACATAATAAAGTCAAAGACATTAAATAGTGCGGGAGATAAAACAAAGCCCCGATGGACTCCACACTGCATCATCTGAGCTGATGAACAGCTCTCTCCCAACACTATTTGTTGTTCAACTTCCTATAAAAAAGAAAATAATACCACTGCAATACCTTTGCCACTGCTGCCGCCACCCCCCCCCCCCCCAATAAATCTCTCAAATGACTTCTGAAAAGATCATACTGGATGGTACCAAATGCCACTGTTAAGTCTGAACAAATATGTACCATACAATGGCATAGCCAGAATTTCTCTTTTACATGGGCCATTCTAAACTCCCCCATTAGCTCAGTGTCCCCCCTCTCTGAATTCCCTGTCCCTCCCTGGTCTACCTCAGAGGCATCCCAGCAGCTGCAGCAATTAATCTTCGCTGCCTTCATTGGCCCCCTCAGGCTGGTGAGAAAACAGGAAGTGATGTCAGTGAGGGTGGGGCATGGCAGAAGGAAACCTGCAGGGGCCTGCGCCAAGGAGGTTGAAGAAAACAGGAGATAGGATGATGTCAAAAAGTTGAAGCCACTTAGGTTAATCTATATTTCCTCTTCACCGTCATCTAGTGCACTCAAAACAAAGCAAGTAAACCTATGAGCTGCTGCATCCTCATTGCTGTCCTTTATTGTTGGTAGCATTTTTTTTTAATTTCACTTAAATCATTGTGTCACTTGAAGGGGCTGGCTATCGGGACTCCCTGTATTCGTACAGAGATGTTTTCATCTAGTAAATGGCCATCAAAACAGACAAAATGTTATGAGAATCAGGTACTTAACAATCAGACTTACTATTTATAAGTACAATTTAAAAATAAAAAACATTAATTAGGTTGGAACTGGGAGCATTTAACATCTTCTTTTCCTGTGCCTACATCAAAAGAAAAATATGGCATGTGGGAACTTGCTCCTTTTAGTTTTGTGGAATGCAGTGGTATATTATAAAAATGCACTTTTTATTATTATTATTATTATTATTACTATTTCATAGATATGTATTGAATAATGAAGTAGGGGCTTCCTTCATGCAGAAGTTCTGTACAGAGGCAGTCTAAATGTGCCAAAACTGTCCATTTCAGCACACTATTAGCAGCCAAGTTCATACAAAGTTAATTATTTATTTATTTGTTGCATTTGTATTTAGTTATTTGTTACATTTGTATCCCACATTTTCCCACCGAATTGCAGGCTCAATGTGGCTTACAATTTTCCGCCATGACTTATGCCATTATGTTCGATGGAAAATAAATCTGTTGGCTCAGGCTGCTTGCTATGTGAATATTCCATCACTGTTTCATTATTGATACCAAGTAATACATATTGTGGGTCTTTGCTGTAAACTTTGTTTTAATTCATTTATCCAGTCCTTACATTCATACAGTTTTGCTTTTTAAACCCAAAGGTGAATCCTAAGGGTGGTTGAACAATTAGGTATAAACCCTGTTGTTGTTGTTGTTGTTGTTGTTGTTGTTTATTTGTTTTGTTTTGTTTTGTTTTTACTTTACTTGTTTTGGACTGCTTTGGGTCCTGCTGATCTCTGCATCTGCTGTCTGGAATTTTGGAAGATGGAAATGAGAAAATAAAAATTAAATTTTGGCTGTACTCTGTACACGTTGTCATTTATTTTTTACAATGTGTATGGATGCCTGTTCTGGTGTACGCATATGATATGCTTAGGGCCGTGTAAGCAACGCAGGGGGGTGCTGACCTCTAGAGGGTGCCACTGACTTGCAAAATCTTTTACCTGAAGTTGTGATTCTCCTCTCTCCCCTGCCCTTCCCGCATCAGGAAGTGAAGGTAGCCCAGCAGTGCTGAGACAGACACGCTGCTCTGCTAAAGCTGCTTCAAACAGTACAACCAGCAGCTATTTATGGCTTTGGTGTGTGACCAACTTTCATTCAGAGTGAGCTGGAACAACATTCAAATTAAAGAGAACAGGTTTGGAGGCAGGTGTGCAAGTGAGACTGGGGAGAAATAAAAAATAAATAATGTAATTGTTATCTGTAAGTGGTTCAAAGTTTTTGTTTTTTGAGCATGCACACTGAGAGGAGGGCATGACTGCAATGATGTGTACATAATTATCATATCTACAGCTAAAATCCATTTAATTGGCTGAGGTTCAAAGAGGAAGTTTAGCTGACGTATAGTGTAGAATAGCTGGTAAGAAATGATTGCTTTTTTTGTGTGTTTGTTTTTATATAAAACATTCTGCTTGGATAGGGAGAGTTTGTGATATTTGAAAATACATTTTGCTTTAATGAAATTGCTAAACTTTAGAGTCGGAGACTTATCAATGAGGGATACATACAGTGGAAAGGAAGCCCTGGAAACAGAGTTAAGAGGACAGATACTAGCAACAGAATCAGATACTGGGCCAGCATGATCAGAAAAAGAAAGTCACCAGCCAACAAAGGTAGAAAAAAATCGTTTTATTTTCATTTTAGTGTTTGGAATATGTCCACTTTGAGAATTTACATCTGCTATCTTATTTTGCAATGTATAGCAGTCTCCAAGAGACTGGGTTCCCAGTGAGCCAGGGAGGTCAGACTGTGTAAATGAGATGAAGAGACCCTCCCCCCCCCCACTGTAAAAAAGACAGGAACATGCATAATCAAAGCTTAGGTCTCTGCAGTTACAAGGGCTGGTCATTCCTAATTATGCTAATAGTTTTTAATAGGCTAAGTCCCACTGAAAAGCCTCTTTATAAAGGCAGTGCTTTCTCTGGAGAGCAGTGTTAAGAAACAGCAGGAATTGTGTTTATTTTTTTAAACTGCTTTCCTGTGTAAGCTAATTTACAGTTTTCTAGTATATGCTTGACATTGAAGGGTGTGGTAGACCCTTTTGTCAGGTCTGGCTGGGCCTGTAGTTTTCAGTCTAAAGGAAAGACAGGTAGCAATGGAGAAACATCTAATGAAGAAGCGAGACGGGGGGGGGGGGGGGGGGGGGGCACTAACTGATAGTCTGCAGGGGGGCACCAGAGACCCTTGGCACGGCCCTGGATATACTTATGGCTATGATTTCTGAACAAGCGGCATCATTAAAGGACAGACTTTTAAATGCTCAGCTGAGTATGTACGGTAATCTCATCTTTGTTAAATGTTTCAGACATATCCATCTACTTACTCCCAGGATGTTACTGAACTCTATTATTCTGTCTCACTGTATTTTCAAATATAAGCCACACTGAAACCGAGTTTGCTTGGGATAATGTGAGACAAAATGTAAAAAAAAAAAAAATCCTTTATCCTCCACCTTTTAAGACACTGCCTATCCAGCTGGATGGTGATGGCACAATAAAAGCAAGTTTGGTCCAGTGACGACTAACTCAAAATAACCTGTTCCCAGTGGCGTTCCTAGGGGGGCTGACACCCGGGGCAGATCGCCGATCCGCCCCGCCCCCCCCCCCGGGTGCAGTGACCCCCCCCCAGCGAAAGGATAACCCCCCGGCGAAGGAACCCCCCCCCCGGGTGCACGCCGCTGGGGGGGGGGGGTGCCGCACGCCTGTCCACTTCATTCGTTTCCATGCTCCCTCTGCCCCGGAACAGGAAGTAATCTGTTCCGGGGCAGAGGGAGCACAGAACGAACGTAGCGGACAGGTGCGAGGCACCCCCCCCCCCCAGCGGCGTGCACCCGGGGTGGACCGCACCCACCGCCCCCCCTTGGTACGCCACTGCCTGTTCCATAGCTGGGCCCCAGTATTACCATATTGAAAATGTGACCATACCATGCCTCTGTTGTTATATTCCACTAATAAGTTAAACGATTAACTGGCTATCTTGAAAGGATTATGTAACCTTTGGATGCATGACTAGGGACACATATATATACTTATTTATTCAATATCACAATTCCTCATGTATAGCCAGAAAACAGCCTTTTAGGGTGGATAGTGTTCACAATGAGCTCCTTTTAGTTTTGATCAGATAGAAGAGATAAGAGTTTTCAGTTTTGGCACAGTATAAGTCATCATAAGAACAAAATATAAGAAAACCAATGGACTTCATTAGGGGCTTAAAGCCCATTTAGTTATGTTTAAACAAAAGAGATCTGCATGAAACAAACTATTTATTTTTATTTTGACTTATAAAACCACTTGTCCCTGTAACATGCCTAAAAACAGAATAATCCATTTGTGTATCTAAAATGTAAACTTCTATATAACAGATGAGGTGAAGATGTGATTCCATGTGCCCCAATGAAAGGAGAGTTTAATTTTATTTCCATTTAATTGCAGTCTATTCCATCTTTATATCTCAAGGCTTCCCAATGCAGATTATAACAATATTTAAGATGAACCAATCAGGAAACAGGATATCCTCACTGAAATTTGGCCATCTGTATTTGTATAGAACAGTGTAGAAAAATGTGCACAAAAGAGTTTATAACTGCTGTTTCTACCAGCTACAATCATTCTTAAAGTTGTTTTAGTGATATTCAATTTTTATTTCATGATATTTATATCTATTTATTGGAAGCTTTCATTAAAAAGCTGTAAAATAAGTAAAAAAAGAAAAATATATTTTGTCCTCAAACTTTTAAAGCACTGCCTATCGAACTGGATCAAGTTTGGACTTTTTACAGTTGGACCACACATAAGCAGTTCATTATTTCTAATAATATTTTGCTATTGTTTTCAGTAGCGTTTGCTATTGTTTTAGGTGAACTAAAATGGTGGCAAGCTCCACCTACTGCCAGCAAGCTCCACCTACTAGCTTCAGCCCGTATAATGGACTAGATAGGAACACCCCTGTCTCCTGTTTTCTTCAACCTCCTTGGCCTGCGCAGGCAGCAAAGATCAATCAATTTGCCGCTGGGATGCCTCTGAGGTAGACCAGAGAGGGATGGGGGATTCAGAGAGGGGGCAGATGCCAGGCCGTGGAGGGACAGGAAAAGAGGGGAGTGAGGTGCTGCTGCTGGGTAGGCCTGAGCCAAGAACAGGCCCATCCATTCTTGGCACAGGCCCACACAGCAACGAAGCGTCACTCCCCTCCACCTGTAGCTATGCCACTGTTACCCTATGGAACCCTTAATCAATGTTCTGATACACCTCATCCATTACTGACACCAATAATATTTTACTACAAAATGCTCTAAAACCTGATTGATATTCGTGCATTACTCTATGTCCATCTATAAAATCTACTAATTGACTTTCATCTTCTTTTCTTTTTGTAATTTATTAATAGATTTTTTTCAAAGAACTTCTCCATATGAATATTACTTCCATGAGTTATATATTTGTCAAAACAAAACAAAAATACAAACAATAACAGTCTTTGTGCGCGTTCAGGGGTAGATTCAAGAAAGTGCGCCAAAAATTAGGTGTGAGAAATATGGGTGCTAAGCTCCAATTCTATAATGGCATTTGCTTGCAAAATTGCCATTATAGAATAGAATGCAAGTCGGCTTGAAACGTCTAACTTTAGGCGTGAGCACTTACGCCATGTCAAAGGCTGATGTGAATGGTCGGGCCTAAAGTTGGCAGTTGGGTGCGTAAATGATCTTTTCTCTAACACGCACAACTGCAAAACACATCCCTGACCCGCCCACGTGCACACCCCCTTTGTAGCTACACACCATAGCAGTTAAGTGCTAAGGACCTGATAATCAGGCTGCAGGAGTTAGCCCGGCTAACTCCCACAGTCGGCATTGAGCCCGGATATTCAATGCTAGGCCATTTCTGGTGACCGGCATTAAATATCCAGTTTATTTTTGGCCGGTTCGAACTTAACTGGCCAAGCCAATATTCAACACTGGCTGGTTAAGTTGGAGCCAGCCCAAGATATTCCACCTATTAACAAGGCCATGTTTGGCCACCAAACATACCTGGTCATGCAACATAGCCGGTCATCTGCTAGCCGACTAAAAGCTAATATTCAGCTGAGATAGTGCCGAATATTAACTTTTAGTCAGCTAAGTACCATTTAACCGGCCAGGTGCCGTTCCTAGCCGATTAAATGATTTTGAATATTGGGGGGTAAGTTTACAGAACAGCGCCCAAGTGCAATTACATGTGTAACTACAAATTACTGCTGGTCTGACGTTTGCGCGCTTAGCTTTATAGAATTCAGAGGTCAGTGTCACTGAGACAGGGTCTACCTGGGCAGAGTCTGTAGAGACAAAATCCACGGGCAATACCCAAACATTCCCCCCACTTCTTATACTCTCTTGGGGAAGTGTAACCTTCCACTGCACCCTTCCACCTTATTACGAGTCACTATTCTAGCCTCCTTTCTAAAAAGACTCTCGAGGTAAATTCCTTGATTTAATCTGTGGCAGCATCTTCCCATTCCCCCTGCCCTTCCTGATTGGTGTATCTGAGAAACAGGTCCCAAATTGTATGCCTGGTCTCTTTAAGTTCCTGGACCAAAGCTACAAAATGGTTGCCTTCCATAATCCTTCAGACTTTTCTCACTCAGTCAGATACAGAAGATGTTTGAGTCCCTTTCCATTGTTCTGTAAATCTGTGGTCTCACTGCGGTCTCAGTAGTAGAAAGTTTGCCAGGTCCTTTTTGTTTAACAATAACAAATCCTGATCAGACTAATGAGTAACTCTTTGGCAGTATCAGTCCTGTAATTACCCAAATTGGTTCCTGGACTTTTTCCCAGTTTTTAACACAGTCCCACCACACTGTTTTTTGTTTTCAATTACCTTGTCCATAAAGGTAACACAGGAGACGGGCCTATCGCTCTACACTACTATCGAATCCAATGCCCCTTTCTTCAGATCAGGTTTTACGATGGGCATTTTTGAACACTCCCTCCAATATTTACTATCCAAGTCACCTTATCTATGAGAAGCCTTTGCTATACTACAAGGATCAATTTCACTCCTCGTAGGTCTCAAACCTGCAACTATTTTCACCACCTGGATCCCAGTAAAAGCATAACCTCTCTCCCTCCCCGTGCTCATCATCTACCAGATTCAGTCTAAGACTTCAACAGCTCCATTTTCATCCCCTCTTCTCCTAAAACTACCCAATCAATCAAATATCTCAAATACCTCAGCTCATAAACCCTCCTCAACCTTATTTTTCTTCATCAACCCACTCCTTTATTTTCTCACAAGCCTTGGTAGAAGCTCTTGTATCCTTGGGCTTCTAACTCTATGGAAAATACTGGTTTTTGGCCCTCTGTTGAAGCCTGTCAAATATTTTTAATGTTTCTATCATGTCTCTCCTTCCTCAGAACAGACCTTTAGTTATTTCAATAGTCCTGGGATGTAGACCATCAGATCCTATAGCCTGGTCTATTTTCAGATGTGCCTTAGTAAATGGTCTCACCCCAGCCCCCTATGTTCTTTCCTTTGATCAATCACCCTCTGAACATGGGAATAACCAAAGAGGCAAACAAGCTTCCCAATGATGCCTGTAGTAGCCACCAAAATTGAGTAGACTATGCAATAAATTTAAGAAAGCTTGGGACAAGTACATAGGATCTCTAAGGGAGAGGAAGGGATAGTAGATGGTATGGATGAGCTGACTGGTTAAGCAATAAGGTCTTTATCTGCTTTCATTTTTCTGTGTTTCTATGTAATGAGGTGTAATATGCAAGTTAAAAGCCTTTGGAAATGTTAAAAATAGCAAACAATGTTAAGATACTTCCTCCAATACATTGTGCAATAATTGTTCATTTTCAGATCGATCAGTTTTCATCATTTGGATCTGTGCAGTTTAGCTCACTTTTTTCTTATTGGTGCTTAATACTTTTTAAATGATTGATTAGTTGAAGTTTTGAGACATGCAAATGGAACAACTGCAAAAATGGCAGGCTCAATGCGGCTTACATATTGTATACAGGTACAGGTACTTATTTGTACCTGGGGCAATGGAGGGTTAAGTGACTTGCCCAGAGTCACAAGGAGCTGCCTGTGCCTGAAGTGGGAATTGAACTCTTTATCAACAATGGTTTGTCTAAGATAAAAAGTCACATTCTAACTATTGGTCATTCATGAGCTCACTGAATTTTTATAAACATGTTCAATATAAAAATTATTTTGTATTGAATTGGGGAACTGTGTTATATAAAGAATTTTTCAGGACATGCAACTAATAAATAAATAATAAAGGCCTTTCTATACTGGCTTTATTTTGTCCCTATAGAGATATTAAGTGTGTGAGTTTGCTTCACAGTGCAATATTCTATTCCCCAACCTGGCAGGGGCTGTGGAGTAGAGGTGTGCATAGGGATAGAGACAACGGGAAACCCACAGTATTGATGACAAAACGGTCATTAATACTGTGGGGATGGGAGGGGATGGATCAGAAATGAGTGGTGACAGGAGGGGATAGATTGGAATGGAAGTGAATGGGGATGGGAGTGGATGGGAACCAGAGTTTGTCCCCGTGCATACTTTGACTCGGAAACTTGAAACATTAACACCTCGGCTTGTAGCTTCTGCCATCAGCACATCATCAGAACGTTCTTTTTCAGTTGCAGGATGAACATTCAAGCTCTGGCCTGTGGATGGTTTATTACTTTTACATGGTTTGAAATGATTGTTTTCTTACACTCCATGTTAATAATAAGAATGTATTTCTAGCATGTTTAACAAAATAATGCCTATTGTTTTGTCTTAAATTTTAACAAGTTATTGGGCCATTTTATGTGTTACAAACCTGGAGTGTAACATGCGGAGCCAGACATACTTGCTCATGATGTTCCTGACCCAGATGCTATGCACATAGATTCCTTCCCTCCTGGATGCCTACAGTCCAGCGTGTCTACAGTCTGGATGCCTACATCCCAGCGCATCTACAGACTGGGTGCATCTATCCAGCGCACCTACAGACTGGGTGCATACCTGTGGGTTCGCGCTCCTCTGACTTCAGATGCCTTCAGCTTCAAAACCAGGAATCTTTCACTGCTTCTTTGGCTCGGCTACAACCTTCTTGGATTGTGCTGGTGCGTTTTTTCTTACTGACTTGTCCTGACTTAACCTCTGCCTGAACCTGACTTTGCCTCCTGGATTGCTGCCTGTGCTGACTTCTGCCTGAACCTGACTTTGCCTCCTGGATTGCTGTCTGTCCTGACCTCAGCCTGAACCTGACTTGTCTCCTGGATCGCCGCCTGCCTCGACCTCTGCCTGAATCAGACCCTGCCTGGACCGCAGCCTGCCTTCACTACTGGTTGACCAGGATCCCCGTTGTCTCCTCACAGAGAAGACAGGTACTTCCCGGGTAGTCTCTTCCAGCCCAATTTACATCGAAGTCCTACCGGCCGCCTGAACCTAGGGGCTCAACCTCTGGGGAACGGCGGTCACCGAAGGTGAAGCCTTGGGCCTATCCGACTGCCTGTTCAAGGACCGACTCCTCGCCTCCGGGCCTGGTTCTCTGCCCTGGGATCGGCATAAGGGATCACTTCTTGGGTCTGTGTCCGATTTTCAAGTGACCAACCGAGACAGACCGTGACATTATATTTTGTTTGAACTTGCACAATCTTTTAAAATGTGGGTTGAGTATGGGAAATAAAACTGTGGGGATGGTGAAGAGATGCTACTAATATGATAGGGATAGGGTGGGGACAGAAAAGAATTGACTGGGGACGGTAGCAATATGATGGGGATGGAAAAAGAATTGACTGGGGTGAATGGGGATAGGGACCAGATTATGTCCTCAAGCACACCTCAACTGTGGAGGTAGCACTCACAGCCCCTGGAGGAAGACAGTCCTAGTCTTCATGCAAAGACAACATCTAGTGGCTGAATTTAGTGCCCACAATTCCAGGGCACTATTATTATGGGAGTCCTATCATGTGGCTTCTGACTGAGGACTAGCATTGTAGTCATTGGACTGAGGTGCTGATGCTCAAAGCTGGGTGCTAAAGCCCACAACACAAAACCCCATAGCACAACAACAGCACAGAAAAATAGCTAAGTGATGCTCAAAGGAAATGGTATGTAAATAATATGCGCAGTTAATTTGCCCTATCAAACCGAAAGCAAGGGGAGGAATGTGTCTGGCACATGTGCACAAGGGTTTTGCAGCAAATGCAGCTCTTTGTGCGCATGTCCAGACAAAACCAGAAGTGTAAGTACACATCAGCACTGTTCTTCTGCACTTTTAAATGTTAGCTTCTTGTTTATTTAATACATTTATACCCCACATTTTCCCATCAGTTGCAGGCTCAATGTGGCTTACACAAAACCGCAGGGTAGGCCACGGTTCAGAAAGTATAATTAAACATTGTAGTAGTAGGTTATTATCATATTGGTATCATTTAAAACAACAACTGATAACAAAAGATAGCAAAAAAGTCCATGAATTATGCTGAAAAACAGGTGGAAGTACATTATTTATTTATTTATTTATTTTAGGCCATTTATACCCCGCCTTTTGCCACAGTTTTGCAGCCCCAAAGCAGCTTACAATGAACTATTAAATAAATACAATACAGTGCATAGTGAAGTCAGGTATAGTTACAATACATTAGGAAGAGCAAAGGAACAGGGTAAGAAGGGAAAGGAACTAAGATGGATGGCAGAAATCCAGGTGAGCCAAGAGAGATGATGAACCGGGTGAAACAGAGTGGCTCGATCAGGTCCGGCAAGGCGATCCAAACGGGAACTGCAGCAATGTCCAGGTAGCACAGACAAGGCACTGAAGAGACAGCAGTAGCTTGCGGCAACGATCACCAGAGTTAATGGGCAGGATCCAAGATGGTGGTTCAAACGGACCTCCTCCGCCGCACCAACCGTCAGGGTCCTCCTAGACAAGGTTCTTCGCCACTGCTCCTCCAACAGACCGGCAGGAGAGGAAGAGCCGGCAGTGTCAGCAGGGGAGAGACTCCAACACACCTGCCTGAAGATCAAGCAGCGAACTACGGCGCCTGAAGATCAAGCAGCGAACTACGGCGCCCCGGGCCAAAACAGGCTCAAGCCCAGCGAGGAGGAGGCGATCAACGGACAAGCGCCGACGGGTCACCCGAGGGATCACGCGAACAGTGGGACAGGCCTCAAGGGCAGGGATGGCACGATCGGACTGACTGCCAGCCCACCGACCCGCTGGAAGCGAGCTATGCTGGCCAAAGCTCCCCCATGATTTTGTTCTCCGAAACTGGCGAAAAAGGATGAAATCAAGACGCCGCAGCAAGGTATGCCTTCGTGAACATGGTGGTCTTCAATAGTTTTCTGAAATTTAGATAGTTCTGGGTTGATTTTTGGGTTCTAGGCAGTGCATTCCACAGTTGTGTGCCTATGAAGGAGAAGTTGGATGCGTAGGTAGATTTGTACTTCAGGCCACTGCAATCTGAGTAATGTAAATTTAGGAAGGATCGGGAGGAATTGAAACTGTTTCTGGGTGGAAGATCCACCAGATCTAGCATATAATCGGGAACTTCTCCATAAATGATCCTATGAATCAAGGTACAGATCATAAAGGCGATACGTTCATTAATGGGAAGCCAATTGTTTGCATTTAAAATATTTGAAAGGCTCGTATTTAAGCGCAGAAAGCAGGCGCTGATGTGTGCTTTTGCTTTCGGCTTTGCTCGGACTTGCATATGTTTGTTTCTCACTGTCAGTGCTTACATATGCATGGGCTTCCTTCCACTTGCAAAAGAAGACAAAACCCACAGTTTAATGTGCGAAATCTTCTCCTGAAAATCTTCTATGCTGCCCCTGACCTGGCGTTTACATTTTCAGCATTATGGGCTGTGCATTGCATCACTTTCATTTGTGCATTGGGAAGGAAATACCTCACTAACATCCATTTTAAATCCAAGTTGCAGTCATCTTTAGTGTGCACATTAACACCAGTGCTCAAGCCCTCTGAGCCTCTGGCACTGGATAACATGCATGCAAGCCCAGCGTTAACCACATAGTAACACTGGCGGTAGTTTTGAGCATTGACTCCTGAATGTGTTAGGAAGGACAATGGAGGAACAGTGGAGCGGTCAGAGTCCGGGCTGTGGAGTCGGTACACCAAACTTTCAACTCTGACCCCTCTATTTTTCAACAGTCCGACTCCCACCATGTATACTAAATCTAAGAGAAATTTGATTAATTACAGAAACATATGTTTACAATTAGGACTACTGGACCTCAAAATATATTTGTTTGAACAGAGAACCTGAACAAAAAAATAATCTGTGTCAAATGAAAATATGCAATACAGTGTAAGTTGGGTTTTTTTTGAACCTGGAGTTGGTATGTTTTTACTGACACTGACTCCACTCAAAATTGCTTCCAACTTTGACTCCAACTCCCTAACTCCACAGCCCTGATCAGAGTAGCATGTTGAGAACCGGGGTTCAAATATCACTGTTGCTCCCTATGAGCTTGGACAAGTCACTGCATCCTTCAGTGTCTCAGCTGCAAATGTAAGGCTGTAATTACTGATGCGCACCACCATGTTAAAGTGCGTTGTTAATAAACAGGCCTA
Source organism: Microcaecilia unicolor (assembly GCF_901765095.1). Lineage (NCBI taxonomy): Eukaryota > Metazoa > Chordata > Amphibia > Gymnophiona > Siphonopidae > Microcaecilia > Microcaecilia unicolor. Next base: position 168,543,765 of record NC_044041.1, on the reverse strand, counting down.
CTGACTGGGGGACCAGAGAGTTGGATTGAGGAAGAGCACTAGATGTGGTGCACTTAGATTTTAGCAAAGCCTTTGACATGGTTTCACATCGACAACTAATAAATAAACTGTGTGCTTTCTGTATGCGCCCTAAACTGACTGACTGGGTTAGGAACTGGTTGAGTGGATAGTGACAGAGAGTAGTGGTAAATGGATTTCTCTCTGAGGAAAGGGATATTACCAGTAGTGTGCCACAAGGTTCGGTTCTTGAACCAGCTTTTAATAAGCGATATTTTTGTAAGCGATATTGCTGAAGGGCTGTCAGGTAAGTTTTCCCTCTTTGTGGATGATACCAAAACCTACAATAGAGTAGACATCCCTGATGGATAACATGAAGAGGATCCTAGTGAAGCTTGAAGAATGAACCAGAATTAGGCAGCTAAGATATAATGCTTAAAAAATGCAGGGTCATGCATTTGGGCTGCAAAAACCCAAGGGAACGGTACAGTTTAGGGAGTGAAGAACTTTTGTGCATGAAAGAGGAGCAGGACTTGGGTGTGATCGTATGTGATGATCTTAAGGTGGACAAACAGGTAGAAAAGCTAGAAGGATGCTTGGGTGCATAGGAAGAAGAATGGCCAGTAGGAAAAAGGAGGTGATGATGCCCCTGTATAAAACTCTGGTGAGACCTCATTTAGAATATTGTGTACAATACTGGAGATCACACTTCAAAAACATATAACAGGATGGAGTCAGTCCAGAGGGCAGCTACTAAAATGGTCAATGGTCTTCATCATAAAGCGTATGGGGACAGACTTGAAGATCTCAATATGTATACTTTGAAAGAAAGGCGGGAGAGGGGAGATACGATACAGACATTTAAATACCTATGTGGCATAAATGCACAGGAGGTGAGACAAGGGGAAAGGAAGCTATGGAATGAGGGGGCATAGGATGGAGGTGAAAGAGGATAGACTCAGAAGTAACATGAGGTAGTGAATTCATGGAATGGCATCCCGGTGGAAGTGGTGGAGATGAAAATGGTATCTGAATTCAAGAGCTTGGGACAAGTATATAGGATCTCTAAGGGAGTGGAGAGTATATGGCATGGATGAGTAAACTGGATAGGCCATATACATTTTTCTCTGTTTCTATGCATAATGAGCCTATTCTATATGGACACTTGGATGACTCAATGTGGCAGGTACACGGGCAACTTCATGTACTCACCCAAATGACATTTGCTTGGGTAAGTGTGCCCTGAGGTGCCTTTGGGGAGAAGTTATCATCATGGGCTACTGTTAAGATGGATTATTTTACTGCTAACTCGGGTTATTAGTAACTAGGTCTCTTTGCTAAAATAGCATGAATTATTTGTAAAATAATGGTAGCCCATGTTGATAATTTCCCCTCTAAATGTCAGTATTCTGTTGTGTTTGCAGTTGGGACTAGATTCTATATATCACGCCTAAATAATTGGCGCTGAAAATAAATATGCCTAGGCATATTCTATAAACTACACCTAAATTTTGGCGCGGTTTATAGAATACACCTAAATTTAGGTGTAGTATACAGAATACACCTAGCGCCTGTTTCCTATTTAGTCATGGCCATTTAACTAAAACCTGGTGTAAATCCCATTGCCTAATTTGCACGGAATGGTCATATTCTATAACACTGTGCGTAAAGTCTAAGAACGCCCATGACCTGCCCATGGCCATGTCACTTTTTCAGATCTGCGACTTAGAATTTACGCGAAGCACTTTACATTGCATGCCTAGGAAGTTGTGTACATAAATTCTAATTAAAGCCAATTAGTGGCAATAATTGCTTAAGTGTCAATTATAGGCGCTTATTGACTGGTTATGACATTTACGTTGTGCACACAATACTAAATGAATACAACCAGATTTGCATGCGCAACTCTAGTTGCCATATATAGAATCCAGGGGTTGATGCGGACAGTGACGGTGGTGTAGCCACGGGTGAGTCTGGGTGGGGATTCCCCAAGCTCTGCCAGCTGAAGATCTCCCTGAAGGCACCCAGAAACTCCTGTGCACAGCTCAGCAGTCTGCAGCTGCTTCCTGAGCCGCCGACACTGGTACTCTGCGCATACTCAATTTTTGTGGATGTGCAGAGCAACGCCAGCAGCAGCAGCAGTTCAGAAAGCAGCTGCTGACTGTGAAGCTGTGCGCAGGAGCTTCTGGGCATCTTCGAGGAGATTGTTGACTGGCAGGGCTTGGGGATCCCTGCCAGCTCAGACACTTTCTTTTAAAAGTTGAGTGTGTGGTCATGTGATACCATGCTTGTGAGCAGGCATAAGTGAGACGAGCTCCTGGATCCCGATCCCCGAACTCCCACTTTGAACGGCTATCTCTACCTTTGGCATTATCCAGACTTGGCTGCTACATGGTGCTAACCTGTTCACTTTTTGGAGGGTGCTCAATTTGGGTGATTTTATGGCGTCCAAGCCTCAGAGATGGATACAGGAAAAAACGCGGCAGAGCAAGGTGGGCAAGATGGCGGAAAGTGATGGACCTGGGCCTTCAACAGTAAGCTCAGCCTGGGTGGCAGAGCTTGTTTCTGAGGTGACACAAGCAATAGAGTCTTCTTTGGATAAGAAGTTGCAAAATGTTATCGATACACTGGATATCTTAGATGATAGGCTGGATGCACTACGAAGGGCGTTTTCAACGCAGAAGCAACGGGTTTTGGATTTGAAGGACTGCGTGCAACATCCTACCACAACGAATACTGAATTACACTCAAAGTTGTCAGATTTGGAAGGTAAAATAGATGATATCGAGAATAGATCCCGCCGGGGGAACCTTCGGTTGGTTGGCCTGCCTGAATCTGTTACAGACATGGAGCTCCAGGGCTTCTTGGAGTCCTGGCTGGTTAACACTCTGTAGCTTTGGTCTGGGGCAGGCCCCTTGCGCATAGAGAGGGCACATTGCTTGGGGCCCCAAAGACAACAGGACGCCAGACCTAGACTGGTAACTTTTAAACCGCTTAACTATGTGTACAAAACTGAAATTCTGCAGGCCATTAGGTCTCGTGGTCCCCATACTTATGAGAATAAAACTGTATTCCAAGATTTTTCGTCCAGAGTCTCATCCGTGCGGAAAGCCTATGCACCCATTTGCACTGACCTCCATCACTATCAAATTCAATTTGCTTGGTTGTACCCAGCCCGTCTGAAAGTTTTCACTGAAGGTAAACCTCATTTCTTCGACACCCCGGAGGCAGAAAGGGACTTCCTACATCATCTACCATCTTCCTCTGTGCTGTGGGGCCTTCATGAACGGTGTCTAAGGGATTGTATAACATTTGATCTCTGCCAACTCTTGCCTCCCTGGAGAAGAGGCTTTTCATGGAATATATGGATGGATCAGTTCTGCACAACCCGTCCGGCTTGGTATGCCAACAACCTACTAGACCAGATGCTCCCATCTGAGTTTGACCATTTAAGTTTGATTCGTTCTCCATGCCCCTTAATTTTTCTTTTTTTAAAATAGAGATGCTCTGGACTACAGTCTCCTCCATTGACTGATTCATATTTGGGGCTCTTTGATGTCTATAGAGTTTTGAGAATAAACACTTTGGGTGTTTTTTGTATATATTGATGCTCTGGACTGCTGACTCTATCATAGACTGATTGATATTTGGGGTTCTTTGGCCTCTATGGAGCTTTTGAGCATAAAAATGTGTTTTTTTGTTTTGTTTTTCTTTTCTTTCTCTATCTCTCTCTTTTTCCTCTTCTTTTATGTCCTGGTTGTTGGTAGGTTTTTATTTCTCTCTTGTTGCTGGGGGTGTAGTGGGCCTTTGGCACCTGGGCTTGGGTTCCAGCACCCGCTGTTCTTGTGCATTGGGTTTATTTTGGGAACACTGAACTGATTTTATCTATCTGGAGTACCTGGGGGAGAGGATTGGGGGGAGTAGTCTCACTGTGACTTTGTTTTATTCAGGTTCTATTCTGGATGAGGACAGCTCCTTTAGTGGGCAAATCAGTTTAGTTGTTCCATTTGGGTTTGGGGTTTCACTGGGTTCTTCGTTTTTTCCTTTTTTATATACCCTTTTTTTTTGGTCGTTTTTTGGTGGACTTTGTTGTTTTTTATTGTTTGTTTTCTTGGGCTGATGGGGACTCTGCTGTGTGTTTGGTGCCAGGGCTCTCCTACCCTTCCTATTTTACTCTTCAGGATGCTATGAGAGGATTGCAGATTGGTACAATCCTTTCTTTTTTTGGCTAGATTTTGGACTCGCGTATTTACTATCTTTTGAGCTGATCTTGATGCCAGTTAAATTTATATCTCGAAATGTTAATGGATTCACTTCACCCGTCAAAAGACCAAAAAGTTTGCAAACTTTGAATCGTAATAACGCTGATTTGGGTTTTTTTGCAAGAAACTTATCTGTCCAAACTAGAGCATGATAAATTTAAAAGATGGTAGGTGGGAAATTAGATAGAGGCTTCGGCTGTCAATCGTAAAGCTGGAGTTTTAATACTCTTTCACAAAACACTGAATATTGTGGTTCATGTGTGCTGGCGAGACACTTCTGGGCATTTTATTATTGCCTGGGTTACTATAAATAAACAACAACTGCTTCTTTGTAATGTATATGCCTCTAATGTATATGATCAAAAATTTGTTACTATATTGATCCACACTCTGATGTGCTATCAGGATATACCTGTTGTCATGGTGGAGATTTTAATATAGTACATGATCCTGTTTTAGATAGAACTACTGGATCAGGAGTTTGGACAGGAGGGCACCAAGATGGCGGCGATATAGAAAGGCTATAAAGAACGCTCTTCTAAAAAGTGTTAAAATTTCCTTTGAATTGTTGCTTACTTCGAAATGAGCATGCCGAAGAGGAAGGGGAAGCTTAAGGGACCTCCTCTCTCGAAGTTAGAAACTCCTTATCTCGTCAAGCTTCTATTGCAGTCTTTATGGTATCAACCCCGATTTTGGGCGCTTCTGCATCCGGGTCTAGGAAGAGTCCCAGACTGGAAAGCGAATCTTCGCTTAGCCCGGCGGGACCAACTACCCTTCCACTACCACAACCAGATGAGGTAACCGTACCGAGACCACATGTAAACGAAGCCTCGAAGGGGAGGTTTGCTTCGATCTGGGAAGTGGTTAAGTACATAAGTGGAACTGCTGCTGAGGGTATGACTCCTCGGTCTTCACTGGAGGGGATCCAGCACTCCTTGAACATGGCGTCGGAGGAGGCAATGGTGGAAGCCATTTCTACCAGTTACACCCAAGAGAAGATTTCCCTATGTGCCTCAGCGATTCAGCCATTGAAAAGATCACAAGAAATATCGCTGGAATCTATTTGGACTGCCCTTGAAACCCTGCATAAGGTCTGTGCTTCTTTTGTTTCTGTGTCTTTAAATAATTCTGTGCAAACAAGAAGTTAAGAAAATTATTGAAACTATTACTACTAAACAAACTAAACTGGAAGCGGATATGGTAAAATTACAAGAGAATCAAGCTCAGTTAGCCAAGATTGGGTGGCAGAGCCGGTGGTGGGAGGTGGGGCTAGTGCTGGGCAGACTTCTACGGTCTGTGCCCTGAAAATGGCAGATACAAATCAAGGTAAGGTATACACAAAAAGTAGCACATATGAGTTTATCCTGTTGGGCAGACTGGCTGGACCGTGCAGGTCTTCTTCTGTCATCATCTACTATGTTATGTTATGTTACTATGTTATATCACCACTTCATCTTTTCATTACGGGCTCGTTTGCCGGAATGTTTTGAGCCTTTTCAAGATGATGGTTTGTCAGTCTCTTCTCTCCATTGAGCCTTAAAAGTGTTGTCCCCAGCTTTTGGCAGAGTGGAGCTCCAGGCATACTGGTGTTGAGATTTAGGATTACCATTGACTTCATTAGATTTAGCACTGAGCTGCGTGAATGTCAATTTTGAGTATTGCATAAGGCCTATTTTACTCAAGAGCGACTTTATAAGGCAGGAGGGGTGGATACCCCTATATGTCGGAAATGCCATCAGGATGTTAACTCATTTTCCCATGCTTTTTGGAGTTGTGTGAAAATAAAGTCTTTTTGAACAACTGTGGTATGCTGTTTGAAGACTCTGGGGGTCAACCTATCCCGTTATCTCCAGTGGGCATTCTTCTGGATAAATATGAAGCTTTTCGTATCCATAATTACTTTTTTCGTCTTTTGCTCTGCAAGGCAGGACTTTTGTGTAAACGTATTATTTTAGGAGTGGGGATCAATGATGAAGCTCCCTCCTTCTGGCACTGGAGGAATCGATTTCATGCCTTGATGCTGTTGGAGCAGAAACATGCTCTTCTTTTAAAAGAAAATAGTTATTTTTAGCTACCTGGGATGTCTGTCTCCAGTCCCTACCCCACAGAGCCTGTAGCCTAATTCCAAAATCCTTTTAGTATTTTTCACTGCTTCCCAGTGTGGTCTCTCCATGGGCTTTTCCTTCTTCCCCTCTCCTTTTGGGTGGGAGGTCTCGGCATGGCGCACACTGCTGGTCTGTTGGCCGTATACAACCCACAGGGGTTTTTTTTTTTTGGGGGGGGGGGGGGGGGGGGAAGGTTGACCCTGGAATTTCAATTGCTCTTTTGTCCACTGCTCATCTGGAGTGCTATAAGATTTCAAGCATTCCAGCTTTTACTGTTGCATTGGGGGTGGGAAATGGGTATAGGTCTGATTTGTGTTTACACTACACCTCCCTGTTCTATCTTATTGACACATCCTAGGTTATTGGCTTATGGTCTTGTTTACACATACCTAGTTCTCCAGCACTTGGTGATTTCACGAGTGTGAGTACCATTTTGGTAACTTGATTTCACCCTTGTATGATCACTCATGGTCTGCGTACCTACTATTCTATGTTTTTGTATTTAGCCAATCCAGGCTGTGAGTTTACAGTTGTGATAGGAAGGATGGAAACAAGGTGGGGGGGGGGGGGGGGGGGGGGGAGACTTAAAATATTGAACACCTAGGGCCCTGTTCAGTAAGCCACATTATAGGTGCATTAGCGTTTTTAACATGCGTTAACTATGTATGCACATTAACCATGTATGCGCCTACAATATCCCTATAAGCACCTACATGGTTAGCGCATGCGTTAATTGTAGGCGAGTTAAAAACGCTAAGACACTTTAGTAAACAGGGCCCTTAGATTGTTATTTGATTGTATGTATCTTTGTTCAACAAAAATTGTGCTTATTCATAAAAGTTGAGTGTGTATAAGTGTGTGTGTGCGTGGAGTGGGGAGGGGTGGAGAGGACAGACAGTGCCCACCCTTTTCCCTCAAGCCCACCCAAAATCTGCTCTCTGGTTATGCTACTGAGTGATGTATTATAGAATTGCCCTTCAAATGCCATCTTTAGTAAGTACTACCCTCAGTGACATGGTAGTATAGTTTATTTATTTATTTGTAAGTTATATTCCACATTATCCCAAACAAGTTTGAGTTCAATGTGGCTGACGATAAACAGTTTAGGATACATAACAAAGTGTACGCTCTGTGGGGCAGGGAAATACCTACTATACCAGAAATGTAACTCATCTTGAGCTGCTAATAAAAAGGTGTAAGCTAAATCCAAATGAATAAAAACAAGGGAAAACTCTCCATGGACCAGAGGTTCATTTTATTTTATATACTGCAAATCTATATTAAAAAAAAAATCTAAGCAGTTTACGTGGAGGGGCATAATCGAAAGGTGTGCCCAAGTTTTCCTGAGGACGTCCTCACAGGACATCCTGGCGAAGGGGCAGGGAAACCCTCTATTATCAAAACAAGATGGGCGTCCATCTTTTGTTTCGATATTACGGTCGGGGACGTCAAAATCAAGAAATTTAGGTTGATCTTAGAGATGGTCGTCCTTAGAGATGGTTGTCCCCGATTTTTGGCGATAATGGAAACTGAGGACGCCCATCTCAGAAATGACCAAATGCAAGCCATTTGGTCGTGGGAGGAGCCAGCATTCATAGTGCACTGGTCCCCCTGACATGCCAGGACACCAACCGGGCACCCTAGGGGGCACTGCAGTGGACTTCAGAAATTGCTCCCAGGTGCATAGCTCCTTTACCTTGTGTGCTGAGCCCCCCAAACCCCACTACCCACAACTGTACACCACTACCATAGCCCTAAGGGGTGAAGGGGCACCTAGATGTGGGTACAGTGGGTTTCTGGTGAGTTTTGAAGGGCTCACATTTACCACAACAAGTGTAATAGGTAGGGGGGGATGAGCCTGGGTCCGCCTGCCTGAAGTGCACTGCACCCACTAAAACTGCTCCAGGGACCTGCATACTGCTGTCATGGAGCTGGGTATGTCATTTGAGGCTGGCATAGAGGCTGGAAAAATATATTTAAAAAATTTTGTTTTTTTTTAGGGTGGGAGAGGGTTGGTGACCACTGGGGGAGTAAGGGGAGGTCAGTTCAGGCACCTTTTTGAGGCTTGGTCGTAAAAAAAATGGACGAAGTAAAGTCACCCTTCTTTTTCATCAGGGACGCCCTTCTTTTTTCCATTATTAGTTGAGGATGCCCATGTGTTAGGCACGCCCCTGTCCCGCCTTCACTATGCTTCTGACATGCCCCGTGAACTTTGGTTGTCCCTGCAACGGAAAGCAGTTGAGGACGGCCAAAATCGGCTTTCGATTATGCTGATTTGGGCGACCCTGGGAGAAGGATGCCCATGTCCCGATTTGTGTCGAAAGATGGGAACCCTTCTCTTTCAAAAATAAGCCTGATAATCAAATAATAAGAGTAGGCTATACTGATTGAGCTGAGGGAAACTGGAAGGAAATACACTCAAAACACAGTGCAAGACATGAAATTAATACAGTAATTTATTAAACCAAAAACATAAGCCTAGGCTGAGATGGGCCACCCACCTTCCTTTAGGCTGAGAGATTTGGCGGCCAATGAATCCTTGGATAAATCTTTGATAAAAATGCCTTTCCTTCCGCCGCCCTCCACATTGATCCCACTGACTCCAGCTTCCGCTTCTGTCTCCACAATGATCTCCACCAGCTCAGACTTCTTCTTTTCCTCCTGGGGAGTGCAGAAAGAAACAGGTGAGCCACTGAATGAAAAGCTTGAGAGGCAGCCAGTTAAGGGAAAGGGAAATGGGACTTGATATACTGCCTTTCTGTGGTTTTTGCAACTACATTCAAAGTGGTTTATGTGGAGGGGCATAATCGAACGCAAACGCCTATCTCCATGGGCGTTTATCTCCGAGAATGGGTCCGTGAAGGGGCGGGCCGAACCGTATTTTCGAAAAAATGGACGTTTTTGAGCTGGGCGTTTGGTTTTTTTTAGCAATAATGGAAACTAAAAACGCCCAGCTCAAAAACATCCTAATCTGAGCCATTTGGTCGTGGGAGGGGCCACGATTCGTAGTTCACTCGCCCCCATGACATGCCAGGACACCAACTGGGCACCCTAGAGGTCAGTGCGGTGGACTTCAGACAACGCTCCCACATGCATAGCTCCCTTACCACGGGTGCTGAGCACCCAACCCCCCTCCCCCAAAACCCACTACCCACAAATGTACAACACTACCATAGCTCTTAGGGGTGAAGGGGGCACCTACATGTGGGTACAGTGGGTTTTGGAGGCCTCCCATTTACCAGCACAAGTGTTACAGGTGGGGGGGGGATGGGCCTGGGGCCACCTGGCTGAAGTGCACTGCGGTACCCACTAAAAGTGCTCCAGGGACCTGCATACACGCAGGCCTCTAGGACTTGTTGCTGCTGTATAACATTGGCACACCAGTTGACACCTGAAGACTAATCTCTCCGAAAACGTCCTTTATTGGAATAACCGCGTTTACTCACAGTTAACTGCAGATCAGAGGTTGTGCCCCACTGGCAACGAGTCTCCCTGGTACTGAGATTAGCAGTAGGTCAGAGCTGGCAGAATGCTGTACAATGCCCTCTTTCAGCCACATTCAAGGTAAGAACTAAGTTCTGTAACGTGGCTAACACAGGAAAGGGAACTAAAACTGGCTTACAAAAATGGCCACTACCGCATGGACTACAACAGGAAACACAACAGGGCACACTCTGACCCAGTAGGCAGGGGGAAAAGCACCATGGGAGAAGAGCCTACCAACTACCAACATCGTGAGATTGTAATACAAGCTAATGAAATCACGGAGCCCAATACCCTACACCCACCACAATGCAATGCTGATGTGACCCTGTACTGCACCCGAGAGCCACATCTGACCCAGGGAAAGGCTGTGACAGGATCGAACACATTCTGCTGTCATGGAGGTGGGTACGGCATTTGAGGCTGGCATACAGGCTGGAAAAAAAGTTTTTAAAGTGGGTTTTTTTTTTGGTGGGAAGGGGTTAGTGACTACTGGGGGAGTCCGGGGAAGTCATCCCTGATTCCCTCCAGTGGTCATCTGGGCAGTTGGGGCACTTTTTTGGGACTTGTTAGTGAGAAAAAAGGGTCCAAAAAAAGTGACCCAAAATCGCGGTCAAAACGCCTTTTTTTTCAATTATCAGCTAAAGACACCCATCTCTCCTCAGCCGATAACCACGCCCCAGTTCTGCCTTCACCACGCCTCCGACATGCCCCCATCAACTTTATTCGTTTCCGCGACGGAGTGCAGTTGGAAATGCCCAAAATCGGCTTTCGATTATACCGATTTGGGCGCCTTTGCGAGAAAAACGCCCATCTCCCGATTTGGGTCGAAATATGCGGCGTTTTTCTTTTTCGATTATAAGCCGGATAGTATATTCAGGTACTTATTTGTACCAGGGGCAATGGAGGGTTAAGTGACTTGCCCAGAGTCACAAGGAGCTGCAGTGGGAATTGAAGGCAGTTCCCTAGGATCAAAGTCCACTGCACTAACCACTAGGCTACTTAGGTTAAATAACCAACCTGAATTGGATTATAAGGAAGAATTTTCTAACTGTGAGGGTGGTGAAGAGACTATCTAGACAGACTCACCAGAGGGAGAAAGGACTCTGTAACTGGACCCTTCTAAAAGCAGGTCAAATACACATCAGTCTAGGATGGTTTAGGTAGACCAGACCCAGCCTTTAGCTAGGAAAGATGGGTTAGATGATTCATGTTTTTTCTCTGCAATACCACATGACCTCTTCAGATCCCTTCTAGCCCTGTATTTCTCTGATTCTATTTGACTTGTGGAGATCCCTCCCAGATCTTTCATTAGACGCACTAGATTATTCAAATATTCTGCTTGGGGAAAAGGAATTGCTATGTATTCACCTCATAACCAATTCAGAAAGAACCAGATGAAAAGAACCACAAACAGCGTGTTTTAATTCAGTACAAATCACAGCCTGTCCCAGCTATGTTCTGATTATTCTTCCCCTACCTCTCCTCAGTTCAGACTTAAAATATATATACCTACACAAGGGGAGATGCAGACAGACACAAATACAGAGAAAGTGAGAAAATGATGGTAGATAAAAGACCATCCAGCTTATAATTGAAAAAGAAAAACGCCTATATTGCGACCCAAATCGGGAGATAGACGTTTATCTCACAAAAACGAATAAAGCGGTATAATCGAAAGCCGAATTTGGACGTTTTCAACTGCACTCCGTCGCGGATGCGGACAAAGTTGATGGGGGCATGTCGAAGGCGTGGTGAAGGCGGAACTGGGGCGTGGTTATCGGGCGATCAGAGATGGGCGCCTTTCGCCGATAATGGAAGAAAAATATGCGTTTTAGCGAGAATTTAGGGCACTTTTCCTGGACCCTGTTTTTCCACGAATAAGGCCCCAAAAAGTGCCCTAAATGACCAGATGACCACTGGAGGGAATCGGGGATGACCTCCCCTGACTCCCCCAGTGGTCACAAACCCCCTCCCACCACAAAATATGCCGTTTCACAAATTTTTATTTTCACCCTCAAATGTCATACCCACCTCCCTGGCAGCAGTATGCAGGTCACTGGAGCAGTTATTAGGGGGTGCAGTGGACTTCAGGCAGGTGGACCCAGGCCCATCCCCCCCCCCCCCCACCTGTTACACTTGTGCTGGTAAATGGGAGCCCTCCAAACCGCCCCCCAAACCCACTGTACCCACATGTAGGTGCCCCCCTTCACCCCTTAGGGCTATAGTAATGGTGTAGACTTGTGGGCGGTGGGTTTTGAGGGGGATTTGGGGGGCTCAACACCCAAGGGAAGGGTGCTATGCACCTGGGAGCTCTTTTACCTTTTTTTTTGTTTTTGTAAAAGTGCCCCCTAGGGTGCCCGGTTGGTGTCCTGGCATGTGAGGGGGACCAGTGCACTACGACTCCTGGCCCCTCCCACGAACAAATGCCTTGGATTTATTCGTTTTTGAGCTGAGCGCTTTCATTTTCCATTATCACTGAAAAACAAAAACGCCCAGCTCACAAATTGTCGAATAAAACATGGACGTCTATTTTTTCCCAAAATACGGTTTGGTCCGCCCCTTCACGGACCCGTTCTCGGAGATAAACGCCCATGGAGATAGACGTTTTTGTTCAATTATGCCCCTCCCATATGACCTATCCAGTCTGCCCATCAGTACCAACTACTGTACAATCCCTTCTCCCTTACAGATATATGTCCCACACTTTCTTGAATTCAGACATACTCCTTGTCTCCACTACCTCCACTGGGAGGCCGTTCCATGCATCTACCACCCTTTTCGTGAAGACCTATTTCTGAGTCTCCCCCCTTTCACTTTCATGCTATGTTACCTCATTCCAGAGCTTCCTGTCAGTTGAAAGAAGCCCTGTGCATTTATGCCATGGAGCTATGTAAATATCTTTATCATATATCCTCTTCTCACCTACCTTTCTTTCAAGGTATACATATTAAGAACTTTAAGTCTTTCCTCACATGCTTTATGACAAAGACCACTGCCCTCTGGATAGAATCCATCCTGTTTGTCTCTTTGAAGGTGCAGTCTCCAGAACTGTACACAGTATCCTAAATGAGGTCTCACTACAGACTTACACAGAAGCACTATCACCTCCTTTTTCCTGTAGGTTATTCATTTCCCTATCCACCCAAGCATCTGCCTGGCTTTTGCTGTTGCTTTTTATACCTGTTTGATCACCTTAAGACCCTGTAGGAATCAAGCAGAGGATTGTGACTCCCATGGAAAAATAAAGTCAAACCCCGGAAGTCTGGTTTCCTAATGTGACCTCAAATCTGATTGTTTGAATCTCCTGTGTTTATAATATTTACATTGACTCGTCTCATCTGTTTTATATTTTTGTTTTATTTTGGTTTATGATACAATGTTTATATTGTAATTTGTCTTCAGCAAACAAAGGAAAGGTGGGAGAAACTTTCAGATAAACAAGACCTACAGACAGATGGAGCAAACATTTAGCAATTCCAAACCACACACTTTCATACCTAGGGAAGGATCAATTTCTCATTTTACATATTTAAATTGTATCTAAATTCCTTAATAATAAGGTCTAAGGAGGTGACAAAAAAATCATAACTAATTAGGTGCCGATCCACAGACTGCGCAAGTTTGTAAAGGGTTCCTTGGCAAAATCACCTTGGGGGAGGAGGAGATGACTTGAGATGACTCCCTTGGACTTTGTGGGTCCCTGTGTGGTAGACCTGACTCCACTGCACTACCAGATGTCACATCCCATTCCTGAGCCCCAGTGAGCCAGGAGTTGCAGTGACCCAGGTGGCAGTAACAGGGATCTCAGTGGCCAGTAGTCGGAGTGGAGATGGCCCCCATGTCAACCTGCAAAGGCCTGAGCTAAAACCCAATGAGCCAGTACTCTGAATGTTAAAGAGCACAACCTCATGTTAGTCCTATTCCTAGGATTCAATTTGCCAATTCTACCACAAAAGAAAATATCCCACAAACAAAACAGGGATGAAATAATACTGCTAATCAAAATAAAGAAATTAATGTGAGAAAAATGGTGACTCTCAGTTATCTAAGCAATGATGCACCCAGCGTCTAAATATTACTAAGGCAACAAGAACTCAAGCCTTTTGGAGAAAGGTCACTGATTACATGGCCTTTCTCTTGCACAGTAGCATTGAGGGTACCCCTGCTCAACTGCTATTGGATCAACACAGAGCTTTTGGGGGAAAAGACAAGGAGTGCACCCCTATTTGCAATCTTTGTTTCTATGAGGGAGAAGTCTTATTTTGAATACTTTGTGAATGGTATCCATCTATATATGCCTACTTCTTTGTCCCATGCCTTGGGCTTTTGTTATTATCTACTTTCCTGAGGTGGAGGAGATTCCTTTATCTCCCTGTAGGGGTTACAAGAGTCCAAATCCTTTGGGACCATGATGCAGTCTGTGTATTGATGGTGGGGAGGGGAGGTGGAGGGTGAGGGTTGTTTTGGGTGGGGGGTGGGTTTAATGGTTATGTTATCTCCCATCTGTGCAGCTGATTGTTGTTTGTTTACTGTATGGAATGCTTTGTTCTGTACTAAAACTTTAATAAAAATTGTTTGACCATAACTACCTGTCTGTACGTGTGTGTCTGGGTTCACATATGATCTCGGTCTGTTTGCTGCTGAGATGCTATGATTGGCCCCCTTTCCTTACCTCACTTATCTTGACCTGCGTCTCCATCGTGGCCTTGGCTCCCTGAGAGCAGGGTCTCCGGTGTGCTCCTTCCCACAGTAACACCTGCTTTCAACTCTGCTTGAGGTTTCTCTGAAAGGAAGAAAAAAGATAATCAGTGCACAATAAGGAAGCGATTACAACCCCCCCCTACAAATACATATATAAAAACAGAATTTACAGGAAGTCCAGGTGTGTACCAGAAAGCAGAAAAGATAACGTTAGCTCACTTATTTAACTAAGATGGGAAGGTGAGAGGGGGTGCACGATGGCTCCCTGAGGAGAGCAGCATGGAAAGGAGGAAGCAGAGGGGTCCTGCATGAAATGGAAGTATTCCCAGACAGCGATTGGAGATAATAATTTTCTTGAACTGCTCACTGACTTCATTTTCTTCCTTTTTATTTTCTTTTTGGACCTGGAATTTTCTCCTTGGCCCATAGGGGCTCCAATTTAACCAGAACCAGGACTGGGACTGGGCCTTATTAGCCTTCCTTCACCAGGAGTTTCCTCCTATTTTACTTTCTGTCTCAATGTACCTTTATCAAACATCATACTGCCAATACCAACAAAAATGTCTGTTCACAGTGATCTACAATAGCGGCATTCATAAAAACTACATACACATACATAAATTAGTGAATAACACAGACATAAGACATAAGCATTGCCACACTGGGACAGACCAAAGGTCCATCTAGCCCAGCACCCTGTCTCCGACAGTGGCCCATCCAGGTCACAATCACCCGACAAGATCCACAGAGCAAAGTATTTTGTACTGCTTGTCCCAGGAATAGTGGATAACATTCTATGGCCTTTTCCTTCAGGAAGCTATCCAAACCTTTCTTAAACTCTGCTAAGCTAACCACCTTAACCACATTCTCCGGCAACGAATTCCAGAGTCGAATTACACGCTGAGTAAAGAAAATTTTTCTCTTATTTGTTTTAAACTTACTGCACTCCAGCTTCATCGCATGCCCCCTTGTCTTAGTATTTTTGGAAAGCATAAACAGACGCTCCATATCTATCTTTTCCACTCCACTCATTATTTTACATACCTCTATCATATCACCCCTCAGCCGCCTTTTCTCCAAGCTGAAGAGCCCCAGCCGCTTTAGCCTTTCCTCATAGGAAAGTCGTCCCATCCCCTTAATCATCTTTGTCGCCCTTCTCTGCACCTTTTCTAATTCCACTATATCTTTTTTGAGGTGCGGCGAACAGAATTGAACACAATACTCTAGGTGCGGTCGCACCATGGATCGATACAGTGGCATTTATAATATCCTCATTTTTGTTTTCCATCCCTTTCCTAAAATACCTACCATTCTATTTGCTTTAATTGTATTACATTTACTGGTTGCTATTACTGCCCACACCAATGCCGATTTCTACCCCCTGAACTGGGAATAGCCAGGTTTTAAGTCAGTTCTTAAATTTATTAGCCTCTGATTCCTTGTCTGGTCATCACAGGGATGGTCTCACTTCAGGGCATTGCTTAAGGGCCCCCTGTAATACTGGGCCATAAATCTGCCACATTAGGACTGGAGTCTCTGCCCTACCAAGAACTATGACTGATGCTTTCACAGCACCCCCAACCCAGGCCAACCCAGGGATTGAATCCAGGTGCTTCTGTGGCTTTGCCACGGATCTGCCAGGCTAGTTCAGCTTTCTTCTTCATCCTGTTTAGTGTGATAACTGAAGCAGCAGAGGGTGAAGGTTCGAATCCCAGGTCAGGTCTTCCGCTCCCAAGGCCACTTGCAGATCCTGTGGAAGTCCTGTTCACAGTCCCATAGGCAGTGGGGGAGGAAGAGGTGACCCCAGTTATCACGCAGTAGCTGGATGACAGGGGAAGTGGCCTAGTGGTTAAAGCAAAGGGCTGAGACCAACAAAGCCAGTGACACGCTATGGACAAGTCACTGTTCCCCATTGCCTCAGGTACCCACTTAGACTTCCCTATGAGGAAAGGCTAAGACGGTTAGTGCTCTTCAGCTTGGAGAAAAGGCGGCTGAGGGGTGATATGATAGAAGTCTACAAGATAATGAGCGGAGTAGAGCGGACAAATGTGAAGTGTTTGTTTACACTTTCAAACAACAACAAAACCAGGGGACACAAGATGAAGCTAGAATATGGTAGATTTAAAACAAATAGGAGAAAGTTTTTCTTTACTCAGCGTGTAGTTGGACTCTGGAACTCGTTGCCGGAGAATGTAGTGACAGCAGCTGGCCTTACGGAGTTTAAAGGGGGTTTGGACAGATTCCTGAAGGAAAGGTCCATTACACATTATAAAAAAAATTGGGGGGGGGGGGGTTGCCGGGTTCTTGAGGCCTGGATTGCCCGCTGTCGGAGACAGGATGCTGGGCTTGATGGACCCTTGGTCTTTTCCCAGTATGGCGGTGCTTATGTGCTTACGTGCTTATGTGCTCTTCAGGGCAAGTATATACTGTGTCCAGGACCGGTCTGGAATGCCCCTAAAATAGCCAGTTTTCAGTTTGGCACTAACTGGTTAATTTTTGCTGTGCTAACCAGTTAAGTACAATTGAAAATAACCAGCTAGCCTCAAACAGGCGATTTAACCGGACAGGACCCATTTCTGGCCAGTTAACTCGCGTTGGATTTTGCTCACAGCTTTTTCAGTGGTAGCTCTAGGTGAGTCACATTCAGGTACACTAGATATTTATGTCAGAAGGGGGTGAGACATGTCAGAGAGCAGGCTCCAGGGTCTGTGGTAGACAGCCTTTGCAAATCGCTGCAGTTGCCTTGAGCCTTCTATGGAGAAACGCTGTTTTAAGGGGGGGGAGGAGTCGGAGAAAGGAGGATTTATAGTGTTATTGGATTTAGGCCTATGACTGCAGGAGTTTGGAAGCAGCCTGGAAGTATGGCCCCAGCTGAAGACTGCTGCAGGGCTGGACAAATTATAAGGGGATATAGATATATACATATATAGACAACACAGGGAGGAAAAATCTCCAGGTACTTATAAACGAAGGATCCTGATGCTTTGGTCCTAGTCATGCTGGAATCCCAAAGAAATAAAAAATAAAATACTGGAATGGGGCCCAAACCAAAACAGTTCCCGGAAAATATTCAACAGTATTTAACTGGCCAAGAACAGAAGCTGGCCGGTTAAATACCCTCAAGCCAGCTATCCGCCGATATTCAGCGGGAGATAACCAGCTATCTCCCACTGAATGTCCCGGTCAGTGACTAGCACGATCAGTGGCTATGTCGCATGACATAGCTAGTTACTGCCGATTTTCATCAGTTTAGCGGCCAGCATAAATAGCGGGTTATTCTTTGGCCGCTATTTAGCCGGTCAGTTTGCGGAGCCCCCCCACCAAAAAGCTGGAAATTCAATGCTGGTGGCCAGATACAATCCCAGCATTGAATTTCCGGGTTCACCGGCAACCACAAGAGTTAGCCGGCCTATCTCCTGCAGTCTCAATATCGGTCTCTTCCTTTTTAAAATCTCTTGTGCCTCACTCCTGCTTCATTTCTTTTTGGTGATGGGATTAAGGACTGGAGCTGCTGCCAGTCCTAGAAAGCGTTAGCACAGAAATAACTGACATCTGTGGCCTTTTTCCTTCAAAGTTTCCTCTCCTAGGTACGTACAGGATGCAGGCTCCCATACACACATTCTACTGCCCAATTTCCTGGCTCCCCCACCCCATTCTGAGTGTGTTAGAGGAAGCGGCCCATCCTTACAGCTCTTTCTGTGCACCCTTCTGCTGATAAGCGCTACTGGTTGGGTGGGACAGGCTGCCAGTCTGAGTAGTTCCTCTTCCTTTCTTTCCCCAGCCTGCAAATAGAGAAATGCAAATGAAGGCAATGTGCGGACACTCTGCCCTACATCAGGGTCTGAGGTGAAAGAATGCCCCCCCCCCCCCCACACACACACACAGATCCTTACAATGCTAGATTGTGAACAGTATGGTGTCACTGAAACCTGATAAAAAACCACCAGGTGAAGAATGCTCTCTCTACCGTTCTCTCCCTTCAGGGTTCCAGTCTTTTCATAGTGTCCGCACTTCCTGCAAAGGTGAAGGCTTACCTCTCAATCTCCTGATTTCTTCTCTGCTATTGAACTAGACTCTCATCCAGAGCTTCTGATTGTTCACACACTGTCTCCTGTTTCCCTGCATTTCCAACTAATTTATCACCCTCCCCCCATCCTCAGAACCCTCTTTATGCAGCTTACATATACAGGTACTTATTTGTACCTGGGGCAATGGAGGGTTGAGTGACTTGCCCAGAGTCACAAGGAGCTGTACCTGAAGTGGGAATCGAACTCAGTTCCTCAGGACCAGAGTCCACCACCCTAACCACTAGGTCACTCCTCCACTCCCTTCAAGCTATTGCTGAGGCCTCCTTTGCTTCCCAAACATTCTTATCGCGGGTGACCTCAATATTCATGTAGACAATGCATCCCACCCCTTATCTAAGTTTTTCTCCTCTTTCCTGCAGGACTTGGACTTAATGCATAATTTTCCCACTCACCAGGGAGGCCACACTTTAGATCTAGTTATTTTTTCTTTTTCTTCTTCCTTTTCACTTAGCAATTTCTCCGCTCTGCCATTTGGCCTGGTCTGATCATTATTTGATCTCTTTTCAATTCTTGTGTCTCTCTGCTCATCCTTATAAAACATACCTTGTAAATCAATTATCCTGTTTTGATACATAACTTTACAAGCTTTTCTTACTTCCCGTTTGGACTACTGTAATACTATTTATGCTGGTCTTCTTTCTGCCTAAATCAAGCGCCTTCAAACACTCCAGAATTATGCAGCACATTTTCTCTATAAAGCCAAAACATTTGATCACGCTTCCCTGCTTCTTTTCCGTTTACATTGGCTCCCTATTAAATATTATATCTTTTCCAAAGCTCTCATGCTTGCTCACAAGGCTTAACATACTGGGCATCGTTCATATCTTTCAGTCTTAACTATTCCCTATGCTCCTTCACGTAACCGCCGTTCATTCACTATCAAGTGACAGGGTCTTCCAAATCCCAGTCAGGCCCACTATGAATCCACACGTTAATCTGCCTTTTTCTATTTGGCTACTAAACTTTGGAATAGTCACCCTGGCCACATTCGTAGCGAAGAATCTTTTCCTAAATTCAAATCATTACTGAAGACTTTTTATTTCCAACGGGCTTTTTAGTTCTGGCTTTTACTGTCCTGTTAGCTGGGATATGGTTACTGGAGCACTTTAACTGGCACTTTAGTGAGCTGTTTGGATGAATGTTTTATCTGTCCTGTCTGTTTAATGGCATTTCTTTCCATTTAATTATTGGTTGTATTGCACACTGCATAGACCCTTGTGTTTGGAATACGCGGTATACAAGTCTTAATAAACATAAACATAACATAAACACAGACTAAGAAACAGGCTGAGTCCAAGAAAACAACAAGGCAGACGATCTGCAAACTCCAAGATGGAAAACAACAGAGCAGATCAGTGGAAAGTCAACATGAATTTTATTAATGAGATCATAAAAGAGCCCGACACAGGCCGTGTTTCACCCAATAGGGCTGCGTCAGGGGCTATTCAAAGATCCTTATTGTCAATACTTAAATATGTATCAATACGTTGTCATAAATATATAAGTGACCACAAGTCTATTCTTTCAAACATTAGATTAAAAAAACAGCCGATAGCCACACATCCAGGTGTCGATATCAATCAATCCAACATTGAGTGGAACAGATGGATGTGAAGCGTCTGTTCACGCTTTCCAAAAATACTAGGACTAGGGGGCATGCAATGAAACTACAGTGTAGTAAATTTAAAACAAATCGGAGAAAAGTTTTCTTCACCCAACTCATAATTAAATTCTGGAATTCGTTGCCGGAGAACGTGGTGAAGGCGGTTAGCTTAGCAGAGTTTAAAAAGGGGTTAGACGGTTTCCTAAAGGACAAGTCCATAAACACTACTAAATGGACTTGGGAAAAATCCACAATTCCAGGAATAACATGTATAGAATGTTTGTACGTTTGGGAAGCTCGCCGGGTGCCCTTGGCCTGGATTGGCTGCTGCCGTGGACAGGATGCTGGGCTCAATGGACCCTTGGTCTTTTCCCAGTGTGGCATTACTTATGTACTTATGATCCCTGCATGTACCCATTTGTACTTGTGATTTCCTTAGGAAAAACTGCACAAGGCCACACATATGCAGTGCTGTACAACGATAAGTATTCCAACACAAAAAAAACCTTTCCAGAACAGCTTACAAGCTAACCCCCAAATTCTATAAATGGTGCCCAAGGTTAGGTTGGTATTTCCCTGTTTCTGGAGGGCTCACAATCTAAGTTTCTACTTGAGGCAATGGAGGGTTAAGTGACTTGCCCAAGATCACAAGGAACAGCAACGGGGTTTGAACCAGCCACCTCTGGATGTCAAGGCCGGTGTTCTAACCACTAGGCCACTCCTCCATACCTCACTAATTGGCACTAAATTAGTGATAAATACCAATAATCAGTATTGCAAGCACTAGGTGGCGCAAATTTGCAGTTGTGCAGGTAACAGACTTATGCTCCTGTTCTGTAAACAGAACGTCTAACTTCTCTCGCATGTAAATGCAAAGAGGTGTTAATGTGGGAGGGGCATGGGTATGTAAGGGACGTTCCAAATAGTCTTGCGTGCACTTAATAGAATAGTTGCATTTAAGTGCCTGGCTGCTGCATATAGGTACCACCATTTACATCAGCCATAGACATGGCCTAAGTGGTTGCACTTAAAGTATTACAGGTAAATGCGGACTTACGCTCATAGGGCCCGATTCTATACATGGTGCCTAAAAATCCGCATGGTAAAGATTTCCGACTAAGCGTATTCTATAAGCGGTGCCTAGATTTAGGTGTGGTATGTAGAATATGCTTAGGTGGAAATCCTAGAGCCTAAAACAACGCACGTCCATTTAAGCCAATGAAAACATGGCCTAAATCCCTGCAAGTAGATTTACACGCACTGGGCCATATTCTATAACTAAGAGTGTAAATTTTGGAACACCCACGAAACACCCATTTCCCCATCCACAGCCATGCCCCTTTTGAACTCCGCGCATCAGAATTTAGACGCAGTTCATTACAGAATGTGCTTGGTGATTTGTGTGCGTAAATTCTAATTATTGCCAATTAGTGCTCATTATTGCTTGTTGTGTGCTGTTATCAACTCTGATTAGCTTGTTATGACAATTAAATTACGTACATTGTTATAGAATACGCCTAGATTTCAGCGCAGATCTCTAGGTGTGCTATATAGAATCCAGGGGATATTCTGTACAGATTTGGCACGGACCTCTGCCGTTATATAATACTAGCTTAGCACCCAGGTTTTTGGTGCTTAACGTTAGCTACCTAAACTGAATTTACCTCTATGTGGGTACCCAAGGCAACAGAAGAAAAAGACTTGTGCAGAGTATGTCAGTGGTGGAAGAAGGATTGACCTTGATTCCTGGCCTACTACTCTAACTTCTAGACTAGTGCTTCTAACGCTCTCCTGGAGGCACACCCAGCCAGTCGGGTTTTCAGGAATACCACCATGAGTATGTATGAGATAGACTTGCATTGGAGAGTCAATGAGTCATGGTATGCAAATCTATTTCAGTGGCGTAGATACAGGTGGGCCTGGATGGCCCTGGGCCCATCCACTTTGGGTTCAGGCCCACTCAAAACTGTGGCACCCTTGTTAGGGCTGGCGGGGATCCCCAATCCCTGCCGGATGAAAAGGTCCTGCTCCAGCAGCCCAGAACAGTCCTCGCTGCAGCCAGCTGCAGTCCCTATGAGCCACTGCAACGCCAGTTCACCCCTCCCTCCCACGCATGCTCAGTTCTTGTGCATGCATCGGAGGAGGAGGGCTGGTTTGGTGGCAGCACCCTTAGACAGTACCACTGGCTATGGTGAGCATAGGAGCATTCTGAGCTGCTGGAGCAGGATCTCTTCAGCTGGCAGGGCTTGAGGATGCTTGCCAGCTCAGGTATTTATTGAATTTGAGGTCATGGGGGGGGGGGGGGGGGAGGGAAGTGTGTGCCCACCCTTTGGGTTGAGGCCCACTCAAATTGGCACATCTGGCCACACCACTGATCTATCTTATGCATATTCAATGTGGTAATCCTGAAAACTTGACTAGCTAGGTGTGCCTCCATGAGAGGATTGAGATGCACTGCTCCAGGCAACTCCTCACCCTCCTTGTTCTCATGAGGACATGGATTTGCTGGAACTCTATGTTAGGTCACCAGGGACAGGCCTAGCCATTGTATCTATAGCCTGGAATTCCAATATCACATTATGGATAAAGGGTTGTGGTAGCCCTGTTAGTCCACTTTTAAATAAAGAGAAATAAAACAAAAAAAATGAAAAAGGTGAGATAAGATGATACCTTTTTTTATTGGATTAACTTATTATATTTTTGAACTATTTTTACAAAAACACTATCTTCTTCGGGTCAGAAATGAGTAAAAAATAACAAAAATCAGAATATGTAATTGGCACATAAAAGCATAATTTCAGTGACAGTCTGACAGGGAAAGGGGTGGAGGGGATGAGAAACAGGGAGAGATGGCTGGGCAATTAGAGGGTGACAAAACGGTATATTTTATGCTTTGTAATGTGATAGGATACTCAGATCCTTGTTGTCGTGTCTTGTGGATGTCAATAGTAACTTGGAATGAAAATGATGAAATATTTTACACCCAAGAGACAGGGCTTAAGGATTTGGGTTTCCTATCACACTATAAACCATAAAATTATACTGTTTCGTCACTCTCTTATCACCCATCCATCTTTCCCTGTTTCTCACCCACCCACTCCTACCTTTCCCTTTAAGGCTGTCACTGGAACGCTTTTGTGTTTCATTTATATATTTGGATATTTGTCGTCAAAAATTGTATTAAGTTAGTCCAATAAAAATGCATCATCTTATCTTCTTTTTCTATTTAGTTTTATTGCTAATTATTACAATATCACATTATGAACCATAAAATTCATCTGCTATGTTGCCTTCTGATCACTCATCCTTCTCTTCCTGTTTCTCACCCCAGCCCCTCTCCTATCTTTCTCCTTGAGGCATACGTTGAAATGCTTTTATATTTCACCTATATAGTCTGATATAGTCATCTTTTGCTCATACTGTCCTGTCCTAAGGAAGGAAGTTTTGTCCTCTAAAAGCTAGTCAAAAATTTACCCAGTGAGTCCAATAAGAAGATATCACCTTATTTTCCATTTTTGCTTTAAAGAGGACTAACACAGCATTGATATTATTTTATCTAAAAAAAAAACACACACACACACAAAAACCACAGGTTTGCAGTTGGGGGGAGGGGAAAGGAGGCCCAGCTTCACTCATCTCTGAGGACCAGTAATGGTCTAACACTAAGGCACAGGGATGCTGACCTTTCTCCAACAGCTGATGGTTCCCACTCACTGGAACTTCATTTCCTCCGGGTAAAAGGCTACTTTCCTGCCATTCTTTTTGTGTGCCTGTGAATCACAAAATAATAAATAGCATGTCAGGTCATCACTGGAAGGAAACGGTGGGCTGCCGAGGAAGGATGGAGGTTCAGGGCCTCTTCTCCACCGTCAAACAGGCCACCAACAAAAGAAATGCTCAGACTGGCTAGAGGATGGGGCTGGTCCTGGCTTTCTCCAAAATCCACTCTTATCTTGCACTTACCACCCAAAACAAACTTTCAGGAAAACACTTTACAGCTGAATAAAACCATTTACAGCATAAATAGTTTAGTTTACGGTTGTAGGATAAAGGTCACAGCAAAGTTCTGCAGGTCAAATGCTTTACAAACACTTTACTTTCCAGATTAATAACGTTACATATACAGAGACCTGCTTTATGTTCCAGCTCAAAACCTTTTGAGGCAAATTTCCCCAAAGAAAGACTAACTTTTAAGCAAATAGCTGCTATTTGTTTGGGGGGGGGGGGGGGTGATACATATATAAGTTGTAACCCCCTGATATTCAGCTGGCGGCGGTCAGTGTTTTTTTAAAATGCAGATCGTCGCTGGCTAAATTATCCTCTGATATTCAGTGCCGGATCATGTTCGGGCACCGGCACTGAATATCAGGGATAATTGTGGGTGGCCTGGCCATCCGGAGCTTATGCAGGTCTGGCCGATATTCAGCCGGGGCTGCACAAGAGTTATGCAGCCCCAGCTGAATATCAGGCCAGTCCCGCATAACCTTTTTTTAAAAAAATCAAAGCCCCCGAGCCCTGCCTTCCCACTCCGTGCAAATGTCCCCTCTTTCTCTCCTTCTCTTTCCCCAGCCTACATCAAGAAGATCCTCCCAAGACCCTCTGTCCCCCTATACATTAAGGGGGCTTACCTACATTCCTGGTAGTCCAGCAGGGTCGCTGGGGGCAGGAGCGCAACCCCCTCTCTCCTGCCCCTTGCAGCACCTCTGTAGAATGGCTGCTGTGACCTCCTGCAGCAGCTCGTGGTACATGAAGTACCCTGAGCTGCTGCGAGAGGTCGCGGCAGCCATTTTACAGAGGTGCCACAAGGGGCAGGAGTGAGGGGGCTGTGTTCCTGCCTCTAACGACCCTGCTAGCCTAGACCACCAGGAGTATAGTTAAGCCCGGAGGCTTACCTTCACGGTTGGGGGATGTTGGGGGGGTCTTGTGTGGGGGGTCTGCTTGACGCAGGCTGGGGGGGGAGGGAAGGAGGGAAAGAGGGGCCATTGCCATGAGGTGGGGGGGGGGGGGAGACAGGGCTTGGGGACAGCTTTTTTTTCTTTTAAGATGATACTCAGAGCCAGCTCCCGCCTAGCTAAGCTGTCCTAAATGAAGACGCTTAGCTATGCGGGTGCTGACACTGAATATTAACGGAACTCGCATAACATGGGGCTCTTCCCCAGTGCCACCCCGACCTGCCTACTGTTTGGACGGTCTCAGGGGATATTCAGCAACATTGTCCAGTTAAGTGCCGCTGAATATCCCTGGTTAGGCAACAGGAAGCTATTTAAGAGGGGCAGGAGAGACTCCTGCCCGCTTAAATCACTTTGAATATAGGCCTCTAAGTTTTTTTTTAGCAGGGACTGTCTTTTGGGCGCACGTGTACAGTGCTGCATTTGTCTAATAGAGCTATAGAAATGATAAACAATTGAGTACAGCAACTTCCAGGGCTGGCCCAACCACAGGCACATTAGGTGGTTGCTTAAGGCAGCAGCTTCTGGGAGAAAGCAAAGAACATTGCAGTCAAAGCAAAATGAATAGGTCCCGACAACCAAACAAACTCAAAGTACCATTAGTGCATACTTTTACCAGCAGGAAGAATGATCCATTTACCCCTGTAAGTTTATCTATGATGTCCAAATGTGAATTTTTACAGGATTTATCTGGGATGGATGGCGTTGAGATGATTATGATTGATGAGTTTAATTCTCGAGGTGGAGAAACTGGATCCACTACGTAGACTCCTGAGGCAGGCAATGCCGAAACACGGTGCCGTGTTCGAGTCCTATTTTATTTACTATTAAAATATATTTTTTCACTCCACGTCTCCTTGGTGCTTTGGAAGAGTCCTGTTGATCACGCTACCCCTTTGTTGCTGAGTTAATTATCAAAATCGGGGAGGGGGGAGGAGCTCTAGGGATCTAAAAGCTAATCTATGGGGCACAAAGCTGGAAGTTCACTTAGAGTGCCTCACATGCCCTGGCTCCCTCCAGGTCAAGTGGATGGCAGAGAAGCCAAGTTACCCAGTTCCAGGCTGGAGATTTTGGGATAGTCCTGGATTTCTGACAACCCTCTTTTGCTGCATTATGGGACCTACAGCATTGATTTCAATGGGGCAGGATCAGGCACTACAACTTCCACACTGCGTCAGAATGTAAGTTCAAAGTCAGGAGTGTCCCAAAATCTCCCGCCTGGAACTGGGTAACTTGGCATCTCTGGGATGGCAAAATCCACTGCACTTCAAATCAGCAGCTGAGGTTACTGTCCAGAGTAACATCATTGCTACAGACCTGCTTCTCTTCAAGAAACCTTGGCCAGAACAAATTGGGATCTTAACCTCAAAATGATTCTTGTACACTGTTTATCATTCCAATAACATATCCTCTTTCTAAAGAAGGAAAAAATAAAAGACTTTTTCCTGGCTGAGGGACAACCTCATTTCTCATCAAGAGTTAGTTATGACTGGTGGATTTAATAAAGCAAAAGCCAAAGCCTGTTAAAAACCAGAATACACCACTGAAAGCAACCCACACCAAGAGGTCATTAGAAAATAAGAATTGATTTGGCTTCCTATCACCTTTAAGCACGCTTTCACACTAAAAGACATCATTACATATAGATCTCACTCCTCAATTACTCAGAAAAATGGCCAGGTCAAAGGAGGACAGGGAAACAACTGCAGCCAACTTCTAGGTGACTTTTGAAGATACTTGCCCACCCAAAGACCATTTACATAAGTACATAAGTATTGCCATACTGGGATGGACCAAAGGTCCATCAAGCCCAGTATCCTGTTTCCAACAATGGCTAATACAGGTCACAAGTACCCGGCAAGATCCCAAATCAGTACAATACATTTTATGCTGCTTATTCTAGCAATAAGTGGATTTTCCCCAAATCTATTTTAATAATGGTCTATGGATTTTTCCTTTAGGAAGCTAGCCAAACCTTTTTTAAACCCCACTAAGCTAACTGCTTTTACCACATTCTTTGGCAATGAATTCCAGAGTTTAATTACACGTTGAGTGAAGAAATATTTTCTCTGATTTGTTTTAATTTTACTACTTTGTAGCTGCATTGCGTGCCCCCTAGTCCCAGTATTTTTGGAAAGAATAAACAAGCGATTCACGTTTACCCGTTCCACTCCACTCATTGTTTTATAGAACTCTATCATATCTCCCCTCAGTCGTCTTTTCTCCAAGCTGAAGAGCCCTAGCCGCTTTAGCCTTTACTCATAGGGAAGTCGTCCCATCCCCTTTATCATTTGCGTCGCTCAGGGCACTTTTCTAATAGGTGTAAAGAAAACATTTTGCTCCCCAATGCAGTAACTAAATAGTAAGCAAATAAGTTGTGCATGAAAATGTGCGCTAACACAGGACAGCACGCTGGAAGCACGCCCACACGGATCTGTGCTAGCGGCAGCTGTGTTTTGTGCACAAAAACATTTGTAGCAGCATTTGGAGATGCACGCACAGTAATCTGCACGCATGCTGCAATGCTATTCTGCACCTACATTTTAAATTAATTAATTGGGATTTATTAACAACCTTTGGGGTCCTTTTACTAAGGTGTGCTACTGGATTTAGTGCATGCTAATGATTATCACATGCTAAATAGCTAATTTTATACCTATGAGCTTCTTAGCATTTAGTGCACACTAACCAGCTTATTTTCGAAGGAGATCGCCGGCCATCTTCCGACGCAAATCGGGAGATGGCCAGTGATCTCCTGAACCCGGCCAAATCGGTATAATTGAAAGCCGATTTTGGCCGGTGCCAACTGCTTTCCGTCGCAGAGCCAGCCAAACTTCAAGGCAGGGTACAGAAGGCAGGATGTGGGCGGGACAGGAGCGGGATAGGGGCATGGTTACGAGATGGCTGGCTTCGCCCGATAATGGAAAAAAGATGGCCGGCTCTGACGAGCATTTCGCCGGCTTCACTTGGTCCATTTATTTTTAGGACCAAGTCTGAAAAAAGTGCCCCAATTGACCAGATGACCACCGGAGGGAATCGGGGATCACCTCCCCTTACTCCCCCAGTGGTCACCAACCGTCTCCCACCCCCAAAAAATTAAAATATAACATTTTTTTGCCAGTCTCTATGCCAGCCTCAAATGTCATACCCAGCTCCCTGACAGCAGTATGCAGGTCCCTGGAGCAGTATTTATTGGGTGCAGTGCACTTCAGGCAGGTGGACCCAGGCCCATCCCCCCCTACCTGTTACACTTGTGGTGGTATATGTTGAGCCCTCCAAACCCCCCCAAAACCTACTATACCCAATTGTAGGTGCCCCCCTTCACCCCTTAGGCCTATGGTAGTGGTGTAGAGTTGTGGGGAGTGGGATTTGGGGGGGATTTGGGGGGCTCAGCACCCAAGGAAAGGGAGGTATGCACCTGGGAGCAATTTTTGAAGTTCACTGCAGTGCCCCCTAGGGTGCCCGGTTGGTGTCCTGGCATGTCAGGGAGGCCAGTGCACTACAAATGCTGGCTCCTCCCATGACCACAAGGCTTGCATTTCGCCGGGCTTGAGATGGCTGGGCCTGGTTTCCATTATCGCCAAAAACTGAAGCCGGCCATCTCTAAACCCGGCGATCTCAACATTTGACCTAAATGTTGAGATTTAGCCTGCGCCAACTGTATTTTCGAAAGAAAAAATGGCCGGCCATCTTTTTCGATAAAACGGTTGGCTCTGCCCCTTTACAGTGCCAGCCATATAGATGGCCGGCGCCATTCGATTATGCCCCTCCACATCCATTAACGCACCTTAGTAAAAGGACCTCTTTATGAAGAGATTCACCCAAGGCAGTGTACAGCAGGTACAGTAAAACATAAAACATACAATTTTGTTAACAGCATAACAATACTATAATGATAAAATACAAACATAAATGCAATAAATGGGATAAACTTGGAAACGGCAAATTGAAACCTAGTAACTGGACTAATATGAAACAGTATCAGAAATATATGATTGATCTACAGTGCTGTTAAATGTAATAAACGTCAGTACAGTACAAACAATATCATAATAGCATGGAAGAACATTCAAATAACATAGATATAATATGATGTCAGCATAATACCAATGAAACACCTAATAGGCACCCATTAGAACATTCAAATAACAGAGATATTGATGGTGTCACTATCAGGAAGATTGTAGCTGTGCAAAATGAGCTGGAATGCTATTTCACACATAAACATCAATGTTATTCTGTGCAGAAATGTTATTGTATTGCGTTATCATGTCAGCAGTTCAGCACTTTACTGTTTGTTCCAGTACACCTCCCACTCAGCTCCCCATCCCCTGCTGGTTTTATTTTTTGATCCATACCCTTCAAAGCAGCCAGAAAAATGTTGCGGGCCTTATTATACTTGTAAAGAGAAGAAAGAGGCATGAAATCCTTGTTAATGCTGACTGCAGAAGGAGAAGCTAACCCTTTTTTTTTTGTTACATTTGTACCCTGTGCTTTCCCACTCATGGCAGGCTCAATGCGGCTTACATGGGGCAATGGAGGGTTAAGTAACTTGCCCACAGTCACAAGGAGCTGCCTGTGCCTGAAGTGGGAATTGAACTCAGTTCCTCAGAACCAAAGTCCACCACCCCAACCACTAGGCCACTCCTCCACTCTTTCCAGCTCCCTGGTGGTAAAACCCTGTGCTCAGCCTCTGAGACTGTGTCTTTTGTGCACTTCTTTGTATCTGGTTTGATACGTCTTTTATTACCATGAGATCACCACTATCACCGATCCTCTTCAACCTAATGATGACCCCACTAGCCAAGGCACTATCCAACCAAGGCCTTAACCCTTTCATCTATGCAGATGACATCACAATATACATTCCCTACAAACATAATCTGACAGAAATCACCAACAAAATCAAGGTCAGCTTGAATATCATGGACTCATGGGCCAACGCATTTCAACTAAAACTCAATAAAGAAAAAACACACTGTCTCATCCTCTCATCCCAATACAACGCATATAACCCCTCAAGTATCAACACCCCAGATTACATCCTCCCTATCTCTGACAGCCTAAAAATCCTCTGTGTCATATTGGACTGTAACCTAACACTAGAGAGCCAAGCGAAATCCACAACGAAGAAAATGTTCCACTCAATGTGGAAACTCAAACGACTGAAACCATTCTTCCCGAGGGAAACATTTCAGAACCTGGTAAAATCAATGGTACTAAGTCATGTCAACTATTGTAATGGAATTTATTTATATTTGGAAAAACGCAATTTGAAAGCGCTAAACCCCTCCGTGAAAAACTACACTGGCTTCAAAGAATGTATTGCCTTCAAAATCTGCACCCTAGTTCATAAAATAATCTTCAGTGAAGCCCCAAGCTACATGATAGACCTCATAGACCTACCAACCAGAAACACATCCAAATCATTACGAACTTACCTAAATATCCACTTCCCAAGCTGCAATGGACTTAAATACAAATCAAGTTACGCATCCAGCTTCTCCTACATAAGTACACAACTGTGGAACGCATTACCGAAAGCCGTGAGAACAACATACGGCCATCTAAACTTCCGGAAATCTCTAAAAACTTACTTGTTTCGAAAGGCATACCCTACCGAACCAACCTAGATGCTTAAACTATGCAACACATCAAAACCAAAGTACGTAATGGTCATACTCAACCCTTCCGCTTTATGATACCCTAATTGCAACTGTTCCACGAGAACCCATTTTACCACAACACCATATTGTATTTGTTCTCACCGGAGTCCGCGAAAGCCTCTCCGGTATTATGTAAGCCACGTTGAGACTGCAAATAGGTGGGAAAATGTGGGATATAAATGCAACAAATAAAATAAAAAATAAACGAGCTGTGCACTGATGTCAGCACGAGTCTTTGTGTACTTAACACATGCGCAAAATTTGTTTAATCACTGTGGGGGCTGATATTCAGAGGTGGCCGGGCTGCCTCCTGTGGTCGGTGCTAAGCCTGGATATTCAATGCTGGTCCATTTCCAATGATTGACATTGAATATCCAGTTTATTTTTGGCTGGTTTTAACTTAACCCACCAAGTCAATATTCAGCGGGGAAATAGGCCTGCGCTAATATTAAAACTAGAGCATGCCTATTTACGGTCTGAGCCCTTACTGACACCCACAGTGGTAAGGGCTCATGCGCTACCCATGCAGTAATCACGCAGCATGTGGGCGTGCTGTCGGCTACCACGGGGAACGCCCCCCCATGGTAGAAAATAGAAAATTATTTTCTACCATGGGATTTGGCACATGCCAAAATCAGAATTACCTCCGGGTGCAAGTTCTACCCTGGCAGAAGTCCTGTTTGGATGCACACTATCTGCCCGCTAGCCCTCTCGCGCCTTTGTAAAAGGACCCCTTAGCCAGCAATGCGCTGAATATTATTTTATGGCTCCTGGCTGGTTAAATAGGGTTGAAGTGCCTACGCGCGGATATTCAGCGCCTAACCAGCTATGATGAGTGGTCAAAACAGGCCGCTGCTACTTAAGCTAAAGCTACCACTAAAAAGCTAGCACTGAATATCGACGTAGACGGTTAAGCTTTCAGTGGCCAAAATAAACACAGATATTAAATGCCAGTCGCCAGATACAGCCCGGTGTTGACTATCCAGGTTTAATGCCACCGGCGAACAGTATATGCGCTGCCTGTCACCGGCTGAATATCAGGTCCTGTGGACTTAGCGCATGCAGATGGCAAAGCTAATGTAGAATGCTTTAACGTGTTCCACTTTAAACCATTTTTGCTGTTCAACTATTTAGATCAAGGGGAATCAATACACCTATTTGTCTGAAATGTAACGTAACCGATAACACTTTCTATCATGCATTTTGGGGATGTACAATTATAAGGCACTTCTGGAGATGAGTGGAGGCTTTTTATCCCTTATGATGGCTGGTTGATTCAGAGGGACACCTTCCTAGTTGGTCTTGGACTGTCCTGGTTCATTTAGGGGATTGAAAGCGGATGGAATATTACTACGTCGCAAACTATGTCTGCTAGCAAAGAAATGTATCTTGCAGTCATGGACTTCGCCAGAATCTCCTGAGTTTTGGCACTGGCGCAATCAAGTACTTCAATTACTGACTTGGGAAGCACAGGAGGCCAAAGGTTCCTGTAAACGAAAAGCTCGATTTCTCAAGATTTGGGGACCCTTTCTAGACAAACTCACACAATGTGGCAGAAGCCTTATTCTAAATAAGTTATGAATGACCGAAGCTGTAATGAATATCTTTATATTGGAGCTCACACAGTGTATTCCAAGGGGGGGTGGGGTGGGGTAGGGTGGAGGAGGTGGGAGGGAGGGTAGAGTTGAAGGTGGGGGGGAGGCCGAGAGGGCTTGCACCTTGGTAGGGGGTAAAAAGGATAAAAACTTGAGGACGGTTTGTAAAATTTGTATGTTACTGGTTCCAGACTATTTCTGTCTTTTGTGAATTTATTGAGACATATATTAACTCTGTAATGTCTTCAATAAACCATTTTTGCTGTCCTAGGCGCACATTAGCCTCTAACGCAGCTTAGTAAGAGGGCCTCTAAATTTGTAAAATATTGCTTAGTATCCTACCTGCTCTTATTTTAATTTTATTTGTACCCTGTGCTTTCCCACTCATGGCAGGCTCAATGCGGCTTACATGGGGCAATGGAGGGTTAAGTGACTTGCCCAGAGTCACAAGGAGCTGCCTGTGCCTGAAGTGGGAATTGAACTCAGTTCCCCAGGACCAAAGTCCACCAACCTAACCACTAGGCCACTCCTCCTCTGTTGCTACTATTTGAGATTCTACATGGAATGTTGCTATTCCACTAGCAACATTCCATGTAGAAGTCAGCCCTTGCAGATCACCAATGTGGCCGCGCAGGCTTCTGCTTCTGTGAGTCTGACGTCCTGCACATACGTGCAGGACGTCAAGACTCACAGAAACAGAAGCCTGCGCAGCCTCCTACATGGAATGTTGCTAGTGGAATAGCAACATTCCATGTAGAATCTCAAATAGTAGCAACAGAACCTCAAATAGCAACATTCCATGGAGAATCTCCAATAGCATCTATTTTATTTTTGTTACATTTGTACCCTGCGCTTTCCCACTCATGGCAGGCTCAATGCGGCTTACATGGGGCAATGGAGGGTTAAGTGACTTGCCCAGAGTCACAAGGAGCTGCCTGTGCCTGAAGTGGGAATTGAACTCAGTTCCCCAGGACCAAAGTCCACCACCCTAACCACTAGGCCACTCCTATGTGCATGAATGCAATATTCACACATGTAATTGTTAGGTATTCTATAATCTTAGCATAAGGTGCTCATATTTAGGTGCTAAGATTATGAAGGGGGGGGGGGGGTTAGCGTCCAATCCAGGCCCTCTCCCCAGACAGTGAGTGTTTCTGCGCATCATGAGCTGAGGCCTGTGATGCAACTGTCCAGGATCACTGTTCTTCATTCTTTGCATCACTCTCCCTCTGTTCCCAAGCCTCCCTTCATTCCACAGTCATGTCACATCACACGGCGGGGGGGGGGGGGGGGGGGGGGGGGGGGGGGGGGGCAGGGACAGGTCTGCTCCAAAGCGTGACTGGCTAAATTAAGAAAACTTTCTAAATCATTTGAAGAACCCAATACTGGACAGCCAAGAGATCTGGAGAAGCAAAATGCACAGCTGCTCCTCTCACTCTTTCAGCCAAAGATTTGCTGGGCACAGGAGCAGGACCAGGGCTATTTTGGGGATGATGCTTTCTCTTCAGTTAAAAACACATTCCAACCACGGAGTTAGTAAGGTAAATAGGAGGCTCCTCTGTAGCCAGCTACAGACTGGACCCACCACCCTGTCCATCCTCTAAATCCCTTGGTTTAACCAACTTAGAGACTGCCTGACTTTAAGTAGGCAACAAAGCAGTTTACAGCACAAAATACATAAAAGCATGAAAAAACAATGCAACACTACAATAAAAGAGGTAAAAAAATTAGAGATCATAAGTTAATTTAAATAACCAGGACTTGTGGGGTAGAAATAAGAAAGAGCACCAAACTTTAAGCTCAGAGATGATGTGCACCAAGGACTAGATTCTATATACGGCATGGAAAAAACCTGCGCTTAGCGCTATTCTATAGCCCGCACCTAACGTTAGGCACGGTTCATAGAATACACATCGGACCCAGACCTGCGACTAAATTTAGGCGTGACCATTTACGCCAAGTAAAACCTGGTATAAATGCCCGCACCTAACTTAGGCGCAGATTGGGCATATTCTATAATAATGTAAATGTATGGAGTTTCTAGGATTTCCCACGACCCTCCCTCCTAATGCCCCTCCTATGGCTATGCTCCCTTTTGAGATCGACAAATTAGAATTTATTATTATTATTATTTATTGCATTTGTATCCCATAGTTTTCTACCTCTTTGCAGACTCAATGTGGCTTACAGAGTACTTGTTGTTACATAAAGAATAGCATAATCGAGAGTTAACAATTAGATATAAGAAGCAAAACAGTATTGATAATAGGTACAAGTGCCATAAGGTAATGTGGTCGAGATTTAAACAAGCAGATATAAGCAAAACATTGCTGATAATGGTAAGCGTTGATAATGGGTAGGCAGAGATGTCAGAGATGTCATGGAATATAACGAGATCGAAGTTCAAATAACCAGATATAGACAAATACATTCCTGATAGTAAGTAGGTTGTGATGTATTACATTGGTAGTAGCTGATCTTATTGGTATGCCTTGTTGAATAGGTGGGTCTTCAGGGATTTGCAGAAGTTGGTTAGTTCATAAGTAGTTTTTAAGATGCGTTTACCACTTTACAGAATAAGCTTAGCAAGTTGCAAGTTGCAAGCGTACGTTCTAGTTAGTGCCGATAATTGCTTGTTATTGGTAGGAATGCCACTGGTTGTGTGCGCAATTTGGCTGCACTGTTAAATTCACACACGCAACTTTAGTCTCCGTATATAGAATCTGGGGGTCAGTGCAAATTCTCTAACAAAACTGCCATTACAGAATACAAGTGTTGACACAAGCACTTACGCCATGTCCAAGGCTGGTATAAGAGCTTGCGTGCAACTCCTTGTAGTCTATAACACGCACGCCTAACTCCTAGGCATGCTCCTGACCTGCCCATGCCTCTTCCACATCCACACTCCCTTAGAAGTCGTGTGTGATGGAGTCGGTGCACGTAACTTCTAGAACAGCAACTAAGGGCACTTGCCAATTATTGGTGCCAATTAGCGGCAATTAACGCCGATTTAGGTCAATAATTGGCTGTTAACTCCAATTAAACATTATGCAGCCGATATTCAGGCTGCGGGAGTTAGACAGGCTAACTTCTGCGGTGGATGCTAAGCTCGGATATTCAATACCAGGTCGTTTCTGGTGACCGGCATTGAATATCCAGTTTATTTTTGGCCGGTTTAAAGTTATCCAGCTAAGCTGGTATTCAAACGTAGCTGGCTATCTTTAAACCAGTCAAATATATACCACGTTTGCACACGGCCAAATATTGCCACGAAACCCACTATAACCAGCTATCTGCTTGCTGCTAATTGAAAATATTCAGCGGTGGATAACCGGTTATCTCCTGCTGAATATTGGTGGATAGCCAGTTAAGCGCTATTTAACCAGTCAACAGACATCCTGACCGGTTAAATAACGCTGAATATCGGGGGGGGGGGGGAGGGGTATTAAATTAAGTTGCATGCACAACTGCCCTTATTTTATACCTGCATGTGCAAACTTGCACGCTAGGCAAATTTAGTTTAACATTCTCTGCATTACCCATAAGACCCTCCGTTCCACTTCTCCTGCTTATCTTGCATCGATTGTGATTCCTTATACGCCTGCTCTTTCTTTTTGCTCACTTGACTCTCACCATCTTTTTCTTCCTTCCCGTAAACAGGCTCACTAAGAATCCACATGGCATGCAGCGTTTTTCTTTCTAGATCCGAAACTTTGGAACAACCTCCCTCCTCCTCTGAGGTCTGAGTTTTCTTTTCCACGTTTCAAGTCGCTTCTTAAAATTTACTTTTTCACTCTTGCCTTTGGCTTCGCACCTCAGGCATTTTAGTAGTGGGTAACCTGGCTGGAGGCAGACACCAGACTTGGGGCCCAGTTTACTAAGGTGCGCTAGCGTTTTTAGCGCGTGCTAAAAATTAGCACACACTAACCATGTAGACGCCCATAGGCTTAGTAAACAGGGCCCTTGGAGACTTGGTTGCTTTATGGTGTGCTTGTTGCTCTTGGTTGATTGGTCCTTTCCTGTTTTACTCTGGCATTCCTTTCCTATTTTGTGCATTGTTTTTTATTTGAAAGGCCCTGTGAGCTTCGTTTAGAAATGGCAAAGTCTGAAAATAAGCATAATTTGGAAGCACAAGTGTATAGAATCCAAGGGACCATGTTTACGAAATAAGAGTCAATTACCCCACATTTTAATCTCCAGTGGAAGCTTATTCCAGACAGCAGGCCCAATACATGGAAAGGTCCACTGCTTGGCTGTTACCAATCTACCACCATCTGGGATTCTGAGTAAATGTTGCTGCTATGAGAGCAAAATTCTACTGGGGAAAGTAATGGTGAACTGTAACCAAAAGGTAAGCAGACACTTTACCATGCAAAATTCTATCGATCAAAGTTTGTTTGTTTGTTTGGTTGTTTATAATTTGGAACGTTCTATACCATACAAATCTGACGAGCAGGGCTAGGCAGTTTACAAGCTAAAATGACATAAAAGAAATTAACTCCATATTGCAGACAGGAAAGGCACGCATCCAAGACCATACAAGTGTAAAATATCAATGAAAACAAACAAAGGTACAGAGGCCAATGTGAGACACACCCAGGATCCAGAAAGTTAAGTAGGGTAAGCATATTGAAAGAGCCATATTTTAATTTGTGCTTTAAAATGTTAAACAAGGGACCAATGCAGAAAGGGAAAGGGAAAGGGATTTGATATATTACCACCCTTCTGTGGCTACAATCACAGTGGATTACATATATTATATACAGGTACTTATTTTGTACCTGGGGCAATGGAAGGTTAAGTGACTTGCCCAGAATCACAAAGAGCTGCAGTAGGAAATGAACCCAGTTCCCCTGGCTCTCAGGCCACTGCATTAACCATTAGGCTACTCCAAACCTGGCTGAATGTGAAATATTGATTAATTAAAAGGTGCGCTGCAGATGTTTGCACATGTTGAAGCCTTTGTAACAGAACATGGTAAAAAATTAACCATGGCAGAACGGAGCCCCTTGTCAGTCTTACCTTGTTTACTGTGACTATACCAGGGCCATGGTCAAGTCCTGCTGTGTCCCACTCCCTCCAGGAGGGGGCAGAATGCAGCAGTGCTGGAGCATGGGCCTGTGTGGAAGGCCCTGTCCCATACTGACTTGCTCCAGGCTCAGAAGGAGGTAGTATAGTGGTGGTGGTCAGGGCTGGCTTAGCCTATGGACCAGGTATGCCTCTGGTACAGGGCGCTGGTGCTAAAGGGTGCCATGACATTACCAGCCCATAGGTTAAGCTTGGCTTATTTATTTCTGGTGTCTGTGAGCACTGCAGGCAGCAAACGATCCACGCCATGCTCCTGACTCCCAGCATGGGAACCAGGAGGTGCTGGCAACTTCGGTGCTTTCCTCCTCCCTCCTCTGTCCACTGATAACATCCCCTACGCCAATTCCTCCCCAGGCCCCCCCTCTCGTGGCAGCTGGCCTCGGATAGGTACACAAAGTACCTTGGAATTGCCTCCTGCCCCCTGGCGGAAAACATGCTAGTTACAGCAAGGCATGATAGGACTGGACGCCCATCATCCAATCCCAGCGTGCCTTGCAGGGAGGAGCAGGATGCTGAAACATTTAAACTGCTTCAGCATCTACCGCGTTCTTTCTGGGGGGCCTACCACTACCTCTGCTGCCTGATACCTCCTACTACTGCCCCACCACCACCACCTGAAGCTTTGACCTGAGGAAGAGTCTCTTCCAAAGAAAACAGCATTTCTAGCTTTTAAGCACTGAAGGTAAAGGGCCCAGTCTAGCTCTGATGAGAGAGGGAGGGAGGGAGGGTGGTGGGTGGAATTGTGGAAGTTACTGTTTGGGGGTGGGGGTGAGGATCTGGTGGGGTGAGAGAAAAACTTGGAAGCTTACTAACTGCTGGAGAGAGGGAGGGTGGAATTGTAAAAATTTCTGTTGTGGGGGAGGGAGGTGAGAGAGCAATCAGGAATCTTGCTGATTGCTGAGGTGGGGTGGGGTAAGGGAGGCATTGTGAAAAGTGCTGTGGGGAGGGGGGCAAGGAAGGAATTGGGAATCTGGCTGACTGCTGAGGCAAGGGTGGAATTGGGAAAATTTCTGTGGTAGGGTTGAGAATTTGTAAATTAATGAAGGTTCCTAGAGCGAGCTGGGCTGGTGGGGGGGAGGGTGGTTGAAAAGAAAGAACATTCTAGGGCACTGAGGCGACAGGAGAAAAGCTGGGAAAATAAAGGAGAAAAAATTAGAAGAGGGGCTGGGGCTTTAAAGCAGACTGATCCCTAGTGGTGTGTTTGAGTGCACTGCTAGGTTCAGGTACCACCCTGTTGTGTATCACTCCTGCCTTTAGAGGCAGTTGGGGGATTGGGAGTGTAGGAATAAGAAGAAATCCTGGACCTAGCTAGGGGGAGAAAGGGAGGGAGAAGGATAGCTGCTGGTTTGTGGGTGTGAAGAGGGAGGAGCACTGTTGTACCTGGTTTGGTGGGGAAAGAAGGAGGGGAGCTGCTGGACCTGATTGGGAGGGAGGGGAGGGAAAAGGAGTGCAGCTGGACATTTGGGGGAGGGGGAACGGAGAAGGAGAGATGCTGGAGCAGGCGGAAGGGAGTGAGAGCTGTTGGTTTGTGGGTGTGGAGGAGGGAAGAGGAGAGATGCTGGACATGGATGGGAGGAGAGAAGGCGAGATGCTGGACCTGGGGGGAAGGGGAAGGGGAGGGCAAGATGCACTACCACTATCCTCTCCAAACTATCACCAACAGCATAAGTCTCTTCACAAGATCCCCATCACAATCTGCATCACTATCCCCACCAATATGTTCACAAGCTCCCATACCATATTCTGCATTAGCATTATCCCTCTAATCCTCAAAGTATTGTCAACAACAACACTACTACTTTCACAAACTCCCTTACCAGCATCTACACCACCACCTTCTGCATAAGCTCTCCTACTAACATCTACAACCATCATCACCACCACCATCTGCTTAAGCTCCCCTATCAACATCTACATCACCATCACCGCAGCCTTCTGCATAAGCTCACCTACTAAGGCTGCACCAAATTTACCCCCAATATCTCAAACTATTACCGACACAAGTTCCCCTACCGCCATCTGGACTACCATCACCTCCACAATCATCACAAATCTTTTTTTTTTTGTATACTTTATTTGTATACTTTATTTATAATGTCAGAACAGAACACACCCATGCATAAGATAACAATGTCACTGAATAGCAAGGTCAAAACTCATCACTCAGAGGAAAGCTAAGCAAGGCCTCCAAACCAGTTAGAGGATTGAACACGTAGAATAAAGAAGATACACTCATCAAAAAGGCATCGCTCTAACTGGAGCTACGAAAACAATAATAAAGTATGATCCTGTCCAACATCAATTTTTAGTTAAAGCCCTGTCAAACCAGACACACCATCCACAACACATCCGGACACTCAAGTAGTCATGTCCCCTGCCCCTCCCCCCCCCCCCCCCCCCCCCCCATTGTAAGGCCTCATGTACCTAGCTCAATAGAAGGGAAACTATTCAGATACTTCTGCCAGAGAGCTCAGAGCAGTATATTGGCGAAGCTCAAGCTTGCAATGTTTGCAATAGGCAGAAATTTCAAATTTGGCTATATCCCGCATATGTTTCTCCCACATACATCTACATTCATCTACAGGAGGATCCTCTGCAGATGCCCAGTATTGTAATATTATTTTTTATTGGGATTTATTAACCGCCTTTATGAAGAGATTCACCCAAGGCGGGTGTATAGCAGGTACAGTTTAACATAAAACTTACAATTTTATTAACAGCATAACAATAGTAAAATAACCAAGAAATAAACATAAATACAATAAATGAAGTAAACCTGAAAACTGTAAATTGAAACCTAATAATAGAACTACCGTGAAACAGCATCAAAAATATACATATTTAACAGCACTGAAATTCAAATACCAGAGATATAATGTTGGCATAATACTAACGATGCACCTCATAAGCATGCATTAGAACAGGGTAGTCCAACTTTGGTCCTCAAGGGCCACAATCCAGTCAGGTTTTCAGGATTTCCCCAATGAATATGCATAAGATCTATTTGCATGTACTGCCTCTATTGTATGCAAATAGATTTCATGCATATTCATTGGGGAAATCCTGAAAACCAGACCTGGCGAGGGCCGAGGTTGGACACCCCTGCACTAGAACATTCAGCTAACATAGATATGATGCTAATGATTTTCTACAATACAGCTTACCATAAGCTTAAATCTTGGAGAAAATGCATTTGTAAATAGTATGTTTTTTGTGCCTGCTTAAATTTCTTAAGGGAGTTCTCCAGTCTAATATTGATGTGCAGTCTATTCCAAAGCTTCATGACCAAGAGTAAAGAGATATAAGTACAGGAGGGAAATATTTTGGGCAAATAATCCCCCCATGGCCCTTAATAGTAATGCCTCATAGCCCCAATCAGTCTGGCTGGGCATCATCGGATCCAAAACCGCCAAGGCCTTTTACCAGGGCATTCTGGAAAGGAATGAAGAAGAGTCCCCAGGCCCACCTTGCACTGCAGACAGTGCCCATCATCGCCCCTCAAAACCATACCAACCCAAAATCCAGAACAAGTATACACAGGAAATGCTATAAAATGCTTTCTCCATATCAAGGCCCATTATAACTGATTTACCCCCGTGGCCTTTGTGTTCATGAACGGCAACCCAGGCCTTAATCTGATTCATAGAGGCATAGCGCTCTGGGACAAACCCGACCTGATCAGCATGAATAAGTTGAGGGAGATAGCTATTCAACCTCCTTGCCATAATAGCTGCAAGCAATTTAGCATCTTGATCCAGAAGGGAAATGGGCCGATATGAACCCACTTGCGAAGGATCTTTACCTGGTTTAGTGAGCAGGACAATATGGGCTAAGTTAGGCCTATGATCCATCATTGGACTCCCCAAATCATTGAACATACGGCAAAGTGGTGCCACTACCAAGTCTCCCAGAAGTTTATAGTATTCTGGGCAAAACCATTGGGTCTGGGAGCTTTCGCCAGTTTCATAGTAACATAGTAACATAGTAGATGACGGCAGAAAAAGACCTGCATGGTCCATCCAGTCTGCCCAAGACAAACTCATATGTGTATACCTTACCTTGAATTTGTACCTGTCCTTTTCAGGGCACAGACCATATAAGTCTGCCCAGCAGAATTTCCCGCTTCCCAACCACCAGTCCCGCCTCCCATCACCGGCTCTGGTACAGACCGTATAAATCTGCCCTCCCCTATCCTCGCATCCCAACCACCACCCCCTCTTCCCTCCAACTG
This sequence comes from Microcaecilia unicolor, assembly GCF_901765095.1. Taxonomy (NCBI): domain Eukaryota; kingdom Metazoa; phylum Chordata; class Amphibia; order Gymnophiona; family Siphonopidae; genus Microcaecilia; species Microcaecilia unicolor. Next base: position 168,501,994 of record NC_044041.1, on the reverse strand, counting down.
CTCCGCCACCCAATTTCAGCTAAGCTTCTGAGGATCCATTCCTTCTGCACAGGATTCCTCTATGCATGTCCCACGCATGTTTGAACTCCGTTACCGTTTTCATCTCCACCACCTCCCGCGGGAGGGCATTCCAAGCGTCCACCACCCTCTCCGTGAAGAAATACTTCCTGACATCTTTCCTGAGTCTGCCCCCCTTCAATCTCATTTCATGTCCTCTCGTTCTACCGCCTTCCCATCTCCGGAAAAGATTCGTTTGCGGATTAATACCTTTCAAATATTTGAACGTCTGTATCATATTACCCCTGTTCCTCCTTTCCTCCAGGGTGTACATGTTCAGGTCAGCAAGCCTCTCTTCATACGTCTTGGAACGTAAATCCCATACCATCCTCGTAGCTTTTCTTTGCACCGCTTCCATTTTTTTAACATCCTTCGCAAGATACGGCCTCCAAAACTGAACACAATACTCCAGGTGGGGCCTCACCAACGTCTTATACAGGGGCATTAAAACCTCCTTTCTTCTGCTGGTCACTCCTCTCTCTATACAGCCTAGCAATCTTCTAGCTACTGCCACCGCCTTGTCGCACTGTTTCGTCGCCTTCAGGTCCTCAGATACTATCACCCCAAGATCCCTCTCCCCGTCCGTGCCTATCAGACTCTCCCCGCCTAACACATACATCTCCCTTGGATTTCTACTCCCTAAGTGCATCACTTTGCATTTCTTCGCATTGAATTTTAATTGCCAAACGTTAGACCATTCTTCTAGCTTCTTCAGATCTTTTTTCATGTTTTCCACACCCTCCGGGGTGTCCACTCTGTTGGAAATCTTGGTGTCATCCGCAAAAAGGCAAACTTTACCTTGTAACCCTTCGGCAATGTCACTCACAAATATATTGAACAGAATCGGCCCCAGCACCGATCCCTGAGGCACTCCACTACTCACCTTTCCTTCCTCCGAGCGAACTCCATTCACCACCACCCTCTGGCGTCTGTCCGTCAACCAGTTCCTAATCCAGTTCACCACTTCGGGTCCTATCTTCAGGCCGTCTAGTTTATTTAAGAGCCTCCTGTGGGGAACCGTGTCGAAAGCCTTGCTGAAATCTAAGTAGATGACGTCCATAGCACGTCCTTGATTTAATTCTCCCGTCACCCAGTCAAAGAATTCAATGAGATTCGTTTGGCACGATTTCCCTTTGGTGAAACCATGTTGTCTCGGATCTTGCAACTTATTGGCTTCCAGGAAATTCACTATCCTTTCCTTCAGCATGGCTTCCATTACTTTTCCAATAACCGAAGTGAGGCTTACCGGCCTGTAGTTTCCAGCTTCTTCCCTATCCCCACTTTTGTGAAGAGGGACCACCTCCACCGTTCTCCAATCCCTCGGAACATCTCCCGTCTCCAAGGATTTATTAAACAAGTCTTTAAGAGGACCCGCCAGAACCTCTCTGAGCTCCCCTCAGTATTCTGGGGTGTATCCCGTCCGGCCCCATGGCTTTGTCCACCTTTAGCTTTCCAAGTTGTTGATACACACTCTCTTCCGTGAACGGCATTCTATCCACCTCATTTTCAGGTGTACTTTTGCCAGTCCCTCTCGGTCCTTCCCCAGGGTTTTCTTCAGTGAAAACAGAACAAAAGTATCTATTTTATGCTCAACCTGATTTCAGCCTTACTAAGAGGAGCATTCAAGGCAAGCAGTTGATCTGGAGAAAGGTTGGGCAGAGGGAGATTATGAAAAAAATGATCCCAGGCTTCTTCAGTAAAATATTTCCTGGTATACAGAGTCTTATAAAACTGGAGAAACTGGTCCTTTATCTGGGCTGAATCAGTGTAGCATCTCCCCTGAGTATCCTTGATGCACAAAATCACCTGCTTCTTCCCATAGGGGTGCACAACATTGGCTAGAAGCTTATTTGCCTTCCCGCCCCAGCAATGAAGATTATAGTGATAGTAATAGTAATTATAGTGATAGACAATCTTGAGTGGCCCATTCACTCAGGAGAACATCAAATTGTTTCCTAATTGCAGTAAGCTGTTGTTTGGTCATGTCATCTAAGCGGGACATGTGTGTGTGGTGCAAGGAGCCGAGTTCTTCTGACAAGCGAAGGATCTCAGCTTCCCTATGTTTCCGCTTGTTCTTGGTATAAGCAATGATATGGCCCCTCATGACCGCCAATATGTAATGGAACTTAACATCAGAGGTTTCATTAGTAAGCTGAAAATCTACCCAATGCTCTCGCAGATAGGTATAGAACCCAGGGTCTATAGCTAATGCCAACACTACCAGGGAAGGACCAAGATCTGGAGAGCAGTGATCTAGACACCAGAAAATAATCAAGCCTAGCATGTACAGTATGTGGATCTGAATAAAAAGTATAGTCATGCTCCAGGGGGTAGAGGATACACCATATGTCCATGACCCCCAAATGTTTCTGAGTGAAAGGTAAACCCTTGCAATCATAATTTTTAGGTCTTGTCATAGGGGGATTACAATCCAGTAGTGGATATGCACTAACATTGATGTCCTGCCCCCCCCACCAAGATGAGTTGGTATTCCAAGTAGGTCAACACCAAGGCCACTAGAGCAGAGTAGAATTTATGATTGTAGACATTTTTTGTGCATAAATATTGCAGAATAACAATGTATGACCCCAGAGCTCTCATGCCAATAAAACATATTTACCCTCCTTGTCCTGACACAGTTTATGAAGGTGGACGGGCAACTGTTAGTGGATCAGAATTGTGATACATCTCTGCCGCCCATTATAAGTTGAGAAGCCAAGCTCACCCAGCTATCCCATTTTCAACTTTTCATGCTCGGGTGTTGTGAGATGAGTTTCCTAGAGATAGGCTATATCGGCTCCCGCCTTCTGGAACCAGGTAAAGATTTCTATCCAGAAATGCTAAATAGTAGTAGTAGTAGTAGTAGTAATGGGCAAGTTGATACCAGCAACATTCAAAGTGACCAGCTTCAAATTAAACATTAGATATATAATCAGATAATGAAGAAAAATAATTGAACAAATATAAATTTCCCAGCAGGCCCCCCAGCAAAACCCACCGGGTACAAAACAAGACACCAAAGGGCACTGATGAGTTCCACACAAACACACAAATGAAAACCAAAAAGTGGAAAAAGCCAACCAAAATGTCCAGGATGGCCAAAGTTTATTCTTCCAAAAAATGCTGATAAAACAACCCAACACGGGCTGTGTTTCCACAAACACAGTCTTCATCAGGGGAATCTTTCAAATCAGCAAACAGTATGTAATCATATTGGAAATGCCAATATAGCAGTCCTTTTGTTATCTTTTGTGATATATTCTTCTTTTTTCAATTTTTACAGCATATTTTTACGTTTGTGATATGAACTCAGATGTGGACTGTGAAGAGTTTTATATTCTGTTTGTAATAAGCAACAACGAGGATCATCAAGATGAAATCCACTTAATAGCTGATGAATTTAGCAGTATTTTAGTTCAGGTCCAGCACATGGAATGCTACAAACAAAATGGTCTGTGCTTTCCTATTCAGAGCCCAACACCCCTCCTGTTGTGCAGTGATTATGTAAATTCTGGTCATCCTGGACATTTTGGTTGTTTTTTTCCACTTTTTTTGGTTTTGACCACCGGGTACAAAAGCCATATATTGGTGTTGTACAATCAGGGTAAGCACAAAACACTTCTGCGCGAAACCCTGCCTGGCAACCCTTCCCAAGAAGGGAAAACAAAAAAGGAGGAGAAACCTCACGCAAACATGAGCAACAAGACAAAAAAGTGAGGCAGACTCAGAGAGGATGTAGAAATGTCAGCGTTTTAATGGTAAAAAGTTGTAAAGTGACCTGACAAGTCCATGTTTTGGCACAAAGGCCTACCTCAGGGGTCAAACAAATCTGCCAATCTTGAAAAGGCTTGTCTTACAGAAGGTTTTAAAATCTTGACTGTTAAAACCGCTGTAACTTCATAAAGAAAGAGCCGCTCTGCAATGCAACTACGTTTAGCCGGGAAACCGGTGATGTAATAAATGGAAAAAAAAAACCCCTTCCCAACAGCCAGAGAACTAAACTTATCCTTCCAACAGTCCCACACACATCCACACACTCTCAGGCACTTCCCCCACCCCCACCTTCTGCTCCCAGAACTCCCCCTTCCCCATGTGATTCCTTATCACCCTCTAACCAACCCTCCAGCCTGTAACCAACTCAATAGTAAAGATCAACAGCAAATGCAAAAACTCCTATGAAGTCCCCTGCCTATCTTGAGGGGGGGGGGGGGTATAAGGGAACAAACAGGCCTCCTCCCGGGTAACCCAAAATGAGCAACACGGAGTCCCCCCCGCAGATTGCTGGCTAGGAGCTCCCTATCTCCAGCTCAGTAAAAACTATCTAAGTAACATGGCAATCAAAACATGGTGATTCATTGTAAAGCCCTACCCAACCACAGGCCAAGGCAATTCCACTGCTGCAGGAGAGGGCCCCTGTGCAGTAATGTTAGTCAGGGCGTGCATCAGTTCTTCTCCAGTAGGTGCTCCCGCCTGCGGCTCCTGGATGTTGAGGCTTTCCAGAAACTTGGTAGCAGCTGCTTTATCAGGGAGGTGTAAGATTTTGCCTCCATGTCACACTTTCAATTTAACGAGAAGCGCATTCCCCTGTGGTACAGTGTTGAGCGCACAGGCGCCGTTTCTTTTCTCTGGAGGGCTATCCATGACATGTAATCATTGAAAAGCAAAATTTTAATATTATTGTTTTCCAAACACTTTAACTTGCAGCAAGCCCTCAGCATGGCTTCCTTTTCAGCCCAATTGAGATAGCGAGCGATGGCTGTATGGGGCTGAGTGTCGGTGTCTCCGAGCACCCCTATTCTGTGGGCTATCTCTCAGCAAAATTTGGCGGGGGTACAATCCAGACCCAAATGAGTGGGAAGCCATGGGCTAAAGATGGTGTACAAGTCCATATCAGAGACTGCTTCGGGGAGGCCTACAACTCACAGGTTGTTCTCCTGCTCCTTCATTCAATCTCACAACTTGGCATTCTCCTTTTGCAGGAATCCCAGCTGGCTAGCCATGTACATAGCCTCTTCTTCCTGTTCTGATGCCCATTGCGCCACTTCTATGATCCTGTGGGAGTGTTGAATTTTTCATTTATTTCGTCCACCTCAGATTGTAATTTATTTAACTGGTCCTCGAGTACTGCAGTTATGGTCCAAGATATCTCTTGGGTCCATTCCCCCACTGGTGCAGTAATCAATGCAGTGCCATCCGCCATCTTGGTTGTTGTCAGCAGTATTTTTCGTTGGGCTGTTTTGGGGGTCTTTGCAGGCATACTGCAAGGTCCCGACTCAGCGTCTCAGCCTCTACTGCTCTGCGTGTTCCAGCATCCCCTCCGGGGTCAAGATAGGAAGAAATCCCCCTCTAACAAGTGATATTGAGCAGGTTTTGGCAGGATCCTCACAGAACTCAGCTCTGCTGCTGCTTATTAGAAGATAGGCATCATTATAAAAATTTCACTTATGCTATAATTTCTTAGATCTTGATTCAAATATTGTGGACAAATGTTATAAAAATATTTCCTCTAAGAACTTTGGGTAATAGGTATTATCTAATAGTGTTTAATTTCAAATTTCCGCTACATTTATGTTTTAAAGATATAGATGTAAAACTTAATAAATAAAGATTAAAAAAAAAAAAAAGAAGAAGAAGATAGGCATCACATGACCCCCAAACATCACCAATCTATTGCCAATACCACCAGTACCTCCATATTTTCCCCTACCACCATCTCCTGTGAAATCACCAGAATGATTACCAGGGCCTCCACAAGCTCTGCTACCTAACGGATTTAGAACAAGGATTCCACAGGAGAGAGAAGCAAAAGTGTCCAGTGTAAGCTGTAGGAACAAAAACACAGCAATCATAAGATTTGGCCTCCAGCAAGCACGAAGCACTATGTTGAAGCACTACAGAACTGATGTTTATTTGACCCTCTTGAAACGTTGCTTAGGTTTGCAGTGAAAGGAGATCTGTTGGAAAAAAGCATGAAAAGAAAATACAAAAATTGGTTAGATGTTTCAGGCTAAGTACACAGGGAATGCTGGCGACTCTGGAGCACAAGGAAACAAACCCGTATTCTTCTACTAAGAGTACAAAGGGCAAGAGCTGGTCATTTGCTTTCCACAGCAGGCAGAACACAGCACAGCTAAGCAGGTCCCACACTAATAGATGTGTACCCACACACTCAGCCTCCTAGAAAAGGTCAGATATGAATATTCGGCATTCTCGGGTCCAGAGACACAATGAGCCCTGATTCTCACAGATCCTCAAATGCATTTCTGAAATTCCTAAAAATGCTTCCCCAGCACAGAAAGCTCTCAAACAATGAGGCCTCAGTGCCATAACCCTTACAATCTCTTCAGAAGGTTCTGCAGATCCTTGCAAAAACACAATTTAGAGTCTGATGGCACTGTTGTGTATTTTTGTGGAGGGGATGTGTGTTTTTCCTGTTGCCAGTGTCATGCACTAGTGGTTTTCAAATCCAAACACTGAGGTATCCCCAAATGGCCAAACAGGTCCAATTCTAAGGGTAACAAAATATGCAAATACTGCACAGTGAAATGATCAATTGATGGTACTCTAGAGACCACACTTCCTGTAGGGTCTTGTGGATCAAATCTAGGAATCACAGTCATGGTACTGAAGGAATTAAACTTATCAGATGGACAGATTGTTCAGCCACTTCTTATTATACAAGATGTCGCCTATGGAACAGGGAAGCTATGGCTGAAATCACGCTTCTTCCCCACTGATGCTCCATGTGACCCTGACAAATCAATTCACCCTCTAGTATCTCAGGTACAACTTAAATTGTAAGCCCCCTTGGACAGGACAAAAACTTGGATTTGGAAAATGTAAGTAATTAAATCTTAAATCCTCACACAGAGAGAGAGAAATGGATCTGTGATACAGCATTCTGGAGGAAAGATTGGGTGAGGGTTTATTTTTTCTCTCTCTCTCTCTTTAAAACAGTTCCCCTCAATATTCAACCTGCGGTAGTCAGCTGATTTTAAACCGTTGACAGTTGGAGAAAAGGGGGAGTAAGAAAACGGGGGGTTCTTTTATAAAACTTTTGAAATAACAACACAGTCTGTATATGTTTCTTATGCAACTACATATTTTAATGTATTGTCCCCAACATGGGCCGTGTTTCGGCGCAAAAGGATGCCTCAGTGGTCAAATAAAATACTCTGCAGTGGTAAAAAAGGTCCTTCTAAACACAGTGCATCAGGGTATGCTCCAGGACACGTCGAGTGTGTCTTCAACGCAATGAAGGCTTCCAACAAACCACCAAAGCAGTAGTAGGACTGAAGCAAGCTCCAATTAAGCTTGAAAGTTCCAAGTAAGGTTTGAAAGAAAATATTCACTTTGCCAAGCTACAAATCTGGACTCTGAAATGAGTCTTAAGTGCCCCTTCTGGCAATTAAGTTTTTGTCTGTAGAGGCGACCAAACCCCACAAACAAAGAAAGCCTCCACTCCCACTCCCCTCCTCCCCCAGGCCTACCCATCCATGTTCACTGATTCTCTGCTCTCCCCTCCATGTCCAGCGATTCTCCTTTCCCCCCCTATCCTCCACTCCCTTCCCCCTATCCTCCCCCTCCCTTCCATATCCTGTGACTCGCCCCAGCCTCCACCTGCCCCCAAGATCGTTCCAACCCCATCCCCACCTGCCGGCTCTCAGCTCACCAACTTTCCGTCTGCCCCCTGCAAATCTAATATTTACCGAAGTCGCAGCGCGAACTGGCGGTAGTGAAGGCAGCAAGCAGGCAGGCTCACCTCCTCGTCGCTTTCCTGCCCTCAGCACAGCTCAGGCTCAGCGTCCTGCTTTCATCACTTCCCTGCTCTCTCAGCGTCCCGCCCTCACAGAAATAAAATTACATCAGAGGAAGGCGGGGCGCTGAGAGGGCAGGGAAGCGACGAAGGCGGGACTCTGAGCCTGAGCTATGCTGAGAGGGCAGGGAAGCGACGAAGGCAGGACGCTGAGCCTGAGTTGTGCTGAAAGGGCAGGGAAGCGACGAGGAGGTGAGCCTGCCTGCTTGCTGTCTTCACTACCGCCGGTTCGTGCTGCGACTTTGGTAAATATTAGATTTGCAGGGGGCAGAATGGAAAGTTGGTGAGTTGGCCCTCAGAAAAAAAGGTGCTGGTACGCTGCACCGGCGCGTACCGGCACAAAAAAAGCACTGAGAATACTGATTATGTGTATTGGGAAGACATGAGTCCTAGAATGAGACTAGATTACTCTGTTAATTAATGCCTCACTTGATTGAAGAATACTAATTATCTATATTGGGAAGTTGTGAGACCCAGAATTAGACTTCATTACACTATTAATTAGTGTCTCACTTGAAGTCTGTTTCCTTCTAGTCAAGGCAGGATTAAGTGCATAGGCAAACCAGGCACAGGCCTAGACCCAAATGTTTAGGAGGGACCCTATCAAAGATATGTAATTCAATGGCTCCCAAAGCAGATTTCTGCTTTGTTAAGCCAGCTGCTGGCAGAAAGGTGTGTGTGGGGAGGAGGAGGGGTGGGCAACCAGAGCAATGGCTGCTAACACAGGTCTGTCTATTCTCCTACCATAGGTGGATTGTCCCCCTTTTGGCAAGCGACTTACAATCAGAACAATGACGGAATTCAAAAATGTGTGGTATAAACACAGAGGATCCCTATTAGAAAGGGAATGAAATCAAAACAAAACTTAAATGATCTCATGGCTGTTGATTTGTTATGACAGGCAGGTGTGGTGCTTCGATGGCAACTCAAGTAGTTGGGACGTGGCCAGTGCTGAGAACACCTCTACGGTCTGTGTCCCGAAAATGGCAAAGACAGGTCAGGATCAAGTATGTGTATTTTATATCACATTGATATCACATGCTATGAGTGTGGGTGCTGTATATCTCGGTGGGGGGTGGGAATATATCTTAAGGTTGACATTAGATAGTATAATGTTGTTAGTTATCAATATTGTTGGATTAATCATGTATTGATGTATGCAATGAATGTGATCATGCTGGAGCCATTAATACCAAAATCACTCATTAGACCAGGGGTTCTCAACCAAGTTCTCAGGACACATCTAGAGGGGCATAATCAAAGGGGACGCCCACATTTTGCTGAGGACGTCCTCACAAAACTTAATCCTGCCTTGAATAGAAGGAAACAGACTTCAAGTGAGACACTAATTAATAGTGTAATGATGTAAACCGTTCTGTTTTGTGAACGCAATAAGAAACGGTATAGTAAATAAATAAGTACATAAGCACCGCCATACTGGGAAAGACCAAGGGTCCATCAAGCCCAGCATCCTGTCTCCAACAGCGGCCAATCCAGGCTTCAAAAACCCGGCAGACCCCCCCCCCCCAAAAAAAAAAAAAATTAATAATGTTCAATGGACTTTTCCTTCAGGAATCTGTCCAAACCCCCCTTAAACTCCGTAAGGCCAGACGCTGTCACTACATTCTCCGGCAACAAGTTCCAGAGTCTAACTACTACTACTACTACTATTTAGCATTTCTATAGCGCTACAAGGCATACGCAGCGCTGCACAAACACACGCTGAGTAAAGAAAAACTTTCTCCTATTTCTTTTAAATCTACCATATTCTAGCTTCATCTTGTGTCCCCTGGTTTTGTTGTTGTTTGAAAGTGTAAACAATCGCTTCATATCTGTCCGCTCTATTCCGCTCATTATCTTGTAGACTTCTATCATATCACCCCTCAGCCGCCTTTTCTCCAAGCTGAAGAGCCCTAACCTTCTCAGCCTTTCCTCATAGGGAAGTCGTTCCATTCCCTTTATCAACACCAAGAACTCAACACCATGGTTCAATGATGAGTTGAAAAAACTCAAAACACAAGTCAGAAGGTTAGAACAAGCTAACGCTCAAAAGATTTGCCAAATCTCACTGCAAACTAGATATATGCCCAAACAACCTGATGACATCTGCTCCTCAACAATTCATAAATGACATGACGAAACACCTGAATTACATGCTACAAAATGGACTCTTCCCGAAGGAAAAAGGAAACATTTTACTCACCCCCCATACCCAAAGATGCAAAGAAAAGTGCTAGTGAACTAACTAACTGCAGACCAGTAGCATCTATTCCCTTAATAACCAAATTAACGGAAGGGTTGACGACCAAGCAACTTACAAACTATCTAGATAAATTTTCAATACTTCACGATTCCCAGTCAGGATTTCGGTCTAACCACAGTACTGAAACAGTATTAGTAACTCTCATGACTAAATTCAAACAAACGATTTCATCTGGTAAGAACATACTACTTTTACAATTCGACATGTCAAGCGCTTTCGACATGGTTGACCACAGAATTTTATTACACATCCTTGAATACTTCGGAATCGGAGGCAACGTCCTCAACTGGTTCAAGGGATTCCTAACCACAAGATCATACCAAGTAACATCTAACTCGACTATCTCAGCCGCATGGGTACCTGAATGTGGAGTACCACAAGGATCTCCCCTCTCGCCGACTCTATTCAACTTAATGATGATACCCTTGGCAAAATTACTATCAAATCAAAACCTTAATCCATACATTTATGCAGATGACGTAACGATCTACATCCCATTCAAACAAGACCTAAAAGAAATTTCCAAAGACATCAACCAAAGTCTCAATATCATGCATTCTTGGGCGGACGCATTTCGGCTAAAACTCAATGCAGAAAAACCCCAGTGCCTAATACTCACCTCCCAACACAACAAGAAAGAATTCACCGCCATTAACACACCAACCCTAAACCTTCCTGTATCAGAAACCCTAAAAATTTTTGGAGTTACCATCGATCGACACCTAACACTAGAGAACCACGTGAAAAACACAACCAAGAAGATGTTCCACTCAATGTGGAAATTAAAAAGAATAAGACCTTTCTTCCCAAGGAGTGTATTCCGCAACCTGGTACAATCAATGGTGCTCAGTCATCTAGACTATTGCAACACACTATATGCTGGCTGCAAAGAACAAATAATCAAGAAACTCCAAACAGCCCAGAACACTGCAGCTAGACTCATATTTGGCAAACCAAAATTTGAAAGTGCCAAGCCTTTATGAGAAAAACTGCACTGGCTCCCAGTTAAAGAACGCATCGTGTTCAAGGTATGCTCACTAGTTCACAAAATTATCCATGGAGACGCACCAGCTTACATGTCAGACTTGATAGACCTACCACCTAGGAATGCCAAAAGATCATCCCGCACATTCCTTGATCTGCACTTCCCCAGCTGCAAAGGAATGAAATACAAACTAATGCATGTGTCAAACTTTACCTATCTGAGCACACAGTTATGGAACGCGCTGCCGCGCAGCTTGAAATCGATCTATGAAAGAACGAACTTCCGCTCATTACTGAAGACCCATCTCTTTAATAAAGCGTACCACAAAGATCAACCAATGTGAATATGCACAACTCGCCCACCTATATTCAGAACTGTCTCTTAATATCTGCCTGTATACCATTACTTTGTTTTATTATCATCATGTCGACCAAAACCCTGCAATACTAAATGTTCATTTACTAACATTCTTCCACTACTCATGATGTATTGTAAGCCACTTTGAGCCTGTAAAGAGGTGGGATAAGGTGGGATACAAATACAACAAATAAAATAAATAAAATCATTTTCGTCGCCCTTCTCTGCACCTTTTCTAATTCCTTTATATCTTTTTTGAGATGCGGCGACCAGAATTGGACACAATACTCGAGGTGCTGTCGCACCATGGAGCGATACAACGGCATTATAACATCCTTGTGTTTGTTTTCCATCCCTTTCCTAATAATACTCAACATTCTGTGCGCTTTCTTAGCCACCGCAGCACACTGGGCAGATGTTTTTAATGTCTTATCAACGATTTCTAGGTCCGTAACTCCTAACGCGGAACCTTGCATGACATAGCTGTAATTCGGGTTACGCTTACCCACATGCATCACTTTGCACTTGTCAACATTGAACTTCATCTGCCACTTGCATGATAAATAATAAAACGTCCCGGTGGAGGGGCGTGGAAACCCTTATTATTGAAACAAGATGGACGCCTATCTTTCGTTTCGATAATATGGTCGGGGACACCCAAATCTTGACATTTAGGTCGTCCTTAGAGATGGTCGTCCCTAGACTTGGTCGTTTCTGATTTTCGGCGATAATGGAAACTAAGGACGCCCATCTCAGAAACGACCAAATGCAAGCCATTTGGTTGTGGGAGGAGCCAGCATTCGTAGTGCACTGGTCTCCCTGACATGTCAGGACACCAATCAGGCACCCTAGGGGGCATTGCAGTGGACTTCAGAAATTGCTCCCAGGAACATTACCTTGTGTGCTGAATACACATTTTAAAGAAACCTTTCTCTGACAGCTCCTTCCCTGTAGCTCAACTCTTCCTTACATCTGTACCATTTCTTTTTTTCCTATCCCCTAATCACCTTCCCATTCCTCCAACTTCTTTCCAGTCCCATTTCCATATTTTCTGTGCCCCTAGCCCCCCACCTGATCCTTCATTCTCTCTACGCCTCCTTCAGACTCACTTAATCCCTTCTCACCTCTCCCTCTCTTACTTAAGGCTCTTCATACCCCCCCCCCCCCGTTCCTCTTTACCACCCACCATAGGCTTGTCTCTCCCCCACCATGTCCAGTATATCCTCCATCTCCATGTTCTACTCCCCCTCTCCATCTATCTTGTTGCCATCTTCCTCATGTCTTTGTCTGTCAATGTGGCTCGGCTGAGTTAACTCACCTCCAGCAGTCACGACGGTGATGGACCCGATCTGATCCAGCTTGGGAACTTTTGGATAGGGCTGTGCCAGGCTCGGGCTGCCCACAGCACACATCAGTGGCAGTGCAAACCCGTGGGGCTGAACTGAGTTGGCAGCTGCTGTCAGCGTAGGATCAAGTGATGCCACCTGCCAGAGTATTGTTAGCAGAGTCACACACCAAGTGCAACTTGTGCTGGACAGAGCAAACTGCGGTGGAGCAAAGCATGAGTCCAATCTTCTCCTCTCATACTGGGCCAAGCCACCCAGTTGCCTGTGGTTGCCCTCTACATGGGACGCCAATAGACCAGGTGATCTCTAATGGTGCTGCTGTGTGCATGGGATAGTGCCATGACTTTTCACATGAAGTGTAGCTGCAGTCAGTTTGGCCTGGTAGGGGAGAAGGAGGTTCAAGTTGTGCTTTGTTTCATCCGGTACCACAAGTTGCACCTGATGTATGACCCAGCCAATTCTGAATGCAGAATACTTGACATGGCAAGTACCCTGCCTGCCTTGACTCTTCAGGGGTGGAGCAGTGACATCCGCTTCTTGACCCTTGAAGTGCCAGAACGCTATTCCACCCTGGCCTGGCACAAATTAATCCATGGTTAAAGCAGCAAACTGATAATCAGGGAAGCCCAGTTGAAATCCCTCTACAGTTCCTTGTGATCTTGGGCAAGTCACTTCACCCTCCATTGGTTTGGGTACAAATTTAGATTGTGAGCCTTCCAGGGACAGAAAAATACCTATTGTACCTGAATGTAACTCACATTGAGCTACAACTAAAAAAGGTATTTGCAAAATCTAAATCCCTTCTCCCTTCCCCTTCCATGTCAGCAGGGACAGGATGAGTCAGTTTGACCCCTTATGATAAGGAACTTGTTGGTGACCCAGTTAATGAGCTGCCAATGAACCCTGTTCCCGGAGGAAGACTCTACACTGCTCCTGATGCATTCTGGTACTTCCAGATGGCAACAGCAGGGACTTGAAATGCAGAAATACTTTGAGTGTAAACTGCAGAAACCAGGACAAAGTCAGAACTTCCCTCTCAGGTCGCTTGGGTTCATGGCTTTCAAGATACAGCAGAAGCAACTATTAACAGCCCTCAGCTCATTTTGCTGTGTTGATGCTGTGGTTGTCTGACCTCTGCAGCATGCTTTTACATAGATGGGCCAGGGCAGCCATTTCCTGTTTGTCATCAGCAGGGAGCATGGGCCGGAAGGATGTGTTGCTGCTGGTCCTTGGCTTATCTCTGATGGTCAGAGGATGTGATCCTTACATTGCTAGAGAGTGAGAAAACGCCCTGCACTCTAAATACTCAAATGAAGGAGGAAGACCAGGAAGACTGACGACTCTCTAGGGACAGGAACAGCCAGATGTCAGGCACACTGGGAAAGACATCAAGAAATGTGGGCTGAACACAGAAGCAAGGCAGAGTTGCTTTTTTTTTTTAGTGGGTCCTAGGCAGGGCTTTTTTTCAGCTGGTACTGGAGTACCAGCACTTTTTTTTCCTGCAATCAAAAAATGCTCTGCCAATCCAATTACATACTTCACTCAGGGGTCCTTTTACTAAGGTACGCTGAAAAATGGCCTGCGGTAGAGTAAGCGTGAGTTTTGGGCGCACGCAGATCTATTTTTCAGTGCGCCTGCAAAAAATGCCTTAAAAGTTTTGCTGAAAATGGACGTGTGGCAAAATAAAAATTGCCGTGCGTCCATTTTGGGTCTGAGACCTTACCACCAGCCATTGACTTAGCAGTAAGATCTCTTGCATTAACCGTGCGGTAATCACCTAAGCGCATCAAGTCGGGAGTTACCGCCCGATTTTCGCCACGTGCCTGAAAATAAAATATATTTTCGGGCACGCATAAAAAATGAAATTACCACACGGGCCACATGGTAGCCAGGCGGTAACCCTGAACTGATGTGTGTTGGGCACGCATAGGCACATACGCAGCTTAGTAAAAGGGTCCCACAAACTCTTTCAGTATTTTAATTTTTATCATTCATGCACAAGCCAACCTTGAACATGTGCCCTTTAAGTTGAAAAGCAACTACTTCCAGATAGAGCCATTCTGGTTCACTTTGTGTAGATGCACACAGTACTATACTTCAGTTGCAACTGATCTGTTCATATTTTCTTCAACAATACTTTAGAACACTTGTGCAAGCTACTGTGCTGTCCCAAGTAGATTACTATAATTCCTTTTATTTTGGAATTTCAATGAAACTTATGAAGATCATGTTACTCCTTTACTGGTGAATCTTCATTGGCTCCAGATTGAACTATGTATTCAATTTAAGTTATGCTGTTTGGCCTTTAAGGGGGTCTTTTACAAAAGTGTGTTAGCATTTTTAGCGTATGCTAAAAATTAGCATGAACTAACCATGCAGATTCCCAAAATGGTTTCTTTTCTCATCTCAACCTGTCTTGAACGTCTTCTCATGCACATGAAATTGCTATGCAAGTGAGAAATGAAATTTATGTCTGATGAAATAGCAGAACTGATTGGTCTGCAGGAAGACATTGTGGCCTGTATGGAAAATGTTTGTTTTTTTAATGATAGATGCCCTTGGTATATCCTGCCTTTCTAAGGGCTCCTTTTACAAAGCAGCAGTACAAGTGGGGAATGAAATTTATGACTAATGAAATAGCAGAATTGATTGGTCTGCAGGAAGACATTGTGGCCAGAATGGAAATTTTTGACAGGTGCCTTTAGTATATCCTGCCTTCCTAAGTGCTCCTTTTACAAAGCGACACTACAGACTGAAGCCCATGGGAATTGAATGGGATTCTTTGCATTCAGCGCACACTAATCGGTAGCGCCACTTTGTAAAAGTAGCCCTGAGTGACCAGCATGTGAACCTCATTTATTATGCTTTCTGCTGCACAAGTAGCTGATGGATATAGGTCTCGTGCCTGTGACCATTTTTGCTAGCACATTGAAAACCCGTGAATGTATCTCTTGGAATCCCTGCTCCATCTCTGGCTTCCCCTTATAGGGTGAGCACGAGCTCCAACTTTTTAAGCTCCTCTTTTTCAGTCAGCAGTCTACATGGAAAGCAGGCCTTTGGGGCTAGTGAACTTTCACCTTTCACTAGCCCAAGTCAGAAATTTAATGGGTCTGGGCTACGCCTCTCCTGCACTATGTAAGCCACATTGAGCCTACAAATAGGTGGGGAAATGTGGGATATAAATGTAAAAAATAAATAAAATAATATTCCTATGGGCATCTACACGGTTAGCGTGCACTTAAAATGCTAGGGACCCCAAAACTCTGATGAAGAGGTGCCAGAAGGTTTTCCCTATCTATTTCAGTTGTTGGGTGATTTCGCCAAGTGTCGTAATCAGGACCACTTATTACTATCTTTTCCATCAATGAAAAGAATTCAACTTAAATCTGTATATGAAAAATCTATTTGCTATCGAACGGTTGAGGTTTGGAATCCATTATCTTAAGAAATTTGTTTGATTCCTTCCTATATGACCATCCGTAAAAAAAAATGAAAACCTGTCTTTTTAATAAGTTTGTACGATTTTCTTCTTTTCGTTGCTAATTATGTTTAGAAGGATGTATTTATTCTATTTTATTGTGACCCGCTGTGAACCTATTTTGCTGGGATATGGTGGGATGCAAATCTCTAATAACATAACACAACATAACATAACTTCCTTAATATGATATACAGAATTTTTCAAGGTGGCACTTACCAGCCTTTGTTCAGTAGGCTACAAATCTTCTGCACTAAAAGGGTTTGTCAGTCATGTTTGGACTAAACGACCCTGCAGCCCTTAACAATTTGCTTGCTTTCAGCTGTAGCTGCTCCTTTAGTTTGATTTGATTTGATTACTTGATATACCACAAAGATCTAAACATGTGAAACTCCCACATTTATCCAGAAATGTTAATAATGCCTTCTGTTATATTACTATCATGTATTCCATTACCATGCAACCCAAAATCCTTCTGTAACAACAAATGTCTTTTCTCTTCTCTTTTCCATTATCCATGATGTATTGTAAGCCACATTGAGCTTGCAAAGAGGTGGGAAAATGTGGGATACAAATGCAATTAAATAAATAAATAAATAAATACCGCTAAAGACTAACCCCCCCCTGTTTACTAAGCCATGCTAGCAACTACCATGCGCTAATGCCAACACAGCCCATTCACTTCGAAAGGGCTGTGTCGGCATTGCCACGCAGCTTAATAAACAGGGGGGTAAGTGTTAAAGTGGTTTACAGTTCTGTTAGCAAGGCATAAACAATATCATAAAAACAATTAAAAAGAATCAATCTTAATACATAACAGAATCCACAACATTTATTTAGAAACAAAAAGAACCTTATCATCACAGATCACATCATAATAGAATCAAAGAGAATTAAAACTCATTAAATAACCAAGTTTTCAATATTTTTCAATAACCTGTATAACTATTGATGGTGTGCAACTCACTGGGTAACAGGTTCCAGAGGTGAGGCCCAGCATAACAAAATGCTCTATTCCTTGTTGCTGTCAATCTCACCACTCCAGTTGCAGCAAATCCCTCTGAGATGAATGCAGAGTAGGAGCTGGCACATATGTATTCAATTTATCAAATATTGTGGCACATTTAAATGTAAGTCGATGTGCTTTAAAAATGAGTACCTTTTATATACCAAACAGAGAAGTTTAAAAGAAATTCACACTGTAACTGGCACCCAATGCAAATTAAATAGAATTGGTGTGGCATGATCAATTTTTTTTTCTTGCCAGAAATCAATTTTGCAGCAGTAATCTATTTAGGCTGTTTTTAGACAACCCTTTATACAAGGAATTGCAGTACATAAATACATAAGTATTGACATACTTGGGCAGACCAAAGGTCCATCAAACCCAGTATCCTGTTTCCAACAGTGGCCAATCCAGGTCACAAGTACCTGGCAAGATCCCAAAACACTACAATACATTTTATGCTGTTTATCCTACAAATAAGCAGTGGATTTTCCCCAAGTCCATTTTAATGATGGTCTATGGACTTTTCCTTTAGGAAGCCATTCAAACTACTACTACTACTATTTCTAAAGCGCTACTAGACGTACGCAGCACTGTACACTTGAACATGAAGAGACAGTCCCTGCTCGACAGAGCATACAATCTAATTAGGACAGACAAACAGGACAAACAAGAGATAAGGGAATATTAAAGTGAGGATGATAAAGTAAGGGTTCTGAACAAGTGAATAAGGGTTAGGAGTTAAAAGCAGCATCAAAAAGGTGGGCTATTAGCTTAGATTTGAAGACGGCCAGAGATGGAGCTTGACATACAGGCTCAGGAAGTCTATTCCAGGCATATGGTGCAGCAAGATAAAAGGGACGGAGTTTGGAGTTAGCAATGGAGAAGAAGGGTGCAGATAAGAGAGATTTACCCAGTGAACGGAGTTCCCGGGGAGGAATGTAGGAAGAGATGAGAGTGGAGAGGTACTGAGGAGCTGCAGAGTGAATGCACTTAAAGGTCAATAAGAGGAGTTTGAACTGTATGCGGAAACGGATAGGAAGCCAGTGAAGTGACTTGAGGAGAGGGCTAATATGAGCATAGCGACACTGGCGGAATATTAGTCGTGCAGCAGAATTTTGAACAGATTGAAGAGGAGAGAGATGGCTAAGTGGGAGACCTTTTTTTAAACCCCGCTAAGCTAACTGCTTTTACCACATTCTCTGGCAATGAATTCCAGAGTTTAATTACACGTTGAGTGAAGAAATATTTTCTCTGATTCATTTTAAATTTACTACCTTGTAGCTTCATTGCGTGCCCCCTAGTCCTAGTATTTTTGGAAAGAGTAAACAAGCGATTCACGTCTACCCATTCCACTCCACTCATTATTTTATAGACCTCGATGATATCTCCCCTCAGAGAGTCTTTTTCCAAGCTGAAGAGCCGTAGCCGCTTTAGCCTTTCCTCATAGGGAAGTCATCCCATCCCCTTTAACATTTTCGATGCCCTTCTCTCTACCTTTTCTAATTCCACTATATCTTTTTTAAGATGTGACGACCAGAATTGCAGACAATATTCGAGGTGCGGTCGCACCATGGAGCAATGCAAAGGCATTATAAAGTCCTCACTTTTATTTTCCATTCCTTTCCTAATAATACCTAACATTCTATTTGCTTTCTTCACCACCGCTGCACATTGAGCAGAGGGTTTCAACGTATCATCAATGATTACGCTTAGATCCCTTTCCTGGTCAGTGACTTCTAATGTGGAACCTTGCATTACATAGTATAATTCAGGTTCCTCTTTCCCACATGCATCACTTTGAACTTGCTCACATTCAATGTCATCGGCTTTCCAACAGTACTGTTGGAAAGAGTACTATTGGAAAGCGACTTATGTCTACCCATTCCATTCCACTCATGATTTTATAGACAGGGTGGGAGGGATTTGATATACCACCTTTCTATGATTATAATCAAAGTGGTTTACATATTATATGGAGGTGCTTATTTTGCACCTGGGGCAATGGAGAGTTAAATGAATTACCCAGAGCCACAGAGGGCTGCAGTGGGAATTGAACCTGGTTGCCCGGCCACTCCGCTGACCAGTAAGCTACTCCTCGATGAAAGGTCTTTTGGTTATGATGCAATTAGTATCTGGACTTCTTTACCTTTGATCATTCGTCTAATTTCAACAAATGAAATTTAGAAAGAAGCAGAAAACACCTTTTTACCAAGTTAGTATGTGCTGATTGTTAATTTTTATATATGTTATTTTATTTAAGATTGTAGGTTTGATGATATTATTACTCACTTTGAAACTGACTGATTAGCAATTTGGCAGCATACAAATCATTTACATAACATAACATAGATATTGGTGAGGCAAAGTTTTCCTTGGCTAAATTCATGTTGGCTTTGTCCCATTTATTCATGCCTACATATATATTCTGTAATTTTGTTCTTTATAATAGTCTCTACCATTTTGACTGGCACAGGTGTCAAACACCAATCTATAATTTGCTGAGTCACCTCTGGAACCCTTTGTAAAAATTGACAATACGTTGGTCACCCTCCAACCTTCCGGTACCCTGCTTGATTTTAAAGATAAATTACTAATTACTAATAATAGATCTGCAATTTCATTTTTTAGTTCTATCAGTACTCTGGAATGTATACTATCTGATCCAGGTGATTTGCTACTCTTTAGTTTGTCAAATTGTCCTATTACATCTTCCAGCTTTAAAGAGATTTGTTTCAGTTCCTCCAACTCATCATCATCAAATACAATTTCTGGCATGAGTAACTTCCCCACATCCTCCTCAGTGAAGACCAAAGCAAAGAATTAATTTAGTCTCTCCACTATGGCTTTCTCCTCTCTGAGTGCCCCTTTTACCCCTCGTTCATTAGCAATCCAACTGACTCTTTTACCAGCTTCTTGCTGACTGTATCTAAAAAAAAGTTGTTAATATTCGTTTTCTGCTTTTCAAAGTCTCTCTTTAAATTCCTTATCAGTGCTTTGCATTGGATTTACAATTCCTTATGCTGTTTCCTATTATCTTCATTTTTCTGAAGGATGTTCTCTTCACCTCACTTTTTAACCATGCTGGCTGTTGGCCTTCCTTCCACCTTTTAAAATCCCCTCGCTTTTCCATTCCTCCCATAGCCCCAACCTCCAGGCCTGCATTTCTTTCTCTCTCCCCTGCCACCCCTGTCCCCCTGCCCTTCCCCCTCCCCCAACGCATCTTCCCCCTCCCCTGGATTCTGGCATCTCTCTCTTCTCCCCCCCCCCCCACCAGGGACTTGTATATATCCCTCCCTCCTCCTTCCCCTCCCACTGCAAGTCTGGCACCACCTCTCAGTGGATCTGACATCTCCTACCACCCCACCATGGGTCTGGAATCTCTCTCTCTCCTCCTCCTCCCACTCCCCACCATAGATCTGGCTTCTCTCCCTCCTTCCTGAAGTCCTCCAAACATAAGGGAGATCAACAGCTGTGAAAGTGCTATAGGCAGGCCTCCTGCAGCTGACCCCTGCACTTTCCTTCTGCCATGTCCCTCCCACAGGAAATTGCATCAGAGGAGGAGGGATGTGGCAGAGGGAAAGCACCGGGGATCGATCATAAGAGGCCTATCTATAATGCTTCCACTGCTGGCAACCAGCTATATATTTGGAGGATTGGGAGGGGATATAGGGAGAGATGCTGGACCTGGGGAGAAGAGGAGGGAGGGGAGAGAGAGAGAGAGGGGGGGTGATACAGAGAGATATTGGACCATGGGGGAGGAAGGCAGGGAGCCAGGTGCCTATGCATGGGAACAGGTGCATCAGGAGGTGGCCCCTAACAGTGAGCAACCCTAGGCTTTTGCTGAGCTACCTTAATGATAACTACGCCCCTGATAAGACAATACTGCTTTCTTGGTAGTACTCTGGAGGTTGCTGAAAAAGTATACAAGCAAACTCCAAAGGACTACAATTACATGTCACAAGATTCATTCTAAAGTGTATACAGGTTGAATGAAATGATTGACGAGCCTCCCTATCGACACACTTTCTAATTGGAAGGAACAACAGCATCGGATGGATGTAGCCCTATGGAACAATGCTGGCTGTGACTGTGGTATCAAATGTATAAATCTTGAGAAAAAACATTGATTAGTCCCAAGAGTTTGTTCATAATGTTACAAATTTGTACTGCTGCTCTTTAAAGAGTTTTATTAAATATATGAATTTTCCAAATTTATGAACATATCAACTTCCTTTTATCTACAAGTATTGCGTCTACAGGAGTAAGTTCACTTCTGGCCATGACCCCACCCCACAGTTCCGCCTCATGAACTGGGAAGGACCTCCTTGTGCTAGCCCTCTTGGGGTTAGCCACGGCAGGCGGCAGCACCTCATCCACAAAAATATTAAGAGCTCGGAGCACATTGACAATCAAAGAGGGTAACTCCTCCTTATGAAAGAGCCACATGGCCACAGGGATCATCCAATTTCAAGGCCAAGAGTAAGCCGTCTTCCAAGTCCTCCAACTGGGACTGTCCCAACGTGCTGGTCAGGGCCGGCTCCGAAAGTGGAGGAGATGGGGACCAATGACCCCACTTCAGAAGCAGTGCCCAAATGCCACCTTTTCTCAGGGGGTTAACTATCTAAAGGCTGAGCAGGCACTGCAACGGTGCCCTGAAGCCATGTGATGGACTGCTGTTGTGACCTGTTCATTGGGTAAGCCTGGTGAAGCATCAGGACATAGTTGGGGGAAAAGGGCTCCCCCAACCCTAAGACCATGAGGCTTCTGTCACTGCGTCAGTAGATATCTACTACTACTACTACTATAAATCATTTCTATAGCGCTACCAGTCGTCGAAGGACCAGACCCCACAGGGTCAAGGACTCCCCCCACCTCCCTATTGGCTATGTTGTGAATCCGGCCTTTGCTGATCTACAATCAAGATGGCAGCGGGTGCTGTTGTGTTGGCTGACAAGTCAAGAGAACACATGCGGGAAACACTCATGCAGGAAATCACGAGGCTGTCCGCTGCAACCATGGTTTCCACTGCAGCCGAATCAGCACAGTCCCCTAGACAGAGACAGGATGCTGTCCACCACTTCCCGCAGCAGGAGCAGCGTTTCACGGTCTCTGCAGCCATCTACCCAGGGAAAACAAAAACCCAGACCATTAAGGCAGCAATGATGGTGGCAGGGGGTTTCAATGTGTAGGTTAAACTCACCCATGATCACTAAGGGGCCATTTTACTAAAGCTTAGCACATGCTAACAGACATTAGCATGCGCTAAGTGTCAAATGGCCCATAGGAATAAAATTATATGTGCAGCACTTAGCAAGCATTGTCCTTTAGAGAGCAAATTAGATAAAGAAAAAATAAGTCACACTCTTCCTTAGATCACTAGATATTGGGGGGGGGGGGGAGGAGGAGTAAATACAAGATAAGGAGCTCTAAATAAGGAAAACATAAGCAAAGGCTTACGTCAAACTCCATCTCTGGCCGTCTTCAAATCTAGGCTAAAAGCCCACCTTTTTGAGGCTGCTTTTAACTCCTAACTCCTATTCACTTCTTCAGCCCCCATGTCTATTTTATCATTTCCACCTTAGTAATTCCCTTATTCCTTATTTGTACTGTCTGTCTGCCCTGATTAGATTGTAAACTCTGTCAAGCAGGGACTGTCTCTTCATGTTCAAGTGTAAAGGGCTGCTTACGTCTAGTAGCACTATAGAAATGATAAGTAGTAGTAGTAGTAACCTAAATATAACCCTGCTCCTAATATCTAATACCAATTAACTACTCAATGCCATGGTACCGCTGGAGATCTTCTTCAAATCTAGGAAGACTCTCAATTGCTCGGGGGTGAAGAACACATATTTTAACCCTAGATACCAAGCCAAACATTTACAAGGATTTGCCACCAAGAAAGACACTCCCAAACCCTGAATCTCTTCTCTCATAGCCAATAATTCTTTCCTTCTACCCTGAGTAGTTTTAGTGACATCCGGAAACATCGAAATCCTTTGTCCACAAAAAAATAGATTAGAATTTTGAAAATACAATCTCATAACTGTGTTAAGGTCCTGCTCAAAAACAAAGGACACAAGTAAAGTAGCCCTTTCAGACACTTCAGTTAACAGCTCTGCCAATATTGCTGACAAGTCACCAGCTCATTCCCATCTTCTCGTACTTAAGTTCAACTTTCTAGGGTCACCTGTGAAGGAAGTTTAGAAGAAATAGGCAAATGATAAACCTTATTTAGAGGAGGAATAACTTCAGAGGAAATCAAATATTTCTTAAAGAAATCCACAGGGTTATTCCCAGTGATTTAGAAAAATTCATTACTTGAGGGTTTAATCTTCTATTGAAATTCTCAATTTGCTCAATTTTACAATAAAGCAGAGTTTTATCCTGAATAATTGTGGGCACAGTTCCTTAAGATCTTTAATTTCAGTCTGAACCTGCTATATATGGGTACAATGTTCCAACTTTACATTCTCCAAAATTTGTGGTAACACATCCACCTTACAAGTATGGATTTCTCTTGAGTAGATTTTGCTACGGTAGAGTTCAGACTCTGAAGAGCTCTCCAGATACTGCCCAAGATCACCACCATGGAAGCTGTTGATTCAGACACTATTCCTATGATTTCTTGTTCTGTTAGTGCTTTGTCAGGTCTAGCTTCATCACCTCGGGTACCCACAGCAGCAACTTCCACCTTCAAGGAACTCCCAGTCAGAAGCTGCACATCAGTTAGACATGGTGACGAATTGGCAACTGGAGGAGACAACGACTTGTCAAGCCTCACAGAACTGGTCACTCCTTCGTCCAGGCTCAAAGCAGGGCACCCTTCTCCAGATCGTGCCTGCTGGGGCCTGGCAGCATATTGGTTGAACATCTGTTGCACAGGTGAGGATGTTCTGGCCAGTGATGGGGAAGAAAGGGGGGGGGTCAATCTTTTATTCCTCCAGTGGTCATCTGGTCATTTAGGACACTTTTTTGTGGCTTAGTCGTTAATAAAATAGGTCTATCTCAAAACAACTTTGATTTAGCCCAGAACATTTTTGTTTTGTTCCATTATGGCAGAAAAAATGTCCAAGTGTTAGTAACACACTAATCCTGCCCCCGACATGCTCCCTTGTGATTTGGATGCACTGCAGACGAAAGACATAGATAAACGTCTGCAAAATAGGTTTCAAAAATAGCGATTTAAATGTTTTGGCAAGCAAAATATCCAAATGCTGCTTTATGCCACTTTTTAGATGTTTTTCTCTTTCAAAAATGAGTCCCATAGTATAAGAAGTAAAATTGGAAGAACATCTGTGCCGACAGAAATGAACAGTAAGCACCACCAAGATTCAGGCCGCCATCTTAGCCAAGGAAGCTATAATTTCTTATTCTAAACGTTTCTAATAATTATTACTTTAGATTGAAAGTGTAGAGTATGCTGTATAAGATCAGTGAAACAAATTCCTACTTTAATGCATTTTTGAATTCTATTTTTTAGACAGCAGAATGTGAAACATGTACAAAGACGTGAAAAATTTTGCAAGGCATTATAAGTGAAATCAAATTAAAACAGAAACCAAGGACAGGAAGAGAAAAGCTAAGTATAGCTTCCAATCTGCATTCTGGCAGCAGACTTTTACCATCAACAAAATAGTCTGGGCTCAGTCTCTGGATGTAGGCCGTTTCCAGATGTGGAGTCAGGGTGACATGCAGTGTGGCATAATGGGATACTACAGGCCATTTCCAGATGTGGGATTAGACAAGCATATACCAGGGCTCATGATCTCAATGGGGCCCTGTGCAGTAAAGGAACCTCTTTGTTAATAACATGGCTTTCAGTCCCTCTAAAGTCTTTTGTATATGCTGGTAACCTGTATGTCTTTGGTCTCATTGCTGCCTACAATACAAATGATCTCTTGTAGACCAATATAAGCACATAGACATTTTTCACGGAACCCATGGGCTGGAGCTGGAATTCCTGACCTTAGATCTTCTCCTCTTCTCTTCCTCCACCCCAGTGCACACAGCAGCACCCTTCCTCAACTTGGTTTCCCCCCCCCCCCCCCCCCCCCCCCAGTTGAGGATCTCTGGATTTGAGCCTGTAGCTCTGCTAGCTGAGCTAGTATGAGATCCCTAACTATTTCATCCTGGGTGGTCTTTCCTTTGCCCTGTTTGTTCATTTTCTATAGCAATCAGCTCAAGCAGGGCTGAAATGAGAGGCAGCACTGATCCACTGTGAAGAATTGTCAATATGAGTGACCAGTCTTAGAAGAGAGGGTGAAAAGATGATAAGGAAAGTTGCCATGTACGTACTGAAGAAAAACAACTAGAAAAAGCATGTGGAACACGGAATTCTTTCCAACCTCTCCACACACGTGTATGTGACTATGCTGTCTTTCTGTGTGTTATTCTAGAGGAGAGCGGGGAGGGAAAGTTCTGTTTATGGCTTTTCCCCTATATTTGACCTCTTCAGAAGTTGCACTGGAAAGGCAGGCTTTCTCACGGAAGATGGAAGATTGGAGACCTCCTGATAGAAGCTGGGTGGGGTGTAAGCAGAGCTGGTAGATGTAGTGGGTTTCAGCGCAGAAATTAAGGATGGGACCCCTGATTCCCCCCTCCCCTTGATCTCCCCCCCTGTATTGCTAGTAGACAATCTGGTCATCTCTTACCCTTCTCCCCACCACAGTCCATCTCCCTCCCTTCCCCTCACCTTGCAGTCTTCTTTAGAATTTGTATTTCCTTTCTCAGAGGGGCCCCGGCGCGGCAACCATCCTCACAAGCTACCTCCAGGCGGAAACAGGAAATAGCAGAGGGGGTGGATTGTGCCAGAGAGGGAATGCTTTGGGGCAGCTGCAGGCAACTTGTGAGAATGGATGCTACGCCGGAGCCCCTCTGAAAAGGGAAACAAATTTTTAAAGATCAGGAAGAGAGGAGGAGACAGACTATGGTGGGGAGAAGGAGAAGAAATGCCTGGACCGCAGGGCCCCCTGGAGCTGTGGGGCCCAGCACAGCTGCCCTGTTTGCTCCCCCCCTAACGCCGCCCTTGGGTGGAAGTGGAGGACAGTTGGGGTAGGTGGGGGTGGGGAGTAGAGAACAGGGTGAGGCAGTTTGAAAGGACAACAAAAGAAAGCATAAAAGAGCCCTCAAGACTGGAACAATGGAGAATCCTTTTAATGCAATGGACCCGACATAGGCTGTGTTTCGGTGCAAAAGAACACCTGCCTCAGGGGTCAAATAAAATACTTTGCAATGGTAAAAAAAGTCCAAAATGGTCCTTCTAAACACACTACATCAGGGTATGCTGCAGGACACACCGAGCGCATCTTCAACTCAATGATGGCTTCCAACAAACTGCCAGCGGGTCAGGTCCATTATATTAAAGGATTCTCCATTATTCCAGTCTTGAGGACTCTTTTGTGCTTTCTTTTTTGTCTTGGCTTGTGTATTTTTGGACCCTCTCTGCTACTTGGCAGTTTGAAAGGAGCAATTCCCTCACTGCCATGTTTCACTGTATCTAAATTTCTAGGTGGCACAAGGGAGAACTGCTTCTGTCATTGAAATACATTGGACCATCTTTTCGGGGCACATATTCTTACGGAACCTCCAGTCTAATTTGGCTCATTTTCAAACTCAACATGTCTTTTCAGTGGTTTTCCCCCTGAAATACATTTCATCCCATTTTGTTAAATTGTTGGACAGTTATTTTGCTTCCTCATAGACATGCAGGCATTCTTGACCCTGCATGTATAATTCTTCCATTGTGTTAGAAAGAATAAAAAATCTCAGTTCTCCAGGCCAGGAATTTGAAGCAACACTGGTTCAAGTGCTGCTTGGCCTGAGAAAATCCATGAATTTTAGGTCTGCGAGTGATTCATAAGAAAAGAAGCAGACTGCAATGCCACTCCATCTTAGGTCACAAACTTCATTGGCAAAGTTTAAGATAGATCTTAAAACGTTCCTTTTTGAAGATGCTTTTACATAACATAGCCCGTGGGGTCAGCTTGTAGGCCTGCAAGTTAGTACAGATGTTTTATCCCTTCTGCCACTGCTTTTACCCTTCTGTTCTATTTTATTGTAGCTCTATTTCCCCCTCTACCTACTATTTCTCCCTTCTGTTTTCCTCTTTTCTTTCTTCTTTGTTGATTTTTTTAGATTTGATAGGCCACGTGGAGGGGCATAATCGAACGTCGCTGGCAAAATAGATCGCCGGCGATCTATTTTGGCGGCGGCGCAACAGCTGGCCGGAACCATATTATCGAAAAAGATGACCGGCCATCTTTTTTCTCGATAATACGGTTTAGCCCGGCCAAATGCCAGAGTTCGCCGGGTTTGAGATCACCGGTTTTGTTTTTCAGCGATAATGGGGAAAAATGCCGGCCATCTCAAACCCGTCGAAATCCAAGGCATTTGGTTATGGGAGGAGCCAGCATTTGTAGTGCACTTGTACCCCTGACATGCCAGGACACCAACCGGGCACCCTAGGTGGCATTTCTAAAAAAAATTTTAAAAATACCAAAAAAGCTGGACCTGGGTCTGCCTGCCTGAAGTGCACTGCACCCATTAAAAACTACTCCAGGGACTTGCATACTGCTGTCAGGGAGCTGGGTATGACATTTGAGGCTGACATACAGGCTGGTAAAAAAGGGTTTTGATTTGTATTTTTTTAGTGTGGGAGGGGGTTGGTGACCACTGGGGGAGTACGGGGAGGTCATCCCCCATTCCCTCCGGTGGTCATCTGGTCAGTTGGGGCACCTTTTTGAGACTTGGTCGTGAAAATAAAAGGACCAAGTAAACCCGGCGAAATACTGCTTAACGCCGTTTTTTTCCATTATCTGCGAAAGCTGGCCATCTGGTAGCCACGCCCATGCCCGCCCATGTCCCACCTTCGCCATGCCGCCGACACGCCCCCTTGAACTTTCGCCGGCGAGGCGACAGGAAAGCGGCGATGCTGTCAAAAAAGCCGCTTTCGATTATACCGATTTTGCCGCTTTTGAGAAATCGCCGGCCATCTCCCGATTTATGTCGGGAAATGGCCGGCGATCACTTTCGAAAATAATCCTGATAGATATATTATTATGACTTGCAGGATAGCAAATTTGAAATAAACTTGGAAACTGGCCATCTCTGTAGGCCCCAGGCTGGATTAAGGCCTACTGAGGCCCTAAACACAGCCCAAGAATGGTGTCCCTTAGCTTTTCCATTGCTTAACTGACAAGACATTAAAGGCCCCATTTACTAAGGTGTGCTAGCATTTGTAGCACGTGCTAAACACTAGAGTCGATATAAAAACAGAAGAAACAAGTCTTCGCAGAAATACAAACAAAAAACTAAACAGCGAAGATGACTAATAGTAAACAGAAGATGCTCCAGATAAACATTCAAAATTTATTTATCGGTGAGAAAGACTCGACACAACTGTGTTTCGTCCTACAGGGCCTGCGTCAGGAGTCTATTTTCAAAACAGCATATAAAGACAATAAGTGACATAAAAATACAAATATAAGGGATCAAAACATGATAAATAAAATACAAAATTTAAAATTAAATAATAGCACAATAAAAAACATAATTAATGAGATAAAAAAATTGGAATAGGTAAAAATACTTGCAAAGGAAGGACATCTGTGGCAGTTTGTTAAATGACGTTACAAAAATCTATATTTGTCTAAAAGGCATATATTACATCTACAACTTGATGAATTTATACAAAGCGCATCTCTTGGATTTATACACAACTATATACTAGATCTAAATGTATATATAGGTATACTACTATCACCAAGGGTTTACTTAGTATAGGAAATATAAGTAATTGCATTGTTACCTTTTGCGATCAGAAAAATCAATTCTTGTTTCTAATCAAAAAACATACGCACATGTATTAGTTCATACTGAAATAAAAATAAATACAAAAATAACTTGACATCTAGGCAAATGAGTGTTGTTACTTAAACACTAGAATCGTCCATATGTTCCTATGGGTGACTTAGAGGGGCATAACTGAATGGGGCGCCCAAGTTTTCCTGGGGCCGTCCTCGCAGGACGTCCCCACGAAGGGGAGGAGAAACCTGTATTATCGAAACACGATGGGTGGCCATCTTTCGTTATGGTCAGGGACACCCAAATCTCCACATTTAGGTCGACCTTAGAGATGGTCATCGTTAGAGATGGTCATCCTCGATTTTCGGCGATAATGGAAACCGAGGATGCCCATCTCAGAAATGACCAAATCCAAGCCATTTGGGCGTGGGAGGAGCCAGCATTCGTAGTGCACTGGTCCCCTTCATATGCCAGGACACCAACCGGGCACCCAAGGGGGCACTACAGTGGATTTCATAAATTGTTCCCAGGTGCATAGCTCCCTTACCTTGGGTGCTGAGCCCTCCAACCCCCCCCAAAACCCACTCCCCACAACTGTACACCACTACCATAGCCCTAAGGGGTGAAGGGGGGCACCTACATGTGGGTACAGTGGGTTTCGGGTGGGTTTTGAAGGGCTCACATTTACCACCACAAGTGTAACAGGTAGGGGGGGGGCATGGGCCTGGGTCCGCCTGCCTGAAGTGCACTGCACCACTAAAACTGCTCCAGGGACCTGCATACTGCTGTCATGGAGCTGGGTATGACATTTGAGGCTGGCAAAAACATTTTTTAAAGTTTTTTTTTAGGGTGGGAGGGGGGTTGGTGACCACTGGGGCAGTAAGGGGAGGTCAACCTCGATTCCCTCCGGTGGTCATCTGGTCAGTTCAGGCAACTTTTTGAGGCTTGGTCACAAGAAAAAATGGACCAAGTCGGCCAAGTGCTCGTCAGGGACACCCTTCTTTTTTGCATTATCGGCCGAGGACACCCATGTGTAGGCACACCCCAGTCCTTCGCTACGCTGCCAACACGCCCCCGTGAACTTTGGTCGTCCCCAAGATGGAAAGCAGTTGAGGGCACCCAACATCGACTTTCGATTATGCCGATTTGGGCGCCCCTGAGAGAAGACGCCAATCTCCCGATTTGTGTCGGAAGATGGGCGCCCTTTTCTTTCGAAAATAAGCCTGTTAGCTTTCAGCACGTGCTAATCATTAGCGTGTGCTAAAAACGCTAGCGCGCCCTTAGCACAGCTTAGTAAACAGAGCCCTAACATTCAATAAGTGCTGAGAAATATCATTATTGTATGAAACAAAGCATCATATCCTATATGTACTTCCATTATTTACAATGTATTGTAAGCCACACTGAGCCCGCAAATAGGTGGGAAAATGTGGGATACAAATGCAAATAAATAAATAAAATAAATAAATATATAATAATTTGCACCTCCAATGTTCCATGTCTGGCTGCCTGGGTTCTTAACATCTCCTGACGTCAGCCAGCCTCCAGCGTTCCATTCCCCCTCACTGTCCCGCCCTTGCGTCAAGACGTAATGACGTCAGATGGCAGAACAGTGAGAGGGAAGGGAACACTGGAGGCAAGCTGATGTCAGGAGAGATGTTACGAACGGAACGGAAGCTAGCGCCAGCCAGCCAGAGAAAGTTCAGGTACAAATCGAGGGGAGGAGAGAATCGCAGGACATCGAGGGGAGGAAGGGAAGGGAAGGGGAGGGCAGGGCAGAGCTGGGCAGGGCAGAGGAGAATTGATGGACATGGATGGGATGGGAGGACAGTAGAGGAGAGAATCATGGGACACGGATGGGAGGGCAGGGAAGAGGAGAATCGCTGGACATGGAGGGGAGGGGAGGGAAGAATTGCTGGACATGGAGGGGAGGGCAGGGAAGAGTGAGAAAAAAAGCTTACATGACAGCCTTCCTAGGGCCTGTTTCATTGTTGAGGAAATGGGCATGGTTCCACTAGTATATTTATAATGATTAGAAAAACACTGACATTAATCTAATCTAATGTTGTCATTTCTATTCTGCTTAACCAAATTCTCTAGTTCAAGGTGGATCACAAATTTAAAAGAAATGGGCAAACATCCCAGAAATACATAAACATTTTAAAATCTCTAACATTCAAAATAGATTATTCCCTCAGTAAATAATAATCAAACAAATATGTTTTCAAATAGCATCTAAAAGCTTAATAACTATTTATCTCTCTTAAGTTACTTGGAAGTTTATTCCAAAGTTTAGGACTACAGCCTACAATAGATCTATTCCAAGTTTCCAATACTCTAGTCTTCTCACTAGTCATCACTCTACTGGACTACTGTAACTCTCTATACCAAGGACTCAGAATGAAAGAACATAGCCACCTTCAAATCATCCAAAACACTGCAATTCGGCTAATTGCCAATGTTAGGAAATATGATCATGTCACTCCACATTTAAAAGATGCATATTAGTTACCAATTACCCATCGCATCACTTATAAAATTCTGCTGTTAGCTTTTAAGATAATGGCTTCTGGCGAACCATCCTACGTGTCAAGTCATTTAACCCATACAATCCAATTTATAGTCCCCAATTATCGTAGGTTAGTTCATGAACACACTATACACAATAAACACTTAAAGCGGTTCAGAGAAACGTGACGAAAACGGTATGGGGTTTACATAGCAAGACATACATGGAGAGACTTGCTGACCTAAACATGTATACCTTAGAGGAAAGGAGAAACGGGTGATATTATAGAGACATTCAAATATTTGAAAGGTATTAATCCACAAATAAATATTTTCCAGAGAAAGGAAGGTGAGAGAACTAGAGGACATGAATTGAGGTTGAAAGAGGGCTGACTCAGGAACAGTGGCGTTCCTGGGGCGGATCGCCAATGTGCCCCCCCCCCCTTGGCAAAACGACACATTCTCCCCCCTCCCCCCCGGCAAAACGAAACCTCCCCCCGGTGAAGCGACACCCTCCCCCGGGTGCATTTTTACCTGCTAGGGGGGTGCTGCGCGTCTGTCTGTGTCGCTCGTTCTATGCTCCCTCTGCCCCGGAACAGGTTCAGAACAGGAAGTAACCTGTTCCGGGGCAAAGGGAGCACGGAGCGAGCGGCGCCGACAGGCGCGTGGCACCCCCCCCCCCAGCGGCGTGCACCCGGGGTGGACCGCACCCACCGCTCCCCCCTAGGAACGCCACTGCTCAGGAATAATGTCAGGAAGTATTTTTTCACTGAGAAAGTGGTAGATACCTGGAATGCCTTCCCACGGGAGGTGGTAGAGATACAAACAGTAATGAAATTCAAAAATGCGTGGAACAAACACAAAGGAATCCTATTTAGAAGGAATGGATCCAAAGAAGCTTCGCGGAGATTAGGTGGGAAAGCTAGTGCTGGGCAGACTTCTATGGTCTGTGCGTTGATCGTGGCTGAATAGACTTGGATGGGCTGGAGTGGAGCTTTTCAGAGGCTTTGTCAACAACTTCAGAAGTTTTAGAACAAGGCCAAGGCCGGGCAGACTTCTAAGGTCTATGCCCTAAAAATGGCAAGGATAAATCAAGATCTGGTATACATATGATGTATCGCATCATACCTTATATAATGAGTTTTATCTTGTTGTGCAGACTGGATGGACTGTACAGGTCTTTATCTGCCATCATCTACTATGTTACTATCATTCTCATTTTCGAAAGAGATGGACGTCCACCTTTCGACATAAATCGGAACATGGACGTCCATCTCCCAGAGACGTCCAAATTGGTATAATTGAAACCCAATTTTGGACGTCTCCAACTGCAATCCATCGCAAGGACATCCAAATTTCAAGGGGGCGTGTCGTAGGCGTGGTGAAGGCGGGACTTGGGCATGCCTAACACTTGGATGTCTTTGAGCCATAATCGAAAAAAGCAGGGACGTCCTAAAGTAAAACTTGAACGTTTTCACCCGGACGTGTTTTTTTCTACGAATAAGGCACAAAAAGGTGCCTGAAATGACCAGATGACCACCAAAGGGAATAGGGGATGACCTCTTGTTACTCCCCCAGTGGTCACTAACCCCCTCCCACCCTCAAAAAACATCTTTAAAAATATGTCGTGCCAGCCTCTATGCCAGCCTCAGATGTCATACTCAGGTACATGACAGCACATGCAGGTCCCTGGAACAGTTTTAATGGGTGCAGTGCACTTCAGACAGGCGGACCCAGGCCCATACCCCTCCTACCTGTTACGTTTGTGGAGGAAACAACGAGCCCTCCAAAATCCACCACAAACCCATTGTACCCACATGTAGGTGCCCCCTTTCACTCATAAGGGCTATGGTAGTGGTGTACAGTTGGGGGTAGTGGGTTTTGGGGGGGTTGGGGGGCTCAGCACACACAGTAAGGGAGCTATATACCTGGGAGCAATTTATGAAGTCCACTGCAGTGCCCCCTAGGGTGCCCGGTTGGTGTCCTGGCATGTCAGGCGGACCAGTGCACTACAAATGCTGGCTCCTCCCACGTCCAAATGGCTTGCATTTGGATGTTTTTGACATGGACGTCTTTGGTTTCAAAAATCACCGAAAGTCAAAGAAGTCCATGTCTAAGGACGTCCATCTCTAAGGACGTCCAAATCCAAGGACGTCCTTGGTATTTTCAAAAAGAAAGTTGGACGTCCATCTTTTTTTGAAAATACGGTTTTCCCCGCCCCCGGATTTGAATGTTTTACAAAGAAACCAAACAAAGGAAGAAGACTTCGGCTGGCAGGGGTTGGGGTGCCCAGCCAGCAAAGGTAGGCGACGGCGGGTGGGGGGTCGAGAGAGTCGTCGGCAGGGGGGGGTCAAAGTTGTTGGAGGTGGTGCTAGTGGCGACGGGGGTGGCAGCAATGGCGGTGGGGGGGGGGGGGTTGGTGGCGCCTGGGGGGGCTAAAATGTGCCCCCTCACCTCGACTCTGCTCCCCCCTACCGCTGAAGTCTGGCTACGCCCGTTTCTTACAGGTGTGTTGAAAAAAATTTCTGCGCGCACCCAAAATGCACGTCTACCCTGCCGCAGGCCATTTTTCAGCGCACCTTAGTAAAAGGTCCCTTTTGTTTTACTACAAGCAAAGTGGATTGAGTTATACAGCAATAAAGTTGTTGGGATAAAAACATTAACAATAGTTTCATTCACTGTAGTTGTGGTACTTTTATTTTTTTTACTTTAAGTAAATTTTTAATGTGCTCTTCAATGTACTTTTACTTAAGTACTGTGACCCAGTACTTTGAACAACACTACCCTTAGCGCCCTCTAAATAGGAGGCAGTAAGTGCTCCCATGTTAATTTTTTTTGGCCGTGCGCTAATGCTAACATTAACGCACGGCCAGATATTTAACAAATGGAAAAATGTCTCTTTTACAACCATGCTGGAAGTGGGCCTCACACTAAGCCCATTTACTAGTGCAGCTTCGTAAAAGGACCCCTAAGACAGCCAGTTACAAATTCAGTCTGTGTTAGTGGCTGTTTTTCCCTCGTGCCAAATAGTCCCTAAAAAAAAAATGGCCACATAGTAAGATTACTCCTACCTCATGGCTATGCAGCGGGGAGCACTTACCGCCACCCACTGAGGTGGCGGTAAAGGCTCCTGCAGTAACCTGGCGATGCCCGTTTACCAATAGTAATTCTGGGATTAAGAAGTTGTTCGGTTCCCAATTAGTGTACTACAAATTCTCACAGAAATCAAATAAGTTGAAATAAAAAACAAACTATATGTGCAAAAAAATGTGTCATATAAATAAAAAATAAAAAAAACAATTTCAAATTGTGCTTAGTTTTTTTGGTGTTTTACTGCGACTCGAAGGCTCAATATAACATAGTAACATAGTAGATGACGGCAGAAAAAGACCTGCACAGTCCATCCAGTCTGCCCAACAAGATAAACTCATATGTGCTACTTTTTGTGATATATTGTAAAACCACTTATGCCACCATCATAGCACTCCCTGCCTCCACACCGCTATGTAGTAGAAACCAACTTAAATAATCTGTGTTTACAGCTTTTCAAAAATGATAAATACAATAAACGGGTATCAACTTAACTTGTGTTGATTATAGCTGGTGTGTTGTTGTTCATTAGTCAACGGGGTGTTGCTATGCTGGAACTGTGCGAGCCTCCAGCCGGAGTGAAACTTTTTTTACTTCATAATCGTGAAAATAAATGTCCATTGTTCACTATTCATGGTTCCCAACATGGACCATGTTTCACCAAAGTATTGGCATCTTCAGGGGAACTGATGGATTAGCAACCGTAGGGAGGAACCTCTCCTATCTGAGTTAAAACCTGCCCGTTCACCACCAGGTTAGCGCCACACTATAAATTAAAAAAAATTTCTGGCACACCAGAAATGGCGCATGCTCAAGGCGGAACTACTACTGGCGGCCACAGTGGTAGTTCCGAGTTAGCGTGTGGTAAGCCCACTTTGTAAAAGTGACCCTCGGTGAAGCCTTGAAAAAGAAGCTTACAACAGCATCAAAGGCTTTAACAAAGGCACCGCATCACAGGTCAGAAAAACTCCATCTACCCTACTTGTGCCATACAAAATATCTTAAATCACAAACTTCACCACAAAGGTATCTACAATATTTTAGAGTCCAAATAAAGAAAAAAAAATGTTTACTTGGAGGGGCATAATCGAAAGAGGATGGCCATCTCTAAGGACGTTCCAGTGAAGGGGCGGGGAAAACGCTATTATCGAAACAAGATGGTCGTCCATCTTTTGTTTCGATAATACGGTTGGGGACGCCCAAATCTCAACATTTAGGTCGACCTTAGAGATGGTTGTCCCCGGTTTTCGGCGATAATGGAAACCGAAGATGCCCATCTCAAAAACGACCAAATCCAAGGCATTTGGTCATGACAGGAGCCAGCATTTGTAGTGCACTGGTCCCCCTGACATGCCAGGATCCAACCGGGCACCCTAGGGGGCACTGCAGTGGACTTCACAAATTGCTCCTAGGTGCATAGCTCCCTTACCTTGGGTGCTGAGCCTCCCAACCCCCCCCAAAAAACCCACTCCCCACAACTGTACACCACTACCATAGCCCTAAGGGGTGAAGGGGGGCACCTACATGTGGGTACAGTGGGTTTCAGGTGGGTTTTGAAGGGCTCACATTTACCAGCACAAGTGTAACAGGTAGGGGGGGATGGGCCTGGGTCCGTCTGCTTGAAGTGCACTGCACCCACTAAAACTGCTCCAGGGACCTGCATACTGCTGTCATGGAGCTGGGTATGACATCTGAGGCTGGCATAGAGGCTGGCAAAAAAAATATATTAATTTTTTTTAGGGTGGGAGGGGGTTAGTGACCACTGGGGGAGTAAGGGGAGGTCATCCCCAATTCCCTCCGGTGGTCATCTAGTCAGTTTGAGTACCTTATTGAGGCTTGGTTGTGAAAAAAATTAGACCAAGTCGACCAAATGCTCATCAGGGACGCCCTTCTTTTTCTCTTATCGGCCGAGGATGCCCATCTCTTAAACACGCCCCAGTCCCGCCTTCACTATGCCTCTGACACAACCCTATGAACTTTGGTCATCCCCGCGATGGACTGCAGTTGAGGATGCCCAAAATCGGCTTTCGATTATGCTGATTTAGGCAACCCTGAGAGAAGGACACCCATCTCCCGATTTGAGTCGGAAGATGGGCGCCCTTCTCTTTCGAAAATGCCCCTGATAGCTTTTTCAAATATGTAGAAAGGCACCTGTAGTTCACAATGAAGACTCTCAAATTGCAATAATGAAAGAAGGGGTCGGAAGAGCAGCATTTGTACTTCGGGGTCTTACAAACGCTCACAGACGAAGAAGTCAGATTCCTGGAAGGGGCCCTTTTTCGCTCACGCTGCCTCAGGGGAACTAGCAAAACTGCTCTTGCGAAAAACTACCACCCATACATTTTGAAAATGTATGAGTGACAATGTGCAAAACTAATCTATTTGGAGACATTGCCTTCGAGATTAATTTCTTGATTTCTGATCACTGGGTTGTATGTATGTATGTATGTATGTATGGATGATCACGTCAATATACAACTTTAAGAAGTAAGATCAGTACACAACTATTTTATGGAAGAGCACTTCAATTTCTGCTATGCATCTTGTTCCCATCATGTATCTGCTTTTGGTCCCTCAGTTATATGGTAAGCCGTATTGCAGAAAATCTTTAGCATCATATCTATATTAGTTGAATGTTCTAATGCATGTTTATTAGGTGTATCATCTGTATTATGCTAACATTGCATTATATCTCTAATATTTGAATTCCAGTACTGTCAAATGTGTATACTTTTGATACTGTTTCACGGTAGTTCTATTAGTAGGTTTCAATTTACTGTTTTCAAAAGTTTACCTCATTTGCGCCTATGTTTACTAAGAGGCGCTATGGGCACGTTAGCGTTTTTAACGCACGTACATGGTGTATGCATGTTAAATGCTAACAAGCCCATAGAAATGTATAGGTGTATTAGCATTTAACGTGTCTTAAATTTACAGGCATGTTAAAAATGCTAACGCACCTTAGTAAACATACCCCTTATTGTATTTATGTTTATTCTTGGTTATTTTACTACTGTGATGCTGTTAACAAAATTGTAAGTTTTATGTTAAATTGTACCTGCTGTACACCGCCTTGGGTGAATCTCTTCCTAAAGGTGGTTAATAAATCTCAATAAATAAATAAAATTAATTAAATCACCCCCGAGGAAGCCTATGAAGATGGAGAAACTGGCCCTGTCAGGTTTTTGATGACTGAAAGATACAGTAAGTCATTTGTTTCTTGTTTCTTGCATAGCTTTTTAATTGCTTGCACTGAAAATTTACCAATTTTCTTTTTTTTTTTGGGGGGGGGGGGGGTTGAGGACCAATAAAAGAGAAAGGAACCTATGGTTTAAGCAGATGAAAATCTAAATATCTGCATTGTAGAAGGTTACTGAGGTCTTTTCCCCAGTTTTTAATGAGTCAAAGAATGAACGAGACCACAAGAAGAGTGAAACGCAAGATTTATTTGAAATGATTAAGAATATAAGAAAAATAGAATAAGTTGATTATTGAAAAATTAAAGTCTATTGAAAATGATTTAATTTATTGGTAACTTAAAGCTCTCTGTAGCTGGTTTATCTAATTGATTTAAAATTCATCTCAAGTTTGCACTGTAAATATTTCTGTGGGCCCAATATTCTGCTGGCTGCCTGACCGCTGCCGGTGTTAATACTGGAAATTCAATGCCAGGCCACGTCCAGGCTTCGGTATTGAATTTCTGGGTTTGCAGAGCCAACTAATGCATAGTCAGTTAAGTGCAATATTCAGCACTTAGGGTCCCTTTTTACTAAGGCACAATAAAAAGTGGCCTGCGCTGGTGTAGGTGCGTGCTTTGGACACGTGCAGGTCATTTTTTCAGCAGGCCTAGAAAAAAGGCGCTTTTTTGTGGCCGAAAATGGGCGTGTGGCAACATTAAAACCAGCGAGCATCCATTTTTGGGCTGAGACTTTACCGCCATCCTTTGACTTAGCGGTAAGGGCTCACGTGCCAACCGAGTGGTAAGCAGCCAGTGCGCATAAACTGCCGATTACCACCAGTTAAACGCCATGTGGTAGAAAATAGAAAATATTTTCTACCGCATGTTTTGGATGCGCATCAAAAATGGATTTACTGCCCGGGGCATGCGGTTGCTGGGCGGTAGTTCTAATTTGGCGCACGTCGGATGCATACAGGCGCCTATTCACCTTAGTAAAAGGGCCACTTAACCGGCTATGAGTTACTGCATATAGGACTCAATTTTATGGGGTCCTATTTATGCAGCTAACCTAGTCGGTTGAGAGCTGAATATCGGCATGAAACTAGCCAAGTGCCGACTCCGCCTCAGAACGCTCCCAAAATAGCTGATTTTCAGTTCTGCGCTAACCAGTTATTTTCAGCGGCCCTAACTAATTAAGGGGTCCTTTTACCAAGCTGCAGAAAAAAGGGCCCTGTGGTAGCGGCGGGGGCCCTTTTTCCCCGCAGCGGGTAAAAAGCCTCTAAAAAAATGGCCATGCGGCAAGAGCACTCTTACCGCATGGCCATATAGCAGGGAGCACATACTGCCACCTCGGTAAGGGCTCCTGTGGTAACTTGGCGGTAACCGGATTACTGCTGGGTTTGCACCACGGTAAAAACTTTTTGTTGCACAGGAAATGGTGCACACTCGAGGCGGAACTATCACCAGAGAGCGCGTTGGGTTGGGCCAGCAGTAGTTATGGTTTGCCATGCAGCAACCCTTTAGTAAAAGGACCCCTAAGTGCTGCTGAAAAATAGGGGTTATCCCCAAATAGGCGATTTAACTGTCCTGGAGCCATTTCTGGCATGTTAAATCGTGTTGAACATCGAGTCGTGTATCTTTCTGCCCCATTGTCTTGGTCTCGGACTGCAGCATTTCTTGGTACTCGAAGATCATTTTCTCTCTGCGTGATTTAATAGATAATCTCTTGGGACTGACACCTCAGTAATCAATGCCATTCTGATATTTTTCTCTCTTAACACTATGCCCAGTTTCCTCGTATCTTGCCTTTTAACAGTTGGAATGGGGTTATCCCAAGTGGGATTTTAACTCTGAGAGGAGCCTTGTAGAGCTGCACTGGCCTAGCAGGAGACTGGATTCCTTGTAGGTTGTGTGACATCTTCTACAGTCTGTGCCCTGCAAATGGCAAGGACAAATCAAGATCAAGTATGCAAATCTTATACTATGAGTTTATTTTGGGCAGACTGCCGTTATCTACTATGTTATTTTATTTATTTATTTATTTATTTATTTATTTATTTATATTTTGCTCACACCTTTTTCAGTAGTAGCTCAAGGTGAGTTACATTCAGATACACTGGATATTTCTCTGTCCCAGGAGGGCTCACAATCTAAGTTTGTACCTGAGGCAATGGAGGGTTAAGTGACTTGCCCAAGATCACAAGGAACAACAATGGGATTTGAGCTGGCCACCTCTGGATTGCAAGACTGGTGCTCTAACCGCTAAGCCACTCCTCCACCCCAAAGAATTTTGTTACTCTTTGGGGTTCTATATGGAATGTTGCTACACTTTGAAATTCTGCATGGAATCTTGTTATTCTTTAGAATTCTAGAATCTTTTATTTATTTAGATTTTGCTCACACCTTTTTCAGTAGTAGCTCAAGGTGAGTTACATTCAGGTACACTGGATATTTCTCTGTCCCAAGAGGGCTCACAATCTAAGTTTGTACCTGAGGCAATGGAGGGTTAAGTGACTTGCCCAAGATCACAAGGAACAACAATGGGATTTGAGCTGGCCAGCTCTGGATTGCAAGACCAGTGCTCTAACCACTATGTTTATTGGCACAGCACAAGAAATACACAGTGGTGATGGGTACATGAGCTATACATAGTCCATTCTTTGATCTATAAACTGAATGTGGCCAGGTCAGTGCCGGGGCAACTAACGATGCTTGCTCTTTGGCTGAGAGGCTTGGAGTAGCAGTGGGAGTGGATGTGATGCTCCAGGTGTATCCCAGGTAGGCAGCAGTGTGTGCTCCTACCCTCCAAATCTCAGATCTTTTAATAGAGCCGCGTTTCCAGGAAATATGGAGGAAATGATCAGGCAACTCTACAGGCAGTTTATCCACAGGATTTGCTAAATAATCAAACCAAATCTACTGAAACTGTTATGTGTTTTGTTAGGCAGTCTCAGTTTAGAATGTGGTATTTATGCTGATGGTATTCAGGGTTTTTTTTTTTTAATTGACAAATCCTATTCTGAGACCTTTGAGTTCTTGTGTTTGTTTTTAAAGACCATCAATCATTGGATGAAGGCCAACCATTTGAGACTGAATATGTCTAAAACACAAGTGATACTTTTGTCTGGTTACACTGTCCTTGAATTTCCTAAGTCTTTTAGGAGTGATGATGCTGAAATTCCTCTAGTTCAGAAGACTCGTTCATTAGAGGTTATATTAGAAACAGCACTGACAATGCAAAATCATATAGAGGCTGACCAAATTTTGGGTTCAGCACCGAAACCGGCCCGAATTTTGGATTACAGCGGAATTTCCCAGTGCATTTTCCACTGAAACCAAAACTCCCCCCTCTTGCGATCACTCTCCACCACCCCCCCCCCCCCCAGCAGAAAATGGGACTGCCAGAAGCAGCCCTCCACTGGATATGAACCCAGACCTGCCTCTTCCCGAGCCCACTCTCTCAGCAGCAGCTCCCTCCTGGGCCTACTTTTTCATTGGTGGGTAGTGGGAACAGGAGCATCCCCACTTGTTCCTGTGCATGGCCAGCTCCAGGTGAAAATAGCTTCCAGATCCTCACTTGCTTTTACCCGTTCCAGCAGGGCCGGTCTTAGGCCGAAGCGGCCGCATAGGGCCTCGTGCTTAAGGGGGCCCCGCGCGGTGTGGCGTGGCGCGCCTCAGTCAGCCTCCTCCGCTCTTTACATCGCTCCGAGTCCGACATCCTAGCAGCTCAGCTGTGCAGCGTCAGTGAAAGCGCTGACGTCTCTCCACCAGCCTTCCCTTCACTTCGCTCGTTCATTCGTTCCCTCTGTGTCCCGCCCTCACAAGGAAATGACGTCAGAAGAAGGCGGGGAACTGAGGGAACGAATGAGCACGAAGGGAAGGTTGGAGGAGAGACGTCAGTCAGCGCTTTCACTGAGGCTGTGCAGCTGCTGCAATGGAGGTAAATTTAAAAAGTAGAAGATTTGAACCAGAGAGGGCGGGCAGGTGGAGAGAGGAGAGCATTGATGGATGGACGTGGATGGGAAGGCAGGGCCCAGGGAGAGAGGATTAATTGCTGGACATGGAGGGGAGGGAGGAGAATTGCTGGATATGGATGGATGGAGGGGGGCAGGGGAGAGAGGAGCATCGATGGACATGGATGGGAGGGCAGGGCCCAGGGAGACAGGAGAAATTGCTGGACATGGAGGGGAGGGAGAAGAATTGCTGGATATGGATGGATGGAAGAGGGAAGAGGAGAGAGGAGCATCGATGGACAAGGATGGACATGGATGGGAGGACAGGGCCCAGGGAGAGAGGAGAAATTGCTGGACATGGAGGGGAGGGCATGGGAGAGAGGAGAATTGCTGGATATGGATGGATGGAGGAGGGAAGGAGAGAGAGGAGCATCGATGGACAAGGATGGGCATGGATGGGAGGACAGGGCCCAGGGACAGAGGAGAAATTGCTGGACATGGAGGGGAGGGAGGAGAATTGCTGGATATGGATGGAAGGAGGAGGGAAGGGGAGAGAGGAGCATCGATGGACAAGGATGGACATGGGTGGGAGGGCAGGGCCCAGGGAGAGAGGAGAAATTGCTTGACATGGAGGGGAGGGCAGGGGAGAGAGCAGAAATGTTGGGCAGGAATGGAGGGAAGGAAAGACAAAGGAAGGAGATGCACATGGATGGAGGGGAAGGGATAGAGGAGAAATGCTGGACATGGATGTAGGGGACGGGAGAAAAGTAGATGCACATGGATGGAGGGGAGTGAGGAGAAATGCTGGATATGGATGGCGGGAAAATTGCTGAATTTAGGGGCTGGATCGGAACACTTTGAAGGCAAATGCTGAAACTGGAGAAAGGATAGGGACAGGGCTACAGATGGTAGACAGGACACATAAGGACACAAGAGGCCTCCGCTCTAGGTGGCGCGCGGGGCATTTTTCTCTTTGTATCTAATCTTTTTCCAGTTGCTAAAGTACCTTAATCGTTTATGGCCCCTATTCACATTCTCTTCCTAGCTCTGTCCCTTCCTAATCTTTTCCCTCACCCCCTTCCTCTCTCCGCTACAGGAACTCACTTCCCATCCATTGACTTCATCACCTCACCTTCTCTCCTACCCTCTTCCTCCCTCTTGGCTTTTAATCTCCGTCTCTTTCTTCCCTCCATTTTGCCTTCCCCATTCCACCTAAATATCTCTCGCCTTCGACGCCTTCGTGGCCACACCTCTCCTACTCTCCTCCGCTCTCTTTTACTCCTTCTCTTACTCTCAGCTGGTGACATCAATCCCAATCCTGGCCCTCCTCACCAACTATTATCCAAACTCTACAGATCTCACCGTGACCTCTCTAACCTCATCTCTATTCCTCTGCTCCCCTCCTCTTCTCTGCCCTTCTCTTGCGCCCTGTGGAATGCCCGCTCTATCTGTAACAAACTCCCCTATATCCAGGACCTCTTTATCTCGCGTCACCTCCATCTGCTCGCCATAACAGAAACCTGGCTCTGCCCTGATGACTCTGCTTCAGTCGCAGCCCTGTGCCATGGCGGTTATCTATTTCACATACTCCTCGCCCTGCTGGCCGTGGGGGCGGTGTTGGACTACTTCTCTCTCCCTCCTCCAGATTTCAACCCCTTCTTCCACCTCAATCTCACTGTTTTTCCTCCTTTGAAGTCCACTCTATCCGCCTTTTCTCTCCTCTGCCTCTTCAAATAGCGGTCATTTATCGTCCCCCTGATAAGTCCCTTTCATCCTTTCTCAGTGACTTTGACGCCTGGCTTGCCTTCTTCCATGATCCTTCCTCCCTCTCTCTCATCCTTGGTGACTTTAATATTCCTGCTAATGATCCTTCCAACTCTTATATTTCCAAGTTACTCGCTTTAACGTCGTCCTTTAATCTCCAACTATGCTCCACCTCCCCCACTCATCAAAATGGTCACTGTCTTGATCTCATCTTCTCCTCCAACTGTTCACCTTCTAGTTTCCTTGCCTCTGATCATCCCTCCTCTGATCACCATCTTATAACTTTCACACTTAAATCTCCTCCCTCCCAGTCCCGTCCTATCCTATCTATCCTCTCTAATTTATCTAGGAATCTTCACGATATTGACCCTTCATCTCTATCCTCCCATGTTTCAAACCTCCTCTCTACTGTGGCACCATCCACGTCTGTCAACGAGGCTGTTTCTTCTTACAACAATACTCTATCCTCTGCCTTAGACACTCTTGCACCTTTGATGACCCGCCCTGTAAGGCGTACAAAACCCCAACCTTGGCTGACTTCTAATATCCGCTACCTACGTTCCTGTACCCGCTCCGCCGAACGCCTCTGGTGGAAATCTCGGGCCCTTGCTGATTTCTTACACTTTAAGTTCATGCTGACCTCCTTCCAATCTGCTCTTTTAAGTGCCAAACAGGATTATTATATCCAACTGACCAACTCTCTTGGCTCTAATCCTCGACTTCTCTTCACCACATTGAACTCTCTCCTCAAGGTACCCCCTCCCCCAACTC
Source organism: Microcaecilia unicolor (assembly GCF_901765095.1). Taxonomy (NCBI): domain Eukaryota; kingdom Metazoa; phylum Chordata; class Amphibia; order Gymnophiona; family Siphonopidae; genus Microcaecilia; species Microcaecilia unicolor. The sequence goes on along the minus strand of NC_044041.1, from coordinate 168,457,617 downwards.
CCCCTTCATTATCTCCTCAGACCCTTGCTGAATTCTTTCACAACAAGGTTCAAAAGATAAACCTTGCTTTCTCTACCTCACCAGCTCTCCCTCCACTAGTCCGTTCCCCTCTCTCTTCTTCCCCTCATTCCCTTTCCTCCTTTCCTGAAGTTACTATTGAGGAAACTACACTTCTCCTTTCTTCCTCAAAATGTACCACCTGTTCCTCTGATCCCATTCCCACCCACCTTCTTAATGCCATCTCTCCTACTCTTATTCCTTTTATCTGTCACTTTCTCAACCTCTCACTTTCCACTGCGACTGTCCCTGCTGCCTTTAAACATGCTGTGGTCACACCTCTCCTTAAGAAGCCTTCACTTGACCCTACTTGTCCCTCTAATTACCGACCCATCTCCCTCCTTCCTTTTCTCTCCAAATTACTTGAGCGTGCTGTTCACCGCCGCTGCCTTGATTTTCTCTCCTCACATGCTATTCTTGACCCATTACAATCTGGTTTTCGCCCTCTCCACTCAACCGAAACTGCGCTTACTAAAGTCTCCAATGACCTATTACTGGCTAAATCCAGAGGTCAATATTCCATCCTCATTCTTCTTGATCTTTCCGCTGCTTTTGACACTGTCGATCACAGCATACTTCTCGATACCCTGTCCTCACTTGGATTCCAGGGCTCTGTCCTTTCCTGGTTCTCTTCCTACCTCTCCCTCCGCACCTTTAGTGTTCACTCTGGTGGATCCTCTTCTACTTCTATCCCTCTGCCTGTCGGCGTACCTCAGGGTTCTGTTCTTGGTCCCCTCCTCTTTTCTATCTACACTTCTTCCCTTGGTTCACTAATCTCATCCCATGGCTTTTCCTACCATCTCTATGCTGATGACTCCCAAATCTACCTTTCTACCCCTGATATCTCACCTTGCATCCAAACTAAAGTTTCAGCGTGCTTGTCTGACATTGCTGCCTGGATGTCTCAACGCCACCTGAAATTAAATATGACCAAAACCGAGCTTCTCATTTTCCCCCCCAAACCCACCTCCCCGCTCCCCCCATTTTCTATTTCTGTTGATGGTTCTCTCATTCTCCCTGTCTCCTCAGCTCGAAACCTTGGGGTCATCTTTGACTCTTCTCTCTCCTTCTCTGCTCATATCCAGCAGACCGCCAAGACCTGTCGTTTCTTTCTTTACAACATCCGTAAAATCTGCCCCTTTCTTTCCGAGCACTCTACCAAAACCCTCATCCACACCCTTGTCACCTCTCGTTTAGACTACTGCAATCTGCTTCTTGCTGGCCTCCCACTTAGTCACCTCTCCCCTCTCCAGTCGGTTCAAAACTCTGCTGCCCGTCTCATCTTCCGCCAGGGTCGCTTTACTCATACTACCCCTCTCCTCAAGACCCTTCACTGGCTCCCTATCCGTTTTCGCATCCTGTTCAAACTTCTTCTACTAACCTATAAATGTATTCACTCTGCTGCTCCCCAGTATCTCTCCACACTCGTCCTTCCCTACACCCCTTCCCGTGCACTCCGCTCCATGGATAAATCCTTCTTATCTGTTCCCTTCTCCACTACTGCCAACTCCAGACTTCGCGCCTTCTGTCTCGCTGCACCCTACGCCTGGAATAAACTTCCTGAGCCCCTACGTCTTGCCCCATCCTTGGCCACCTTTAAATCTAGACTGAAAGCCCACCTCTTTAACATTGCTTTTGACTCCTAACCACTTGTAACCACTCGCCTCCACCTACCCTCCTCTCTTCCTTCCCGTTCACATTAATTGATTTAATTTGCTTATTTTTTTATTTTTTGTCTATTAGATTGTAAGCTCTTTGAGCAGGGACTGTCTTTCTACTATGTTTGTGCAGCGCTGCATATGCCTTGTAGCGCTATAGAAATGCTAAATAGTAGTAGTAGTAGTAGGTGAGAGAAAAAATATCAAATGGAAAGAAGACACTGCATAAAACAGAAGACACTGGGACCAAAGCGAATAGAAAAACTAAATGATCAGACAACAAAGGTAGAAAAAAGTATTTTATTCAGAATTTATTAATTGGAATATGTCAGCTTTTGGAAATGTGCATCTGTGATATTTTGCATGTAAGTTTCCATTTTTCTAGTATTGCTGCATGCTGAGTCTGACTTCTTGAGGTAACTTTCCAGTTCAGTATTTTGCCTTCATATCTGTTGTGTCATGTGTTTTTCATGTGTGATCAAGGTGCAGTATTCTACTAGCGTGTAGCATTTGCAGCCCTTTTTGTTTTGTTTTTTTCACGAGGTAGTGTATTGGTGTTTTAGAGCCTGGTGTAATTACAGTTCTGCCTTTCCACGCATAAGGTTGTGCTCGTCATGTCCTTGGAATTAATGCTGTTATGGTTTGTTAAGGTTATGAGTGTGTTTTTGCACAAGTTTGTGTATAGTGTTTTGCAATGGAGAGATTGTGTGTCCGCACCTCTGACCCCCCGGGGTTATGAGAATTGGAACTACTAATTGTAGTGGACTTGAACTGAATAATTTCTGGGGAGGGGGGGGGTTCATGATAGCATTGTGCTTATTATTTCAATCAGTTTTTCTGTACAAGTTTAGCTTCATTTGTCTTTATTTGAAATTTCATAAATAAAAAATGTTCTAAAAATTGAATAATATTATCAATGGGGTGGGGCTGGGGTGGGGGCGGGGCTAGGATGGGGCCCCACCAAATTGGTCTGCACAGGGCCCCGCATTTGCTAAGACTGGCCCTGCGTTCCAGAACCTCTTGCGGCAGTCTCATGAGGCTGCTGCAGGAAGTCCCAGAAGCCATTTTCACCTGGAGCCGACTGTGTGCAGGAATGAATGGGGATGCTGTACCTGGTGGTAATCGGGCAGTGCTGTGCAGTGCCCAGTTACCGCCAGCTTAGTGTGGAGCCCTTACCGCCACCTCAATGGGTGGTGGTAAGGGCTCCCCCCCCCCCCCCCCCCCCCCCCCCACACACACACAATGACCACGCAGCAAATGCTTTACTTGCCGCCTGGCCATTTCTTGCAGGAAAGCGAGACCTTCCCTTTTACCAGTTGCAGTAAAAGGGGGCCTTAGCGCGCAAGTAAAACACGTGCCGACGCCAGCGCAGTCCCCCTTTTGCCACAGCTTGGTAAAAGGAGCCCTGAGAGTGGTTAGACATCTAAATGATTATTTAACTGCTAGTAATTTTAGGATGGTTATCCAAAGCACTACTATCCCTTAATTCGATTACTGTAATAGTTTAGGGATGGCCCCCAAAACTTTCAAATCACCATTAATTACACAGAATTCAGCATTACATGTTCTTTATGGTCTGTCAAGATTTGATCATATTTCTCTGGATTTGATTTGTTTGCATTGGTTGCCGGTTGAATACAGAATTAGTTACAAAATGGCATTGCTGGTCTTTAAAGTTTTAATTAACAAAATATCTACAGTAATTTCCTCTGGCTTATATCTACATCAACCCTCTTGAACTTTAAACATAAGAACATAAGAACACTAGTAAAACAGGCCCGTTTCTCACACAAATAAACGGGTGCTAGCAAGGTTGTCCTCCGAGTTCCAGCTTGGCCTCCTCCCCCCCCCCCCCTCATCCAAGTTCCAGGCCCCACTCCCTCTCCTCTGAGTTCCAGGCTCCCCTCTCCTCCGAGTTCCAGGCCTCCCTCCCTCCCTCTCTCTCCTCCGAGCTCCAGGCCCCCCTCTGCCTCATCCGAGTTCCAGGCCCCCTCCCTCTCCTCCGAGTTTCAGGCCCCCTTCTCCTCCTCCACCCTCCCTCTCCTCCCCCTCTCCTCTGAGTTCCAGGCCCCCCTCTCATCCTAGTTCCAGGCCCCCATCTCCTCCGAGTTCCAGGCCCCCCTCTCCTCTGAGTTCCATGCCCCTGCCCTCCCTCCCTCCCTCCCTCTCCTCCATGCCGCCTCCCTCCCATGCCCCTGTCCTCCCTCTCCTCCGAGTTCCATGCCTCCCTCCCTCCCTCCCTCTCCTCCCCTCTGAGTTCCATGCCCCCCTCTCCTCCGAGTTCCAGACCCCCGCGCCTCCCTCTCTCTCTCCCCTCTGAGTGGCAGCCTGACCTGCATTGCCCGCCCTTTTCTCCCAGTTCTCTGACTGCCCCTCGCCTTCCTGCATGCCACTCAAAATTTAAAAGTTCTTACCTCAGGGACCAGCGGCAGCAGTGAAAGGCGAGTAGGCATGACGCTTCAGCCTGCCTTCTCTTCTGTCTCAGCTCTGCCTCTGGTCCCGCCCTCATTTCCTGTTTCCGGAAGGGCTTTAGCCTTTCCTCATAAGGAAGTCATACCATCCCCTTTATCATTTTCGTCGCCCTTCTCTGTACCTTTTCTAATTCCATTATATCTTTTTTGAGATGTGGTGACCATAATAGCACACAGTATTCGAGGTGCGGTCGCAGCATGGAGCAATATATAGGCATTATAATGTCCTCATTTTTGTTTTCCATTCCTTTCTTAATAATACCTAACATTCTATTTGCTTTCTTAGCCGCCTCCATCACATACTGAGCAGAGGGTTTCAACATATCATCAAAGATGACACCTAGATCCCTTTCCTGGTCTATGACTCCTAATGTGAAACCTTGCATCAGCTAGCAAAATTTTCAGATGTCTTGTCTTTTCATTCAATTGACTGGAAGAGTATACTAACCTATAAATGTACTCACTCTGCTGCTCCCCAGTATCTCTCCACACTCGTCCATCCCTACACCCCTTCCCGTGCACTCCGCTCCATGGATAAATCCTTCTTATCTGTTCCCTTCTCCACTACTGCCAACTCCAGACTTCGCGCCTTCTGTCTCGCTGCACCCTACGCCTGGAATAAACTTCCTGAGCCCCTACGTCTTGCCCCATCCTTGGCCACCTTTAAATCTAGACTGAAAGCCCACCTCTATAACATTGCTTTTGACTCGTAACCACTCGCCTCCACCTACCCTCCTCTCTTCCTTCCCGTTCACATTAATTGATTTGATTTGCTTACTTTATTTATTTTTTGTCTATTAGATTGTAAGCTCTTTGAGCAGGGACGGTCTTTCTTCTATGTTTGTGCAGCGCTGCGTACGCCTTGTAGCGCTATAGAAATGCTAAATAGTAGTAGTAGTAGAATATCAATTTTTTTATGTTGCAGAACCAAAACTTTGGAGAGAATTGCCTTGTCATGTACAATCTCTGAGAACCTTAGAATCATTTAAAAAGGCCTTGAAAACAACTTTATTCCAGCAAGTTTTTGGTAACAGTCTTGTTGATGTCCGAAGGAACAGCATTATACAGATACCTCTGTGGATAAATATCAACTTTGCTATTAGTTATAAAACATTATGGGCAGTGGCATTACATTTTGTGTCAAGTAATTATGTTTTAATTTTGATTTGTGCATTTGTTTTTATGTATGTGACCTTGTAATCCACCTAGAACTGTAGATATTGCAAAATATAAATTTTACAAATAAATAAATATGTTTGGGCACTCTAGAGCCAAAGCACCTATGCAAACTTCTGTCTACGCTCTGTGCAGACACTTTTTTTAAAGACAAAAAAAACACAGGATGTATCTCCCCCAACCCAACCCTGCCTTGGGAATGTCTTGAAAATCCCACAGACAAATGTAAGCACATTGTTGACATATGTACTGCATATTTTTATCTCTGTACAGGGTGGGCGATAGCCGATTTCACACTGCTTTGATAACTTTCAGGCAGCATATAAAGACATTAATGAATTAAATAACATAAATTAAAAGTCCTTTTCTCAGAAAGGAGAAAAAAGCAGCTTAATTGTAAAAAGCGGTCAGTTGCTCTTTTCTTACTTTCTTGTACATTGAAGGATTTTTAATGCTATTTGTAAATGTTTGTAGAGGATAAAACTGTGACAATGGCAAATCAAAGCATCTAAAAGAGAAGCAATAATGGACCAGCCATTTGGCTGTCTAAGGAGCTGAACTTATTGGGGCAACTGAATGCAGAGTTCCTGGAATTACTTTGGTGGAAGCCACCTCCGGAGTTGCTGATTTTAATTCTTGAAGGAGAGTCTGTAGAAGGAAGGGTGTTACTGATATTTTATTACCCAAAGAGAAAGGCACTGGGACAATGCAATTTTAGCCTACATCTCTCCCCGTTACATCAGGCAGCACAGATGATATGAAATCCCATCTGGCAGACCAACTACCCCTGCTCCCTTAAGAAAAGTCTCTCCAATAGCCTGGACCATAGGAGCCGACTCTGTGGGTGCTTGAGCATCCCCAATATTAAGAAAATTCCTTGTATGTGTCCAGGGAGGGGTTATTTCCATTGGGCTTAGCACCCCCAATAATTTTGAAAAGTTGGCTCCTTTGGCCTGGACCACCTTAAGAGCAAGAAACCTGCCCCAGGAGAGAGTGAGCTGGGAGGTTCGGGGCCCATACCTGGGAGTATAGAAGACAGAGCCAGGCGGAGGTTAAGGAGGCCCAGGGAAGGAAGAACAGAAGCCCCAGTCTATGCCCTGACTGAATATGTCTAGTTGCTGTGACTTGGCAAAGGTAAGCCAACCTTGTGCTTTTGTTAAAACTCGCAAGCTTTACTGAGGTCTGGCTGGAGCCAGACCTGGACCTCTGAGGGAAAACAAGAACTACAGGCTGTGTTTGGGGTGCAACAAAAATTTTTTTACTGCAGTGCATACCTGGTGGCAGGGCCACTGAGAGAGTGGGCCAGGCGCCCTCGCCGGCCCACCCCCTGAGGTCGCCGCCGCCGCTCCCCCCTCCACCCCCCCGAGGTCGCCACTGCTACCCCGCTGAGCTTGCCTCAACTACTGTTCCCCCCTCCAACCCCCAGAGGTCGCCGCCGCCTCCACTCCTCCCTCCACCCCCAAGGTCGCCGCCACTCCCCCTCTCTGGAAGTTACGTCAGACGAGGGCGGGACACAGGGAGGGAAGGAGGGCCGAAGGGAGGCATTCTGCTGCCTGCAACGCTGCTTTCACAGAGGTGAGACTGCGATTTCAATGCAGGGGGCAGACGGTCGACGACGGAGAGCGGGTGGGACTGCAGTGCCGGGCCCGGGGAATTTTGTCCCCCCTGCCGCCCCTCTTGGCGGCTATGCCTGGCGTTAATCAGTGCTGCCCAGTTACCACCAGGTTACTCCGGGAGCCCCTCACTGCCACCTCAATGGGTCGTGGTAAGTACGCCCCGCCATATTGCCACATGGTAAGAGTACTGTGGGGAAAAGGGCCCTGGTGCGCAGGAAAAACAGCACTCACAACCTGCGTTAGGCCTGCTGCTAGAGGCCTGCTTAATAACTGTGTTTCCTAAACTGCAGAAGTTTACCCACACTATGTCTTGGGCCCTGTGAAGGAACAGGCCCGGGGAGTTCTGTAAATAAATACTTATTTTGTGTTCATCTCTTATTCCGGCTGCGTTTCTTCCGGCCCATTCCCAATTCTCGCTCGGGGTCTCATGCAAGGGCACAGATTCTTCCTTTCAGACAAATCACAAAGCTCCTAAACTACAAAGAACATCCGTTTTAATGCATTGAGATAGATCCCGATACATTCTTAAGAAGTGGGATTGATAGCAGTGGCGTAGCAAGGGCGGGGCGGTGGGGGCGGTCCGCCCCGGGTGTCAACGGGTGGGGGGGTGCTCCGCTCCGTCCATCCACACCCCCCCCCTTGGCATGGAACCTCCACACCCCCCCCCCCGACGCAGTCCCCACCTGCCAACCAGGTTCCAGCTTCGTCCACCCCAGCGTGGCGCCTCGCATCTGCAGCACTGCTGTAAAAAGAAGAAAATCGCCTCGTCGTTGGCCCTTCCCTCACTGTGTCCCGCCCTCTGACATAACTTCCTATTTCCTCGAGGGCGGGACACAGTGAGGGAAGGGCCGATGACGAGGCGATTTTCTTCTTTTTACAGCAGCGCTGCAGATGCGAGGCGCCACACCACGCTGGGGTGGACGGAGCTGGAACTTGGAAGGCAGGTGGGGACTGCGTCGTGGGGGGGGGGGGGTGCCGTGTTGCCCTGCACCCGGGGGGGGGGGGGTGAGCAGTGGCGATCCGCCCTGGGTGTCAGGTAACCACGGAACGCCACTGATTGATAGTAAGACATGTTGCCTGTTTCAGTACACAACCATCAATCAGCCAGTGTCAGCATTACTTTGGCAGATGGAGAACCAGGGTAATTATGAGCTCACTTTCCATGATAATCATTTAGTACTGAGTCACCTGTTAGAGTGTGAAGAAGCAACATACAAAGGCAGCACTACTCTTAATATTAAAACTAAGTGTAAAAACAGACCCGCAAACACAAAGGTATTTCACAGAAGCCTCAAATTGATTGTAGAATATCTTATAAGCACTTGCTTTCAAACTGAAAGACAGATTAGCAATGGGGACAAAGAAAGGGGGAAAGCGATTTGATATACTACCTTTCTGTGGTTACAATCAAAGCAGTTTACATATTATATGCAAGTACTTATTTTGTACCTGGGGCACTAAAAGGTTAAGTGACTTGCCCAGAATAACAAGGAGCTGCAGTAGAAGCCAAACCCGGTTCCCCTGGTTCTCAGGTCACTGCACTAACCATTAAGCTAGTCCTCCACTATTTAACTGTGTTCTTTTCTGCTTCTCAACACCTATGTAGACTTTTCTAGTATAACACAGAAGAACTCCTTGCCCCAAGCTTTAGTTTGCATGGGAAAATACATATTAACCAAGTATCAATAAACTCACTGTAGCTTAACATAACAACATAAGAATATAAGAATAGCCATACTGGGTCAGACCAATGCTCCATGTAGCCCAGTATCCTGCTTCCAACAGCGGTCAATCCAGGTCACACGTACCTGGCAGAAACCCAAATAACAGCAACATTCCAGAACCTCAAAGTAGCAAGGTTCCACAATCACGAGGAGTAGCAAGATTCCGGAACCCTAAAGAGTAGCAAGATTCTGGATCCACAAAGAGTAGTAAGATTCCATGCTACCAATCCCAGGGCAAGCAGTGGCTTCCCCATGTTTGTCTCAATAACAAACTATGGACTTTTCCTCCAGAAACTTGTCCAAACTTTTTAAAACCCAGATACACTAACCGCCATTACCACATTCTCCGGCAATGAGTTCCAGAGCTTAACTATTCGTTGAGAGAAAAAATATTTCCTCCTATTTGTTTTAAAAGTATTTCCATGAAGCTTTGGGGCACCTTATCTTATGTGGTTCTTGCCAAATATCCCATGATGGGGTTCAAAGCAGTTAACAAATAAATAAGCCAATAATTTTAAGTCTAATAAATGCTTTCCCCCTCATTTTATAATCTTGCACACCAAACTTTATACTTAACCCAGATTCTATATATGGCGCCCAACTAAACTGGCTAACAAGCTAGGCTTATATTAGGAAAATTGTGTTTTGAAAGTGCCAAACCCCTCCGAGAAAAACTTCACTGGCTCCCAATCAAAGAATGTATTGCTTACAAAATGTGCTCCATGACCCATAAAATCATCTATGGTGAAGCCCCAGGATACATGAAAGACCTCATAGACCTCCCAACCAGAAACACAAGATCAGCTCGAACATATCTTAATCTCCACTACCCAAACAACAAAGGACTCAAATACAAAACAACATACGCATCCAGATTCTCCTATTTAAGCGCACAACTATGGAATGCACTACCAAAAACAGTAAAAACAACATACGACTACCTAAAGTTCTAGAAAAAACGAACCTGTTCCAAAAGGCATACCCCATCAACCCAACATAAGAACCAGAAAGCCTGCTACATAACAACACCAAGACTTTAATGGATTCACCCCTATCTCCCTCTTCACACTTAATGTTTCCCAATGCATTTACCAAATGCGAACCAAACCCTACAACAATCACAACTTCTACTTGAGCACAGCTTGTATTTGTTCAGACCGGAACTGGCGACCGCCGCTATGGCATTATGTAAGCCACATTGAGCCTGCAAATAGGTGGGAAAATGTGGGATACAAATGCAACAAATAAATAAATAAATAAATTTGTGCTAATAATTGGGTGCTAATTGGCACAAATTTGAATCTGCGCACATCTTGCTACGTGCCATTCTATAACAATCTGCGCCCAAGTCCCATAGTGCACAAGCCCAAAAGGGGGTGTGGCCATGGGAGGTGCATGGGTGGGTTAGGGGCATTTTTACAATGTGTGTGCAGAGTTATAGAATACCAGAGATTATGCCCAAATTTGGATGTCAAAATTGGCACTCAGTGCTATTCTATAATAGGTGTGAGTGCCTGTTATAGAATATTTATTTAGATTTTGCTCACACCTTTTTCAGTAGTAGCTCAAGGTGAGTTACAGTCAGGTACTCTGGATAGTTCTCTGTCCCAGGAGGGCTCATAATCTAAGTTTGTACCTGAGGCAATGGAGGGTTAAGTGACTTGGCCAAGATCACAAGGAGCAATGGTGGGATTTGAACCAGCCATCTCTGGATTGCAAGACCAGTGCTCTAACCACTAGGCTACTCCTCCACTCCAGCATTTACTGTTTCTAGCCCTTAGTGTGCAAAACTGTGTGTGCAGGTACTGGAATATCTACAATACACTTGCAGCTTGACAAATTAGCTGCTAGAATGGCACTTACAACTCATTATTGGTCATAATTTGTATCAATTCAATTGGCACTAATTTGCAGTCAGTGAGAATTCGATAACCTTAGCATGCAAATTCTATGGGATGTGGGAGGGGAATGGGCAGGTCAGAGGCATGCCCAGCACTTTTGCATTAAGACTGGACAGACTGGATGGACCGTACAGGTCTTTATCTGCTGTCATCTACTATGCCACTACATGGGCTGGAGTGAAGCTTTTAGGGGCTTTGAAGTTAACTTCAGAAATTTTAGAATAAGGACAGTGCTGGGCAGACTTCTATGGTCTATGCGCTAAAAATGGCAAGGACAAATCAAGAGAAAACAAAAACCAACAAAAAGTGGAGAAACTGGATCCGCTACATGGATAAAAATAGAAAAACAGCAAAAAGTAGCGAGATCAACACGGCACTCCCAAGACACCGTGGGTACGAGTAATAAAGTGTTTTATTAAATGAAAATTAAAAAAGACTTGACACTGAGCCGTGTTTCAGTGAAAAACGCCTGCTTCAGGAGTCTGTTTGTTGTGTAAACCAATGAATGGAACACCATAAATGAGGTAGTCAAAACAGATGAATGCGCTTTAAAAAAAAACAATCATTCAAAACTGGAACTAAAAGCTCTACAGGTCTACATATGAAGTATCACATACCATATGTAATGAGTTTATCCTGTTGGGCAGACTGGATGGACCGTACAGGTCTTTATCTGCCATCATCTACTATGTTACTAAGGTTATAGAATCCTGTGCATTACTGAGAGCATTTAGGCGTGAGAATTTACACCAGCCTTTGACATGGCGTTGTGTCATGCCTAAAGTTAGGTGCGTAAATGTGGACTTATGGTAGTATTTTATAAAGGCAAAATTGCTGTTATATAATTTGCATTTAGCATGCAACATCCTGGTACTTAATTTTCAGCGATCTGTAAAGAATTACCCCTATATTAGCAAAGAATAATATCAATAAATAAATCATTTGTCATTTTCAAAATACATACTGAATAAATAAGTTTTCAGTTCACAATGAAAATTAAAATACCTTCAGACTGCCTTCTTAAGGTTGTTGGAAGATTATTCCATTCATAGATTAGTATAAAGACAAAAGACTTAATTATATTACATTTGAAAAGTACACCCTTAACTTTCAGAAAATAGAAAGTCAAACTTTCGGTAAAGATGGAAAAGAGAACAAGGATACCATACCACCAGGTGCTAAGCTATTTAAGACTTTAAACGTAAAACAAAATGTTTAATGTTATCCTAGTTTTATTGATCACCAGTATATAGTCAATAAGGAACAGAATGGTCAAATGTTATGTGTTCTGACTATTAATTCGGTTGCCGTGTTTTGCAAGATCTGTAACCTATAACGTAATCTTTCCAAAATATCAAGATAAATGGAATTACAGTCTAAATATGACAAGTTCCTGCACTAGTGTTCCACTGTTCCAAAACAGTCAGAAACAGCAGGGGAGGGGGGGACAACAACAATAACAACAACTAGATGCACATTGCAGGGATAAAGACCATCCCCAGACACTTCCATCTCATTTATCACACCATGCCAGGAATAAACAGGCAAAACTGGTTAGGGCTCTTCAGTCTAGAGAAAAATGAAAGGGAATGCCATAGAGGTTTATAAAATCCAAGGTCGGGTGGAACAAGAACGTTATTTATCTTATCAAATAGGACTAAGGGGGCAGCCCATGAAACTTAACAAGTAGCAGTTCAAAACAAACCAGAGAAAGTATCTGTTTCACTCAATAAATAAACAAACTGTGGATTTTACTGCTGGAGGATGTGGTAAAAATGTCTAGCACAGCTGGATTTGAAAGGGGTTTGGACACATTCCTAGAAAAGTCACTGCTTATCCACGGGAGTGAGCAGCAGGGAATAAAGTTTCTGGGTACTTCTAGGCACCTGGATTGGTCCCTTTTAGAGACAAGTTGCTGTGCTCAACCCACCTTTGGTCTGACCCTGCATGATCTATCTGATGTCCTTAAACACTATCCACTGATGTATTCTTTCTGTCTCATTATATCACATCCTACAGGGCATGAAGACAATACCCAGGTGTTATTATTCTATTTCACTGTATCTCGCATTCAGAGAACGGAGACAATCCCCAGATGTTGTTGCATTCCTTTCATCTCAATGTGTCATACTCTCCGCCTCCGGGCAGGAAAAAAAGCCCATCTCTAGACGTTTATATCCCTTCTCCAAATGTTTCTATCTCACTGTATCACATGGCGCTGGGAATAAGAATTATTCCCAAAGATGTTTCTATGTTTTTTTTTCCCCGTATGATGGGAGTTTTGTGTTCATATTTTGAATATAAAACACAGGTAGAGATACTCTCTTTATAATCCTGACTGTTTTCCGCTATGTCCCTGTGGCATGAGGAAAGGAACAGGAACGTCAAAACATTGCCTAGGGGCCAGAAGCCCTGCTCAATCTCAGATCCCCGAGAGGGGTGTGTAAGGAAGGCGGTCTGCTTAGAGAGTAGTGCATGCACAAACTTTAGCAAAAGTGCAATAGGAGCCAGAACTCTCCTCCTTACCGAAATCTCAGCAGCTGGTCTTCTGGCCCTTTCCGATACTTGCGCAAAACTTCAGCTCAGGCTGAGCCCTTTTTTTTTTTTTTGGGGGGGGGGGGGGGGTCTATAAACTTGAAAATAACGCTGTGAAAGTTACACAGCCTGGCAAGCTGCAACTCAGGAGCCCATCTGGAACAAGAGAGCAGAGCACTAGCGGCCAGCCACTTCCAGCAGAGCCGGAGGGAGCTGCAGCTATCTGCCTATTGGCCGCAGAGCGCCTGACGTCACAGAACGGAGAGCGCTTTCCCTTTTTCTTCTGGAACTGCGTCCTCTTATGGCACCGCGACAGTATTATTTACAGTGGCAGCATCGGATTTAAAGGAGCAGCGCCTGGGGAAGCGTGCAAGGGGTTCGGGCTGTGACATGTTTATCCTTTGTCACGCGCCGCAAAAGAGGGAATAGGATATGCCTTTCCTGCGTTGCTGTCAAACACGATAGAGTGACGTTTGATAGCATCTGTCTGCAACCAATGGCTAGAGGAAGAATACCTCCTGAGCTTCTTATTGAGATTCCGTTACTTATGTGGCAATTGGTGCTTAAAGTGACTGGGTTTTAGACCGATAACAGATAAATAATCGTGCCGGCTTTTGAAAGCTCACACATCATTCGCCTGGAAATGGCCACTTTTTAACATAGGCTGCACAAACTGCAGCAGAACTTGCTTACCACACAGCTAGCTAAGATCAGTGGCTTGCACCTTTTCTGACTGCACCTACATCTTTTTCAAATCACTCTTACCATCTCTCTAAATTCCTGTTATAGTTTATTGAGATTTGCTATACCGACTAGGCTGGCTAGCAGTATTCGGGGGTTTACAATAGAACAAACAATTTGAAAAAGGTAAAGAACTACAAAATATGACAGCCAAGCCACAAGATACCACCCCCAGGGGACAGAGACAGACACCTTAAAAGCCTGACTGCATCCTTCAAACAGAAAGGCTACAACCCCAAAATAATCTCCAAGAATATTGCCTCCTCCCTCAAAACACCCAGGGAGAATCTGCTACAGTACAAGGAGAAAAAATCCACAGACAGAATCCCCCTTGTAGTGACATACAATCCGGAGCTGGAAAAACTGAGGAAAATCATAAGAGATCTACAACCTATACTCCAGGAGGATGAATTACTGAAAGAGATATTCCCATCCCCACCAGTACTGGCCTTCCGACAGCCACCCAACTTAAAACACAAGCTAATCAGAAGTAAACTTCCATCACAGACTGAAAAGGAACAGAAGGGCACACTTCCCTGCCAAAATATTTCACAGGACCCCAAAGTCATCCACAAAGGAAAGATATTCAACATAAAGGGATCTTTCACTTGCTCATCTTCCAATGTGGTATATATCATTCAGTGTAAAAAATGTAACGAAGGATGCTATATTGGAGGAACAGGCCAGATGCTTAAGACAAAATTCAATTTACATACTACTACTACTACTAAACATTTCTATAGCGCTACTAGATTTATGCAGCGCTGTACAAATGAGCATGAAGAGACAGTCCCTGCTCAACAGAGCTTACAATCTAAATTGGACAGACAAACAGACAGCTAGGGGTGGGGAAATTGCAGTGGTGGTGATAAGTGAGGGTACTGAGTAAGAGAGTCATGATTAGGAGTCGAAAGCAGTAGCAAAGAGGTGGGCTTTAAGCCTAGATTTGAAGACTGAGACTGAGCCTGACGTACCAGCTCAGGGAGTCTATTCCAGACATAGGGAGCAGCGAGATAGAAGGAACAGAGCCTGGAGTTAGCAGTGGGGGAGAAGGGGGACGACAGGAGATATTTACCCAGCGAACAGAGTTCATGGGGAGGAGTGTAGGGAGAGATGAGAGCGGAAAGGTACTGAGGAGCTGTACTGAGGAGATGTTCTGGGCCTCCCAACCATCCAAGCCAGGAGACAAGCTGTGTCACCATTCTTTCTGTCATATCTCCACTAACAAGCGGGCATATATTTCTTTAATTACATTTCAACTTTAATCCAAATATTTAACATCAAACTTATAACTGTTATCTGCCAAGATGCTGTGTACCCGGCGCTAGCAATGTATAACTGACGCTCTGGCCATAGGGTGGGTGGGCTGGGTCAGCATAGTTCTCCGTAAGCTCTCCTCTCTCCAACTGCCACCTACCCTCGATTTCTCCGTTGCTTTTACTCCTCCTTTGAACTCCTCCCTATTTTCTTTAACCCTTTCTTCCCCTTGTTGCTATGCTATTTGGCTGCATTCATGCCCCCTCACAGACCCAACCTCCCCCCCCCCCCCTTCGAGTCTTCACTAGCCTTCAGCCCATTTGTGTGCGGCCTCCCCTTAATGGGTTTGCCTGGGTCTTTAATTTAACAGCTGTATTCTGTATTAATTGAATCTGCCTTAGTTGGTATGGATACCATGCATAAGTGAATTGCAGTTGTCTAAACAAGTTCAACTAAAGAATGAATCAGCAAGTGAAGGGATGAAGCATCAAAAGAGGATCTAGCTGAGTGAATTTGTTGGGCAAAAATGATTTTTGATAATGGAGGTACACATCACTTAAAGTAAGTTTATCATCAAGCGTTACTCTGAGAATTTTAACTGTTCGCTGTATGGGAATAGGAGTGCATCGTATAGTAGGGAGATACTGCAAAGGGATAGAAATAGAAAGTAAGAAAACCAAGGCATCACTTTTAGAAATGCTTGACAATAGCATCCAATTTATCAGATATTTCAGAAACAGTGTTGAAAGTTCAAGACATCACATGAACAATACTGGTGCCAGTAGGGTTCCCACACCTGTTGGTCAGCATTTTACAGGACCAGGACACTGTACCAGTGATTTCACAGTGAGAATCCTGAAAGGTAACTTTAAAACCATACAAGAACGTAAGGCCTTTGAAGTCAGAATGATTGAATATTTTAACACCCAACAGAAAGGACTTAACAAGGATCTGGGGTTCCTAGCCCATTATAAACCCCACCCCTCACCTATCCACACCCATCCTGTTAGAATATCAATGATATGCTTTGATGTCCCCATGCATACCTCCTACCCACCCCCACCCTCCCACCCTGTCAGACTGTCATAGTAATGCTTGAATGTTTTCACTTATATATACTGTCATCTACCAACATTTGCTTATTTCCGATCTGACGAAGAAGGGCAACCTTCAAAAGCTAATCAAGAAATGTATTAAGTTATGTCCAATAAAAAAGGTATCATCTTATTTTCTTTTCCATGTTTTATTTTGTTTGATTTCTGTTGATAACCTTAAGAGTGGACTAACACGGCTACCACACTCCTCTACTTAAAATATGACAGGAAAGCTATACATCACTCATACAGAAAGAACAAGAAGGAAAGGAAGAGGAGGGAGCACAACATGAAAAAGGAGGGCAGGGGAGATGAAGATGCGAGAGGGAGTTCCAATGAAAAGGGGTTGCGAAAAAGAAAGCAGCACCACCAGCGGAATCGAGACCAGCGAGTTTAGGACCTAGTAAAACTAAACGATGGTTGTTGATTGAGTAGAGAAGGTGGGCAGGCGAATAAGGTATAGGAAGGGATGAGAGCTAATGAGATAGGCTGACCTTATGGGTTTTGAATGTAAGAACCAATGTTAAGAAATCGGAAGCCAGTGATATTTTTGTAGTAATAGTGATAAAAATGATGGGCATCATAGTAACATAGTAGATGATGGCAGAAAAAGACCTGCACGGTCCATCTAGTCTGCCCAACAAGATAAACTCATATGTGCTACTTCTTGTGCATACCTTACCTTGATTTGTATCTGCCATTTTCAGGACACAGACCGTAGAAGTCTTGCCCAGAACTAGCCCCACCACCCAAACACCAGCCCCGCATCTATCCCCTTATCAGTCTTACTCAACCCAGTTCTTGAGGAACCCCAAGCCAGTTTGGTTTTCATAAGTACAAAAGTATTGCCATACTGGGACAGACCAAAGGTCCATCAAGCCCAGCATCCTGTTTCCAACAGTGGCCAATTCAGGTCACAAATACCTGGCAAGATCCCAAAAGAGTACAATTTATACTGCTTCTCCCAGAAATAGTGGATTTTCCCCAAGTCCGATTTAACACTGGTATATGGACTTTTCCTTTAAGAAGCCATCCAAACCTTTTTAAAACTCTGCTAAGCTAACCACCTTTACCACAATCTCTGGCAACGAATTCCAGAGTTTAATTACACGTTGAGTTAAGAAATCTTTTCTCCGATTCGTTTTAAATTTACTACTTTGTAGCTTCAGCGCATGCCCCAAATATGTTTAATGAATATGCATGAGATATATTTGCTTCAGTCTTTACTGCATGTAAGAGATGTACCTCTCAAGGATGACAATATGAAGGTACTGAAAGATGTGCTGAAGCAAATGGACAAATAGTAAATGACCTGAACCGGATGGTATACACCCCAAAATACTGAAAGAACTCAAACATGAAATTGTTGATCTCCTGTTAATGATCTGTAACCTTTCGTTAAAATCAGCTGTAGTACTTGAAGATTGGAAGATGGCCAATGTAATTCAGATTTTTAACCAGGGTTCTAGGGTAATCTGGAAAATTACAGACTAGTAAACCTGACTTCAGTGCAAGGCAAAATAGTGGAATCTATTACAAAGGATAAAATTACTGAACACATAGAAAAACATAGTTTACTGGGACAGAGTCAATGTGGATTCAGCCAAGGGAAGTCTTGCTTCACCAATTTGCTTCGTTTCTTTGAAGTCATGAAGAAACACTTGGATAAAGGTGAGCAGCTTGATGTAGTGTATCTGGATTTTCAGAAAGCTTTTGACAGTCCCTCATGAGATACTCCTGGGGAAATCAAGGAGGCAATGTTCTGCTGTGGATTAGAAACTGGTTAATGGATAGAAAACAGAAAGTAGGGTTAAATGGCCATTGCTCCCAGTAGAGGAGGGGTGAATAGTGGAGTGCCACAGGGATCTGTACTGGGACTGATGCTATTTAATATTTTGTAAATGATCTAGAAATGAGAATAATTAGCTAGGTGATT
The DNA here is from genome assembly GCF_901765095.1 of Microcaecilia unicolor. Classification (NCBI taxonomy): domain Eukaryota; kingdom Metazoa; phylum Chordata; class Amphibia; order Gymnophiona; family Siphonopidae; genus Microcaecilia; species Microcaecilia unicolor. The sequence continues at coordinate 168,439,451 of NC_044041.1, read as the reverse complement.
ACATTTTCAGATGATAAATAACTATTTATTTATTTGTAGCATTTATACCCCGCTCTTTCCCGCTCGATAGCAGGTTCAGTGCAGCTTACAATAAATGGAACAATGTGTAACACAAGAACAGACGCAAACAAGAGATAACACAATGTATGGATACAAAGTTGTTAAAATGCATGTGGTCTGTGATAAATTGCAGGAAGAACTGGTATCCACAAGGCAGATGGAGTTTAATGTGGACAAATGCAGAGTGATGCACATTGGGGAAAATAATGTAAATCATAGTTACCTGATGTTAGATTCCAACTTAGGAGTCAGCATTCAAGAAAAAGATCTTGGTATCATCATAGTCATTATGCTGAAATCTTCTGCCCAGTGTACGGCGGCAGCAGCAGCCAAAAAAGCAAATAGAATGCTAGGAATTCTTAGGAAAGGGATACAAAATAAGACAAACAATACTATAATGCTTGTATCACTCCATGGTGTGATTTCACCTTGAGTATTGTGTTCAGTTCTGGTCACTGTATCTCAATAAGGATATAGCAGATCAAAGAAGGGCAACCAAAATGATACAGGCTATGGAATTCCTTTAATATGAGGAAAGGCTTAAGAGGTTAGGGCTCTTCAGCTTGGAAAGAGGCAGCTGAGGTTGGGGGGGGGGGGGGGGGAATCTGCTAGAGGTCTACAAAATTCTGAGTGGTATAAAAAGGTTAAACATGAAAAAGTGCTGAGATTAGGGGACACTCAAGTTACATGGTAATACTTTTAAAATAAATAGAAGAAATTATTTTTTCACTCAACCAATAGTTAAGCTCTGGAATTCATTACCAGAGGACATGGTAACAGCAGTTAGCATGTCTGGGTTTAAGTTTTGGAAAAGTTCATAGTCTGCTATTGAGATAGAAATAGGGAAAGCCAGTGCTGTCCCTGAGTTTGGTAGCATAGAATTTTGCTACTATTTCAGATTATGCCAGGTAATTATGACCTGCATTGGCCACTGTTGGAAGCATGATGTTGGAATCGGCTTACAGAGAAGATCTGTAGTTGAAGAAATTATTTAAAAGAAACACAGGAGGATGACTAAATAAGAAATGAAGACTTTATTCTTTATGGGACCCGACATGGCACTGTGTTTCGACAAAGTGCCTCCCTTCAAAAGGTCTCAATGGGATATTACTTACATAGTAACATAGTAGATGATGGCAGAAAAAGACCTGCACGGTCCATCCAGTCTGCCCAACAAGATAACTCATATGTGCTAATTTTTGTGTATACCCTACTTTGATTTGTACCTGTGTTCTTCAGGGCACAGACCGTATAAGTCTGCCCAGCACTATCCCCGCCTCCCAACCACCAGCCCCACCTCCCGATCTTGACTAAGCTCCTGAGGATCCATTCCTTCTGCACAGGATTCCTTTATGCTTATCCCACGCATGTTTGAATTCCGTTACCGTTTTCATTTTCACCACCTCCCGCAGGAGAGCATTCCAAGCATCTACTACTCTCTCTGTGAAGAAATACTTCCTGACATTTTTCTTGAGTCTGCCCCCCTTCAATCTCATTTCATGTCCTCTCGTTCTACCACCTTCCCATCTCCGGAAAAGGTTCGTTTGCGGATTAATACCTTTCAAATATTTGAATGTCTGTATCATATCACCCTGCTTCTCCTTTATATGGACAAAATAAAATGCGCAGTCTATAGACACAGTAACTAAAGCACAGAGATGCGGAATCAAATGACTAGAGTATAAGCAAAAACACTGCTTCATGAAGACAGTTCGTTTTATTTGGTCCATATAAGCACTATCCCATTGAGACCTTTTGAACAGACCCCTGAGGCAGGCACTTTGCCGAAACACCAGGAATAAAGTCATCCTGTTTTTCTTTTGGAAGCGCTGTGGTGGCTACTCTACTTTCTTTCTTGGTCTTCACGCACGTAGTGTTTCACGGTCCTCCACTTTTGTGGTGCTCCTTTTAAGAAATTATTTACAATTCTAAAAACAACTAAAGGCTTTTCTAGTTAGCAAAGCTAACTAATTTGGAGAGCTTTTTACATGTCATCAGAGATAGTGGGTCCAGTTATTGCTGGATTTCTGGGATTATAAGAAGGATTTTATATGTGATATTTTGTAAACTGCCTAGAATCTGAAACAGATGGGAATTTTCGATATGACGTCTAAGTCTGACTTTGGACGTTTTGCAAAAAAACGCCCAAAATCTGAATAGGAAAGGAGGTCAAAAAAAGAAAAAAATCTATTTTTTTTTTTCAAAAATACTGTTTTGAACAAGGTTTTGTGATTTGGATGTTTTGTCTTTTGACCCATTTTGAAAAAAAAAAGTCCAAATGCAAAGTGCACAAAATCAAGCCATTAGGATGTAGAAGAAGCCAGCATTTTTAGTAGACTGGTCCCCCAGACATCCCAGAAAAGCAATAGAGCACCTTAGGGGGCACTCACCAGGTACACATCTCACCATTGCTCCCTTGTCTCCTGAGCCCCCCCCCCCAAACCCACCCAAAGCCCACTACCCCCAACTGTACACCACTACCATAGCCCTTACAGGTGAAGGGGGCACCTATATGTGGGTACAGTGGGTTTCTGGTGAGTTTTGGAGGGCTCACAGTTTCCTCCACAAGTGTAACAGCTACGGGGGGGGGGGGGGTATAAGCCTGGATCCACCTGTCTGCAGTGCATTGCACCCACCACTGGACTACTCCATGGACCTGCACTCTGTTCTAATGGACCTGAGTATAATATCTGAGGCTAACATAGAGGCTGGCAAGTAATGTTTTAAATCACATTTTTTTTTGGGGGGGGGGAGGGGGTTAGTGACCCCTGGGGGAATAAGGAGAGGTTGTCCCTGATTCCCTCCAGTGGTCATTTAAGGCACCTTTTTGTGCCTTACTGATTATAAAAACAGGTCTAGCTCAAAATGTCTTAGTTTTAGTCCTGGACTTTTTTTTCGTTCCGTTATGGCTGAAAAACGTCCTAAGTCTTAGCTACACCCAGATCCCACCCTTAACACGCCCCTCACATGCCCCCTTGTGATTTGAATGCACTTCTGATGGACTTCATAGAAAAATGTCTAAAAATTGGTTTTGCAAATACCGATTTGGACGTTTTTTTTTGTGAGAAAAACGTCCAAATGCAGATTTATGCCACTTTTTGGTCGTTTTTCTCTTTTGAAAATGAGCTCCAGAGCAATGTATAAACTGTTATATAAATAAATAAAATGGTACTGAGCTAGATAGGTCAACTTTGGTGCTTTAAATAAAGGATTTGCATTCTCTTTAATCACTTGACGTCATGTGTCATCTGCTACTCCTTGGAACTTGTACTGAGCTAGATAGACCATAAGACCGCCCCAGTATGGTTATTCTTATCTACATTCCACCTCATCTTGTCTCCTTTGTTGTCTGTGAAGATGTTTTCTTCTTCTGCATGGAGATCCAGTGTGATGTTTCAACCACACAGATTATGGAGCTCTCATGGTTCTAAGAGTGTATTGAACCATGTGCAGCCGAACGGAAGGAGGAAGCATCAGCATGGTCTGCAAATAGGCCTGGTTTAGGAAGCACTGGTTCTGCCCTCTGTAACCATGAGAGCTAGCATTTTATGCTCCCATCACCTTGCCTCTTTCTCTGGCTCTGTCTATGCCATGTCAGATGAGCTGGTAGGGTGAGACTGGACAGAGAAGGATGAAGAAAGGTAGAGAGATGCTATGAAGGCCTAGAGGGGTTGATAGGCAGTAGAGAGAGACAGGTTGTGAAGGTTGGGTTGAGAGAGTGGACATGGGGAAGAAGGTGAAAGAAAGGTAATAGGAAGTTGGTTAGGGAATAAGAGACAGAAGAAAATAGCTGGAGGCCAGGATGGAGCACAGTTGGCAGAGGCGTAGCCAGACAACAGATTTTGGGTGGGCCTAGGCAAGAAGTGGGTGGGCACCAAGTGCTCTCCCCCCATCACCACCACCAAAAAAGTATCTCAGATGGCGGGAAAATGTTTCTTTCCGCCTTAGCAGTCTGCAGCAGGGATGCGCTGAAAACTGAGCATGCACAGGTGCCAGTATCGTGGAGAATAGCATTTTCATTATCATCAGGGGGAAATCTTCAGCTGGTGGAACTTGGGATCCCCACCAGCCACCACTAAATGTGTGCTACTGTTGGGTGGGCCTGAGCCCTAAGTGGGTGGGCCCTGGCCCACCCGTAGCTACGCCACTGACAGTTGGTAAGGGAATGAAAGGTAGAAGTGTGAAAGATGGTAGGTAAATGAGAGGTGTAAAGGGAAGACCGAGGACTAGAGAGTGAGAGATGAAGAGGAGGAGGAGGGGTAAAATGTGAATGGATGGAAAGGAAAAATAGAGAAATGGGAGAACAAAAAAAAAAAGAGATAAAAGGTCTGTATCAGAGAGAGGTAGGAGAGGAAGAAAAGAAAAGCAGAGTGAGAAAAAATGGGAAGGAGGCCCTAGGAACATAAGAACAGAAGCGGTGCCATACTAGGACAGACCAAAGGTTCATCAAGCCCAGTATCCTGTTTCCAACAGTGGCCAATTCAGGTCACAAGTACCTGGCAACATCCCAAAGCAGTACAATACATTTTATGCTGCTTATCCTAGAAATAAGCAGTGGATTTTCCAAAGTCCATCTTAATAATGGCTTATGAACTTTTCTTTTAGGAAGATATCCAAACACTTTTTAAACCCCGCTAAGCTAATCGCTTTAACCACATTCTCTGGCAATGAATTCAAGCATTTAATTACATGTTGAATGAAGAAATATTTTCTCTGATTTGTTTTAAATTTACTACTTTGTAGCTTCATTGTGTGCCCCCTGGACCTACTATTTTTGGAAAGAGTAAACAAGTGATTCACGTCTACCCATTCCACTCCACTCATTATCTCTATATATAAAAGGCACCACCAACGTTCTAAATGAAGCCTCCAGTCGGAAGTGTGAAGGGGGAGAAATATCCGGTTTCCCCATGAGTATCTGCCCCGCCCTCGCTCTCTCTGTAACACAAACAGTGAAGGAAAACACAGCAAAGCACGAAATCAAATCGCTCTCTCTGTAACAGTGAAGGACTCAGAGGGGGGAGGGGAGAGAGGGCAGAAGCCCTCACTATCTCTGTAACACAAACACAGCACAGCAGGAAACTTAACACTGAAGGACTCGACTCCGAGGGGGGAGGGGACAGAGAGGACAGACAGCACAGGGAAAGGGAGAGAGGGCAGAGGGCAGGGACACACACACTCCCACATGCACACAGAAGAAAACCTTGCTAGCCCCCGTTTCATTTGCATCAGAAACGGGGCTTTTTTACTAGTTTTATATATTTCTGTTATATCTCTCCTCAGCTGTCTTTTCTCTATGCTAAAGAGCCCTAACTGCTTTAGCCTTTCCTCATAGGGAAGTTGTTCCATCCCCTTTATCATTTTCGTCACCCTTCTCTGTATCTTTTCTAATTCCACTATATCTTTCTGCAGGGCCGTGCTAACACGGTAAGCGAGGTAAGCATGGCAGGGGGGCGCTTCCCTCTGGGGGGCGCCGCCACACCATGCTCACCTCGCTCGCCCTCCCGCAACATCCCGTTTCTTTTCTTTTTAAATTTACCTCCGTGGTGGCGGTTCCGGCAGCGCAGCGTCAGGGAAGGAGGCGGCACTCCCGACGTCTAGCCTTCCCTTCGCTGTGTTCCGCCTTCTTCTGACATCAAGGATGACGTCAGAAGAAGGCGGAACACAGCGAAGGGAAGGCTAGACGTCGGGAGCGCCGCCTCCTTCCCTGATGCTGCGCTGCCGGAACCGCCACGGAGGTAAATTTAAAAAGAAAAAAAAAGAAAAGTGTTGTTGGGGGGAGAGAAGAGGGCGAGCAGTTGAACAATGGGAGTGGGAGGGCAGGGGAGAAACGAGAGCATGGATGCGAAGGGGGGGGGGGAGAGAAGAGGGCGGGCCAGGCTGGGACATGGGAGCGAGAGGAGAGAGAGGAGCATGGATGCGAGGGGGGGTCATGGAAGGGAGAGAGGGGAATTGCTGGATAGGGATTAATGGAGGGGGCAGGGGACAGAGGAGCATGGATGAGCATGGATTGGGAGGGCAGGGCTCAGGGAGAGAGGGGAATTGCTGGAAAGGGATGAATGGAGGGGGCAGGGGACAGAGGAGCATGGATGGGCATGGATTGGGAGGGCAGGGCTCAGGGAGAGAGGGGAATTGCTGGAAAGGGATGAATGGAGGGGGCAGGGGACAGAGGAGCATGGATGGGCATGGATTGGGATGGCAGGGCTCAGGGAGAGAGGGGAATTGCTGGAAAGGGATGAATGGAGGGGGCAGGGGACAGAGGAGCATGGATGGGCATGGATTGGGAGGGCAGGGCTCAGGGAGAGAGGGGAATTGCTGGATAGGGATGAATGGAGGGGACAGATGGGCATGGGTGGATATGGATTGCAGGGCAGGGCTCAGGGAGAGAGGGGAATTGCTGGATAGGGATGAATGGAGGGGGCAGGTGACAGAGGAGCATGGATGGGCATGGATTGGGAGGGCAGGGCTCAGGGAGAGAGGGGAATTGCTGGATAGGGATGAATGGAGGGGACAGATGGGCATGGGTGGATATGGATTGCAGGGCAGGGCTCAGGGAGAGAGGGGAATTGCTGGATAGGGATGAATGGAGGGGGCAGGTGACAGAGGAGCATGGATGGGCATGGATTGGGAGGGCAGGGCTCAGGGAGAGAAGAGAAATTGCTGGACATAGAGGGGAGGGAAGAGAGATGAAGGAGATGAAATGAGGGAAAAGGAAGAGAGGAGAAAAACTGCACATGGATGAAGAAAATAGGCAGAAGCTGAGGACCAGAAATGAAGAAGAAAGGAGGAAAGGAAAGAAATAAATGGAAAGGAAGCCCTGGAAACGGAGTTAAGAGGACAGATAGCAGCAGAATCAGATACTGGGCCAGCATGATCAGAAAAAGAAAGTCACCAGACAACAAAGGTAGAAAAAAAATCATTTTATTTTCATTTTAGTGTTTGGAATATGTCCACTTTGAGAATTTACATCTGCTATCTTATTTTGCAATGTATAGCAATTTGTTTCTAAGAATATTGCTGACAATTCTTGTCAGTGTGGCAAGTGGTGAGCGATCATTTTCACGGGGGGGGGGGGGGGGGACGCCGCCACCGCCGCCAACTGATAGTCTGCAGGGGGGGCGCCAACTGATAGGCTGCAGGGGGGCGCCAGAGACCCTAGGCACGGCCCTGTCTTTGTGAGATGCAGCAACCAGAATTGCACACATTATTCAAGGTGCAGTCGCACCATAGAGCAATACAAGGGCATTGTAACTTCCTCATGTTTGTTTTCCATGCCTTTCCTAATAATACCTAGAATTCTATTTGCTTTCTTTGCTGCTACTGCACACTGAGACAGAGGGTTTCAACGTATCATCAACAATGGCACCTAGATCCTTTCCTGGTCGGTGACGCCTAACGTGGAACCTTGCATCATGTAGCTATAAGTCGAGTTCCTCTTTCCCACATGCATCACTTTGTACTTGCTCACATTAAACGTCATCTGCCATTTGGATGTTCTGTCTCCCAGTCTCGTTAGGTCCTCTTGCAATTTTTCATAATCCTCTTGCGATTTAACAACTTTTAATAACTTTGTGTCGTCAGCAAATTTAATTACTTCACTAGTTATTCCCATATCCAGATCATTTATAAATATGTTAAAAAGCAGTGGTCCCAGTACAGACCGCTATGGAACACCACTGTCTACCCTTCTCCATTGAGAATACTGACCATTTAACCCTACTCTCTGTTTTATATCTTTTAACCAGTTTTTAATCTACAATAGAACACACTACCTCCATGACTTTCTAATTTCCTCTGGAGTCTTTTATGAGGTACTTTGTCAAGTGCCTTTTGAAAATCCAGATACACAATATCGACCGGCTCACCTTTATCCATATGTTTGTTCACCCCTTCAAAGAAATGTAGTAGATTGATGAGGCAAGATTTCCCTTCACGAAATTCATGTTGGCTTTGAGGTGTATTTTCAAAGCACTTAGACTTACAGAGTCCCACAGGATATTATGGAACTTTATAAGCCTAAATGCTCTGAAAATCTGCCTCTTTGTCTCATTAATCCATGCTTATGCATATGCTCTATAATCTTGTTCTTTATAATAGTCTCTAACATTTTGCCTGGCACCAACGTCAGGCTCACCAGTCTGTAATTTCACAGATCACCTCTGGAACTCTTTTTAAAAATTGGCATTACATTGACCACCCTCCAATCTTCTGGTACCTTGCTTGATTTTAAAGATAAATTACATATTACTAACAATAGTTCTGCAAGTTTATTTTTCAATTCTATCAATACGCTGGTATATATACCATCCGGTCCAGGCGGTTTACTACTCTTCAATTTGTCAAAGTGCCCCATTACATCTTCCAGGTTTACAGAGATTTGATTCCATTTCTCTAACTCTTCAGCACTAAATACCATTTCTGGCACTAGTATCTCTTCCACATCTTCCTCGGTGAAGACTGAAGCAAATAATTCATTTAATCTCTCCACTATGGCCTTGTCTTCCCTGAGTGCCCCTTTTACCCTTCAGTCATCTAGCAGTCCAACCAATTCTTTTGTTGACTTCTTGCTTTTAATATACCTGAAAAAGATTTTTTACTATGTGTTTTTGCCTCCAACATAATCTTCTTTTCAAAGTTTCTCTTTGCCTTCCTTATCAGTGCTTTGCATTTGACTTGCCATTCCTTATGCTGTTTCCTGTTATTTTCCATCAGATCCTTCTTCCATATTCTGAAGGATTGTCTTTTAGCTCTAATAGCTTCCTTCACCTCACTTTTTAACCATGCCGGCTGTCGTTTAGTCTTCCTTCCTCCTTTTTTAATACATGGAGTATATTTGGCCTGGGCTTCCAGGATGGTATTTTTGAACAGCCTCCATGCCTGGTATAAGATCAAAGAAAGGGAAATGTGATGTTGCAGCTTGGCCTGGCATCTCTAATGCATAACTTTTATATTTTATCTATTGTGCCCTTCTGTGTAACTTTAGTTCCTTTTCTTTGTTCTTTCATAATTCTCCTCCTACTCTTGTGTTTGTTTTATCTATCAAGTTTTATTTTTATAGGTGCCAGTTCTGTGGGTGCTGAGAACCTTCATTATTGAGCAGGCTCCTTCATTGTGTCCAGAGCAGGGGCGTATCTGCTATGGGGCCATGGGAGCCAGGGCTGCTGTAGATTTGGCCCTGGACCCCCCTACCGATGACCCTCGCAACCCCCCATCTCACCACCAACCTGCCATCGCCATCCTTTGCTGGCGGGGGACCCTAACCCCCGCCAGCCGAAGTTGTCTTCCTTCGTTCGTTTGGGTTTCTTCTTTCTGAGTCTGACTCTGACGTCCTGCATGTACAAGCAACCAAACCTCCACAAATATCCGCCTGGACCGTCAATGCCACTACATCAAAGCTCTATTTCAACAAGGCTTCATGCAACTGTCCTGGGGATCCTTCAGAGCCATACTCCCATCCACCAAGACAGTATTCTTCTTAATCACCGCAGAGACCACAGCATCCACTATCAAATGACGCAAGGGTTCCCAATCCTGATCTGGAATTGGGCCAAATGAAAGGGAGCATCTGGAACATTCCACTGGGTCTGAATGTTATCCCTAAGATCCTAGTGCATTGGGAATGACTTGGAGGACCTCTAGATTCCCTTCAAGAGAGGATCTACTGTCAAAGGAGCCTCCTCAGGGGCATCTTCAAACTCCTGCAGCTCTTCCCGGTAGAAATTCCAGACAACCAAGGAGTCCTCACCCAGGGGCAAATCCTTCATACATGGTTCCTCTGCTGAAGCTGGTTCTAGACCCATCAAGCCCTCCGCAGCCCAATCCAGATCCTTTGTGGAAGGAGAGGAGGCAGCCTCCACAAGGTCCTCCTCTTCCAAATCCACGTGATGTCGTTTAGCAGAGTTACCAGATAAGGGCTCTGGAGGAGGCCCCTGCTGACCCACATGAGAAGCATCTCTGTGCAGGCAAAATGCCCTGTATGCTGCCAGAATGGGGGGGGGGGGGGGATCTACCTCAGAGGGACCAGGCAGTACCAGCTAGGAAGAGATGCAGTGGCGGTGGTGGTAGTAGGGGAAACATAGAACTGACACTGGGTTAAGTAAAGTGAGATTTGATTATGCTCTCCTGATGCGCCAGCACCTGCTAAATGCTGCTGCCCTAGGCAGTTGCAGGGCACATACACCTTAAATAAAAGGTAGAGATCCTTGAATGCAAAACCCTAGATTCTCTCCAATTCCTCTGGATTCTGCAATGTGAAACCGCAAGTTGCTTAAAATAAAAAGGATAATGAAGGGATATCACTACTACCTTAACTTGTAACATGCACACAGCAACTTGGGCCACCTGCCTATCAGTGCAGTGCCTATGTTAGATTTAGGTTTTCATACACTTGAATGCAGAGGCTTTATCCTCTGCAAGGGCTCAAAGCATGCCTAGGAAGCCAGTGAGTGTATAATCATTGCCATTCCATGCATAGACTGGCTGAACTTCTTCCAGACCAACCTCAGCTTCCCGGGGAGTCCTTCAGAAGGCTAAGCAAAATCATTAGCAAAAAAACATTAATTCCACAGCCACACTCAGGGCTAGTGTAAAAAAATATAACCTCCTCCAAAGGCCAAGAGAGAACCCACTAGCTGTTTATACTGTATGCAGAGGGAAAGGGGAATGTTTTCCAAATTCTAGTGCAGCAGCAGCAGCAGCCATGTGACATGCCTCCCACCGCACTCCAATTACTCTGTTATCAGCACCTGCTAGCCAGACCAGCATGCCCATTAAGGATGCCAATCGTGTTTTGTAACCCACCTCTCTTTTCAAGGATACTGACACAACCCTACACCCAGAATTTAAACAAAGTAGCATGCAGTCTGGCTGAAGAGCTCACTCATACATAAAGAAACAAATGACAGTTAATGATAGGGGCTACTTATATGCTCAGTATGGAGGATTTAGAAAACTGTAAAGATATAATACTAGCATAAATATATATAATCCTAGCAACTGATGAAAAAAGCCACATGTTAGACTTCATGACTTCCTATCCTAATAGTACTACTACTACTACTTATCATTTCTATAGCGCTACTAGACGTACGCAGCGCTGTACACTTGAACATAAAGAGTCAGTCCCTGCTTGACAGAGCTTACAATCTAATTAGGACAGACAAACAGGACAAATAAGAGGATAAGGGAATTACTAAGGTGGGGATGATAAAATAAGGGTATTGAACAAGTGAGTAAGGGTTAGGAGTTAAAAGCAGCATCAAAAAGGTGGGCCTTTGGCCTAGATTTGAATAGGCCAGAGGATGGAGCTTGACGGACCAGGTCAGGAAGTTTATTCCAGGAATATGGTGTAGCAAGATAGCTTGAATAGTTCATTCAAATGGAAGCCAGTACCATGGTCTGACCACTTCCAACTGTATGTCAAGCTTAACCAGACATAAGTCATCCAAACTCATCTCCACCAGATGTAAAATCAATGAGGACACTTTTTCTGGTCTGAGCTAACAGATTCCCTCACTACTGCATCTCTTACACATGGTTCGATCAAATCTCACTAGGACACCAAGGTGAAAGCCATACTAGACAAAATGACTCCATTTACCACTAAAAAGGTCAAGACATCCAGAAATTTGCCATAGTATAGAGAGGAACTATCCATCCTAAAAAAGGAATGTCGACGCCTTGAAAAGCAATGGAGAAAGAACAAAGATACTACTGATAAATCCAAATGGAAGTCAGCCTTCCGATGCTCCAAAAAGAAAGTAGCAGACTCAAAACACTAATACTATAGCAGCCTAATAGGTCAAGATGATCTTAACAACAAAAACAATTTCTCCTTAGTTAAAACACTAGCTTCCACTAATAAGGATGAACATTCACAGAAAACACGTCCCACTGCCCAAGACCTAGCTGATCATTTCACAAACAAGATCATCCAAATTAGGTCCAAGATTTTCAGCTCTCTATTCCCCGTTCTTCAAGTCACAATATGGAACTCTCTACCTATTCCCAACAGAACAGAAAACAGCTACATCAACTTCAGGAAGAGGCTAAAAACCTCTCTCTTTTCCAGAGCCATAGCGAGGGGAGCTGACACCCGGGGCGGGTTGCCGCTGCGCACCCCCCCCCCCCCCCGAGTGCAGCACGGCGCACCCTCCTCCCGCTGGAGCGCACCCCCCCCCCCCCCCGGAGCGCATACCTGCGGCGAGGAACGGGCGGGAGGGCCGATCCGCCCCGACTGCACATTGCTGGAGTGTGTCGGCTCCGCGCTGGTTCACTGCTCTGTCCCGGAACAGGAAGTAACCTGTTCCGGGGCAGAGAGGGCAGTGCACCAGCGTGGAGCCGACACCCCCCAGCGGCGTGCACCAGGGGCGGACCGCCCCCCCCTTCCTACGCCACTGCTCTTCTCAAAAGACTGCTTCACAACAATCCAGCATGACTTCTACCTCCTTGTATCATCCATTATCCTTTCATGCATTACACCAATGGTCTCTAATGTTTCTCATACCTCACACTAACACTATTTGCTTTTGTCTCACCTAGAATGTAAAGCGCACTGAAACCTGGAAAGGGGATTTTAGTGGTATACAAGAATTGATTTGAATTGACTAAAGCTAATTTTGAATTAAAGCAAATACTATAACTGGGGGTGCTTGACTTTTTATAAGGGCTAACATAGCTCATTTTATCTCAGTAAGAGGGCTGGGGTGGGAGTCCCCCACTGAGTTTACTGAAACACGGCTGGCCTTTTCAGCGATTTGAAACTCTGCAGGGGGTCATATTTCTAGATTGGGCAGAAGCTGTCAACCCTACCTCCCTATTGAGAGGCAGGAAAATAGTTGGGGGTATCCTCCCATCCAACCTCTTCTTCACCAGTAGGGCCTAGAAAACTAACAGCTCTGCAGTGTATATATATATATGGCAGTAGGGAACAAGACATCATTCATAGACCAGCTTTGACCATAGGAAGGAAAAATATAGTAGGCTAGAAAAAAGAGCTCCAGAGGCCAGAGTGGCTGCACCATGGTGTTTTTAATTAAGAAGAGCAGGTGACATGTGATCAAAATAACTCCTAATAGGAAATAATTACAGATTTAATTAAACGCTGAAAATTGTGTGTGGGGAGCGGGGGTCAGGTATTTACAGAACTGCAAATGAACAAAGTGAATAAAAAAGATCATTTATAGCAGCGCTTCCCAAACCGTGCATCGCAGCAAACTCACAGGGATGTTGCGGAGGGAGATCCATAGACACCGATTGGTGTCCTGCTCCTTTGTGCCAGGACCCAGATTATCACGTTAACGCATTGACTCTGCTCGGGTCCTTCTTCCTGTCAAAGGGCTGAGCTACTGAGGTGGTGTTGGAAAGGCAGTCATGCACCCATGACCCAGAAGTGATCACAAAGGTACAAGCCCGCGGCACTCCGGGTCCGGTGCAAGGCAGAAGAGGCTGTGAGCATTGTAGCCATGAATGGGTGGCCCATTGAGTTGAAAAAGTTGCAGCACCATTTTGTGCTATGCTCAAGAGGTTGCTGGGTCAGGCATATGCGAATCAATGCAAGAGAGGAGGCCTGCCAAGAGTACGCTGAGCACACCCACAATCCTAGAGGGGCCAGCAGACCCAGGACACCTTGGCAAGGTATGTGCCTGCAGAGGCAGGAAACACTGTAGGGCTGGTGACTGGACTCTGCCTCTTGTTTTAACCTTCATGTTAGGTGGCAGCCAGTCAAAGGCAGGAACTGGTATAGGAAATGGCCTGGGTGCAGAGAGCAGCAAGTACAAGGCAGCTCTTTCAGGGGATTAAAGGCACACCCATACATTTTTCATATATGGCATGTAGTATACTCTTGTCTGTTGCTATCTAGTTTATATTTAGGAAACATTCCATATTTTAACTTAACCTTCCCCCTCCCCCTCGTTTTTGGTATATCGTGCCTATTTGGATCCATCTTCAGACTACATTACCTCTATGGTTACCCTCCAATTTACTTTTGAACACATTTTACACTACAAGGTTAGTGCACACTTGCTTATCCATTTGATCTGCTCCTTTTGGAGGAGTAGCCTAGTGTTAGTGCAGTGGACTTTGATCCTGGGGAACTGAGTTCAATTCCCACTGCAGCTCCTTGTGACTCTGGGCAAGTCACTTAACCCTCCATTGCCCCTGGTACAAAATAAGTACCTGAATATATGTAAACTGCTTTGAATGTAGTTGCAAAAACCTCAGAAAGGCAGTATATCAAGTCCCATTTCCCTTTCCCCCTTTCCCTTATGACATCACAATATCAGAAGTGAGCCAAGTATCGGGCAATTAAGCCATTGTGACATCACTGACGAGGTTGGCTCTTATTGGTGGAATGAGTGGAGGAGTAGCCTAGTGGTTAGTGCAGTGGACTTTGATCCTGGGGAACTGAGTTCAATTCCCACTGCAGCTCCTTGCAACTCTGGGCAAGTCACTTAACCCTCCATTGCCCCTGGTACAAAATAAGTACCTGAATATATGTAAACCGCTTTGAATGTAGTTGCAAAAACCTCAGAAAGGCAGTATATCAAGTCCCATTTCCCTTTCCCCCTTTCCCTTATGACATCACAATATCAGAAGTGAGCCAAGTATCGGGCAATTAAGCCATTGTGACATCACTGACGAGGTTGGCTCTTATTGGTGGAATGAGTGGAGGAGTAGCCTAGTGGTTAGTGCAGTGGACTTTGATCCTGGGGAACTGAGTTCAATTCCCACTGCAGCTCCTTGTGACTCTGGGCAAGTCACTTAACCCTCCATTGCCCCTGGTACAAAATAAGTACCTGAATATATGTAAACCGCTTTGAATGTAGCTGCAAAAAACTCCGAAAGGCGGTATATCAAGTCCCATTTCCCTTCCCTTATTGTTTCTATAGTGCTACTGGACAAATACAGCTGTACACTAAATATGTGCTGGCACAATTTAGTTTACTCTAAAGCAGGGCCTAGTGTTTTCTTAAGCTTCTGTTGGGAGCTTGTTTTTCATTAATTGGGTGTTGTCAGGCCAGCACTGGCAGGGAAGACGGCAGAGTTCGGGTAGTCCTTTCACTTTAGGCTGCCCTTTCCTGTTCATTATAGAGTTTTCTCTCATGTTCTGGGGCGACGAAACAGTGTGACAAGGTGGTGGCCGTAGCTAGAAGATTGCTAGGCTGTATAGAGAGAGGTGTGACCAGCAGAAGAAAAGAGGTTTTAATACCCCTGTATAAGACATTGGTGAGGTCCCACCTGGAGTACTGTGTTTAGTTTTGGAGGCTGTATCTTGTGAAGGATGTGAAAAAAATGGAAGGGGTGCAAAGGAAAGCTACGAGAATGGTATGGGATTTGCGTTACAAGACGTATGAGAGACTTGCGGACCTGAACATGTATACCCTGGAGGAAAGGAGAAACAGGGGTGATATGATACAGACATTCAAATATTTGAAAGGTATTAATCTGCAAATGAACCTTTTCCGGAGAGGGGAAGGCGGTAGAACAAGAGGACATGAAATGAGATTGAAGGGGGGCAGACTCAAGAAAAATGTCAGGAAGTATTTTTTCACGGAGAGAGTGGTGGATGCTTGGAATGCCCTCCCGCTGGAGGTGGTGGAGAGGAAAATGGTAACGGAATTCAAACATGCGTGGGATAAACATAAAGGAATCCTCCTCAGAAGGAAGGGATCCCCAGAAGCTTAGCCGGCGGTGGGAGGCAGGGATAGTGCTGGGCAGACTTATATGGTCTGTGCCAGAGCCGGTGGTGGGAGGCTTCAATCCCTGTTTCTGTTCCAATCGGCCTTGATCTAGTGACTGAATAAAATGCTTCAGTTGGCAGTGCGCAAATGTGTCACCCCATTGAATTGTATCTGCACCCAACAGTTGATCTAAAGATTTAATTTTCCCACTTTCATCTAGTACGTCTTCCAGACATTCCAAACCTCTCTCTGCCCATCGCTGAAAAACTGGGTTTTCTATACCTGCTGTAAAGGTTGGGTTTCCTCTAATTGTTAATAATTCTGTTACTCCTCTCCCCATCTTCAATCTGTTCCCCAAGAATTGCCACGCTCTCCTAAGCGATTTTAGTAGTAAGTTATTCCTGTGTATCTCCGGGATCTGCGGCGTTTCTAATTGTATCAGGGATTCCAATCGCCACGGACCAAAGTATTCCTGTTCTAACGCTAATGGTGTATACCATGTCGTTCCAAATATCCAGTCCCTCACATGTCGCATTAAACAAGCCATATTGTATAACTTCAAGTCTGGTAATCCCAGCCCTCCCTGTTGCCAGTTACCCATCATGAACTGTTGTTTCATCTTAGCTTTCTTATTGGCCCAGCAAAATTGCATTACCATCTTAGTGAATGTTTTCAGATCTTTACCCATTATACATATTGGTATGGTCTGCATAACATACAACCATCTAGGTAGGATCACCATACGAATTAGGCATATTCTACCCATCAGCGACAACTGCAACTGACTCCAACTTGCGAGTTGGTGTCTAGTCTGAGTCAACAGCATCTTAATGTTAAGTGAGTATAATTCTACCACATCTGGCGTCAACTGTATACCCAAGTATCGAAACGATTTAGTTGCTCTTCTCAATGGAAACGTTCCCTGCCAAGTCGCTGTATTCTGTATATTACTAACCAATGCTTCTGATTTCTCCAGATTTAGTTTGAACCCAGAATAGGTTCCAAATTCTTTAAACACTTCCAGTAATGCTTGTAAGGACTCTTCTGGGTTTGTAAGTATAACTAATAAATCATCTGCAAAGGCAGCCAATTTGAATTCCTGTTTCCCCAACACCACTCCTCTTATGGCCGGCATATCCACAATATCTCTAATCAGGGGGTCTAAGTATAAAGCAAAAAGAAGTGGCGATAGGGGACACCCTTGCCTAGTTCCTCTTTGTATTTCAAAAGCCTCCGAGCAATTATCATTGACCGTTATTCTAGCTTGCGGGGATGTGTATAGTGTTTTGTGTATGGTTTTAAAGAAAGCCGTGTAAAGTATTTCCCAGCTCTTGCTTCTCTCCACTCATTTCAGTCAAGGGCTTCGATCGCAAAGAGACGACAAAATCTCCACC
Organism: Microcaecilia unicolor; assembly: GCF_901765095.1. NCBI lineage: Eukaryota > Metazoa > Chordata > Amphibia > Gymnophiona > Siphonopidae > Microcaecilia > Microcaecilia unicolor. Next base: position 168,422,314 of record NC_044041.1, on the reverse strand, counting down.
TCAGGCAGTGGTCTTCATTAATTTTTTTTTTATTTACTTGGGGCCAATCTGGATCCAAATGAGCTGAGGGAAAGCCACCAACTATCTTCCCATGTGAGGCTGCAACACTGCTGACCAGTGAAATGTCAATGGTATCCATACCGTCCAGCACGTCCTTCAGACTTTTCATTGGGGATGTCCTCAAGGAGTTGAGTATTTCCAAATGCATTTTCTTCTATTGAGAAATGCCTTGTCCTTCAAGTCCATGGCTCCTCCGCCCAGCCACTTCCCTCTTTCTATCACAAGCTTGGGTATGAAGGCTAGGAGTAGCAAAAAACAAAACAAAAAAAAAAAGACATATCCCAAAATGACTATGGGGGCCACACCAGATGTCTCCAGGGGACACCACTGGCCTTGCATTGAAGAACACTGACCTAATGAGTAAAAGCCAGGATTAAAGCCCTTGCACCAGCAAATACACACAAGCCCCATTAGCATTCCACAGGGAATCCCTCTATTGTCCTGAATACAGCAAACCAGCCAAAGGAAAAAGAATTTCAGTGCTTCCTGGCCAATGAAAACAGTTACTTACCTCTAACAAAGATTCTCTGTTGACAGCAAAATAGGTGCTGTTGCCACACAGCACCAGGCTATCTGCTTGTAAAGCCCAGGAAACCCCACAAGAATTTTCAGGGAATGTGCAGGGGAATGTTCTACATTTTTAATGTCACATTGTACCACAGTTCAAGTCAACTAAGGAAGAGGAGGATCATGTGAATGCATCAAGACGCATAGTTCCATCAAATCCCCTTGACAAGTATGGAAGTCCTCTTTCTCCAACAGGAAAGCTGGATGAAGCATACATGTGGAGAGAACATGAGGGTTGGGGTGGGAGAGTTGCAAAGATAGTTTGGGGGGTGGAAGAGTCAAGAACCTATAATGCAGCAGCTATACCTACTTCTCACACACAAATGCATCGAGCCATTTCTTTTGGGGGGGGGGGCAGCTTATCACTCTGGACACCCCAAATGTGGCACATTTTCAAGCTAGGTCTCTTCACTGTCCCCCTCTCAAGTTTCATCCCATTCTATTTTCAGTTATTTTGCCCCCCAGACAGATGTCAACCTCTTGTCTAATTTTTTTTCCAGTTTCCACTGGGTTGGAAAGAGGGCAATATGGACTCCAGTGTATTGGCTGAACACTAGTTCCAGGGTCTGCTGGTTTGGCTGGCTGGGGTTCCCAAACCCCATCAGCAGAAGCCTTCTCTAGAACTGTTCGCTGTCACACTGTCTGCCCTGCTCCCTGCTCCCTCCCCCCCTCCCCCGGCTTGGTTGTAATGAAATTGAACATTGTACATGCTCAATTTCACTAAAACCGAGCATGTGCGAAGGGGGGTGGGAGAAGCAGGGTAGGCAGCACGGCAACAAACAGCACTGGACGAAGGTTTCTGCTGACAGGGCTTGGGGACCCCCGCCAGTCAAGGTATGTGGGGTTTTGGCGAGGGGGGGGGAGGGCATAAGGGAGGTGGGGCAAAAAGTGCCACCTCCCCACTTTGGGATCAGGGACCCCACCCCCAAATTGAGGTCTGGCTACATGCTTGATTAGCTCACAAAGGAAGAAACATAACACCAAAAATTAAGTAGCTTATCTTTACTTTATCCAAAAATGACCATGCTTCAGTATGAAACAAGTTTTACAAAATTTATAAGCAGCTAGGAATGTGGCATCCATGCTTCATTTATGTTCCCTTCCAGCCCTGTATTTTTGACTGAGAGCAATCTTAAAACAACCCAAGCAGCTTCCCTACTTGGGTGCTGCAGATGCCATTCAAGTAACTGCAGACAGGACAGCAAATCACAACTCAAAACATAGCCCCCCTCCCCCCATGTAAAAAAAATATATATTTTTGAAACCTTCCCTTTCACATACTCTTTCAGCAGTCTGTGCTACTTTCCAATGATAGAAATTGTTCCCACAGTGTACTAGAGTCCAAGAAGAAAAACTGTAGCTCCCATCAGTATACCCAGTCTACACTACCCCAGGAAGGACTTATGCTTTAAATCAGTCCTTGTGGATATAAGGATGAGAATATGAGGAATTAACTGAGCAGCAGTTCAAATATACAGACACAGCAGGCTCTGGCTCCATTTCACAGCATGTGCTTTTCCAGCTTGAGGCATTAGCTCTTGGCTGAAGGGCTTTCCCAGATGAGATGGTCTTTTGCTATGGCAGGAAACTCCTGTACTATTCTTGTTGTAGCGTTCATATCCAGGTTCAGCAGCGGAACTCACAACAGAGAGGAGGATACTGGGGGAGAAATAAATAAAAACAAAAAAACAAGAGTTAGTTTGAGGGGTATAAAGGTAACACACTATACCAGCAGAGTTCTGAACACAGGGCCGCCAAGAGACACGACGGGGCCTGGGGCAAGACTGCCCCTCCCACCTGTGCCACCGCCCCCCCCCCCCCCCCCCCCACTCCACACATACTTGTCCCACCCCCCAACATTCGGGCCACTCACTCCTGCGTGCCAGGACCAGAACAACTGCATTAACATGATATCCCAGGTCACCCGGGTTATCGTGTTAATGCAATCATCCAGGTCCCGGCCGGCATGCAGAAGCAGGAGAGAGACAGACCTGGAAGAAGCTTGTCAGTGCCGGGTCCCCCTTGGAGGTTGGGCCTGGGGAATATTGCCCCCACCCTCAACATCCCTACCTGAACCCCTGTAAAAAGCTAAGAGTCCAATTTACTGTATACAATAAAATCTCAACCCAATAAAGGAACTTAGGAAAAAAAATTTCAAATCAAAATTTTCTTCTAGCTACAGAGCAATACTGATGCTTAACCCTCCTTCCAACATGATGAGCATGAGAGAGAGAATTCGTGCCCTGGAAAGTCAGTCCACATGGCGCCTTATCAGTCAGGAGGATAATATGGAGCACTAGCAAATGCAGAAGTGGCCATAAGGAGCATCATTACTGAGGAAATTCTCAGCTTTCTTAGTAGGATCAATTTAAATTTATAAAGAATCTTTTTTTTTTGGGGGGGGGGGGGGGAGGAGGGGTAGCAGAGAGGCTACTGCTTGGTGTGAGGATGTGACAAGGCTGTTTGTGTGGCTGGGTAGGCGATGGAGAGAGACCTTAGGCTGTGGTTGCTGGGAGTGGGTAGACTAGGGGTTAAAACTGCAACTGCTGGGGGAAGGTGGACAATGAAGAAAGGTTACGGATGCATCTTTGGGGAGTAGGTGGGTGCATCACCCCACCACCCAACCTTAGCAGCTATAGCTTTTCCCCCCCATTGACAGCCTAAAGCCTCTCTCCACTGCCGGATATGCTGCAGGTGGGTGGGCGATGGGGAGAGCTGCAGCCTCTTATCCCTTCCTTCTTTGTGACTTTAGGGGCCTTTTTACTAACGTTTAGTGCACGCTAACACAATCGGCACGTGCTAAACGCTAATAAGCCCATTTTATACCTATGGGCTTATTAGCATTTACCATGCACTAATTCTGGTTAGCTCACGCTAGACTTTAGTAAAAAGAGCCCCATAATAAATAACTTACTGTGCATCACCTTGATCACATTAAAAATGAAATTTTTATTTATGCACATTTATAAATTGCACAGTCATTCCAAATCTGGCTCCCAGATCCTAAGAAACTTTGTCAAGCAAGCCCTGCCCTAAACCATCTCTTTGAGCCTTGAGAAATCCATCTCCACCCCTTCATCACAGTGACCCATTCTGCAGAAGTCATTTGTTCCTCATTTTAAGATGTCTGTTAAAATGTCTCCAGAGTTGGAAGTCATAGTGTATCTAAGAGGGACTGCCCCACAGCAATTGCTTCATCTTTACCTATTGTTTAGTGGGAACCATCATTCAGTCTAATAGACGTCTCAATTGTGCAACACCAAAGTAGTTTTTAAACTCCAGAGTGTCATTACTTCCAAATTCACTGGTCTCGGACTTTTCAGAGCTACCTAGGTGGCCTTCTATTCCATATAAACCTATTTAAATTATCTTTGAATCTATTTGAAAATAACAAGGGGGATTCCAATGGGTATTCACTAGAAGAAGTAATGGAATTTTGGTAAAATATCTCCATGTTATAACCGCTACTATTCTCCCCATCCACAAGGTTTATTCAGACCACTGCTACAGGTTCCTAGCCAGTGACAAAATAAAAGTGGGAGTACAGTGAAGCTCCAGATGCCCATTTAAGTAGGAAAAATCTTTTGATGAAGGTGCATATGCACTCCAGTATCATAATATTCAAGGCCTTTTAGTCACGTTAATCTTCAATCCTGAAACCCAACTAAACTCTCTCGGCTCTCAGCATAGATTTTCCAAGGTTTTAATCGCTAATAAAAAGGGAGACTATTACATCATCTGCAAATAAGGAAATGTTATACTCCTCCTTCCCAACAGTTATACCTGTTATGTTCAGGCACTTCCTCACTTTACATACAAGATGCACAATAAAGCAAATACTAGCGGGGAGAATGGGAAGCCTTGGCTTATTCCTCTCCTTAACTGGACTTCTTCAGAGATTAGCCCATTTACTCTAACATTGCCTGAACCTGCAGGCAGAAAAAAAAGTGTTAGCCCCCCTGTCCCATCTTTTTCTCCTCACCTTACAAGAGAAAAAGAGCCAACTGACTATCAAAGGCATTTTCAGCCTCCACTGACAGCAGCATCATTGGCATCTCTCTCCTTTAAGAAAGACTGATCAGGTTTAATAAATTTTCTAGTATCTACAGCCTGCCTCCCTGGAATAAAAGCTGAACAAATCAGGGTGCATAAGCAGTTGAAATCCACTGCAGCTTACTGGCCAAAACATTTGGCTAGAATTTTTCTATTAATAATAAAGGTATGGCTGGGTCCTTTCCCTCCTTAGGTATTACTATAATTACTCCCCTCCCTTTAAAATAAGTGAGCAGTTTATTTTGGTGTGGTGGGGGATGTCTACAATGGATTGGAAAATATTTTGTAAAAATTTGACTAGAAACCATCTATCCCAGGGGGCCTTCAACCTTAACAGTCTTCTACCTCCACCACTAAAAACCCTTCTAACAATGTTAGCAGCTGTACTTGATCCAAATAACTATCCAACTTATCTGCATTTGTGTAAAGCTCTTGATAAAACTGTGCAAACGTCATCATCAATAGCTTTAGGATCTCTGAGAAACTACCTTTTCCCCATTTCTGTAGTTTCTTCTTTAACTAGCCGTTGAGCCCGTTAAAACGGGCTACTATTGGAATGGGGGTTTTCCAAGACCCCCCCCCCCCCCCGAGGTCACCGCTGCCCCCTCCCCTCCCCCCCAAGGTCACCACTACCGGTACCCCCCCTCCCCCGGAGTCGTCGCCGCCGCCGCCACCCCTCCACCTGGCCCGGGCCCTCTGTTCGCTATTAATTCAACTTACATCGCCACAGCACGCAGATCAGCTGAGCTCCCGTCGGCCTGGCCTTCCTTCTCTGCCTGTGTCCCGCCCTTGTGTGACGTACCGTCGGCGAGAGCGGGACACAGGCAGGGAAGGAAGGCCGACCGGAGCTCAGCTGATCTGCATGCTGTGGCGATGTAAGTTGAATTAATAGCGAACAGAGGGCCCGGGCCGGGTGGAGGGGTGGCGACCTCGGGGGGGGGGGGGGCGCATTTTCCCTTTCTGTCCCGCCCTCGTCATCACGTATTGACGCGGGGGCGGGACAGAGAGGGAAGTCTCTACTGCGCATCTGCGAGTGAGTTCGGTCACTCGCCGTTTATATCTTTGATTTTTGGGCTAAAAATGTCCCCGCACTATTGCTTTATTCAAAAAAAACATCTTTGTTTAGCTAGCTGCCAAGTCACCCTCATTCCTGTAGCAGTTTACAGATTGTTTGATGTTTTTGACTGAAATGTTTCAGCCTTTTCTCTTTGCTGCCCATACTATTAACCTTCTCCATAAACGGTTCATACAATCCCAAACTGTTACATGGAGGGAGACTTCTTCGTTATCAGTAATGCTAAAGTACCTCCTACATCTCTACGGCCTTGCATCTCTCCCTGTCTAACAATATACAATCATTTACCTTCCATGCTGAACCCTTGCCTTTGCTTCCTCCAAGTCCAGGATAATAGATACTGGAGCACCCCGCTGAAACTATCCTAAGCCCAAATGGGACACCTTTTGACATTGGTGATTCAAGAAGGCACGTTAAGGTCTTATGATTTGCAGATGATATATCTGTTGGCAGATAAGGACCACCTGCAAATGCAGTTGACAAAGTATCAGGCTGGTAAAGACTTTTAGAATTCTCAACAGCAATAAAGGCAAAAAGTGATGTTGGAAAGTGTAGACCAATTCATATACCTGGGAAGTGCGAATCAAAAGAAAGTGCTTTCACAAGCCCGACTAAATGGAAGAGCAAGGGGAACAGAGGGAGAGTGAGATCCAACCCGTATGAATGTGATTACAGAGAATTCCATCTGGAGGAATCTGTTGTCACTTACTGTTAGCCCCGCAAGGATCAGAAGTGGAATAGTAGCTGTGCATTGGCCACATCCCCTTCCTTTGTCACTTTCAAGCTTAAATGTGAAATCTGAACCACATGGTTCAGATTTCACATTATCGGATGGCAAGAGAAGCTGCGGCCTGACACACAGCCTTTATATGCTTCTGATCAGTGCCAGGCTGGGGATTGGGGTGGAAGGAGTGTGTAGACTCCTGATGTAGGCCTTCTGGCCGAAACACATAAGTACATAAGTAATGCCATACTGGGAAAAGACCAAGGGTCCATCGAGCCCAGCATCCTGTCCACGACAGCGGCCAATCCAGGCCAAGGGCACCTGGCAAGCTTCCCAAACGTACAAACATTCTATACATGTTGTGTCGAGTCATTTTATTGGTTAATAAACTTTGCTTTATATTTACAACTTCTGTGGTCCAGTCTTTGGGAATCCTTGTTTTCATTCCCACTTCCTTTTGTTATTTGAGTTTCTCTGTAGGACATTTTGAGTTCTCCACGTCTGCAGATTCTCTTTTGGAAGGAGTGTGTGTGCATGTCCTAAAGGGGGGGGGGGGGGGAGAAGCAAAGAGTAGCGAGTCTTCCACTAATGCTGCCTGCTTTCCACAGCTATGTCCAAAACATGGCAGTCAGGCTTCAGGGGTTTGCTCAAGCCCTGCCTTGGAGATATTGAAAGGGAGAGAGTCATCTGTATCCACATACACACAAGTAAGTCTGCCTCATATACTTCGAGTGCATGGAACCACCTGTAATATGGCACTGTGCTCCTGGCCCTGTCCCTTTGCCCCTCGCCAGTTTCTACAACTTTGTGGCCTGGGACAAGGTGGGAAACGTCCCACCACAGCCTAGGCACCATGCTGTGCTGAGGTGCTTGCGGCAAGGTTTAAACCCTTGCACATCCTGCTACAGCCATACTGTACTAGAAACCTAGTGCATGCAAATTTCTCATGCATATTCATTGTTGCTATCAGGAAAAACAGATGGGGTCCACACACCTTCCACAATGAGAATCAAAAAGCAACAACACGAGTGGAAGAGGGAATGTACCAACTGACCATAATCATCAATATCTAGTTTGAATTTTCCCTTTCTTAATCTCTTGTCTAAAACTCTTACTACGTTTGTTTACTTCTTGGATAACCATATTAAAATTATCATCTTTCTGTAATGAATTGAGTTCTAATTTAAGTAGGTTTTTAATACCTTCTGTCTTCCTTTTAGCTGTCTCAATCAACAATGTCATCAAATCAAGTGAACATTTGTTTAGTATCTCACACCACTTATCCAAGAATGCCTGGTCATCCTGGAACATGGTGGGGCCTTTACCTTAGTCAACTGGAGTGGAGGAGTGGCCTAGTGGCTACAGCACCGGTCTTGCAATCCAGATGTGGCCGGTTCAAATCCCACTGCTGCTCCTTGTGATCTTGGGCAAGTCACTTAACCCTCCATTGCCTCAGGTACAAAAACTTAAGATTGTGAGCCCTCCTGGGACAGAGAACTATCCAGTGTACTTGAATGTAACTCACCTTGAGCTACTACTGAAAAAGGTGTGAGCAAAATGGAAATAAAAATAAAAACTGGTGCATTCCCTCTTCCACCCATGTTGTTGCTTTTTGCTATCAGGAAAACCCATCACAGGTTTGGAAACCTCCAACCTTGTATGTTATGAAAAATTCAGCTACTAAGGCCACCCCAGCTTTTGAAGGTAAACACTTTTTGGATCACCTAGAACAAAAAATATTTGAGGCAACCCCCAACTAAATATAGCAAGTGTGGAGCTCTCTTTTCCTTCAGCTACTCCATAATATGAAGTTTTCACTGAAGTGCTATAGGATAGAGACACCTGCTTTACTCTATGCACCCTCGTCACCATCTTGCAAACGGATTACTCACAAGATGGTAATTAAAGTGCAAGGGTTCATCCACAAGATGGGAAGGGATAATGGCCACCAAGAAGTAGTATGTAACTAAATGGTTCATACTTACCTATCTCCCAGAGTTATTGCCTCATCTTTTGGTCTTCCTCCTCGGCTCCTTTAAATCTATCCTCATTTTAAAATTTTCTAAGATTCAAAGAAAGTGATTTTAAGTGAAATTATCCAGAAGTAAAAAGTATCTTGAACAGCAGTTTTAGAAGAGAGTCTTTCTTAAACTGTGGTAAAAGTCTAGGAATTCATTCTGTACCTATTATCATATGCTAGCACGCCTAGGATGGGATACATCCATGCATGTATCAAAATGAAATATTCTCCTCTGCCAGGTTTACTGTTTGATCAAACAGTGGTATCGTCCTTAGAAAAACTGACCTGAACAGGCACCCAAACCAAAAAAGAAAAAACATAACACACAAAAGCCATTACATTTTGTTGGGGGGAAATAGCATGATCTTTGTACGCACAGAAGATGAGAAATAAGATAGTGTTACCTTCCAGTAAAGCAAAGTTGCTTACCTGTAACAGAGGTTCTATGCGAACAGGATAATGCAGACATGTTTGGCTTTCGTCTTCTGTCAGCCCAGTATGCTGAACAGCCCATTCTAGCTGGTTTATTTTTGTAACCAGTGTGATGCGCCATATCCATCCTGCCTTGGTGACCTCAGTACTCTATTCAGCCAGTCCATAACAAGATAAAAAGGAGGTAATTTTAGTGATAAAGAATTTCTCAGGTTTTTTTTTTTTTGAGGGGATGGTGGGTATAAAGGTGTGTCTGCATTATGCTGTTTTTCCACAGAGAACACCCATTACAGGTAAGCAACTCATTTTCTGTGAATAAGCAGAATAACGCAGCCTCACTTGGTGCCTCTTAAGCTGACAGTTGTCAGATGTGATAGGGAGAGATAACCTGGTTAAAGCAGAAGAGAGAGGAGGAAGTAATTAAGCAAAGATTCTGAAGTATAGCTTGTCCAAATTTACTGGCAGATCTTGCAGTGCTGTCAAGGCAGTAATGTCTCTTGAATCTGCAAGACGAAAACCAGGTTGTTGCCTTGCAAATGTCTAATAAGGGTATTCCTTGAAGGTGCGCTGTAGAAGTGCACATTGCTCTAAGATGATATGCCCTTATGGGAATAGGTACATCAAAGTTAACAGAACTCGATACAGTTTGCTATCTATGTAGAGAGATAGTGGAGGAGTGGCCTAGTGGTTAGGGTGGTGGACTTTGGTCCTGAGTTTGATTCCCACTTCAGGCACAGGCAGCTCCTTGTGACTCTGGGCAAGTCACTTAACCCTCCATTGCCCCATGTAAGCCGCATTGAGCCTGCCATGAGTGGGAAAGCGCGGGGTAAAAGGAAGATTTATCCTTGGAGACTGAATGGCCTAAGGATTGTGGCTGGAAAGAAAAGTTGTAAGAGCAAAGGATACCCTCTGTACTGTACAATATAAGAGTATGATGAGAGTCTAAAGTATGTAGAGGTTCTTTTGATGTATTAGTAAGTGACTTTGTAAAAAAAAGACAGGGAGAACAATATCTCAGTTTAGATTAAGAGGACTAGCTTGGTAAGAAAGAATTTTATGAATGGAGGATAATGAACTAAAGCCAGGCGCTCACTACTCCTCCTTGCTGAAGTGATAGCAACTAGAAAAAGTGTTTCCCAGGATAGAGGCTTAAAGGAAATGGTGGCCAGTGGTTCAAATGGGGAAGACCGAGAAAGCACCAAGCTGAGATCCCATTGCTGATGAGTGGCCTAATGGTTAGTACAGCAGGTTGTGGACCTAGGGAAGCGGATTTGATTCTCGCTGTAAGCCTGGTTCTCCAGGATCTCAACCTTAGATTGTGAGCCTATTAGGGACAAAAGAAGTACCTGCAAAAAAATAGCAGATGTAAACCGAACAGAAAGGCGGTATATAAAGTGTGGAATAAACAAACAATAGTCTGTTGTGTCACAGAAGGAAAATACAGTGCTCAAGCTTGAGTGACAGGAAGTTGTACCGTGAGAGATGAACCATATCCAATTTCACTGATGTTTTTTTTTCTTAGCGGGAGGGGGTAGCAGAGCAGGTGCTTGAACTAATGAGGGAATGGGGTAGAATGGCACCAGTTGATTGAAGAAGTAGACAGTGGGTTTGATCGCTTTTGTTATCGACTCTGAAAGCACAGCTTCTGCGCTTGGACTTTGAAAGTTGTTCCGGTTGAACATTCTTGCTTTTCAACAGTTTCACCTGCGATGGGGAACCTGTTGAAGCTGCTGTGTTGGTACTGACAGAGCCTGTGGGGAAAGGTGCATACTGATCACTCGTGGATGATGAACGCTCTGGTATCTGCAAAACACATTTCAGGTCAGCACAACTGGTTTGTCAGAAATGACTCAAGTGTTGCAAAAGTGAAGAAGCTGTCCTCTGAAGAGAGGGACAATGCATCTGAAAATCAGTGCAAAAGGAAAAAAAAAAAAAAAAAAAACAACAACAGGCTGAACAGAGCACAGATGTCACCAAGGTGGGAAGGATACAGTACATCATATCAGTTACCAAAATAGACCAGCTAGAGAGGGTTGTTTCACCTTACCAGGCTGAGGGATGATGAAAACCAAGTGGGCCTGCATTATCCTACATATTCACGGAGAAGTTTTTCTGAGAAGTTCTGAGAGAAGAGGACATTTCTCTGGTAAGTGAACACTATTTTGCTTTGTGCTTTGAGAACTTAAAGATTAGGGTTTAAAGGAGGAATTGTAGGTTAGTGATAGGCAAAATAAAAATATAAAAAAAGCAAATTTTATCAACTAATCTCCATAGTCTTTCCCCCTTAGTTTTAAATACTATGTACCACAGCATTAACAGACTCTAGCAGGCACTGCAGGATCTAGTTTAGTCTTCCCGCCTACCCTCCCCAACACCTGCCCACCCCTAGGACAACTCTTCATTTATAGTCAGTTATTGTAATTAGGGTAACAAACAAGGAGTGCTCTTGCAGAGTTTTAAATACATTTCATTACCATCTAAGAAGGAAACACTAAATAATTCGTACAATATACTATATAAACTAAAATAATTTTTTATATTAGGCTAATACCCTTAATACTGTAGCAAGTTTTAAATTATAGAAAAACTCAAAAACACTAAGATGGAGTCAGCAGTCTAGCAGCGAGAGGGGTGCTATCCAGTCTTTTGCACTGTCACATGTATGATTATCTCCCAGTTGGTGAAATGTCATGTGTGTGTGCCCGATGCAAAGAGCTCCTAGCTCTCAGAGAACGTGTCCGTTCTCTTGAGGCTAGAGTAGCAGCATTGGTGGAACTGAGGGAGACAGAGAGGTACATAGAGGAGACCTACAGGGATGTTGTAGAGAAGTCCCACCTCCAGCCATAGCCCCTGTGCTACCTTGGAGGAGGGAGGTCTCCTAGAAGTAGGAAGAACTCCTGTAGCCAGGACTTGCCCACCGGGGGATGTACTATCCTCGCGCACCGAGGATATGTCTCCAAGTGCTGCCCGGGAGGAAAGAGTTAGGACAGCTGTTATAGTTGGTGACTCGAAATGTTATCCGTTCCACGCGCAGAGCCCAAGAGACAGGCAGAACTCCAGAGTTTCAATGCGTGTATGAGACGATGGTGCAGGGAGGAGGGTTTTAGGTTTGTTAGGAACTGGGCAACATTCTGGGGAAGGGGGAGCCTATTCCGAAAGGATGGGCTCCACCTTAACCAGGGTGGGACCAGGCTGCTGGCATCGGCATTTAAAAAGGAGATAGAGAAGCTTTTAAACTAGAAACGGGGGGGGGGGGGGGGGGGGGAGGAAGGCCGACAGTCGCTCAAAAGCGCATGGTTCGGGATAAGGTATCTTCAAAGATATCACCAAAACAGGGAAGAGGGGGTATCCTGATAGTGAGGTTGTAAAAGAAACTGTAGTAGATCAGGTGTCCTTAAATAAAAATAAAAAGCAGACAAAAGATTGCAAATTAATACTCTTAAGTACTGAGCATGATGAAAATAGGAACAACAAATATAGCTTGAAATGTCTATATGCAAATGCCAGGATCCTAAGAAGTAAGATGGGAGAGAGAGAATATATTGCCCAAAATGAAAATTTAGATATAATAGGCATCTCTGAGACCTGGTGGAGGGAGGATAACCAGTGGAACACTATCATACCAGGGTACAAATTATATTGTAGTAAAAGGGTGGATCAAATTGGTGGAGGGGTAGCATTGTATATTGAGAGCCTTGAATCAAATAGATTGAAAATTCTGCAGGAAACAAAACACTTCTTGGAATCCCTGTGGATTTCATGTGTAAAGGGGAAAAGGACAGTGATAGGAGTGTACTACCGTCCACCTGGCCAGGATGAACAGACAGATGCAGAAATGTTAAAGGAAATTAGGGACACAAACAAACTGGGCACAATAATGGATGATTTCAATTACCCCAATATTGACTGGGTAAATGTAACATCGGGGCACACTAGGGAGGTAAAATTCCTTGATGAAATCAAGGACTGCTTAATGGAGCAGCTGGTACAGGAGCCGACGAGACAAGGAAAAATTCTAGACCTAGTCCTTAGTGGAGCGCATGACCTATGCGGGAGGTAATGACGCTGGGGCCGCTTGATAACAGTGATCATAATATGATCGGATTTGATATTAGCTTTGAAGTATGCATAGGAAATCAAATACGTTAGCGTTTAACTTTAAAAAAAGGAGACTATGACAAAATGAGAAGAACGGTGAAAAACAAACTTAAAGGAGCAGCTGCGAGGGCCAAAAACTTACATCAGGCGTGGATGCTGTTCAAAAACACCATCCTGGAAGCCCAGGCCAAATATATTCCGCGTATTAAAAAAGGAGGACGGAAGACCAAACGACAGCCAGCAAGGTTAAAAAGTGAGGTGAAGGAAGTTATTAGAGCTAAAATAAAATCCTTCAGAAAATGGAAGAAGGGACTGACTGAAAATAATAAGAAACAGCATACGGAATGTCAAGTCAAATGCAAAGCGCTGATAAGGAAGGCTAAGAGAGACTTCGAAAAAAAAGATTGCGTTGGAGGCCAAAACACATAGTAAAAACATTTTTAGGTATATTAAAAGCAGGAAGCCAGCCAAAAAAAAAAAAAAAAATCGGTTGGACCGCTAGATGACCAAGGAGTAAAAGGTCGGTTGGACCGCTAGATGATCGAGGAGTAAAAGGGGCAATCAGGGAAGACAAAGCCGTAGCGGAGAGATTAAATGAATTCTTTGCTTGGGTCTTCACAGAGGAAGATTTGGGTGGGATACCGGTGCCAAAAATGGTATTCGAAGCTGAGTTGAAGAAACTTAATGATGTAATGGGGCAGTTCTACAAACTGAAGAGTAGCAAATCTCCTGGACTGGAAAATGAACTTGTGAAGCTATTGTTAGTAATATGTAATTTATCCTTAAAATTGAGCGTGGTACTGGAAGATTGGAAGGTGGCCAATGTTACGCCGATTTTTTAAAAACGTTCCAGAGGAGAAGAGGAGATTACTACTACTACTACTTACTACTTAACATTTCTAAAGCGCTACTAGGGTTATGCAACGCTGTACAGTTTAACAAAGAAGGATAGTCCCTGCTCAAAGGAGCTTACAATCTAAAGGACGAAATGTAAAGTTGGGGCAGTCTAGATATCCTGAATGGAGGTATAATGGTTATGTGCCAAAGGCGACATTGAAGAGGTGGGCTTTGAGTAAGGATTTGAAGATGGGCAGCGAGGGGGCTTGGCGTATGGGCTCAGGAAGTTTATTCCATGCATAGGGTGAGGCGAGGCAGAAAGGGCGGAGTCTGGAGTTGGCGGTGGTGGAGAAGGGTACTGAGAGGAGGGATTTGTCCTGTGAGCGGAGGTTACGGGTAGGAGCGTAAGGGGAGATGAGGGTAGAGAGGTAATGAGGGGCTGCATATCGAGTGCATTTGTAGGTAAGTAGGAGAAGCTTGAACTGTATGCGGTACCTGATCGGAAGCCAGTGAAGTGACTTGAGGAGAGGGGTGATATGGGCATATCGGTCCTGACAGAAGATAAGACGTGCAGCAGAGTTCTGAACGGATTGAAGGTGGGATAGATGGCTAAGTGGGAGGCCAGTGAGGAGTAGGTTGCAGTAGTCAAGGGGAGAGGTAATGAGAGAGTGGATGAGTGTTTGGGTGGTATGCTCAGAGAGGAAAGGGCGAATTTTGCTGATGTTATAGAGAAAAACGACAGGTCTTGGCTATCTGCTGGATATGCGCGGAGGAGAGGGAGGAGTCGAAGATGACTCCGAGGTTGCGGGTAGATGAGACGGGGAGGATGAGGGTGTTATCAACAGAGATAGAGAGAGGAGGGAGAGGAGAAGTGGGTTTGGGTGGAAAGACAATAAGCTCGGTCTTAGCCATGTTCAGTTTCAGGTGGCGGTTGGACATCCAGGCAGCAATGTCAGAAAGGCAGGCCGATACTTTGGCCTGGGTTTGCGCAGATCCGGGAAACTATAGACCGGTGAGCCTGACGTCAGTGCCAGGCAAAATGGTAGAGACTATTATAAAGAACAAAATTACAGAGCATATTCAAAAGCATGGATTAATGAGTCAAAATAAACATGGATTTAGTGAAGGAAATCTTGCCTCACCAATCTACTACATTTCTTTGAAGGGGTGAACAAATGTGGATAAAGGTGAGCCGGTTGATATTGTGTATCTGGATTTTCAGAAGGCGTTTGACAAAGTACCTCATGAAAGACTCTAGAGGAAATTGGAGAGTCATGGGATAGGAGGTAGTGTTCTATTGTGGATTAAAAACTGGTTAAAAGATAGAAAACAGAGAGTAGGGTTAAATGGCCAGTATTCTCAATGGAGAAGGGTAGTTAGTGGAGTTCCCCAGGGGTCTGTGCTGGGACCGCTACTTTTTAACACATTTATAAATGAACTAGAGATGAGAGTAACTAGTGAGGTAATTAAATTTGCTGATGACACAAAGTTATTTAAAGTGGTTAAATCGCGGGAGGATTGTGAAAAATTACAAGAGGACCTTACGAGACAGAGTCTAAATGGCAGATGACGTTTAATGTGAGCAAGTGCAAAGTGATGCACGTGGGAAAGAGGAACCCGAATTATAGCTACATCATGCAAGGTTCCACGTTAGGAGTCAAAGACCAAGAAAGGGATCTAGGTGTCGTTGCTGATGATACGTTGAAACCTTCTGCTCAGTGTGCTGCTGCTAAGAAAGCAAATAGAATGTTAGGTATTATTAGGAAAGGAATGGAAAACAAAAATGAGGATGTTATAATGCCTTTGTATCGCACCATGGTGCGACTGCACCTCGAATATTGTGTTCAATTCTGATTGCCGCATCTCAAAAAAGATATAGTGGAATTAGAAAAGGTGCAGAGAAGGGCGACAAAAATGAAAAAGGGGATAGAACGACTTCCCTATGAGGAAAGGCTAAAGCGGGTAGGGCTCTTCAGCTTGGAGAAAAGGCGGCTGAGGGGATATGATAGAGGTCTATAAAATAATGAGTGGAGTTGAACGGGTAGATGTGAAGCGTCTGTTTACGCTTTCCAAAAATACTAGGACTAGGAGGCATGTGATGAAGCTACAATGTAGTAAATTTAAAAAGAATCGGAGAAAATGTTTCTTCACTCAACATGTAATTAAACTCTGGAATTCATTGCCAGAGAATGTGGTAAAGGCGGTTAGCTTAGCGAAGATTTAAAAAGGTTTGGACGGCTTCCTAAAGGAAATGTCCATAGACCATTATTAAATGGACTTGGGGAACATCCACTATTTCTGGGATAAGCAGTATAGAATGTTTTGTACTTTTTTGGGATCTTGCCAGGTGTTTGTGACCTAGATTGGAAACAGGATACTGGGCTTGATGGACCTTTGGTCTTTCCCAGTATGGCAATACTTATGTACTAAATGTTTTTCCTGTGAAACTATAATTTAATGTTTCTTTCCTTAATCTAAGTTAGGTAGAACACATGACTCAGAAGATACTTGATGTGGTTGCTGTTCTGTAGCCATTGTTAGTGTATTCATAAGAAATCAAAGGGGGCTACACACACAAAAAATGTTCCATATAAAACTAAAAAAGGAGCCTACACGTAATGCATATAAGTGATCGGAGGGGAAAAACCTGTCAATACTGAAGTCCCCCCCCCCCCCCCCCCCCGACATATGCTGAAAATTTTGTAAGAGAAAAATTTTATGGACACACACTGATCTCATAAGCTGCCTTTCCCTTTGGAAAAACAAGCTAATTCCCTATCAACCTCTATACTTCAAACTCAGCCAAATACTACATCTCTTATTTTTTTGTTAATAAAGTAGGTATAGTACAAACACCCCAGAGTCCATTCTTTGTTTTAAGTGGGAAGAAAGCGACCGACACCCCTGAATTTAGGTTATTAGGTCTACAGAAGCTGTAGGCTAGCACTCATCCCCTCCCAGGTAAAGTGCACCCTGAACAGTGCTTACTGGAAAAGGGAAGAGGGTGGCACATCGTCTGACAGGAGACTCATGAGATGTGTGTGAGCAACTGCCACTTAAAAAAAAAACCCAGGACATCCTGATCACGGAAATATTTCTAAAAACAGGAAAAAATTTAAATTAAAAAGAAAATCATACTCCACAAATAATTTATGAGACATGAAAATGACCTTCCACCCCACCCACACAAAATCATAAGGAATCCAAAAGAAGGTCTGCAGGACAGAACACAGGAAGCTGGAATAATGGTGACAGATAGAATCCCACCATTTGTTTTCCCCAAGACTTCCTTCTTGCCTTTTTCACTGAAGCAAAAGCCCCTCCCTCCCCCATCCCTTGAACATATTGTACTGGAAATGGTTGCTTAAGATGGGGAATCCCTCATCCACAATTTATCATATGTTTCTGTGGAATTGGCCATCTACCCCTCCTCTCACCCTGGAACAGTGGTTCTCAACCTTTTTTCTGTTGTGACACACCTGCAAACCCTATTCGTGTGTGCGACACCCCGAATTCTATGATATGAATTGGCAGAAGAACAGAGTTCAAAAGGGGTGGGAGCATTTTCAGGACATTTTCTTCTTCTCCGCAGCCAGTGGTGGCAATACTTATGGTCACAAGGATGGAACAAGATCCCATAAATTTATTTGGCCAGGTTTGCAGCAGTGATGGCAGCCATAGGGTAGGGAGCAAGAGCCCACATTTCTGGGCCAGGCTGGCAGTATTGGAGGAAGCAGGATGCAGCATTTCCAGCCCAGGTTGATGGAAGCACAAGTAGGTTTAGGATTCAGTGGCGCTGATTGCAGGTAGAAATGAGTGGTAAGCAGACCTGAAACGGTTCTAGCTTGGGATGGCGGCAACAATGATCACTGGCTGTGTGTGTGGTGGGGGGGGACATAGAAATATAGGCCTTCAAGTTAAGGTTTTGGGAAATCTCCTCTGGCTCAGTCAGGGCAAATGTCTATAAACTGATCCGAGAGCTCAATCGGCCAGAGACTACTACAGGTCTACACGCTCAGGAATTCAGAACAAGAAAATTCACTCGGCTGCACAGTCTGTCATAAGCACAGAAATACTGGCGAGTTCCAGGGCTGTACCACTTCTACTATAATAAAACGCACCTCCAACGTTCTGAAGCTGACTCCGTGGCTTCAGTGAAGGGTTCATAATGGTGTCACATCTCTCTATGTCCCGCCCTCGCGTCAAAACGAGGAATCTGGTGTGGGCCACAGGGCCAGTCAGAGGGGGCAGGAGATTTTTCCATTCTAATTTGTTTCATATTCTGCTTTTCTTTACAGCATTAAGTTCCCAGGACAATGATGACTTTGAACTCACTTTTTAGCTTCATTTTTCTATAGTCACACTCCTAGCCCTTAAAGATTTAAAGGGGAAGGGAAACAGGTCTTGATATACCACCTTTCAGTGGTATTTTGCAACTAAATTCAAAGCGGTTTACATATATACAGGTACTCATTTTGTACCTGGGGCAATGGAGGGTTAAGTGACTTGCCCTCAGTCACAAGGAGCTGCAGTGGGAATCAAACCCAGTTCCCCAGGATCAAAGTCCGCTGCACTAACCACTAGGTGAGTGAGTAGGGTGATTTCAAAATCAACAACTGCTGACATAGTGATTCATGCAGTTTGTTACATCACATCCATGTCCCCAACAATAGCATGTACCACCCATGGTCAGCTCTTGGTCTTGTGCTCAGATTTTTTTGTTTTGTTTTGAGCAGGGGAGGGGAGAGGAGAAATGGGAAGAGGAATAACATCTGCTCATTTGGGCATCCAGCTCAAACCTGTCCCAAGCTATGAATTTGCATAAATCTTCAAAGGTTTGGGCTACCTTCTGGAGACCTGCAATTATGGAACCTAAATTTGGCCACTAGATGTCAATCTTTGCACATGTACCTCTTTACTCTCCCCCAGGAGCTATAAGCACTGCCTCTGCAACACCCCCAGCTCTGATCAACCCAGGGAATAAAGAGTTGACCAAAACCCCAAGTCTCCACGTGGCAGTGCAGAAAGGCCGCAAACTGCTGCTCTGCTCCTCCGTAAAATAGCCAACTGGTTAGAGCAATGGGTTGAGAACCAGAGAAGTTAATGTTCAAATCCTTCTGCAGCTACTTGTCACTGAACCCTCCATTGTCTTTAGGTACAAACAGATAAGGTATAAACATCTTGACCAACCTAACATCAACACTACAAAATCAGCCTGAACTGAACAATAAGAAAAGTAGCACATTTTAAACTCATCCAAAACTGACCATGAGTTTGTCTGAGATACATGAG
Organism: Microcaecilia unicolor; assembly: GCF_901765095.1. Classification (NCBI taxonomy): domain Eukaryota; kingdom Metazoa; phylum Chordata; class Amphibia; order Gymnophiona; family Siphonopidae; genus Microcaecilia; species Microcaecilia unicolor. The sequence continues at coordinate 168,403,156 of NC_044041.1, read as the reverse complement.
CAAGGGCAGTAAAGTACTGAACTTGAGCTGCCACCTACTGGCAAACTGACATCCTTGCAAGCATTCAAAGACTAAAACATCCACTGCTCAAAAAAGGTCACTGAAGCACGGCTTACACTTGCAGGCACACAGCTGCCACAAGGCTGCCCAAATATGATTAACTGCTGGTCTACAGCAGTTTGGCATGATCATTTATAAACTCACATGCCTTCTACTCCATATAATGTGACTTCCAAATTACACAACCCTTGCTGTCTTTTTTTATCACACCAAACCACCACCAATCCTCCCTTTGCTCTAGACTGTGGCAGAGTACATCCATGTCAAGGTTCACAAGGTTATTTTTTAAGTTCTACACCAAAGAACCTCTTTCCTTCCTCCATTTTCACCCCATCTCTCTTTCTTCATTTACTAAGATCAGAGGAGGAAACTGATCTGTATCTGGTTTTAAAAAAGGTTTGGGCGACTTCATGGAGGAAAAGTCAAGAGACTGCTACTGAAATAGACATGGGGAAGCCACTTCTTGTCCCTGGGATCAGTAGCATCAATCTTGCTACTATATGGGATTCAAGTACTTGTGACCTGGCCACTGCTGAAAACAGGATACTGGGCTTGATGGACTGTTGGTCGAACCCAGTATGTCTATTCTTATGAACCTCTCCTCCTCCAAACTCTTACTCTGATCCCATTCCCACCCAACAACTCAGCTCTATCTCCCCTATCATATTACACCATTCCTCAAACTTCACTGGTCCTACCTTCCCTTCCAACTATCATGTCACCTTCCTCCTCCCTTTTACATCCAAGCTACTTGAATGTGCTCTTCACTGTTACTCATCTCAAAGTTATTCTTGATCCACTCCAATGACCTTACCTCCTCCAGATACAACCACCCCAGTAACAGTGCTGCACTACTCTGACCTTCCTTACCCTAAAGGATTCTCCTTTTTTTCCTGAGGAAAAGCACAAAAATAGCATCCTGAAAGACCTATTTATGCCTACACATTTCTGATTCACATTTCCTCCGGTTCCTTTGTACTTGCACTGCAATCAGAAGCAAGGCTTTAATCCGACACCATCAGCTACTACGCGGAATTTTTTTTTTCCCAAAGGTCCTGCTCCTGGAATCACGTACCAGAGCTCTAACCAGCAACCTGCTCTGAAGCCAGCTAGTGTGACTTTTCCCCCACCCAAGAAGGCTGTGTGAACACTGCCTTTACGGCATCTCCAGCAAACAAACCCAGAACCTTTTGCAAAAACACAGACACTATGTCACACGCACTCTGCAGCTCTCACACACACATTCGTGGATCGGGTGACCGAGCTCCCCTCCCCACGATCCACCATCCCTACCGCTATCTTCCATTCTTCTCCTTGTCCGCGATCCTGCACCACTCCTTCAACCTTCCCACTCCCCCAACTCATTACCTGCGGTCGCCCACCAACAATCCCACAGCATTTCTTCTCCGGTATCCAGCCCCCTATGACACTGACATCACTGCACTGCACTCACTGAGGTACCCCCTCCTTGTCCTAATCTTGTTGCCGGAAACAGGAAGCTGCGTCAAGCGGGAATCCCGCAGGGATGGACGGAGGAAAGGAGATTTAGGTACCTCCAAGGAGGTTTAATAGGCAGGAGTGGAAGTGGAAGTCCACTGTAAACAAGGAAGCCAATTTGGTTAATCTCTGTTTCCACTCCCGGCGCAGCCGTCATTGTCATTCACTCAAATCAAAGCAAGCAAACCTATAAGCTGCTGCATCCACGTGTCAGTTGAGTGGAGTGGAACGGGTAGACATGATGAATCGCTTGTTTACTCTTTCCAAAAATACTAGGACTAGGGGGCACGCAATGAAGCTACAAACTAGTACATTTAAAACAAATGGGAGAAACGTTTTCTTCACTCAACCTGTAATTAAACTCTGGAATTCCTTGCCAGAGAATGTGGTAAAGGCGGTTAGCTTAGCGGGTTTTAAAAAAGGTTTGGATGGCTTCTTAAAGGAAAAGTCCATAGACCATTATTAAGATGGACTTGGGGAAAATCCACTGCTTATTTCTAGGATAAGCAGCATAAAATGTATTGTACTTTTTGGGGATCTGATTGCCCACTGTTGGAAACAGGATGCTGGGCTTGATGGACCTTCGGTCTGTCCCAGTATGGCAATACTTATGTACTTTATTGATGGTTCATCTGTAACAAATCTAAAGCTGTTTCAGTTGGATAGGCAGTGCCTTAAAAGGTGGAAGAAAAAAGAAATAACAATTGAATATCAGTAAAACAGCTTCAAAAATTACTGTAGCTGGTAGGAAACAGCAATTATAAACTCTGTAGTTTGTGCTCATTTTTCTTCACTGTTCTATGCAATACAGAAGGCCAGATTTCAGTGAGGATATCCTGTTTCCTGATGGGTTCATCAGCAGTCAGGAGTCAGCAGTCCAGCAGCGAGAGGGGTGCTATCCAGTCTTTTGCATTGAGTGTCACATGTATGGTTATCTCCCAGTTGGTAAGCGGTTATATCATGTGTGTGCCCGATGCAAAGAGCTAGCTCTCAGAGAATGGGACCATTCTCTTGAGGCTAGAGTAGCAGACTTTGTGGAGCTGAGGGAGACAGAGAGGTACATAGAGAAGACCTACAGATATGTTGTAAAGAAGTCCCACCTCCAGTCTGGTAGCCCCTGTGCTGCCTTGGAGGAGGGAGGTCTCCTAGAAGGACAGCATCACCCTGGTGAAGTAGGAAGTACTCCTGTAGCCAGGAACTGCCCACCAGGGGATGCACTATCCTTTCGCACCGAGGATATGTCTCCAAGTTCTGCATAGGAGGGAAGGGTTAGGACAGCTGTTGTGGTTGGTGATTCAATCATTAGGTATATACATAGCTGGGTGGTTGGTGGATGTGAGGATCACCTGGTGACTTGCCTGCCTGGTGCGATGGTGATGGACCTCACACGTCACCTAGACAGGATCTTAGATAGTTCTGGGGAAGAGCTGGCTGTCTTGGTACATGTGGGTACCAATGACATAGGAAAATGTGGGAGAGAGGTTCTGGAAGCCAAATTTAGGCTCTTAGGTAGAAAGCTGAAGTCCAGATCCTCCAGGGTCGCATTTTCAGAGATGCTCCTCATTCCATGCGTAGGACCCAAAAGACTCAATGCGTTGTAGAGACGATGGTGCATGGATGAGGGATTTAGATTTGTTAGGAACTGGCCAACATTCTGGGAAAGGGGGAGCCTATTCCAAAAGGATGGGCTCCACCTTAACTGGGATGGAACCAGGCTGCTGGTGCTAACTTTTAAAAAGGAGATAGAACAGCTTTTAAACTAAAAGAGGGGGGAAGCCAACAGTCGCCTAGGAGCACATGGTTCGGTGTGGAGTATCCTTGAAGGATACTATTGAAACAGGACACTAGTTACGCTCATGACTAAATTCAAACAAACGATTGCAACCGGCAAGAATATACTACTTCTACAATTCGACATGTCAAGTGCATTCGACATGGTTGATCATGGAATTCTACTACACATCGTTGAATACTTCGGTATCGGAGGCAACATTCTTAATTGGTTTAAAGGATTCCTAACCACACGCTCATATCAAGTGACATCAAATTCGATTACATCAGCCACATGGACATCTGAATTTGGAGTTCCACAGGGATCTCCCCTCTTACCGGCTATATTCAACCTAATGATGACACCCCTGGCCAAACTACTATCAAACCAAAACCTCAACCCATACATCTACGCTGATGATGTAACGATCTACATCCCATTCAAACAAGACCTAAAAGAAATTTCCAATGATATCAACCAAAGCCTACATATCATGCACTCCTGGGCAGATGCCTTTCAATTAAAACTCAATGCAGAAAAAACCCAATGCCTAATACTCACCTCTCAACACAACACATGCAAATTCACCACCATCAAAACACCAAAACTAAATCTACCAATCTCGGAAACCCTGAAAATTCTTGGAGTTACCATTGAGAATCACGTGAAAAACACAACCAAAAAGATGTTCCACTCAATGTGGAAATTAAAAAGAGTAAGACCATTCTTCCCAAGAACCATCTTCTGTAATCTGGTACAATCTTTAGTACTCAGTCATCTAGACTACTGCAACTCACTCTACGCTGGCTGCAAGGAGCAAATACTCAAAAAACTCCAAACAACCCAGAACATGGCGGCCAGACTTATATTTGGAAAATCGAAATACGAAAGTGCAAAACCCCTACGAGAGAAGCTACACTGGCTCCCACTCAAAGAACGTATCATGTTCAAAATATGTACCCTAGTACATAAAATCATCCATGACGATGCCCCAGCCTACATGTCAGACTTGATAGACCTACCACCTAGGAATGCTAAAAAATCATCTCGCACATTCCTTAATCTTCATTTCCCCAACTATAAAGGTCTAAAATTCAAATTAATGCATGCATCAACCTTTTCCTATATGAGCACGCAATTCTGGAACGCATTGCCACGCAACCTAAAAGCGACCTATGAACTGACCAACTTCCGTAAACTACTAAAGACCCATCTCTTCGACAAGATATACCACAAAGATCAAATCATGTGAAACTCTTACATATTTCCAGAAATGTTAATAATGCCTTCTATTATATTACTATCATGTATTCCATTACCATGCAATCCAGCATCCTTCTGTAACACCAAATGTCTATTCTCTTCTCATTTCCATTATCCATGATGTTTTGTAAGCCACATTGCGCCTGCAAAGAGGTGGGACAATGTGGGATACAAGTGCAATAAATAAATAAATAAATAAGACATTTAGGAAATCCCAGTAGAGAGGTTTCAACAATGCTTAAAGTAAGCTAGGTGTGCTTAATGAGAGAGCAGGATAAAGGATGTGCATTATCCTCTTCAACTTCTATGCAGCTTGTAGATCAAAGGAAAAAACACAATTTGAAGTGTCTGTATACAAATGCTAGAAGCCTAAAAAATAAGATGAGAGAGTTATAATATGTGGAGGGGCATAATCGAAAGGGACGCCCAAGTTTTGCTGAGGACAGCCTCGCAAAACATCCCAGTGGAGGGGCGGGGAAACTCGTATTATCGAAACAAGACGGACGTCATCTTTCATTTCGATAATACGGTCGGGGACGCCCAAATCTTGACATTTAGGTCGTCCTTAGAGATGGACGTCCCTAGACTTGGTCATTTCTGATTTTCGGCGATAATGGAAACCAAGGACGCCAATCTCAGAAACGACCAAATGCAAGCCCTTTGGTCAAGGGAGGAGCCAGCATTCGTAGTGCACTGGTCCCCCTGACATGCCAGGACACCAACCGGGCACCCTAGGGGGCACAGCAGTGGACTTCAGAAATTGCTCCCAGGTACATAGCTCCCTTACCTTGTGTTCTGAGCCCCCCAAAACCCACTACCCCCAACTGTACACCACTACCATACCCTTACAGGTGAAGGGGGGCACCTAGATGTGGGTTCAGTGGGTTTATGGTGGGTTTTGGAGGGCTCACATTTACCACCACAAGTGTAACAGATAGAGGGGGATGGGCCTTGGTCCGCCTACCTGAAGTGCACAGCACCCACTAAAACTGTTCCAGGGACCTGCATACTGCTGTGATGGACCTGAGTATAACATTTGAGGCTGGCATAGAGGCTGGCACAAAATATTTTTAAAGATGTTTTTGAGGGTGGGAGGGGGTTAGTGACCGCTGGGGGGGGGGGGGTAAGGGGAGGTCATCCCTGATTCCAGTGGTCATCTGGTCAGTTCGGGCACCTTTTTGTGGCTTGGTTGTAAGAATAACAGGACCATGTAAAGTCGTCCAAGTGCTCGTCAGGGACGCCCTTTTTTTCCATTATGGGTCGAGGACGCCCATGTATTAGGCACGCCCAAGTACCGCCTTCGCTACGCCTCCAACACGCCCCCATGAACTTTGGTCATCCCCGCGACGGAAAGCAGTTCGGGACGCCCAAAATCAGCTTTCGATTATGCCGATTTTGGCGACCCTGTGAGAAGGACGCCCATCTTCCGATTTGTGTCGAAAGATGGGCGTTCTTCTCTTTCGAAAATGAGCCTGATAGCGTTAAATGATGAGGTAGATATAATAGGTATCTCAGGGACACTGTGTTAACAGGGTACAAATTGTATCGCAATGATAGAGAGGATCATATTGGAGGGGGGTTACGCTATATGTTTAAAGAGGGAATTGAGTCAAATAAAATAATCATTCCACATGACACAGATAGCAACGTGGAATCATTATGGATAGAAATTCCATGTGTGAAGGGAAGGAGTACTCTTGTAGGGCTGTACTACCGTCCGCTGGGACAGAATGAACAGATGGCTGAAGAAATGTTTACAGAGATTAGGAAAGCTGGCAATTTGGACAATGCTATAATAATGGGTGATTTCAACCACCCCAATATTGACCTAGCAGTAAAGAATTTGGGCGGTAATGACCTACGTGCATCAGATGTCACTTGGAGCATGTCCGCTATGCACGCCAGAAAATAAAAAATATTTTTCAGAGGCACGTATCGGATGCGCATCAAAAATGAAATTACCGCAAAAGCCACGAGGTAGTTAGGTGGTAAGTCCATTTTGGGGCGTGTTGGGCGCGTGTAGGGCCTGTTCAACCTCCTTGGCTATCTAGCCTATTATATGGGTTGAAGCCAGTATACAGAGCTTGCTGGCAGTAGGAGGAGATTGCCAACACACTGGTTCACCCAAAACAATAGCAAATGCTATCATAAAAGATTATTATAAATAATGGACTGCCTATGCTGGTCCATCTGTAAAAAGTAAAAGGCTGTTCCAGTTGGATAGGCAGTGCCTTAAAAGGTGGAGGACAAAATATTTTTAAACTTATTTGACAGCTTTTTAATTTATTTGATAGCTTCCCATATCCTATATAATAATTCTCACCTCCAACGTTCTATTGGTCTTGCTGCCTGTGTTCATGACTTCTTCGGTGTTGGTCTGCTAGGCTCCGTAGCACAGCCTGACGTCAGCATACACATTATAACGACAGCAACAGAACCCTCGCAAAAGGGAAAAAAAAACAACGCCTCACAGGTGATCCACCCCCCCCCCCCCCCCGCAGGGAACGCTGGAGGCTAGCACAGGAGGTGCCGCCACTGCCACACCCCACATATACACACACATACACACCACCAACCGACACCTCCGACGACGCCCACACCGCCCTCACCAATGCCGCACACCTTCCGAGGCCGCCACCACCACCGATGCACCACACCTCCCACCCGGCGACACTGACCAGCCTCCCAGGCCGCCGCACCACGAACAGCGGCTGTACCCAAACACAGGGCGAACCCAAAAATTGATGACACACTCCACAAACACATGCGCGCGGAAGGGAGCAGCAGACGGCAGGAGCACAAGGCCAGTGGATAGGGGATCGGGGGGAGGGGGTCCGACCACGTGGCCATCGGACCGGTGGGCCCAGAGGCTTCGGCCCGCAAACCCACGCAGACACGAGCATGAACAACTATAAATATGCCGCTACCCTCGTCCCCCCAGACTGCCCCTGCAGAGCATCCACCGCTCCCCCTCCATACCCCTGGTCCCCCCTCCAAAATCCTCCTCGCCCACCCACCTCTCTCTCTCTCACACACACACTCTCTCTGTATCTCACACATACACACACCCACAGACACTCTCTGTGTCTCACACACACACACACACTCTCACTGTTTCTTTCTATCACACAGGAACACACAGAGGAACGCATCGGACAACGTCAACATGCCAAAAAAAAAACATGAAGCTTGGGGGAGACAGGAGGGTTGGTGAACATGGGGTGAGGGCACAAACACACAGACAAACCCGTTGGGTGAATTACAGTTTAAAAAAAAAAGGAGAAGAGCAGGGGAGAGAGATTGTAAGCTCTTTGAGCAGGGACTGTCTTTCTTCTATGTTTGTGCAGCGCTGCGTACGCCTTGTAGCGCTATAGAAATGCTAAATAGTAGTAGTAGTAGTAGTAGGACGGTTGGTGGACATGGGGGTAGGACAGGGCAACACATGAATTACAATTTTTAAAAAAAACATGTCATACTCATGGACCATCTTCCTCATTATACACCCTTCACAATTATTCCTTCTCATTATATCACTTTTCTATGAACTGTTGGTTAACAATCACCATTTGAATATAACCTTGCTAGCGCCCGTTTCATTTCATACAGAAACGGGCCTTTTTGACTAGTGTAGATATAAATGTCATGAAATCAAAACTGAGCATCACTAAAACAGCTTCAAAAATTATTGTAGCTGGTGGAAACAGCTCTAATAAAGGCTCATTTTAGGCTCAAAAAAAGGTTTTGTGCTCATTTTTCTACACTGTTCTATACAATATACATGGCCAAATTTCAGTGATGATATCCTGTTTACTGATGGGTTCATCTTAACTGTTGTAATCTGCCTTGGGAAGCCTGGTGTTTTAAAGATTGGAAGTAAAATTAAACTCTCCTTTCATTGGAAAGGGGCACATGGAATCACCATGATCATCTCATCTCTTTTGAGCAAATGGATTATTCTGTTTTTTTTAGCATGTTTCAGGGGCAAGTGGTTTTCCTAAGTGAAAATAATAAAAATAAATATTTTCTTTCTTGTAGATCTCTCATTTGTTTAAACATAACTAAATGGGCTATAAGCTCCTAATGTAGGCCATTGGTTTTCTTGTATTTTGCCCTTGTGATGACTTATACTGTGCAAAACTGGAAATACAGTGGAGGCGGTACTTTCTGTTTAGTGAGCAGTAAGCCCGCAGCAGTTTTTGAAAAATAACAAAGGGTTCACCGGCTTTCATACACGCAGCTTGTCTGCATGTATGAGAGCCGTCTGTACCATATGCAGAGCAGTCACACTTAGTGATTGGCTGTTCTCCACATGCTGAGCTCACCCGACTGGCCTCCTCTATATCACGTGCAATGAGTTGGGTCGCAAAAGCAACGAGCAGCTCATTTGCATGTGATTCTCTTTGGGAATCCCTCTGTATTTCCAAATTGGTAATTTTTACCGATTTGAAAATACAAACGGATTCTTAACAAGGACCTTTGTGCATCTGTATATCCCCTCCCTAATTTTCCAGCCTCCCTCCACCCACATGACTCCATTCACTACCCCTCCCCTCCTGTACCTTATTGTAGTGCCCTGGTGGTCTAATGGCCTTTTCAGGGCAGGATAGAGGCCCCTCTTTCCTGCTTGGCGCAGCCGTAGACCTGTCTTGCTCCCAGCAACGATTCAAAATGGCTGCCGAGAGTTCAAACAGTGACCTTGCAAGACTTCTATGGAAGTCTTGCGAGGCTGCCACTTGAACTCTTGGCAGCCATTTTGAAGTGGAGCCGTGAGCAAGACAGTCTGCAGATGCACCTGGCAGGAAAGAGGGGGCTCTTTCCTGCCCCGAAGAGGTCACTAGACTACCATGGCACCACACTAAGGTAAAGGAGGGGAGGCAAGGGGAGGATAGGACGCCTATCTGCTCATCCACCCTCCAGCCTGCTCGTTCATCCACAAATCCGGACAAATGGGCAGGCTGTCAAAACCCACCCAGATGCCCAGCCGTGTCCTCCAAAAAAGGAATGTCCGGGTAAAACCAGACGTATGGTAACCCTAGATGGGGATGGAGGAGATTACTTGGGTCGGCGGGGTGGGTGGGTGCATCTCTCTAGTTGGAAGGTGGAACGTGAGGATGGGGAATTTGAGAATGAGGGACAGATGCTGTATTGGGGCTGGGGATTTTGGTTTCAGATAAAGAAGTGAGATACCAAATGGGGTGAGGGGGAAGGGGAGGGCATGGCATGTGAGTTGTTGAGTGTCTCCTTCTTCCAGTTTGTCTCTTGCTGCACTAGGAGGCCGATGCTCATAGCCGGGCGCTAAAGCCCGCAATGCAAAAAGCCCATAGCACAACAGCACTGAAAAATAGCGAAGCAATGCTCAAGAGAAATCATGATATGTGCGGTTAATTGGCGCTAACAAACCAAAAACAAGGAGAGAATTGTACCTAGAGGGTTTGCAATAAGTGTGGCTCTTATGGCCATGCCTAGACAAACCTGGAAGTGTGAGCACACATCGGCGCTGTTTGTTTGCACTTTTAAATGAGTCATTCAAAAACTGTTTGCACTGTAGATTTTTGAAAGGCTCATATTTAACCAAAGTGTGCTTTCACTTTTGGTTTTGGTCGGGCTTCTGCACATGCTTGGTTCTCATTAGCAGTGCTCAAACTTGCATGGGCAAGAAGATGAAAAATTGACAAGAAATCTTCTCCTGAAAATTTTCTACACTGCCCCTGACCTGGCAGTAAATGTTCAGCATTACTGGCCATTATTTCCTTCTGTGCATTACAGTACTTTTGATTGTGCATTGGGAAGGAATACTGATTGACCTCATTTGCATCCATTTAAATGCATTTGCAGTGATATTTAGTGTACATGTTAACACTTGTGCTCAAGTCCTTTTACAAAGGGGTCTTTTACAAAGTGTTGACTTACCAAATGCTAAATCGGGACAACCGCCAGCCCAACACTGCTGCCGGCAGTAGTTCCACCTCGAGCACGTGCCATTTCTGAGGGAAAAAGACCCCCCCCCCCCTGGAAATGGCTTGCATGGCGGTAACCCAAATATTCTGGCAACAAATATACGACAACGAATGGACAACACACACCGATTCCATACTTTATCCCAACCACTGGGATGGCAGATGCAACAGCGTACTAAACAAAATAGCACCCTTAAAAACAAAAATATCAAAAAGACAAAACACTATACCTTGGTTCAATGATGAACTAAAAAAAACTCAAAACACAATCTAGAAAACTTGAACGAGTATGGAGAAAGACAAAAGATGAGCACACACTCAACACATGGAAACAAATACATAGAAAATACAAATACGCAATAAAACAAACTAAAAGGTCCTACTACAAAACCAAATTAGGACCGGACTACAAAGATATCAAAAAAGTATTCCAACTCGTAAATAAGTTACTAGACACCACCCCTATCACCACAACCAACACAGACATCCCACCCGCAGACAAACTTGCTAACTACTTTAATGACAAAATAATAAAACTACGCAGCACACTTCCTCATCACAATACCAACATCAAAATCTTCTTCAACGATCTGGACCCATCCTCCGAAGGATATCCAGCTGACCGCATTTGGACAACATTTAATCTTCTCAGCACCAAATCAGTTACACAAGTGACTCACAGGTTCGCCAAGACCCACTGCAAACTGGATACATGTCCCAGTCATCTACTCAAGTCTGCCCCAGACTGCTTCATAGCAGTCCTTACATCCCATCTAAACTTCATGTTACAACAAGGTCTCTTCCCTGAGGAACATGGCAACATCCTACTCACCCCAATACCAAAAGACGCCAAGAAAAGCACAAACGATATCACCAATTACTGCCCAGTTGCGTCTATCCCATTAGTAGTAAAAATAATGGAGAGCTTTGTGACTAAACAGCTTACGGAATACCTGGACAAGTTCTCAATACTACATAGTTCACAATCAGGATTCCGATCCCACCATAGCACCGAAACTGTCCTAGTCACCCTCCTGGCCAAATTCAAGCAGGAGATTGCCACAGGCAAAAGCATACTCCTCCTCCAGTTCGACATGTTGAGCGCATTCGACATGGTAAACCACAACATACTACTAAGAATACTAGGCCACTTCGAGATTGAAGGAAACGTACTTAACTAGATCAAAGGCTTTCTAACCACCAGAACTTATCAAGTAAAATCAAAGTCAAACATATCACCACCGTGGAAAGCAGTCTGTGGAGTACCTCAAGGATCACCATTATCACCAATACTCTTCAACATGATGATGATTCCACTGGCCCAGTCCTTATCCAACCAAGGCCTTAACCCATTCATTTACGCAGATGATGTTACAATATACATCCCCTTCAGACATGATCTGACAGAAATAACCAACAAAATCAACGATAGTCTGAACATCATGGACTCCTGGGCAAACTTATTCCAACTGAAACTGAACACCGAAAAAAACACATTGCCTCATCCTCTCCTCTCCATATAACAAATACAAACCCACAACCATAAATACTCCAGGACATACCCTCCCTACCTCGGACAGTTTGAAAATACTCGGTGTCACACTCGATCGCAACCTTACCCTCGAGAGCCAAGTAAACTCTGTAACAAAGAAAATGTTCTATTCAATGTGGAAGCTCAAACGATTAAAACCTTTCTTCCCAAGAGCAACTTTTCGATACCTAATACAATTAATGGTCCTAAACCATGCAGATTATTGCAACGGAATATCAGATGAACAAGTGCCATATAAGAGAGCATTATAATAGTTGAGCTTGCTAATGACAAAGGCATGCATTAGGATCCGAAGAGCTTCTTGCAAGAATAGATGTCTAATAGAGTATAACATACGTAGCTTAAGGAAATAGGAGTGTATGATGGCAGAGATTTGTGGCCTGAAGTTGAGGTGTTGATCTAAAGTAACAACCAAGACTTTGACAGTGGGCTGAAGTACCACGGCAGATCCAGTAATACTGATAGGGAGGGATGATAGGTTTGGGATCATCCTTCCATGAGAACAGGCCACCTTAGGTTTATTTATTTTATTTATTCATTTTTGCATTTGTATCCCACATTTTCCCACCTACTGGTAGGTTCAATGTGGCTTACAAGAGTCTGGAGTAAACTGGTTACAATTTGTATAGAACAAAGTAAATTGGTTAGAGTTTGTATAGAACAAGGTTACAATATATATAGAAGAATGAGATTAACAATTGAGTTTGACAGACTTTGTGTGTTTATAGTTACCTCAGGTAGGCATGTTAAGTGTTTGGGATGAATTGGGTGGTGAAGCTTAGTTCAGTTCTGTCCACTCATCGGGATTTTTAATTTATGGGACATTAACCAATCAGAGATGAGATCCAACTTAGTATTTAGTGCTGAGATGTCTTGGGGCAAGTTGTGGTCAAGAGCAAAATTAAATGACCAGACGACAAAGATAGAAAAAGGAATTTTATTTTCTATTTATTGATTTTAGAATATGTACGTTTTTGAAACATACATCTGCCAGAGCTGGTTTTAGACATAGCTGGGGCCAGCGAGAAAAACCTCACTTGTTTGCCTTTAATCTCCAGCTTTGGAATGAGCCAACCCTTGGCATCTCTGATAGTGTACAAGCAGCCCATAGCTTCCTCTGTAATCTGGCACAGAATTTTCTTCCAACTGCCCAGGAGGCACAGCAATTGCTCTAATGATGTTTTTGCATGCCTACTGGTGTCGGCTGTGGTCTAAGAGCAGCTTCACAAGCTTAGATTTACACTAGAGAATGACACGGGGACAAAATTTGTCCCCATCCCCGCCCTATCTCCGTAGGTTCTGTCTCTGTCCCCATCCCATCACCACAGGCCCAGTCTCCATCCCTGTCCTGTCCCTGCAGGCCCTGTCTCCGTCCCCGCCCCTTCCCCACAGGTGCTGTCCCCATCTCCACCCCATCCCCGTGGGCTCTGTTCTCATCTGCAGAAGCCTCGAACACATAATTTTATATTTAAATCTTTTTATTAAAGTATGAAAAAGAACAATATGCTATGCAACTGTTGTGTATAAATTACAAATAGAAAATAATAATAACTAGCAGCTATAATAACCCTCCCACCACCACCCCCCCCCCCCTCTACCCTTCCAACCCCAACAATAGTTAACTTCTACTTCCCCAAGGAATCGTAATCCACCCTGTTAAATTATCTAGGGGTACAAAATACAACCCGTTCTGTATGCCCTAGAGGGGAGATATTTTAAAATTTGTGGACAAATAAGAAGTCATCAACGTTCTCAGGATTCAGTCTAGCTCTCCTGTTTTCCATAGTCCTTCTTGCAATAGATGTCTTCCTAGAAGATGTGCTGGTAGCAGGATGTACAGGATCCCCCATGCAAATTTTGCTAGCTGTGGCTATTATGTTTGCTTGTTTTTCCAAAAAATAAAAATATTGTCGCCTGCATCATAAGTACATAAGTATTGCCATACTGGGAAAGACCAAAGGTCCATCGAGCCCAGCATCCTGTTTCCAACAGTGGCCAATCCAGGTCACAAATACCCGGCAAGATCCCAAAAATGTACAAAACATTTTATACTTCTTATCCCAAAAATAGTGGATATTCCCCAAGTCCATTTAATAACGATCTATGGACTTTTCCTTTAGGAAGCCGTCCAAAACCTTTTTAAAACTCCGCTAAGCTAACCACCTTTACCACATTCTCTGGCAATCAAACATAAATAACAGTCCAGTTCATTAACAGGCTTCAAAGAAGACTTTGTCCCCATCGTCACGGGTTCTGTCCCTGTCCCGTTACTGCAGATCCCCGTCCCTGTGTCATTCTCTTATTTACACCCTTTGCCTGTGTGTTGCCGAGTTAGCAGGGAGCAAAAGTGCCCTATCTGGTGCTTCACCAGAATGTGGTTCCTAGACGGCTGAGTGGAATTCTGGAAGACAGTTCTAGAAAGAACATGGCTTGAACGTAAGCAGGAAGTTTTTACGTTCAATACCCAGAGAAGAGGGAGGGGGTGTTTCGTCATATAATAAAATGAAAAGGGAATGACGTTAGAATCAAGTAATTTAAAAGCCAATGCTATATTAAGTAGTTTGGGGGTGGGGCAGGTGGTAAAAGAGTCTGTGCGTATGAGGAGAGTGCAACAGTCAAAAAGGCTTCCAGAGCCGCCGGTGAGCAGCAATATGTCAGGTGTGGGGCACCTGCCCAATAAAGTGCCAAGGCAAGGTGGTACTGTGCGCGTGAATGTGGTGTCGGCACCACAATGCTGACGAGATCACAGCCCGGCGGCCCTTGGGCTCGTGAGAGGCTGAGAGCGTCATACGCTTGTCTTTGCTCAGTCACCCCTGCTGGAGATGGAAAAAGCCTGGTAACCATGGCAACTGTCACAGCCGGGACTACATCTGCTGCTGGAGGAGATCTTGTGGGGCATGCGTGTTTATATGGCGAGGGGTATGCTGCAGTGCGAAGCAGTATGAAGACCGAGGCCGAAGCCAGCGAAGGCTTTGGTGCGTTTGAGGTAGCTGGAGATAATGTCCAGTGGGGTGAGTTTCTGGCATCCAGCGACCAAACGCCTCACGATGAAGGCCAAAGGGATGAGGACAAGGAGGGTAGCGGTGTGCAGTTACCAAGCGCGTGGGGCAGCCAGGACTGGTCCTCTGCAGGTGAGTGTGCCCTCGGCAGAAAACAAAATTGGGGGAAAAGGAGACGGGGTTTGCCCTACAGCCAAGCATATTAGTTTAATTTGGTGATTACAAAACTAGGTTAATCTTTGTAAGTTTCACCTTCAAGCTATATTGCTGCTTTTTTTTTTTTCCTGAGTGGCAGACATATTTAAAACACAGCAAGCATTGTTTTTTTCCCCCATTATCCCCCCCCCCAAAAAAAAAAAAACCCAAATATATCTGTAATTCTTTTGTGAATTTTTTGTTCTTCATAGCAGAGACTGATGAAAGTTATTAACTTTGGTATGATCTGTGTGACGTTTCATACACACCTGTAAGTAACCCATTACTGTTCAAGAGAGTACATTTCCTCAAATTATAGTTAAAAATGGACTTTTGGTGTATAACTTTTACCTGGCCAAACAGCCCTACATCATCTGGGCTGTTCTAGGTTTTGACCCTTTTTTTTTAAATTTTTTTATTTATAACCATTTAAATTTTTACAAGCGATAAAACAACTTGCTGGAAATACAGAGAAAGTAATATGTAGGAATTATTTCAGTCAGGTAATTCTATTCTCTTCCTTAGACCACTAAATAGGGAGAGTGAAACAAGATAAGGAGATCAATTAAACAGTAAACAGAAAAAAAAACCGTGGTATTAACCTGATTATCCCCAGGTATTACTGGTCTAATTCATTATTCCACATTGATCATCTGGTTGGCTTCTTCAAGGCCAATGCGGTGTATAGTCAAATCATTTCATTGAAAACATACTTATTGTCCAATATTAGTTAGAAATAATACATCTGATTACATTCTTTCTCTTTTAAAAACCAGAAATCCCATTGATTAAAGTAATCCCAGTTTTCACAGGCTCCACTCCTTTTAAAGTAATAAGGTTTTGACCTTTAAACTCCTTACTTAAAAGCATTTTGCGACTCATTATTCCACTTTTCCTGTTCTCAAAGCAGGTGGAACCAGGTGGCCAAAATTTATATCTAGTATGGTCCAAGTTGGCATAAAATTTCCAAAGTCACTGTTTTTACAACACATCTTTTCAATATATTATGTATTTCCCTCTCACATTTAGCGAAGCAATGAAACAAAAAAAACCCCTGAAATTTCTAATAAGAATACCTGCAGGATCAGTCCTTAATAAAGGGATTACTTTTATAGGAAGGGACATTCCAAGGAGTGGTGACTGTGACAAGATGTTATTATAAATCTAAGGAAATATGTAAGAAAAGTGGATGTTCGCATGTCCTTAGGAATGGTGTCCCCATAAGAACAATTTGTTTTCATTCAGTACCTCTCATGCAGTCAGCAATATCCCTTAGTACATCTGGAACATATGGGGAGGGGGGGGGGGATATTTTACAAGTGACTTGACTTTGTGGAACAACATTTTATGTGCTCATGTCGGTTCTTATAAAATTGCTTGGGAGTATACTAGCATAAAAGTAGGTATTCAGAAAACATGGCCGTCAATGTTTATGTTATATATATGTAGGAGGTAATCCACTGGGTGAATGAACACAAACTCCCACGGAAAACAAAACTATCTGATAGGGAGTGGGAAGTGGACCAATGACTCCAGTAACACAGGACTGTGGTGGTAAAGGAAACAACTTTATTCACAGACTTGACACAGTACTGTGTTTCGGCCACAGGCCTGCCTCAGGAGTCTAAAATGTGTAAACAGAAAATATATAAACAATTTTAAATATACTTGCATAAGCATAAAAAAAATAAAAAAAATAAATTTGATTATATATGTAAAATCATACAAAATAATTCTAAATATACATACAAAAACATATATATATATATATATAAAACACTTTTTGATTATACATGTAAAATCATATAAAATAATTTTAAATATATTTTTAGAAGAAACAGCATCCAGATCTGACATAAAAGATGTATTTTATAAACATCAAAATCTAACACAAAAACAAGAAACATCTTTAATATACATGCAAAAAATTGTTTTTAGAACATATATTGACACAATATATGTTATATATGTGTAAGGCATTCTGGGGACAGAGAATGGGTAAAGGGAGTAGGGTGAAATCAGAACTTATATGTGTATTTTATATAGCAGTTGTTCAACATTTTTAGTCACAATGAATCATTCGATTGACATTAAAAAAATGTTTAATCACAATTTTAATCATGATCCTGAAGACCCCCCCCCCCCTAAGAATGTGTACCTTCCTCCGAAAGCACCCCAAAGCATCCACCCCCTCCTGAAGTGCCTCAGACCCCCCCATAGGGCCTGGAGGTCTACGGTAGTGATCCCCATGCTGCTCTGGGTTCAAAATGGCACCCATAGGCTGCATTTGTGTGTTAATTGAACACGTTAATAGCTATTAATCAGCAGCACTAATATATAAAAATACTGTCAATCACAGTAAATAATTTTAATTGCTATTAAAATGTGTTAATCATGATAGTTACTTGCGATTAATCAAAGGCACTAGCAGGAGCACAGCCATCAGCCCATTTTGGAGGATCCAGAAGTAGACTGGGGGGGGCACACATTTTCTCTCTGCTCTCCCCCTCCCCCGGTGTTAAAATTCGTACCTTTCCTGGCAGGGATGCCTAAGCCTTGCCAGCCGAAGAGAGTCACTGTCTAATCCCCCTCCAGTGCTGCATGGGCAGTGCAGAAGTCGGCAGCATGCTCCAGTCATTGATACCAGCACTCCTGCACATGCTCAATTCATGTGCAAATTGAGCATAGGCAAGGAGAGCCAGCATTGGTGGCTGAAAGTATGCCACCAAGTTCCTCAGGAGAAGGGGTTTAGGCAGTGGATCTGTTCGGCTGTCGGGGCTTGGGCATTCCTGCCAGCCATTCAACCGTGCTGCAGTTTTGGAGGGTCTTGAGCCCAAAGTGGGGGGGGGGGAGCTGATCCCCCCCCCCCCAAGGCCCCGGCTGTGGCTATGCTACTGAGCACTACTATTTTATAAAATATGGTCATATGCAAAGCAAACAATAAAATTGGTAGACCAATGGTATTACATAATTTTTACATTTTAAAAATATATTTTTTAATATTTTTACATAATTTATACATGGCATTGCATAATTTATATTTCTATGTACACTATTTGTTATACTTTTATATAATCTATTTATGGTTTTCTAAAATGTATCTATTTGTAGACATTATTTGCCATTCCATATTTAATTTACGTTTTTAAATTTTATGTTGTATTAATAGTTCTGCTTTTTGTTTTTAATGTTATTTTTGTAGAATTGCTTTGACTCCTGAGGCAGGCGCCTGTTGCGCAAAAGCACAGTACCGCTTCAAGTCTATTGCATAAATGAGTACCCTTGTGTTGGGACCGAATTGGTCTACCCTCATTTTTTGTTATTTTATTGTCTGTTAGTTTGCTTGGGGGCTCCTTCTGCCTTTTGTTGACATATGCAAAATAAAAACATTTTACATTACAAACGAAACCTCTGTCATTTCTTTTCAGTATAAATAACAAATGAATGGTTTTAATTACATTAGATACCAACCCCTCTCCCACTCCCAAATCCTCCCTACCATTTCTTTCCCTGCTGCGTGGCTAGAGCATATACAGTATATTGATTCTTAGCAGCACATCTATACACACATTACTCTGTCTCACAGCAGATATAACTTTGTGCTGGCAATGTTCCAGGTGACCGTTTTATAAAGGCACATAGGGACCTTTTTACTAAGCTGCGGAAAAAAGTGGCCTGCAGCAGTGCGAGTGCGTCTTTTGGGCGTGCACCGAGCCAGTTTATACCGTGTCCTGGAAAGGGGACCTTTTTTTTTTTTAAGGAGCTGGAAAATGGACTTGTGGCAAAATAAAAACCAGCTCATGTCCATTTTCGGCCTGAGACCTTACTGCCACCCATTGACTTAGCAGTAAGGTAGGCATGCAGTGCGTGCCCACTGCTGTTTACCACTGAGTAAGTGCCATGCGGTAGAAAATATATTTTCTACTGCGTGTTTTCAGCATGCGCCAAATTCAGAATTACCGCCCGGGGCACGTGGTAGCCAGGTGGTAATACCAATTTGGCAAGCGCTGGATGTGCGTAGGCTCTTACACGCCTTTCTAAAAGGGCCCCTCAGATACATGCTGTATGTTTTTATAAAATAGGTCCAACATATGCAGTTATGTGCCATGCTATAAAATTACCCTCAAGAACATAATCTCTGGAACAGATGGATATGTATGCCTACATTTACAGTATGCAACAGGGGAGCCACTTCTCACTCCAGGCTGACCTAACCCCAGATATTCAGTGCTGTGGCATGTGTGGCTCTTTAATATCTGGGTATGTGCGCTGACCCGGATAGTTATACCGGTTTCTGGTTAACTGGGTGCATAAAGTTAGGACAGTTGTTTTACTATCATAACTTTATGCACTTACTTAGCTGGTTAGAGGACTAAATATCACTGTTAACTGGCTAAGTTGCTGCTCTGTCCTAACTCTGCCCCCAGCGCGCCCCTAACCATGCCCTGTTAAACCCTTTTAAATATCGACGCCCCCCAATATTTTTACAACTAGTGCGTGTTTTATTTCAATAAATCGAGGCACAAGGAGACAGAGTTGCATAGGTGGATGCTGGTAGGACCAGTCCTAAGGAGCTTCCATGACTCATTTCCCCCCACGGTTTGTTGCATAGCCTAGTTCTAATGTAGCCTTTCCTTCTAAAAGCCAAGTACACAGATGCCTTATATCTTTTGACAGACAGCTGGCGACCATTTTCTGATGAAGAGGATGGCACTAATAATGGACCCTCTTTGATGGGTGGCTGCAGAGATCCTTTCCACTGCGGACAAGGAAGACACATGTCACAAGGGAAAGGCCCATGGTGGTTGGACAGCATCAGCAAGGATGAGCAGCTGGAGGCGTCGGAAAGTGTCAGCAGCCATGTATGTTTAATACACCTTCGCAGACTTTTGATGTCCACAGCTTTGGAGAAATGGCCCTTCATGCCGTGGAGTGGCTTTGTATGACACTAGGATCGCTAGCATAGCATTTAGACTGTTGTATAACAAACATTTTCTTCAGTGTGCACATAACAGCCATTGTACAGGCAGGAGATAGTGCAGACCCTTCAGGTGAGGATAATGCACATGATGCAGCAGTAGGCCTCGGTGAACCTGTTCTTGGACCCACTGAGCAAGAGACAGAACACAGACAGTAATGACAAAATTAAGAGGACTAGACACAGATAAATGGGCCTCTGAAGATAAAATGGAGATAACGTACAGCTGTTTTTATGCCACAAACCACAAAGAAAGCACACCATCTAAAGAGTGCTACTAGTGAGATTAGAAAGAACTTCCAAGCAGGGGTGGACTGACTATATGGGCAACTGGGCAATGCCTGAGGCCCAATTCCTCTCCCTCCCCACCCGTACACTACAGCCCCCCAAGCTACTTTGAAGGGCCCTGGTGGTCTAGTGGCCTCTTCAGGGGCAGGAAAGACCCCCATTTTTTTGTTCCCGCTGTGCTTTTCTGTCCAACATCGCCATGGCTTCAAAATAGCTGCCAAGACTTTCTATGGCCGTCTTGTGAGTCTGACACAGGAAGTCTAGGCAGCCACTAGGAAGAAGCAGCAGTGCTGGGTAGAGCAGCTGTGGCGGACAGGAAAGAGTGGGGTTCTTTCCTGCCCCCCTGAAGAGGCCACTAGATCACCAGGGCTCTTCAAAGTAGGCCCTGGGGGCTGTAGTGTGCAAGGGTGGTGCTGGAAACAAAGGTGGGAGGTGGAAGCAGCAGCCTGGGGGCCCAGGTCACTGTCTGTCTGCCCCTGCTTCCAAGTGCACCTTACAATACAATATAACTTTTATATACCACAATCCCCCAGAAATACCAGTTATATGCGGTTTACAGAAAAAAAGAAGCTAAGTAATCCTAGGAGATACAATAAAAACATTAATTAAAAATAGTTACAAAATAAAAACTCTATAAAGAAAAAAAAATAGTTTCTTCCAAAATTTCATTTAATTGATTTCATTCCATATATCCAAAGGCAGGGAGTTCCTTCTTCAGTGTGCAACTAAATAAGGCATTGAAGAAAACTTTTTTTTTTTTTTTTACATTTCACACCCCTCACAGAAGGAAAATTCAGGAGAAAAGATTTACTTTGACAAGTGTTATTATTAACAGGAGCAAATTTCAATAATTCTACTAGGTAGCCTGGACAAAACTCATGAAAAACTCTAAAATCAAAAGTATATAATTTAAAAATAATTCTAACCTCTCCAGGTAACCAGTATAATCTAGACAGCAGTGGTTCAGCTCTATCATATTTTCTTGTATCACAGACCAAGTGAGCCACTGTATTCTGTAGTGTTTGCAAAACTTTTCCTTGATTAACTGAGCAATCTAAGTATAAAATATTGCAGTAATCTGGTTGTCAAGATTAATGCTTGTGAAAAGTTTGAATTGGTCAAAAAACACATATTTTTGAATCCTGCAAAGAAGGAACATGTTGCCTGTACATATTACTTTGAATTCCAGAATTAGGCACTCTTTGGCACAATGAAATTTCTAAGGCAAACATTAGCAGGCAATCAGAGAATGTGGTCATTCTCACTATACCCTGGATTAAGATTGAGGGTTATTTCTGTCACAGTTCATGCCAAACTAATCCTTTTAGAGAAATTACAAGGCAGGAGATCCATCTGAACAATTTACAAGAAAAAAAATCTCCGTTATTCTTTTTACTAGTTTATTTCCTTACATTTTTGCATAAATTGTAAATTTGTTACTAGCTTTCAGGGCTATAGTCTAAATTAATCCAATGAAAAGTGACCACCTACAGCTTGTTTGCTGACCTTTATTCTTACAAATCCAAGAGGACTAACACCTTGTTTTATTTTCCCTACAGAATAACGTGGAGGGTCTGTTTCAGAAATGCTTCCCTATTCCTTCTTTCATCAGTTCCAGGCCTTACTTCACAGGAGAAGATCAGACACTTGAAAAATTGCTATCAAGTGAGGCAGGAAGCCATGAGAATCAAGAATCAAGGTAGGACATCTTGAGCCAGATTCAGTAAATGACACCCAAAGTTAGTTGCTGTTACGATCTGCACTAAGATAGTATTTTGCAAAGGTCACTTTGCGCAGAGCACCCTATACAGATTAGATTACTAGCTTACTACGCATTCCGCCCCTAATTCTGAGCAACCTGTATAGAATCTGGCAGTTAGTACATGAACACAAAATAGGTGAAAAACTTGGTCATCAGTCACTTTCTGAAGAATTTTGCTGCCAAACAGAGTATAGTTGTGATTTATTTATGACATTTATAACCCACATTTCCTTAGCGTCCCTCCAGACCGGACCAGGATTGGACTGATGGGTTGTGCTCGCCTACCAGCAGGTGGAGACTGAGAAAAAACTCTGACTCTAGAGAGCCAATAGGAGCCCTGGCCATGTGACTTTAGCCTCAGTATTTGAATAAAGCAAGCAAGCAAGAAAGAAAGAAAGACCTTCTGTGCCGTATGGAATCCTAGCAGCCACAAATTCATCGGCAAAACCGAGTACTAGAGCTCACCAGCAACTCTCACCAGGTTGCAAAGAATGTGTTTTAAGGAAACTACAAACTGCCCAAAATACTGTGGCTAGATATGTCCTGCATATGCCGCACTGAGAGGGCTACTGCACTGCTGGTACAATTACATAGGCTTCCACATAGGCTTCCCATTAATGCCAGGATTGTTTTCAAACTCTGTGCTCTCTCAGTTCAGATTTTACATGGTGCTACCCCTAATTATATGTTACCCCTTGTTACTCTGCCTTCTCACAATGCAACCTTTGGTATAAGAGACTATTTGCATCTCCATTTCCCTACCTGTAAGATAGTATATAAGTAAATCTATTCTGCTACTTTCTTACCAAGGTACTAAATGGTGGAATTCCTTGCCGAAATATATAAGAACCCAGCAGGATTACTAAGGGGGTCTTTTACAAAGGCGCGTTAGCGTTTTTAGCGCATGCTAGATGCTAGAGACATCCATAGGAATATATGGGCGTCTTTAGTGTTTAACATATGCTTATTTTTAGCGCACGCTAAAGACGCTAGCACGCGTTTGTAAAAGGACACCTTAGTTTTTACAAGTTTTTTTATATCTTTCCTTTCTAAAAAAATCCTGTTAGTCGATACTGATGCCTGTCATGGACGGTAACCTGAATATAATATTGAACATAAAGAACGCGACCTAGAAGCAAAATTTGAATCTGGAGCATCTTTAGTAACCAGCCTAAGAGCTGGAAGAAAAATATTGTCCCGCTCGGTCTAAGACTGGCCAACTCTCTTGATAATAAGGTTTCTTTATTAGCCGGAAATCTAGATACTGGAAAGTAGAATTCTCTCTTCCATAAGATCTACTGTCACCACCACCAAAAGTTTGACAACAGTGGTAGGGACTGTTGCGAGATACCACGGCAGAGCCTGAAACTGAAAAATGGTGTCCCAGAATCTGAAACCGCACAAAAACTTTGGAAAGCGTTGCAGAAAGGAATATGTAGATAAATTGCCAGCAGATCTAAGGATATTAAAAAACAGTGCCCTGCACAAAATTACCAGTATGACATATTCAAATGTCTCCCTACGAAAAAACATGGGACCTTGAGAACGCGGAAGACTACCTTGACAACAAACAAAATAGGATGCTTACAAAGCCAAAATCTTGAAGATCCAAGAACTGCCACCAAACAAAATAGGATGATTCCATAGCAAAAAACCTGAAGATCCAAGAGGCGCCAATCAACCAAATAGGATGATTACAAATCAAAAATTTTGAGGATCCAAGAGCCGCTGAAGATTGTCTCCTACCGCACTAGCAGTGCGGCAGGAAGGACAGGGAGACTCTAGAAAGACGGCTGAAAGAAGGTTGACAAACTAGAGACATAGCCATCTCAAACAATCTGCAATGATTCCGCCTCAGCTGCAGAAAGTGGAAACAGGAATCCTGAACTACAAACTCCTACAGATATCGGAGACCATGGCCGACAGAGCTACAGAAAGCGAAGTATGTAAAGGCTATTATCGAGGAAACCACAGTAAGCCAAATAAATCATCATAGAATAAAATGTCATGACCACGAATAAGGTATATAAATGTTTATTGCAAACGACTGAAGGTCCAGTAAACCGTCAGCCGCTGCAGATGTACAATATACCCCTGAGACACATATGAAATCAGAAGAAACATATCCCAAAACGCAATTCATATGAGACAGAAAAAACGTCTGTAGCTGCTGCCTCTGCAAGTAGATCACCCGAGACTCCTGCGCTTGACGGCAATTTGTAAGAAACTGAATTAAGCAAACGTAGGCACTGGTTAGTATAAATTATTTGTTTCATATACAAGTCCATAAACCACTACTAAATGGACTTGGGAAATAAATCCAGAGTTCCAGGAATAACATGTATAGAATGTTTGTACACTTGGGAAGCTTGCCAGGAGCCCTTGGCCTGGATTGACCGCTGTCGTAGACAGGAAGCTGGGCTCGATGGACCCTTGGCTTTTTCCCAGTGTGGCATTAGTTATGTACTTATTACAATATATATATTCCTATATATGTACATATTGTACAAATACAGCCACAAAAAATAATACCTGACTGAAACCATGCTTATGGGAAAAAAAAGCACATATGTAATATTTGAAAGGTATTAATCCGCAAACGAACCTTTTCCGGAGATGGGAAGGTGGTAGAACGAGAGGACATGAAATGAGATTGAAGGGGGGCAGACAAGAAAAATGTCAGGAAGTATTTTTTCACGGAGAGAGTAGTGGATGCTTGGAATGCCCTCCCGCGGGAGGTGGTGGAAATGAAAACGGTAACGGAATTCAAATATGCGTGGGATAAGCATAAAGGAATCCTGTGCCGAAGGAATGGATCCTCAGGAGCTTAGTCAAGATCGGGAGGCGGGGCTGGTGGTTGGGAGGCGGGGATAGGGCTGGGCAGACTTATACGGTCTGTGCCAGAGCCGGTGGTGGGAGGCGGGACTGGTGGTTGGGAGGCGGGGATAGTGCTGGACAGACTTGTACGGTCTGTGCCAGAGCCGGTGGTTGGGAGGCAGGGCTGGTGGTGGGGAGGTGAGGATAGTGCTGGGCAGACTTATACGGTCTGTGCCTGTGCCAGAGCCGGAGGTTGGGAGGTGGGGCAGACTTATACAGTCTGTGCCCTGAAGAGCACAGGTACAAATCAAAGTAGGGTATACACAAAAAGCAGCAAATATGAGTTATCTTGTTGGGCAGACTGGATGGACCGTGCAGGTCTTTTTCTGCCGTCATCTACTATGTTACTATGACCCCAAGGTTACGAGCTGATGAGACATGGAGAATGAGAGTGCCATCCACAGAAATAGAGAAAGGGGGGAGAGGAGAGGTACAAACATGTGGACAAAGGGGAGCCGGTTGATATTGTAAAAGAAAGAAAGGAAAAGAAATCCCTACCTGACCAGCGTCTAACAGAGAATTCCTAGGCACAGAAGAAGAGGTAGCATTGTAGTTCTTATTATTAACCTCTAAAAGAGAAAGATAAAGAGAGAGACTAATGGGCTCGCTTCCTACCTGCTGGGAGACTGAGAAAATACTGAGGCTAAGGTCACATGACCAGGGCTCCTATTGGCTCTCTAGAGTCAGAGTTTTTTCTCAGTCTCCACCTGCTGGTAGGCGAGCACAACCCATCAGTCCAATCCTGGTCCGGTCCTGAGGGACTAAAGGAAAGCTAATTAGCAGGTAAGACCTAATTTCTCCTTTCTTGCACAGTTTCGAGTTCAATGAGGCTAACAAGCAAGAGGAGTCATTACAAATATAAAATAAAATTTGTAAACCCACACGTATCAAAGGACAAGCAAGATAAAAAACCATAAATAGAAAAAGATGGAATTTCATAGACGCTTGATACAACAGCGATTTTTTGAATTTAGCAATAGGGCGGGAAGCATGCTCGCTAGGAGGCTGCGTGAGAAAAGGGTGAAAAACACAATTGTTAAAATAAAAGGAGCAAAAGATGCAATGTTTTTTAGGGATGAGGACATTAGAGAGCAATTTGTGAAATACTATACAAAATTATATACTAAAGGAAAAGAGCACCAGAAAGAGGTATTACAAGAATATTTGCAGGACTTAGAATTGCAGAGGATTACACCAGAGCAAAGGGAGGCTCTGGAAGCACCACCGATTGACTTACAAGAAGTACTGTCTGTCATAAAAGGCCTAAAGGGAGGGAAATCACCTGGTTTAGATGGGTACACGGCAAAATTTTATAAAGTTTTCCAACAGGAGTTAGGGCCGTTATTGGTGAGGATTGGGAATGCTTGCTTCGTAGAGGGCAACCCACCACTTAGTATGCGAGAAGCAGGGATCTCAGTATTGTTAAAGCCTGGCCGAGATCCAACAGTATGCGGGTCCTACAGACCAATTTCCCTCATTAATATAGATGTTAAGATCCTAGCGAAAATTATGGCTGAGAGGCTGAAGGAGATACTCCCCACCCTGATACATGAAGACCAATCAGGCTTCATAGCACGACGACAGGTAGCAGACAACATTAGACGCACCCTAAATCTCACCTGGGGGGCACAGAAAAGGGGGGACTCCCTCGCACTCCTTACGGTCGACGCTGAAAAAGCGTTTGATCGGGTTGAATGGGAGTATTTATGGGAAGTAATGCTGGAGATAGGATTGGGAAGTGTTTTTGTGGGATGGGTAAAAGGCCTATACTCCACTCCGGTGGCAAAGATCAAAGTAAATGGGGGCTGGTCAAGTCAATTTGCTATTCAAAGGGGAACTAGGCAGGGGTGCCCTTTGTCCCCACTACTATTTGCGATCTCGATAGAGCCGCTGGCCCAAAGAATTAGAGAATTAAGGGATGTTAAAGGGGTTAGGATGGGGGGGAGGGATCATAAAATAGCATTATTTGCAGATGACATCTTATTTTATGTGGGAGCACCATTGCTGACATTACCGATAATTATGAGGGAATTAGATGCATTTGGAGCATTGTCGGGATTCAAAGTAAACTTCGACAAATCTGAAATAATGGGAATAACAATATCAGAACATGAAAAAGAACAAATGGGAAGACATTTTGCATTCCGGGTAGTAACCACTAGTTTTAAATACTTGGGTATTTGGATTCCATGTGACCTAGATAGCTTATTTGTGTTGAACTATGTTCCCCTGATCAGAGAAATACGAAAGGACCTAAATAGATGGAAGATGAGCTGGCTGTCATGGTGGGGCAGGATAGCAGCCATAAAGATGAACATTCTACCTAGATTACTGTTCCTGTTCCAAACCCTACCAATCCCAGTCCCAAAGGGGGAGCTTCAAAAGATACAAACAGAGTTGGGTGGGTTTGTGTGGGGAGGGCAGCGAGCTAGACTTGCACGGAGGACATTATGGAGGGCAGTGGAGCAAGGAGGGAGAGGTATGCCAAATATTTTTTGGTATTACTGGGCAGCTCAACTGAAACAAATTAGTGTTTGGAGCAAAGTGGATCTGTCGCCTATCACAAGGTTGGAACAGATTTTTGTTCAGGGGGGGCGGCTTGATGCCCTTCTATGGGGTTCTACCCCAGAAGTTAATTATAGGAAGATGGCATTAAACCCTTTTGTTTCACACCTGCTTACGTTGTGGGGAATGCTCAAGAAAAGGTTACGGGGAACACAGCACAGATCTACTTATGCTTGGATTACCCAGGAACCTGGATTTCCAGGAGGGAGGGACGGTAGGATATTTTCCACATGGTTCCAAAAGGGCTTGATTAGATTCCGGGATTTCCTAGACAATGGTTCAATTAAAAACTTTGCCGATATAAGAAGGGAATTTGACTTGCCTGAGACGGACATGTATGCATACCTTCAAGTGAAAGATTATATTATAAAAGAGAAGGGGATGAAAGAGGGCCCAATTAAAAGTGAAAAGTTTGAAAATTTGTGGGGGGATATAGACCTGAGAGGGAAAGGGATCACCAAACTTTATGACTATATCAAGGGAAGGGATTTTGTAAAGTTGCCATTTATGTATGCATGGGAGCGAGATCTCGAGACCGAATTTACAGAAGCAGAATGGCAGAAAATATGTATGGAAGTTAAGAGAGCATCCATTTGTGTTCTTATCAAAGAAAATGCTTACAAAATATTGAGTAGATGGTATTACACGCCGGATAAAATAAAGGCAATGTTTCCCAATGCCTCAGACACATGTTGGAGGTGTGAGAAAGAGAAAGGCACCTATTTTCATATATGGTGGGAATGCTCAGTCTTGCAGGTGTTCTGGAAAGAAGTGATAAACTCATTAACTAAGATGTTGGGTACAGTGTTCCCCCGAGATCCAAAATGGTGTCTTCTAGGATGGGGAAACAGAGGGCGGAAGAAATGGCAAAACAGAATATTGCGTATGGGTCTGGCCGCTGCAAAAACAATGGTGGCACTAAAATGGAAACAAACTAGGGGACCCACAAAGACAGAATGGGTAGAGAAATTTAGATTGGTGGCAGCTATGGAAAAGTTGACAGATAGACGCAAAGGGCGCTATAATCCTAATGCAGAGGAATGGGTACGTTTGGAAAAGTTTTTACTTTCTGGTTGAAGGGAAATTTAATGAAGAGGGTGGGATAAACTAAAGAAATAGAGAAAGGGGGGGGGGAAGGGGAGGGGAGGGGGCAAGGGGGGGGGGAAAAAGAGACGTGTTGAAAAATGTTCGTATATTTATAAGTTGAATTGTTGAAGGAACCTGAGGTTCTTGAATGTTGTAAACCTGTTTGATCAATAAAAATTTTATAAATGAAAAAAAAAAAAAAAAAACCATAAATACAGAAGAGTGGAAGGGGAATTCAAAACGACAAAATTATGTTCTTAAATTCTCATGTAATTAGGCATCAGTATCGACTAACAGGATTTTTTTAGAAAGGAAAGATATAAAAAAACTTGTAAAAACTAAGGTGTCCTTTTACAAACGCGTGCTAGCGTCTTTAGCGTGCGCTAAAAATAAGCATATGTTAAACACTAAAGACGCCCATATATTCCTATGGATGTCTCTAGCATCTAGCATGCGCTAAAAACGCTAACGCGCCTTTGTAAAAGACCCCCTTAGTAATCCTGCTGGGTTCTTATATATTTCGGCAAGGAATTCCACCATTTAGTACCTTGGTAAGAAAGTAGCAGAATAGATTTACTTATATACTATCTTACAGGTAGGGAAATGGAGATGCAAATAGTCTCTTATACCAAAGGTTGCATTGTGAGAAGGCAGAGTAACAAGGGGTAACATATAATTAGGGGTAGCACCATGTAAAATCTGAACTGAGAGAGCACAGAGTTTGAAAACAATCCTGGCATTAATGGGAAGCCTATGTGGAAGCCTATGTAATTGTACCAGCAGTGCAGTAGCCCTCTCAGTGCGGCATATGCAGGACATATCTAGCCACAGTATTTTGGGCAGTTTGTAGTTTCCTTAAAACACATTCTTTGCAACCTGCATAGATTAGAATTACAGTAGTCAAATTGGGTCAAGACTAGAGATTGGAGAAGCAATCTTAACATATCAATTGAAAAGAAAGGCCTAATATGCTTCAGCTTCCAAAGTAATTTAAAAGCTTTAGGGGTCCTTTTACTAAGCTGTGGTAAAAGGAGGCCTGTGGTGGCATCGGCGCAACATTTGATGCGTGCCGAGGCCCCCTTTTACTACAGCGAGTGAAGGCTGTTGTTGTTGTTTAAAGAAATGGCTGTGTAGTAAGTGAACCACTTGCTGTGGCCATTTCTGGGGGGAGCCCTTACCTCCACCTTTTGTATTTAGTAGCACCGAGGGGCGGTAATCAAGCAGAGCTGCGCGCTACCCTGTTACCACTGGGTTAGCACAGGAGCCCTTACTGTCAAACTTTTTTTTTTTCATTGCAAACTTTTACTAACTGCCGGCAGGAAATGGCACACGCTAGGGGTGGGAACTACCGCTGGGCTCCTGTGGTAGCCCAGGGTAGTTCCAGATTAGCATGCGGCAAGCCCATTGACGCACGCCAACTCTTCAGTAAAAGAGCCCCTAAGTGACCCCGTCCTTCCTCTGCTCCTCCAGATGAAACCGACCGTGCCATGTTGCTTCAGTTAATAGCATTCTAATTTAAAAATAAGCTCGGCTCTGCACACTGGACCGTACCACTTTCAAAGCAAACCGGATCATTCAAACACACATACACACAACCCACATTAGTTCTGATTGGGTTTTTTTGGGGTTGGGGGGGAGTTCTAAGTGACGGGTGAAGGAGAAAGATTTATTCACACTTCCTTCCTACCTTTTTCGTTTTTTCTTAACCTGGGGGAGCGGGCAAGAGTAACACAGCTTTAGTGCACTATTCCGAACCCACCACAAAAGGCGAGGCGAAGAAAAAAAAACTGGAGGAAAATTGCAGGTTCTGTATTGATTGTATTTATAATTTTGCTTTTCCCTATTCCCCCCCCCTCCTTTACCTTCTTACCCTTTCCCTCCTCTCTCTGTTATATACATATTACTACTACTACAGTAGTAATATTGATATTCTTTGATCTGACAATTTGATTATTCCTTATGTTTTGCATCTCATATCCCTGTATCATTATAAATTAATAAAATTTCATGGAAAAAGAAAAAACTGGAAGCTCCCACACACCCGCACTGTGCAGGGAAGGAGAGGGGAGGCGCTTGCAGCACCGACAGGAGGAAAAAGAGCAGAACCGGCATGTGGAAAATAGAAACCACGTGCATCTGGATCACTACAGAGCTCACGCTCGAGAACGAGCAAAGGCCAAAAGGGAATGGGATGTCTTTTTATTTTCTATTCCCACCCTCAGATACTAGCTTTGGACAGGGAAAGTCACCCTCCTGCCTCTACTCATGCTCTCACTTTGTTTCATGCTGTCTTTGCTGGCTTCCTCTTCCAGCTGCTGCTGCTTAGGTAAGTAAAGCTTCTCTCCTTCTCGTTAGTTGCATAGTCTGCCGCCAGACTACGACCCCTGCCCGCACAGACACCTCCGTAGAGCCGGCGCGCCGCATGACCCAGGTAAAGCAGCAGCACCAGCCCTCTGACCGCTGCCATGACTGAAAGCCAAAGATGAAAAATAAAAAGGTGGGAAAATAAGCCAGGCTATCCAAAGAATGGAACCAAATAATTTTAATTTAAAAACAAAATTTAATAATCTTCAAACAAATAATAATATAACAATAACACATTAAAATTGACTCGACACAACGTTGTGTTTCGGCCAAATGGCCTACATCAGGAGTCTATAGACATAAACAAAACAATAAATAAATAAAGCATATAGAAATAAATATGGAACAAAAATTATACTAAAAGAGGAACATATATAAATTATCAAATAATGAAAATCTATAAATATAAAACCCAATAAAAACTATACATGTATATATACGTATATGCCAAAAAATATGTTGAACAAATATGGAAAAAAACGCGAGACACGTACCTTGAGAAAGACCGTTGCACAAGTGGACCGTCTGTCACAGTGATTTCAGCAGTTATAATAAAAGAAAGATGGAGCTACACGACACTTTAAATAGCCAAAACAGCGCGTAACTTCTAGAAGACGCTGATATCAGCTAGAAGTTACGCGCTGTTTTGGCTATTTAAAGTGTCGTGTAGCTCCATCTTTCTTTTATTATAACTGCTGAAATCACTGTGACAGACGGTCCACTTGTGCAACGGTCTTTCTCAAGGTACGTGTCTCGCGTTTTTTTCCAACACATGCGGCTCGCGCCTCTGATTCCGCAGCGATTTATCATATTTATCTTTTTTGTTTCACTTGAGCGCTGTTTTCTATTATAAATATGCAGTGCGCAGTTTTTCATTTGCAGCTAACCTTGTGTTTTTGAGCTAGTCTTGCGTTTCAGTCCCGGACTAGTGTTGCAGAAAAGTTTTAATAGGTACATCACATGACTCTTTATCTTGTATTTCAATCTCGGACCAGTGCTGTAAAAAGGATAAATAGGTAGATCATATGACTCTTTATCCTTTGGCTTTTTTCAATTAAATTGCTTGGTGTGATTCTTGTGAATGCTAATCACATTGTATTTTTCTGATGGTTTTCTTCTCTGGCTTCCACTAAAAAAATTTTTCTTTGTCTTCTACAGACCATTTTCAAGATCTCATCTGTAGATCTTTGGAATCTTTTATCTGCATTTTGAGATTCCCTTGATGTGTTTTATTTAATTTCAATTTGATAGATAAGGTTAGTTTTTTTCATTCAATTTTTACCCCCATGTATGTATATTTTGATTTGTTTTTCCCTTATAAAGTTTGTTCAACATATTTTTTGGCATATACGTATATATACATGTATAGTTTTTATTGGGTTTTATATTTATAGATTTTCATTATTTGATAATTTATATATGTTCCTCTTTTAGTATAATTTTTGTTCCATATTTATTTCTATATGATTTATTTATTGTTTTGTTTATGTCTATAGACTCCTGATGTAGGCCATTTGGCCGAAACACAACGTTGTGTCGAGTCAATTTTAATGTGTTATTGTTATATTATTATTTGTTTGAAGATTATTAAATTTTGTTTTTAAATTAAAATTATTTGGTTCCATTCTTTGGATAGCCTGGCTTATTTTCCCACCTTTTTATTTTTCGTTTCACGCCTCGTGGGATCTATTGAGTTCTCCACCTTTTGTGGATTCTCTTTAGACTGAAAGCCAAAGATGCCAGGCGGCCACCGGAGAGAGGGAAGAATAGTCAGTAAGGCCCAGAAGGATCCCCAGGAAACACATAAACCCCAAGCGGCCCGGAGGTAGAACTGCAGGAAAATGACTGTGGCTGAACGGACTGGTCGCAAGACTTGCGAGAGGGGAGGAGGCAGAGAAAGGTCACTGCACTGACTGCATGCATTGAGGCATGCCGCGCAGGGCCCCCTGAGGCGCGAGGCCCTATGCGGTCACCTCGGTCGCCTCAGCCTAAGACCGGCCCTGGGTATATGAAAGACATTGTCATGAAACTGCATAGACAGCATATTATGTATACTGGTCTTATCTATTTGGCCTACATTTCAAAGTTGGTGCGAAGGCGTACAAGGCCCACAATAGGGAGGAGGTGCCGCAAGCATAGAGAACAGAGTGAAATCACCTTCTGTAAGGAAAGAGATGCTGAAATGGTAATGGCTCTCATATGAAAAGAGCATGCAGGTACTCAAGACACTCTTTATTTATTTGGATTTTGGATCACAAGTAGCAGCAGTGGGATTTGAACCAGCCACCTCTAGATTGCAAGACCAGTGCTCTAACCACTAGGCCATTCTGCCGCTCCTCCACTCTACTCCACTCCCTTGAAATTTTCTTACCTTTTTTTGTTGTGTGCCGAAACACAGCCTGTGTCTGGTCCAGTGTCTGGTGCCTTCAATAAAGTTTCCTAAGCAACACTTCCTACATTGGCTTGTCATTGGGTCAACCTCTCACTTTATTTTTCCTAATCATTTTGTTCCCTGTCTCTGGTTCTGCTTCCCTCTCTCTGTGCTCTGAATTCTGATTCCAGGACATCCTGTCCATTCATTATTTATTTTCTCTCCTCCTTTCTTCTTCACTTTCTGCCCTATATCCATCTTTCACATTCAACTTCCATTTTTCTTCCTCCTAAAACCGGTCTAGTTTCCATCTCTTCTCTTCCCCTCAACTCCCCACCATCTCATCTCTTCTATCTCCTGTTTCGGGTCCTGTCTTCTCTGCTTGGCTGCCACCCCCCCCCCCCCCCCCACACACACACTTGCCTGCACTCCAGCATCTCTCACTCTCCTCCCTCATCCCCCCCCCCATATCTAGATCTCTCTCTCTCTTTCTGTTCTTTCTTCCACAGGTCCTGGCATCTCTGCCTGCCTCTCCCCTCCCCCTGCACTCAAGCATCTGGCTCTCCTCCCACCAACTCTCCGAGCTTGCCTTTACAGTCTTCAGTCTACACAGCTCTATACAGTCTGCAGTACTACACACACGCTGCTTCTCTCTAGCAGGGAGCCCTTCCTTTGTAGCTCCCACCTCCTCTGATGGACTTCCTGTTTCCTGCGGACGAGACGCTACAGAGGAAGGGCTCCTGGCTAGACAGAAGCAGCATGTGTGCAGACTGTAAAGACAAGCATGGAGGGCTGCCAGGAGGAGGGAGAGGGTGAGTGATGTGAGGTCGTGTGCATTCATGCACGCATGCACATGGGGGAGGATGGGTGGCAGGAGACAAAGATATCGAAAGGAGGCACTTGAGGAAAATCCACAGCTTATTTCTAGGATACTGCGCTTACTAAAGTCTCCAATGACCTATTACTGGCTAAATCCAGAGGTCAATATTCCATCCTCATTCTTCTTGATCTTTCCGCTGCTTTTGACACTGTCGATCACAGCATACTTCTCGATACCCTGTCCTCACTTGGATTCCAGGGCTCTGTCCTTTCCTGGTTCTCTTCCTACCTCTCCCTCCGCACCTTTAGTGTTCACTCTGGTGGATCCTCTTCTACTTCTATCCCTCTGCCTGTCGGCGTACCTCTGGGTTCTGTTCTTGGTCCCCTCCTCTTTTCTATCTACACTTCTTCCCTTGGTTCATTAATCTCATCCCATGGCTTTTCCTACCATCTCTATGCTGATGACTCCCAAATCTACCTTTCTACCCCTGATATCTCACCTTGCATCCAAACCAAAGTTTCAGCGTGCTTGTCTGACATTGCTGTCTGGATGTCTCAACGCCACCTGAAATTAAATATGACCAAAACCGAGCTTCTCATTTTCCCCCCCAAACCCGCCTCCCCGCTCCCCCCGTTTTCTATTTCTGTTGATGGCTCTCTCATTCTCCCTGTCTCCTCAGCTCGAAACCTTGGGGTCATCTTTGACTCTTCTCTCTCTCCTTCTCTGATCATATCCAGCTGATTGCCAAGACCTGTCGTTTCTTTCTTTACAACATCCATAAAATCCGCCCCTTTCTTTCCGAGCACTCTACCAAAACCCTCATCCACACCCTTGTCACCTCTCGTTTAGACTACTGCAATCTGCTTCTTGCTGGCCTCCCACTTAGTCACCTCTCCCCTCTCCAGTCGGTTCAAAACTCTGCTGCCCGTCTCGTCTTCCGCCAGGGTCGCTTTACTCATACTACCCCTCTCCTCAAGACCCTTCACTGGCTCCCTATCCGTTTTCGCATCCTGTTCAAACTTCTACTAACCTATAAATGTACTCACTCTGCTGCTCCCCAGTATCTCTCCACACTCGTCCTTCCCTACACCCCTTCCCGTGCACTCCGCTCCATGGATAAATCCTTCTTATCTGTTCCCTTCTCCACTACTGCCAACTCCAGACTTCGCGCCTTCTGTCGCGCTGCACCCTACGCCTGGAATAAACTTCCTGAGCCCCTACGTCTTGCCCCATCCTTGGCCACCTTTAAATCTAGACTGAAAGCCCACCTCTTTAACATTGCTTTTGACTCGTAACCACTCGCCTCCACCTACCCTCCTCTCTTCCCTCCCGTTCACATTAATTGATTTGATTTGCTTACTTTATTTTTTGTCTATTAGATTGTAAGCTCTTTGAGCAGGGACTGTCTTTCTTCTATGTTTGTGCAGCGCTGCGTATGCCTTGTAGCGCTATAGAAATGCTAAATAGTAGTAGTAGTAGTAGTAAATGTATTGTACTGTTTTGGGATCTTGCCAGGTATTTGTAACCTGGATTGCCCACTGTTGGAAACAGGATTCTGGGCTTGATGAACCTTCGGTCTTTCCCAGTATGGTAATACTTATGTAAGAAGACAAAAGGGAGAGACAGAGAGAAGATACAGGTAGTGAGGCAAGGAATTTAATGCAATTAATACATTAAAATTGTTAATACAAGTTAAAATTTTAACACGCTAATCATGTCAAAAACACATTAACAGGCTCATTTTCAAAGCACTTAGCCTCCCAAAGTTCCATAGAAACCTATGGAACTTAGCCTCCCAAAGTGCTTTGAAAATATGCCTCTATATGTGCAGCTCTAATATATAAGCATGAGGGACAGTGCTGAGATGATCATAATTGTTGAGTTTAATGATCAAACTCTGTGGGAAGAAGGTATAATTGAGGAGGAGCAAGGATGACGGTTCACCTACAGCAGTGCTTCTCAACCCAGTCCTCAAGCAACACTTACCAGTCAGGTGTTCAGGATATCCACACTGAATATTCATGAGAGAGATTTTAATGCTCTGCCTCCTTGGTATGCAAATGAATATTCATTGTGGATATCCTGAAAACCCAGCTGGCTGGTTGTAGCCCAAGGACAATGATCTAGAGCACCTACTATGAGCCCCGAGCTTGCCCCTGCTCTTCTCTCCACTGGACAGCAACGGCAAAAGTCTAATTGCACAGTGATTGGGAGTGACTGAATTAGCACATCTAGCAGGACCTCCTAAATGTTCGGGCCCTAGGCATGTGCCTAGTTTGCAGATATGAACGTTAGAATTTCCACTGGCTTTAAAATCTACTGCCTATAACAAATTCAGCTGCCCAGTAGGAGAGAGGATATTGGAGCTTGGCCTGAAATACCCCCCCTTAATTGTTAGGGAAATCCTCATGTTTTGTTTTATTCCATTCCTTGAATGCTTCCACTGTGACAGCACAAAAGCCCAGTAGGGAAATAAACGCTATAGGATTCTTTTTGGGTTTTACCAAACTGGTGTGCGCTCAACTCAGATGTAAAGCCATAAACTACTTTTGGTTGGCCATGTCCTTTTAGAAGAGGAATCAAAACAGCAAGCTGCACCAATTACCTGATGTCCTTTATTCTAAACCACAAGAAATACCCAGCAAGGCACCACGTTTCGCTCTACGGCTGCTTTAGGGGTGCAAATACAACAAGATATATGTGTTCTCAGGCTTCACCCAATTAAATCAAATTCCTCACACAGTGCCTTCTTTAAAGGCAGGGGAGTCATAGTAATCGTACAGAAATGGTGGCAGTTTAACTGTACAATTACTGGGATGATATTCAGCCAACAGCAGTCAGCAGGTTTGTTTCTGGCTTCCACTGTTGTTATCCTGGAATATTCAATGCCGGACCATATCTGGGCATTGGCATTGAATATCCGGGTTTATATAGCACTTAACTGCCTAAGGTGAACTTCATAAAGATAGGATGGTATTTTATGCGGTTTGATTTGCCTGGTTAACTTGGGCGGTTGAGGGGGTCTTTTACAAAGCAGCAGTAAGCCCAACGTGGGCTTACCGCTCACTAATCTGGAGCTTTCGCCATCCAATCAGCTGGAGCGTGCGCCATTTCTGGCACTCTGGAAATTTTTTTTCTGTAGTGCGGCACAAACCAATGGGTGGTGGTAAGGCCATGTAAGGGTTATCTTACCGCTTGGCCTTTTGGGGGGGGGGGCATTTTACGCACTGCAGTAAAGGACCCTGGCACACAGAAATAACAGCTCCCGCTGCTACCGCAGGGCCCTTTTTCCCGCAGCATAGTAAAAGGACCCCTAAGTGCTGAATATTAACACTTACTGTCATTTGTTGGTTGTCAGGATTTCTTCCCCCTCCCTCTTCTTTGCATGTCAATCTTTTTGGAACATTAATCACCCCGGTAAGTCATTTTCGGTATTTTAAGTATTATTTTTGATTCTACACTTACATTTTTACCTCCGATTTCACATCTGACTAAAGTTAGGGGTTTTTTTTTGTTTTTTGCAAACTTCAGGCCATTCGACAGGGCAGGAACTGGATACCAACAGGAAACACACAAGAGTCGGGACTAAAAGCTGCCAGGCAGCCACTAAGACAGAAACACAGACAGGTGAGAGTCAGGACAAAGCTGCCAAGCAGCCACTAAAAAGGAACACAGACACAAGACAAGGAAATGCAGACCAGAAACAAGACTAGGAACTAAGCAATAAAACCAAAGCTAACTACACACAAACAAACTAGAATCAGGCAAGAAACTCAGACTAGAACTGGACTAGGCAGAAGTGCACAGAGCACACCCACATACCAGGAACCTTAGACGATGCAAAGGCAAACACAGAAGTTTCCAGGTGGCTGAAGTTCAGCTGCAGGAATCACAAGGCAGCTACGGGTGCTGTTCAGGCACAAACAAGAAAAGTAAGTCTGGCAGCCTGGAAGATCCGGACCGGACTAGGCTGAAGTCTGGAACGTGTGACAGTTCATAGCAACCACCGGTTCAGGCCACCAGAGGGCGAGGTGAGCACAGACAAGGAAAACAGTCACCACCGTGGCAGTACCTCCCCCTCAAGGCCCCCCTGACCTCCACGAGGAATTCAGGTCTCCATGGGTAACAATGGTGAAACCTACGGAGGAGCTTCAAAACGTGACCAGGGGTAGCTGGCCTGGAACTTGAACAGGAGTCAAGACTGGACCTCGGACTGGCATCAGGACTGCTCCTCACCTCTTGGCTGGAGCTGGAACTCAGAATGGGTTCAACATCTTGGCTGGAACTGGAACTTGACTTAGACTCAGCATCTTGGCTGGAACTGGAACTTGACTTAGACTCAGCATCTTGGCTAGGACTGGAACGCGGTGTGGACTCGGCATCAGGGCTGGAACTCGGCCTGGACTCGGCATCTTGGCTGGAACCGGAACTCGGCCTGGACTCAGCATCTCGGCTGGAACCGGAACTCGGCGTGGACTCAGCAGCTTGGCTGGAACTGGAACTCGCCATGGACTCAGCTTCTCGGCTGGAACTGGAACTTGGCGTGGACTCAGCATCTCGGCTGGAACTGGAACTCTGACTGGGCCTCGGACTGGAACCAGGACTGGAGTCAGGCTTGGACTTGGGCTGGAATCAGAGGCTTGGCTAGAAGCAGAACTCTGAACCGGAGCTGGACGGGGACCCGGAAGGCTCCACAAAACCTGCATACGAGCCCTGAACTCGGGGCTTCCACAACGCCTTCTTTCAGCATCCACTTCAGGAATATCCCAAAGGGTTGGATCCAAGGAAAGTTTGCAGCATTACTCAGAGTGTGACAGAAGGATCAAGAGCAGAAACTGGGTTTATAAAGAACCCAAGCCTCCAGAGACGCTTTCTCTCAGCTGCAGCTTCAGGAGTATTCCTTAAGGCTAGATCAGAACAAAGTTTATAGCGGTAATTCTGGAGTGTCATCCAACGATCAAGATCAGAAACTGGGTTGGGACCGGAATCCACACTGGAACTAGGAGCGGAACCCGGGCTGAGCCCCGGATTGTCAACAGAGAAAAAAGTCATGGGCAGAAAACCCAGCAGGAAGGATGATCTTGCCAAGCTCATGGCCTTTGCATTCTGTCAGGCTTCTCACGGAAGCACAGGGTTTGTGAGCCCTTGGACCACTGCCGTGGAGCGGCAGTGGCAGGCAAAACCACCCCCAAACCAGAGGCAAGGCAGAACAGGACTGGAACCCCGGACTGGAGTTGCAGCAGAGGCAAACAAGCTGAGACAGGTAGAGCAGGAACAGCGAGACACCTGCGCTTGACCGCCGTTCCCCAGGAGTTGAGCCCCGGGGTGCAGGTGGCGGGCAGGACTTACAGGACAGGGCAGGAACTGGATACCAACAGGAAACACACAACAGAGTCAGGACTAAAAGCTGCCAGGCAGCCACTAAGACAGAAACACAGACAGGTAAGAGTCAGGACTGAAAGCTGCCAAGCAACCACTAAAAAGGAACACAGACACAAGACAAGGAAATGCAGACCAGAAACAAAGACTAGGAACTAAGCAATAAAACCAAAGCTAACTACACACAAACAAACTAGAACCAGGCAAGAAACTCAGACTAGAACTGGACTAGGCAGAAGTGCACAGAGCACACCCACATACCAGGGACCTTAGATGATGCAAAGGCAAACACAGAAGTTTCCAGGTGGCTAATAAAGCCCATCAGCAGCTGAAGTTCAGCTGAAGGAATCACAAGTCAGCTACGGGTGCTGTTCAGGCACAAACAAGAAAAGCAAGTCTGGCAGCCTGGAAGATCCGGACCAGACTGGGCTGAAGTATGGAACGTGTGACAGTTCATAGCAGCCACCGGTTCAGGCCACCAGAGGGCGAGGTGAGCACAGACAAAGAAACAGTCACCACCGTGACACATGTGGCACAGCCACACTAAGGAATCGTACAGCGGAAGAGTTGTATTATGTCCATTTCATTCTTTAGTTTTGTTGTGTTTTGTAAAGATCAGGCATTTATGTTGGATCGGTAGGGTATGCCTTTTTAAACAGGTTAGTTTTTAGTGTTTTCCGGAAGTTTAGGTGGTCGTTCGTAGTTTTCAAGGCTTTTGGTAATGCGTTCCACAGTTGTGTGCTTATGTAGGAAAAACTGGGCGCATAAGTTGATTTTTATTTGTCCTTTGCAGCTTGGGTAGTGCAGATTTAGGTACGTTCGTGTTGATTCTGATGTGTTTCTAGTTGGTAGGTCGATCAAGTCTGTCGTGTATCCCGGAGCTTTACCATAGATAATTTTGTGAACCAGAGTGCAGATTTTGAAAGCAATGCGTTCTTTCATTGGGAGCCAATGTAGTTTTTCGCGAAGGGGTTTTGCACTTTCAAATCACGTTTTTCCGAAGATAAGCCTAGCTGCTGTGTTTTGAGCGGTCTGAAGTTTCTTTAAGGTTTGTTCTTTGCATCCCGCATAAATTCCATTGCAGTAGTCTGTATGGCTTAGTACCATTGATTGTATCAGGTTACGAAATGTTCCCCTCGGGAAGAATTCTCTCACGCATTTGAGTTTCCACATTGAGTGGAACATTTTCTTTGTTTCCCTGCCCCTCAGTTTTTCATTTGTTTTTGTCTGGTTGATTTTACTATCCTATCAAAACTGTAGTTCCTTTTCTTTTTCTAATGTTATATGTGTTTTAAATTAATTTGTACACCGCTCTGCTGTACTTACCAGTTACAGCGGTATAGTAAATTTAATAAAACTATAAACTATCCAGCTTATTTTCAAACGAGATTGCCAGCCATCTTCCGACACAAATTGGGAGATGGCCAGCGATCTCCTGAACCCGGCCAAATCAGTATAATCGAAAGCCGATTTTGGCCGGCGCCAACTGCTTTCCGTCACGGAGCCAGCCAAACTTCAAGGCAGGGTACAGAAGGCGGGACATGGGCGTGGTTACGAGCTGGCCTGCTTCGCCCAATAATGGAAAAAAGATGGCCGGCTCTGATGAGCATTTCGCTGGCTGCACTTGGTCCATTTATTTTTAGGACCAAGTCTCAAAAAAAGTGCCCTAATTGACCAGATGACCACTGGAGAGAATCGGGGATCACCTCCCCTTACTCCCCCAGTGGTCACCAACCCCCTCCCACCCTAAAGAAATAAAAACAAAAAAATTTTTTGCCAGCCTGTATGCCAGCCTCAAATGTCATACCCAGCTCCCTGACAGCGGTATGCAAGTCCCTGGAGCAGTTTTTAGTGGGTGCAGTGCACTTCAGGCAGGTGGACCCAGACCCATCCCCCCCCCCACCTGTTACACTTGTGGTGGTAAATGTTCAGCCCTCCCAAACCACCCAAAACCCACTGTACCCACATCTAGGTGCCCCCCTTGATCCCTAAGGGCTATGGTAGTGGTGTAGAGTTGTGGGGAGTGGGTTTTGGGGGGGGGGGGATTTGGGGGGCTCAGCACACAAGGTAAGGGAGGTATGCACCTGGGAGCAATTTGTGAAGTCCACTGCAGTGCCCCCTAGGGTGCCCGGTTGGTGTCCTGGCATGTCAGGGGGACCAGTGAATTACAAATGCTGGCTCCTCCCATGACCAAAGGGCTTGCATTTCGCCGGGTTTGAGGTGGCCGGGCCCGGTTTCCATTATGGGTGAAAACCGAAGCCGGCCATCTCTAAACCCAGCGATCTCAACGTTTGACCTAAATGTTGAGATTCAGCCAGCCCCAACCATATTATCGAAAGAAAAGATGGCCGGCCATCTTTTTCGAAAATATGGTTGGCTCCGCCCCTTTGCAGAGCCAGCCCTGAAGATGGCCGGCCATATAGATGGATGGCACTGTTCAATTATGCCCCTCCACATGTTAACTCCATCCCCAGACCACCCACAAAATAGCCAGTTTTCAGTTTGGTAGTTAAGTACCGCTGAATATCAGCAGATAGCCCCACACAAGCGATCAGGGCAGGTGCTATGGACTCTGGCACCCCTCCTGCAAACTACCAATCGACAACAACCACCTCCTCCCCTGTTCCATTATCTCCTCCCTCCCCCATTCCCCCACCCGCCCCCTTTTTGCAAGCTGATTATTTCTTCCACTTCACCTCTCCTTCCCCACCCTCGTTCCGGCATCTCCTCTCTTTGAACCCTTATCTCCCCCCACCAATCCAGCGTCTCCCTCACTTGCATGGTCTAACTTTAAAATGTTTTTTTGTAAGCAGAGGCTTTACTTTGCGGGAGCGATTCAGACATGCTGCCTTCAGCCTCCTCAGCATTCTTCCTCTGCCACAGTCCGCCCCACCTCTGAGGTAACTTCCTGTTTCCGCAGCAGCAGAGGAAGAGTGCCGAGGAGGTCAAAGGCAGCATGTTGAATCGCTCCTGCACTGCAAACTCTCTGCTTAGGAAAAAAACATTTTAAAGTCAGACCGGGCAGGTGAGGGAGACGCCGGCCAGGGGTAGAGAGAAGGGGAAGATATGCCGGCCCAGCTTCGCCATTTCTGCCCCCCCCCCCCCCCCCCCCCCTGCCATGTATACCCTGCTTACCACATTCTGCTGGCCCTGCAAGCGATTTATCTGGCTAGGAAATCACTTTGTATATTGTCCCAACTATGACTCTCCTACTTTTAAAGAAGAAACTGTGTGAGGGATTTGATTTTATAATGTGAAGTCTGAGAACACACACGTTTGTACCCCTGAAGCAGCCATAAGGCAAAACATGGCACCATGTCTCGTATTTCTTGCTGTTTCAATAAAGGACATCAGCTTTGTTGGTGCAGCTTGCTGTTTTCTGGATGATTTTGTGAGCTGACTATACTTCTGTTTTTATCTACATGTCCTTTTAGATCCTGTCCTAACCAGTCTAATTTATTAGGCAGGCCATTCATTTCTGGAGATCCATATGGGACTCAAGGAGTACTTTTAAACTGGGATGCAGCCGGCCTGGATTGAAGTTCTTACAAGCATACCTTACATCACTGAATATAGATCCCATAGACACAGTAAGTATCTGAGCCCATAAAATGCTCTGAATAAAATGTGAAACTGAGCCCTCAAAAATCTTTATTTATTGCATTTATAGTTTGCCTATTACCTAAATGGGTAACAAAAAACATACATAATTGAAATTAAACAGACAAACATACATAACAAATCACAATAAAAAGTAGCAGGGCGAAACATATCCCCTTTTAGTTAAAAAGTGACACCTTTATAGCCTCCAGCATGCCACATTGCAATGACAGGTTAGTGTGGTGATTTTAATTCACTGCAGTGTTAAGTAATAACACAAACCATTTGGTTTTAAGACAATTATATAAAGAATTTTCTATGTTAAAGCATGTATTACACTTGGAAATGGCTCTTTTTTAAAATGTGAGGAGAAATACATGCAAATAAAAAAGAACAGTACAGTGACAGGATGGTGCATAGGCATTTCCAGGGGTATAGTCTGGGAGGAGTGGCAATATCTCTGTGTATTTTATAAAATACACTAGTACACACATCAAGTAGACACATACATTTACAACCTCTCTGCAGCAGGTGTAAAATTATGACAAAATTATGACTATTTCAGTGCAGCTGGGACTGGCGCCTGTTTTGTAAAGGCGCATAGTTAGCTATTTCCATTTATTAGTTCTTACGTCCCACATTATCCAAACATAGTTCAGGTCAGTGTGGCTTACAATTTTGTGCTAAAGTATACCATCAGATCTACTACAGCAAAACTGGTGGTGGTGAGGAGTTAACTGGTCACAATACAAGATACACTTCTAACTAAGTGGGTCTTTTAAAAGCCACACTCGCATTTTTAGTGTGTGCTAATGATTAGCGTGTGCTAAATGCTAAAGATGCCCATATGAATATATGGGCATCTCTAGCATTTAGCGCATGCTTATTTTTTAGAGTGCGCTAAAAATGCTAGTGTACCTTTTGTAAAAGGACCCTTAAGATTATACATTTTTAACTAGATTTATACAGGCAGATCAGGCTGAAGGTATAGGGTTGCAGTTCAGTTTTCAAATATTATATATTCCTCCATTTTATCATAATAGGGTTAAATAATACAACTGTGGGTTAATAAGACAATACACAAATAAAACCATAGGTTGTTAAAACAGTATACAAGTGATATAATGCTGTTTAATAGGGTGTTAAAAGAGATCAGTAGGTCATGCTCAGAAAGTTTATAATATTATTGCAATATTTAGATATCTGTA
Source organism: Microcaecilia unicolor (assembly GCF_901765095.1). Lineage (NCBI taxonomy): Eukaryota > Metazoa > Chordata > Amphibia > Gymnophiona > Siphonopidae > Microcaecilia > Microcaecilia unicolor. The sequence continues at coordinate 168,358,564 of NC_044041.1, read as the reverse complement.
TTGCAAGTGATCAAGTTGCTGTGCTCAAGCAATGTGTTATCTAGTAATTATTGAGGCTCTGTTGTCTCAATAAAATTATATCAAACAAATGGGTTTCAAACCAGTGGCTGTAAACTGTGATAACACACACCAAAAACAGACTCCCACTGACAAATTTCACTTCTGAAAATTCTTATTAAAAAAGAGGGACCATCAAAACCAACGTGCACTTTTTGCAAACGTGCTTCGATAAAGTGTCCACCTGGCTCCATGAACATCATTTAGTCCTAAACCCATTAAAGACCACAGTATGTTGGCTTTACAGGTGATGCATCGGTTCCTTCTTTGATTCCGGTGTTGTTTGGTGCCCCAATCTCTCCTTGCTGCTATTTTCGGAATGTCCATAATACCTGAGGTTGTCAAGGAATCTAGTTTCCCTTTTCAGTGTCACTTTTAGGGGTGAGAGAGGGGGACAGTTACCACTGACGGATTAAGAAGAGGTCATGCTGTAATCCCTCCAGTGGTCATCTACTCAATCAGGGCACCTTTTTATATCCTGGACGTGATTGATACAGGTCTGTTTTATGACCTGGATGTTGCTTCCTGCTTGATTATCACTGTTGGCCGTTCACTATCCAAAGAGTGGCCAGCACTGAATATCCAGATAAGGTAGTCAGCAGCAGAACTTATCTAGATAGTAGCCATATTCAGTATCCCAATAAGTTCTGAGGGGGTTGATATTCAAAGCAATTTAACTGGCCAGATATGTCTCCTGGCTAGTTAAATCGCTTGTTTGGGGCTAAGCGGTCATATTCAACAGCATTTAATCAGATTTTGTCACTGAAAATGTCTGGTTAGTGCGCAATGTGAAACTAGCTATTTTGGGGGGGGGGGGCGGAATCAGTCCTATCTTTATGCAGTTCACCATAGCTGGTTAAGTGCTGAATATTGCCAGCATTGAATTTCCAGGGATAACGCTGGCAGTGGTTAGCTGAATGCTGTTGTGATCCTGGGTGATGAGCCCTCGGACTGTAGTCGGATTCAGTGACCAAAGCAGACAGGTCACTTCTGGAGTTGAAGGAGAAGGGGCAAGACAAGAGCTTGGCACAACAGGAACCAGGAGACAAGCGGGCTAGGCAAGCAGGAATCAGGAGACCAGCAGACTTGGCAAGCAGAAATTAGGAGACCAGTTGCGAAGGCACTCGAGGTGGGGCTGGGTTTGCCTAAAAATGCCTAGACCCATTACGTCACTCCATTGCGCCCCTCCATCATCCGCCTAGCCCTATAATGAGCTGCAGCATGCACGCATGCGCCCTAGGTGGGCGTGCGCAACAGCGGGCATGGGAGGATGTTGTTCCACAAGCCACTCTGAGGGGTAAGTGCGGTGGGGGTCAGGGCCTGGATCACGGCAGTGCTATGACAGTACCTCCTCCTCAACAGCCCCTCCCCCTGCGCCCGGGCTTGGATTTGTGAGGGAACAGGCGGTGAAACTGGAGGATGAGGACTGGAGTATGGACTTTAGCCGCTGGTTCCCAGTGGGTTCAAGTAGGTTATATCAACGCCAGATCCGTCGTAAACAAAACAACTACAGTAACAGACTGGATCACGTCAGAAAACCGTGACCTAATCTTCATCAGTGAAACCTGGATCCATGATCAAAAGGACCCCATAATCCTTGACCTATGCCCTCCAGGATACAAAATTATTCACTGGACCAGAAGGGAAAAGAGAGGTGGAGGCATAGCACTAATATATCGATCCCACTTTACAACCGAAACCACTGCCGAGTCCATAACAACTCAACTCGAAATTGCCTCAATCAGAATCCATAGCTTGATCACCTGAATTGCATCTTGTTTTACAGACCACCAGGTAATTGGAATGTAAGCCAGCCAATCTTCATGGACTTCATTTCAAACACTTGTGCAATCTACTCAAACATACTGATACTAGGAGATTCAAACTCTGCCAGCGCACGAGAATGCAAGGAATTCCTACATTTATGGGATCTCAAATGGCCACACATGCAAGCAACCCACGTCAAAGGGCACACACAACCTCATCTCATACAAATTGGCCACAGACCAAAACCTAATAATAAATGATGATATATGGACCGATCACTACAAACTAAACCTATCCCTAAACTTGCGGAAGAAGGGCTCACGCCATATACAAGAACATACAACCTACAGCACAAGAGGCCAAATAAGACTCGAAAACATTCTGGCAACAAATATACAATAACGAATGGACAACACAAACAGACTCTATACACTACCTTTCTAACTGGGACAAAAGATGCAGAAGCATACTAGACGAAATAGCACCCATACAAACAAGAACATCTCAAAGGCATATCGCGATACCATGGTTCAACGATGAACTGAAAAAACTAAAAACACAATCCAGCCAACTCGGAAGAGCATGGAAAAAAAAAAAAGACGAACACACGTTCAACGCTTGGAAACAATTACAAAGAAAATACAAATACGCAACAAGACAGGCCAAAAGGGCATATTACAGAACCAAAATAGGACCAGACTACAAAGACACGAAGAAACTATACCAACTCATAAACAAACTACTAGCCACCACCTTAATCACCACAACCAACACAGACATCCCATCTGCAGACAAACTTGCTAAATATTTCAATGAAAATTGTAAACTTCCTCTCGACAATACTAATATCGAAAACTTCATCAACAGCCTGGACCCAACCCCCGGAGAATACCCAGCGGACCAAATCTGGTCAAACTTCGCTCCTCTCACCACTGAAACAGTTACCCATGCGATTTATAAGTTCTCAGACACTCATTGCAAATTGGATACGTGCCCCAGCTATCTCATAAAAACCGCCCCCGACCGCTTCATAGCAGACCTTACATCCCACCTAAACTACTTACTCCAACAATGTCTCTTCCCTAAGGAAAATGGCAACATCTTACTCACCCCAATTCCAAAAGACACCAAGAAAAAGACACGTGAACTCACCAATTACCGCCCAGTAGCATCCATCCCACTAGTAGTCAAACTGATGGAAAGCATGGTAACCAAACAACTCGGTGATTACATGAACAAATTCTCAATCTTACATGAATCACAATCAGGATTTCGTCCCCTCCATAGCACTGAAACAGTACTCATTACACTCCCGGCCAAATTCAAGCAGGAAATAGCAATAGGCAATAGTATACTTCTCCTTCAATTCGACATGTCTAGTGCATTCGACATGGTAAACCACAATAGACTACGACGGTATTGCTGGAAACATACTAAGCTGGATCAAGGGTTTCCTAACCACTGGAACATAGCAAGTGAAATCTAAATCAAACATATCACCGTGGAAAGCCGACTGCGGAGTACCTCAAGGATCACCACTATCACCGACCCTCTTCAACCTAATGATGACACCACTAGCCAAGTCCTTATCCAATCAAAGCCTCAACCCATTCATCTATGCAGTACCTCAAGGATCACCACTATTACCGACCCTCTTCAACCTAATGATGACACCACTAGCCAAGTCCTTATCCAATCAAGGCCTCAACCCATTCATCTATGCAGATGACGTCACAATATACATACCTTACAAACACGACCTGACAGAAATCACCAGTGAAATCAAGCTCAGCCTAAACACCATGGACTCATGGGCAAATGCATTACAACTAAAACTCAATACAGACAAAACACACTGTCTCATCCTCTCATCCCAATACAATACAAACAAACCCACAAATATAAACACCCCAGACTACACCCTCCCTATCGCAAGCCTGAAAATCCTCGACTGTAACCTTACACTTGAGAGCCAAGTTAACTCTACAACTAAGAAAATGTTCCACTCAATGTGGAAACTCAAATGTATGAAACCATTCTTCCCGAGGGAAACATTTTGCAGCTTGATACAATCAAGGGTACTAAGCCATGCAGACTACTGTAATGGAATTTACGTGGGATGCAAAAAAAACAACTCATAAAGAAACTTCAGACTGCCCAAAACACAGCAGCCAGGCTTATATTTGGAAAAACGCGATTCAAAAGTGCCAAACCCCTCCGAGGAAAAACTACACTGGCTACCATTTAAAGAACATATTGCTTTCAAAATCTGCACCCTGGTCCATAAAATTATCTACGGCAAAGCCCCGGGATATATGACAGACCTCATAGACCTACCAACAAGAAACGCAATTGGATCAACACGAACTGACCTAAATCTCCACTATCCAAGCTGCAAAGGTCTCAAATACAAATCAACTTATGGATCCAATTTCTCATACATAAGCACACAACTGTGGAACGCACTACCAAAAGCCGTGAAAACAACGTACAACTACCTAAACTTCCGGAAATCACTAAAAACCAACCTGTTCAAAAAGGCATACCCCATCGACCCAACTTAAGTGCCTAAACTCCGCAACACAATAAAACCAAAGCTTGTAACAGACTCTACATAACTCTTCCTCTCTATAATTCCCCAATGTGTCTATAACACATGAACCTTATCCAACCACATCAATGCCTTGTACTTGTTTCTCTACCGGAGATGGCAAACGCCTCTACGGAACAATGTAAGCCACACTGAGCCTGCAAATAGGTGGGAAAATGTGGGATACAAATGTAACAAATAAAATAAAATTGTCCTCTGGGCCAAAGCCCTTCCAAGCAATGAAATACTGTAATCTGCCTCGTACCCTTCGCAAGTCCAGTACCCTGCACTTCATACTCCTTGTCGGGGTCCGCATCAACCGGTAGTGGTGTAGGAAAAGCCTTAGTAATTTTCCTTAATAACGGAGGTTTCAGCAAGGACATGTGAAAGGTGTTGTGGATCTGTAGTTTTAGTTGGTATGTGACAGGGCCAATCTGATGGGTCAATGAACCGAGGGAAAAACTGGGCTGAAGGCATTTTATGGCATAGATCCCATGTGGAAAGTCATACCAGGTCCCCTATCTGGAAAAGGGGCATGGGGCATCTCCTTTTGTTGGCCTGTTGAATCTTTGAGTCGTCTGAAGTAGGAGATCTTCCAGATCTGAGAAAGTGAGGTAATAGTATTTGCAACCACAGGGACTTCTGGACCTAGGGGTACAGGCATAGTATTCAGGGATGTTGGACAAAGACAATCCAAAAAGAGGAGAGGCCCCAGTGGATGCACTCACATGATTAATATGACAGAACTCCGCCCACAGTAACAGCTGAGACCAGTTGTCCTGTAGGACAGAGACATAGGCTCTGATTCGTTCTCTCAGTTTGACCATTAGTCTGTGAATGGTATCCTGAGGGGAATTCCAGTTTTACCTGGAAAGAGCAATTGAGGTATCACCAGAATTTGGAGGTGAATTGTATACCCCAATCAAAGACAATGGACATAAGTAAGCCATGCAATTGGAAGACTTCCTTGAGAAAGTGGTGGGCCAAAAATAGATGTGGTTGGTAATCCAACATTTCCAAAAACTGGTCCACCACCCCTATATAGTAGTATAACAGAGTGGTGAAGATCTGTAATGAAATCCATTGCAGTGTACTTCCATGATTCCTTAGGTACGGGGAAACAGTTGCAGAAGGCCCTAAGGACGGGCATGGCAGGGTTTCTGGTGGCACACACTGGACAGGATGAAATGAATTCCCTTATATCTTTCTTGAGAGTGGATTGGAAAATACGCCAAATCACAATGTAAATTAGACATCTGCCCTAGTAGTCTAATAAGATCAGCACCCAAACAATTCAAAATAGACATCACGAATCACGTAAATCATAGACTTCAAAATGGACTCTTCCCCACGGACAAAGGAAACATCCTACTTACACCGCTACATGCTAAAAAAAAGCACAATGGACCTAACCAACTAGCGACCAGTAGCATCTGTTCCACTCATAACCAAACTCATGGAAGGCATAGTAACGAAACAACTTACTGAATACCTAAATAACCATTCAATTCTCCACGAATCTCAATCAGGATTTCGGTCAAATCATAGTACCGAAACTGTGCTAGTGTCTGCACTGAACTAATTTAAACAAGAAATTGCAAGGGGCAACAACATACTCTTCCTACAATTCGACCTGTCCAGTGCCTTTGACATGGTTGACCATGAAATACTATTACATATACTAGAATACTTTGGAATAGGAGGCACAGTTCTCAAATGGTTCAAAGGATTCCTGACCACAAGATCATACCAAGTAACAACGAAAGCGGACAGATCACCCCCATGGACGCCTGAATATGGCGTACCCCAAGGATCCCCCCTCTCACCAACTTTTTTCAACCTGATGATGATACCTTTGGCTAAACTTCTAGCAACTGAAAACCTCAACCCTTACATATATGCAGATGACGTCACGATCTCCATTCCGTTCAGACACAATCTAAATGAAATTACCAACGAGATTAACCAAAGCCTCCAAATAATGCATTCCTGGGCAGATGCATTCCAACTGAAACTAAATGCAGAAAAAAAACACAATGTCTTGTTCTCACCTCACGACATAACACAAAAAGCTTCCCTACCATAACCACACCATACTGTTCTCTGCCTATCTGAAAACTTGAAAATTCTAGGAGTAACCATAGATCGAAACCTCACTCTCGATGCTCACGAAACACGACGAAAAAGATGTTCTATGCCATGTGGAAACTCAAAAGAGTAAAACCTTTCTTCCCGAGATACATATTCCGCACCCTGATACAGTCAATGGTGATAAGTCATCTCGATTACTGCAATTCACTGTACACAGGCTACAAAGAGCAGAACATCAAATATCTCCAAACTGCCCAGAATACTGCGGCCAGACTCGTATTTGGAAGGGCCAAATATGAAAGCGCAAAACCCTTAAGAGAGAAACTACACTGGCTCCCACTTAAGGAACGTATTGCATTCAAGATCTGCACAATGGTACACAAAATCATTTACGCAGACGCCCCAATCTACATGTTAAACCTTGTGGACTTATCTCCCAGAAACGCCTCAAAATCATCCCGCAAATTTCTCGACCTACACTTCCCCTACTGCAAAGGACTAAAATACAATGGAACGCACTACCTAGAGACCTGAAAACAATCAATGAAACAACGATATTTTGCAAATCCCTCAAGACATATTTCTTCAACAAAGCCTACAATGATAACCTAGAACCTTACTAATCCACCTCTGAAAACCCATCGTCCAGTATACCTATTAAATTCTTTCCTTCTTCTCTCTACTTCTTCCCTTAATTAATCTCGGCATAACAATAATTGTACCCGACATCCAGGATTAACTGTATGTAACAAAATTATGTAAGCCACTTTGAGCCTGCAAATAGGTGGGATAAGGTGGGATACAAATGCAATAAATAATAATAATATGAGCGAGAAATGAGCTCCTTGGACCTCAGATTCCAGGATGACCAGCAATTCTAGAATCGTGGCTCCACTTGAGGACGTCCTTCCAAAGTTATCTATGGACGATAGTCTTGCTCGGCGGCACTGATGTGACAGTAGCAGTCAAGATCCCGAGCTGGGTCAATGACATGCTGAAGGTCAGATGTCTGTTCACTCATTTCCATGGATCAGACAGGGCGTTCGCCTTATTATTCTCCGCTGGTCGAAAGCACAGTTGGAAATTGAAACATGAGAAAAACAAGGGCCATTGGGCTTGTCATGGGTTAAGCTAACATGCCTCCTGAAGATATAACAAATTCTTATGGTCGGTCAGTACAATGAAGAAGAATTTGGCCCCTTTGAATAAGTGGCTCCACTCCTCCAGCACCAATTTTATGGCCAAAAGTTCCTAGTCTCCTATTGTATAGTTTCTCTTGGCTGGGAAAAATTTCTGTGAGAAGAAAGCACAGGGAAGTAGTTTCCCACAGGTATGGTTCTGGGATAGGATGGCTCCCGCTCCAATGGCTGAGTCGTCTACTTCAACATAGAACCTTTTCCCAGGCTTGGGGTGTCTAAGGATCGGAACAGTCATAAAGGCCTGGTTCAGATGGTCAAATGCGGCTATGGCTTCGGGTGGCCAGTCCCGGGGAGTTGCCTCCTTCCAGGTGAGAGCCGTTAGAGGTGCTGCAATAGCAGAGTAATTCATGATGAACTGTTGGTAATAGTTGGTGAAGCCCAGAAATCTCTGGCGAGCTCAGTGATCCAAAGGTCGAGGCCAGTCAAAAATAGCAGACTGCTTGGCCAGGTCTATTCATAGCTCCTGATCAGAGATGAAATAACCCAAAAAGGGTAATTCAGAGCGTTCAGACACATTTCTCCAATTTGGCAAATAGTTGGGTCAGGTGAAGACAGTGGAGCACCATCTTGACATGCTGCCTGTGCTGTTCAAACAAACTGGAGAAGATCAGGACAATCATTGAGATAGACAAGAACGCATTTGTACAACAGGTCTCGTAATATATCATTAATGAAAACAGCAGGAGCATTGGCCAGAACAAAGGGCATGACAAGCTATTCATAGTGCCCGTCTCTGGTGTTGAAGGCTGTTTTCCATGCATCTCCCTCCCGGATACGGATGAGGTTATAGGCTCATAGATCTAAATTGGTGAAGAATTAGTCGGTCAAAGAGTTCAGAGATGAGTGGTAGGGGATATTTTTATTCTTCACGGTAATCGCATTTATGCCTCTGTAGTCTATGTACGGCCGCAGTCCCCCCCCCCCCCCCCCCAACCCTTCATGCCTATGAAAAAGAATCCTACCCCGGCTAGGGACGTAGAGGGACGGATGAACCCCTGCTGCAAATTGTCCTTGATATAGGTGGACATGGCTTCAGTCTCAGGGCACAACACTGGGTAGACTTTACCCCGGGGGAGGGGTGTCTTCCCAGGCAACATTTCAATGGGATAGTTGTAGGCCTGATGAGGAGGAAGGGTCTCTGCCTGTTGTTTAGAGAAGACATCCACAAACTCCTGTAGTAGGCCTGCGGTAGGGTCTTCCCAACTTCCAGCTTATTAACAGCCATCAAACATGGGGAGAGTAATGGAGCGCCAACACCGTCCTCGACATGGCCGACCCCAAGCTGCTATTTGACCCTGATTTCAGTCGATCTGGGGGTTGTGCCATTGTAACCAAGGGAGGCCCAGTATGATGGGGTTCACGGCCATTTGTAGAACATACAGCATTATGCCCTCCCTCTGTAACACCCTAATCTGGAAACTGAGCGGGAGTGGTTTGGTCTTGATGAGTCCCTGAATGTATCCATAGACAGGACACTGGGATGGGTTGAGGCAAGGGGAATATGATAATGATGGACTAGTTGCCTCTTGCCGTGGAATCTATGAACGCTTCAGCGAAGAACTCCGGGTTCCAAATCAGTTGCAGCTGGAACCAATAACTGGGTGTGGGAGTTTTTGGAAGGATTCTAGTCCTGCCTCCCTGGCCAGAACTAGACTTGTAGGTTTCCCAGCTTCTTAAATCACCAGCAGGCGTAGTATCCTTTCTCCCCACAGTACAAGCACAGTTTCTGTGCCTGTCTCTGCTACTTCTCTTAATCTGAAAGCCTCAGCCAATACACCTGCATAGGTTTCCCATTGTTGGTGGATGAAGCAGACTGAAGGGGGAGGTGCAGGTTTACGCTGGAATGTGAGAGCCGACCAAAAAGGCCTGCGACTGACCTGGCGTTCTAAAATTCTCTCACAGAAGCAGATATCCACTCGTGTGCATAGTAAAATTAGATCAGCGAGATTTGTAGGGAGCTCACACCTGGTCAGTTCATCCTCAATCTGTGAGGCTACGCCTTGCCAGAACACAGGAGCTAGGCTCTCGTTATTTCATTCCAGTTCAGCCGCTAGAGTTCGGAATCGAATGGCATAGTCACTTAGTGTCTGTGACCCCTGTCGTAAGCTCAGTAACTCAGTGGCTGCTTAGGTAGCTTTGCCAGGTTCCTTGAAAATCCAGTGAAAATGGACAAGAAACTCTGCCAGGTTGTTCAGTATAGGCTCATTCCTCTCCTAATTAGGAGAGGTCCTGGCAAGAGCAGGGTCAGCAAGGAGGGAAATGAGATAGGCCACTTTGGCCCTATCAGAAACAAAGTCTCGTACTTCGAATACAATTTGACATTGTTTCATGAACCTCCAGCAGGTTTTTGGGTCCCCATTGAAGCAAGGAAGTGGGGCGACGTGGATCCCCACGCCACTGGGAACAACAGCCAGTCCAGGTTCTACGACATGAGGTGGGACTGCTGCTAGAGCTACTTCCAGCCCTTGGATATTGTCAATCCAATGGGTCAACATTTGTATGACCCCGGATAGCTATTGTACCTGGAGCGCAAGCTGCTGCAGCAGCTGTAGAACTGGTGACTGTTGAGCTCATGGCTTTTGCAAGCTGTTATGATCCTGGGTGGTGGGCCCAAGGACTATAGTCGGATTCCTGACCACAGCAGACAGGTCACTTCCAGAATTGAAGGAGAAGGGGCAAGACAAGAGCTTGGCACAGCAGGAAGCTAGGAGAAGGCTGAAGCTAAGCAAACAGGAACCAGGAGACAAGCGGCAAGCAGGAACCTGGAGACCAGATGCGAAGACACTCGAGGTGGGGCTGGGCTTGCCTAAAAGCGCCCAGGCCCGTGATGTCACTTCGCCGTGCCCCTCTGTCATCCTGCCGCTAGCCCTATAACAATCGGGCTGTGGCGGGTGTGTGACAGCGGGCATGGGATGATGCTGTTCCACAAGTTGCTTCGAGGGCTAAGTGCAGCGGGAGTCGAGGCCAGGATCACTGCAGCACAATGACAAGTGCCTAATTTTTTTTTTTTTAATTTATTCATTTATTTCAATATATCATCAGAATACGTGAGTATGCAATCGGCATTTATACAAAAGGCAAAAAAGAAATAAAAGGAAATATCATTAACAGCCTTTCTGTCCACAAATTTAGGAAATTTGGAATCCAAAAATTAGAATTTAAAAATAAAACATATAGCAATAATTACGAACTAATGGTTGCAACCTCTGGATCAGACCCCAGCCTGCATTTAGGGAGGGCACACAACATTCAATTCCACTCTAGCATCTAGAAATTCTTTTAACTGTTTTGGGTCTACAAATTGAAACTGTTTACCCTCAAGCATTACATTACAATAACATAATTTGAAAGTTGCTCCCAGTGCCACCACCCTAGGGCGGAGTTCCAGAAAGGCCCTCCGTCTCATCTGTGTAGGCCTTGAGAGATCAGGAAAAATACGAATTTTTGAGCCCAGAAACAGATTTTCTAAGTGTCTCAAGGAAAGCCTTAATACGGCATTCCTATCGGGCTCCAGCACAAAAGTAACAAACAGAGTCAACCTCTGAGTAATTATCTCCAATGAACTTTCAAGGAAAGAAGTAAGATCCATTCCTTCCCCTGCTATCAGGGGATTTTCTTCCACCACTCCACTACTCCTGATGTAATAAGCCCGAGTAAGGGGAGGCAGTGAGTCCTTATCCATTCCAAGAATATCAATCATATATTTTGTAACCATGTCCAAAGGGGAAATTAAAGTTAAGAAACCTGAGGTTAAGTTTTCTAGCCTGGTTTTCCAGGTACTCCAATCTTTTATATAGGAAATTGTTATCCTTAACCAAAGCCGTTTCTACAGATCCCATTTCTTGAATTTTAGTATTCACAGTCTCCAAATCTAAGGTTTGCTGTGCAGTCTTTTGCGCCTGAAGCAGGGCAGCCTCAGAAAGAGTCTTTATGTCAGAAGTATTCATTTTTAAAATAGTTTGCATAGAAGTGTGAATGCTGTAAACCATGTCCCATAGTGACTCTAATGTCACAGTTGCTGGTCTAGTCACACCACTAATGGCTGGAGAAGAGTGAGGTTGATCTTCAACAAGCAAGTTTAGAAACTATGTCCTGGGGCAATACCTTTGAAGCTGATTGTAACAATAGCTCTCGGCCTTGAGATTCAGCCTCCGTTACTGCAGACACTCCCTCAAACAGATCGAGCTGAACCCCTTCGGCTTCCTTCTCTGTTAGAGCTGCCAGCAACTCCCCTCCAGGCTGGGGTGGAGCAACTCGTTCCACGGGGCTCAGGGAAGCCCCGTTTCCATTCTCAATCGATGCCGAAGCGCCGAGAGTTGCAGAGGGGGTCGAAAAACCCTGAGGACCCGGTTGCTGTCTGAAAAATTGCAAAGTTGTCTGCCTCGTCACCGAAGAAGTCACAGGAGCTGAGGGATGTTCCTTCACTTTTCCCCTCCGTTTCCCCATGTTTGATGAGGCGACGGAGGCACTGAAGAGGACCTACAAACAGAGCAACTTCCAGGAGCTAACACAGGTGCGTCCATTCACTGCGCCATCTTGGATCCCGGACTTGTGGTCGACAAGTGCCTAATTTTATGGGGTAGAAGTAGTAGCTCATGGCAAGTTACAAGTAGTACAGGAAACATTTCTATATCCCCAGACGGTTTGCAAGTAAGTCTGTACATGAAGCAGTGGAGGGTTGCCTAAGATCATAAGGAGTGTCAGTGGGATTTGAATAAGGCTTCTCTGGTTCTCAGCCTGTTGCATCACTATTAGGCTACTCCTCCACTCTACCTATACTCTTGGGTAATTTTTGTAAGTGCATAATTGAGAATAGAAATCAGGAGAAAAAAAATTAATGTTTAGCTTCTTTCAGAGTCTCTGTAGAGTCCAATAAGGAGTCTTGTGTGACTTGTTCTCTGCCTGGAAATTAAACAGCTTTTGAATGAGAAATGACATTTATTTCCTTTGAGCGAACCATGCAATCTTCTGTGCTCACCCACATGGATTCTTATTGTGCCCATACACCAGACACTGCTGTGTATTCCTAAAATATTAACACACACTTGGAAATAAAGAAAGGCACATGATTGCTCTATGGTGGCCTGACAATTACATGCATGATGAATAAATCTGATGTATTCATGCACTTCTTTCTTTTAAAGGATCATGCAGTGCATGCAAACCCGGCAGTGGATTTCCCTAGTACAGAACAAAAAAGAGACAACGCCATTGTACTATCCTCTGTTTCTAGGTGTGAGCAGGAATTAAAACTAAGCAAGGTAAGAAAAGGTGGACTGAATCTGTCAGTTGTCGGGTTGCATTAAATGAAAAGCATAGGGAACAGCCCTGTGGCTTGTGGCAATTGCTGAGCACTGCCCTGCAGAAGGTCACTAGTTGGATCCCTGAAGTGGATTATCTGCTCTCCAGATCAGCTGGAGTTGGGGATGTTGGGGGGGGGGGGGGGGGGGGGGGGGGCGTTCACTGCCCCCTGGAGGAAAAGAGCCATTACTCTCAATGCAGAATTTGTGCAGAAACTCCCAGGCTGGCAGGGTGTAGAGTGTGACCGAAAAGAAGCAGATCCTCTTCCTGCACCATATGCATTGCCAAAGTTCTGGGCTATTTTTGGATACTCATACAGTGCAAGAAGAGCCAGGGATGCTTGCAGTGATGAGAAGGTCTAAAGATGTGCTTACGAAGAGACTGGGAATAAGAGGATATGAATGGAGGGAGATGAGAAGGGAAAGTGTAATGGCATGCGGGAGGGGGAAGGAGATGAGCTAGGACAGTGGTATTCAACCTAGGGACCACCTGGCCAGTTGGCTTTTCAGTGAATATGCATGAGATAGATTTGCACATACTGCATTCTTGGTACGCAAATCTCCCTCATGCATATTCATTGTGGATATCCTGAAAACCCGACTGGCCAGGTGGTCCCTAAGGACTGGGTTGAAAACCACTAAGCTAGGAGAAGCATCAACAGAAATGAGAACAGGGGAACATATGTTAGGGAAGGAACTGGGGGAGATAGTAGCTAAGGGGGATGAGTGTAGTGGGCAAATGAACAGAGGGAGAAAAAGGGTAGGGGACATGTGGGTGGAGTGGGGGAGATGAACTAGGGGAGATGGGGTAAGGGGAATATGTGTGTTTGGGGGATGGAATTAGCTGAAGGAGACATGAGGTAAGAGACGTGTGGAGCAATGAGCTGGAAGAGACATGAATGGGGGTTGGGAATATGTGCAGTGAGGAAGATAAACTGGGGAAACAGGAGGTATGAGGATGTGTGTGGGGTGCAGAGATGAACTGGGGGAAATAGAGGGTAAGGGTTATGTTTGGTGGGAGGAGACAAGCTTGGAGAGTGTTGGAGAATGAGGTGGAAGAGGAGGAAAAAATGTTGAAGGGATGGTGTGAGGTAGGAGAGAGGGGGGTAGTATGTGTGGATGTGGCTATGAGTATAGGGGAGAGTGATCTACTGCCTTACGGTTAGGGGTTTTGTTTTTAGGGATTGTCATTTGGTAATCTTCAGAGTCCAAAATGAACTCCAGGTAGCACTGAAATTTTTTCATGTGCTGATGTTTGTAGCAACAAATATAATATTTTGTTGCTACTAGTACTGTCAGCCTGCAAGAAGTCAGCATTGCCTGTTGCTCAGTTCTGGGTCTCTGTTTGCTAATGTCAGATCACCAAATATGAGAAGTCTTACTTATAGTGCACTACTTCTGTTCTCCTGGGGGAAATCTGCACCAAAATCTTTAATATTTTGCATCTGTGAGCAAGAAATTCTTTCTGTTTTGAAGTTTTTAGATTAATTGCCACTCAAAGATAATGGTTATATTGTATTATCTTGATAAATATAGTATGCAAAAGTTTTGCAGAATTCTTAATTATTTTTGTGCAGAAGTCCCCCAGAAATAAATTATGGCCTTATTCAAGGGTGATACCTAGTAGCCAGATTTAGGGCGCATGATTGTAACATTCTAGAAGGAGCTCTCATGCGTGGCCCTGAGCCCAGGACCATCATTGCAATGAGCAGACTAAATATTTTTTTTTGGGGGGGGGGGGGGAGGGTGAGAGATAAAAAAATAAGCAAAAAATCCCTGGGTAATTGTGGTGCTAACTGAGAGAGAGTCAGTCAGTCATTTGTAATCAGCACAAAACAAACACTGAAAAAGATGGTTTAGGACTAAAAGTTTACTATTGTTACTCCTAATGCTTGTTTTAATCTGTTTTGCTGTCCGTGTTTGTTTGTGTTTAGCCATTGTTTGCGACTGGGGGGTCTTAAAAATAAACTCATAAATATAACAATAAATGGCTTAGAAATGGATATTCAACTGGTGGTGGCGAGTGTTTTGTTTTTTTTTTAACTGCTGCTGGCATTATTCCTGGATATTCAATGCCAGGCTATGTCTGGGCATGGCATTGAATATCCGGCTTTATAAATCTCTTATGTGGTTAAGTGTGTTATTCAGCACTAAGGGCTACTTTTACAAAGCCACACTAGCGATTCACGTGCGACAAATGAGAGGAAGCCTATAGGAATTGAATGAGCTTCCTCTCATTTGCCGCACCAAGAATCAGTAGGGCAGTTTTGTAAAAGAAGCCCTTAATCTCATAAGCAACACCACATAAAGACTGACTTTTATGCGGGCCAATTAGACCGCTAAACTTAGGCGTTAAAATACTGACTCTGCCCCTGGATCCGCCCACAAAATAGCCAGCTTTGAGTTTAGCAGTTGGGGGTAATATTCAGCAAAGAGTCATTTCTGGCTGGTTAAATCACTTTGAACATCAACCCTTAGGAAATTGGAAGACTGGGCATCCAAATGGCAGAAGAAATTTAATGTGGACAAATGCAAAGTGATGCACATTGGAAAGAATAATCCGAATCATAGTTACCTGATGCTAAGGTCCACCTTGAGGGGTCAGCACCCAAGAAAAAGATGTAGGTGTTGTAGATAATTCACTGAAACTTTCTGCTCAGTGGGCAGCAACGGGCAAAAAAGCAAACAGGATGCTAGGAATTATTAGGAAAGGGATGGTGAATAAGACCAAAAATACTATAACGCTCCATGGTGCGACCTCACCTTGAGTATTGTGTTCAGTTCTGGTTGCTGTATCTTTTAAAAAAATACAGCGAAATTAGAAAAGGTTCAAAGAAGAGTGACCAAAATGATAAAGGGGATGGAACTCCTCTCATATGAGGAAAGGTTGAAGAGGTTAGGGCTCTTCAGTCTGGAAAAGACAGATGAGGGGAGATATGATTGAGGTCTACAAAATCCTGAGCGGTGTAGAATGAGTAGAAGTAAATTGGTTTTCTACTTGTTTCAAAAGTACAAAGACTGGGGGACACTCAAGGAAGTTACATGGAAATACATTTAAAACAAATAGGAGGAAATATTTTTTCACTCAACGAATAGTTAAGCTCTGCAACTCATTGCTGGAGGATGTGGTAACATCAGAGTATCTAGGTTTAAAAAAGGTTTGAACAAATTCCTGGAGGAAAAGTCCATAGTCTGCTATTGAAACAGACATGGGGAAGCCACTGCTTGCCCCAGGAGTGGTAGTATGGAATGTTGCCACTATTTGGGTTTCTGGATGACCGAGGGGTAAAAGGGGCGATCAAGGAAGACAAAGACGTAGCGGAGAGACTGAATGAATTCTTTGCTTCGGTCTTCACCAAGGAAGATTTGGGTGGGATACCGGTGTCGGAAGTGGTATTTTAAGCGGACGAGTCGGAGAAACTTACTGACTTCACGGTAAACCTGGAGGACGTAATGGGGCAGTTCGGCAAACTGAAGAGTAGCAAATCTCCTGGACTGGATGGTATTCACCCTAGAGTACTGATAGAACTGAAAAATGAGCTTGCGGAGCTACTGCTAGTGATATGCAACTTATCCTTAAAATCGAGCGTGGTACCGGAAGATTGGAGGGTGGCCAATGTAACGCCCATTTTTTAAAAAGGCTCCAGGGGAGAACCGGGAAATTATAGACTGGTGAGTCTGACGTCGGTGCCGGGGAAAATGGTAGAGGCTATTATTAAAAACAAAATTACAGAGCACATCCGAGGACATGGATTACTGAGACCGAGTCAGCACGGCTTTTGTGTGGGGAAATCTTGCCTGACCAATTTACTTCAATTCTTTGAAGGCGTAAACAAACATGTGGACAAAGGGGAGCCGGTTGATATTGTGTATCTGGATTTTCAAAACGCGTTTGACAAGGTACCTCCTGAAAGGCTACAGAGGAAATGGAGAGTCATGGGATAGGAGGAAATGTCCTATTGTGGATTAAAAACTGGTTAAAGGATAGGAAACAGAGAGTGGGGTTAAATGGGCAGTATTCACAATGGAGAAGGGTAGTTAGTGGGGTTCCTCAGGGGTCTGTGCTAGGACCGCTGCTTTTTAATATATTTACAAATGATTTAGAGATGGGAGTAACTAGCGAGGTAATTAAATTTGCTGATGACACAAAGTTATTCAAAGTCCTTAAATCGCGGGAGGATTGTGAAAAATTACAAGAGGACCTTACGAGACTGGGCGTCTAAATGGCAGATTACGTTTAATGTGAGCAAGTGTAAAGTGATGCATGTGGGAAAGAGGAACCCGAATTATAGCTACGTCGTGCAAGGTTCCACGTTAGGAGTCACAGACCAAGAAAGGGATCTAGGCGTCGTCATTGATGATACGTTGAAACCTTCTGTTCAGTGTGCTGCTGCGGCTAAGAAAGCAAATAGAATGTTAGGTATTATTAGGAAAGGAATGGAAAACAAAAATGAGGATGTTATAATGCCTTTGTATCGCTCCATGGTGCGATCGCACCTCGAATATTGTGTTCAATTCTGGTTGCCGCATCTCAAGAAAGATATAGTAGAATTGGAAAAGGTGCAGCGAAGGGCGACTAAAATGATAGCGGGGATGGGACGACTTCCCTATGAAGAAAGACTAAGGAGGCTAGGGCTATTCAGCTTGGAGAAGAGACGGCTGAGGGGAGACATGATAGAGGTATATAAAAGAATGAGTGGAGTGGAACAGGTGGATGTGAAGCGTCTGTTCACGCTTTCCAAAAATACTAGGACTAGGGGGCATGCGATTAAACTACAGTGTTGTAAATTTAAAACAAATCGGAGAAACTTTTTCTTCACCCAACGTGTAATTAAGCTCTGGAATTCATTGCCGGAAAATGTGGTGAAGGCGGTTAGCTTAGCAGAGTTTAAAAAGGGGTTGGACGGTTTCCTAAAGGACAAGTCCATAAACCGCTACTAAACGGACTTGGAAAAATCCAAAATTCCAGGAATAACATGTATAGAATATTTGTACGTTTGGGAAGCTTGCCAGGTGCCCTTGGCCTGGATTGGCCGCTGTCGTGGACAAGATGCTGGGCTCGATGGACCCTTGGTCTTTTCCCAGTATGGCATTACTTATGTACTTATGCCAGGTACTTGCAGTGTGCTTTTTCTAGCAAAAAAGGTGCCAAATGCCAGGCCACCCTTCAGGGGTTGGGTGATCACTAAGGGAGCCACCCCACAATAGCCAGGCCCCCTGCAACTAGTCACAGAATCTATTAAAAGGCAGAATTTTTGTGTAGAACCTGAGTTCTTTCATTAAAATTTAGGGACCATGGGTCAATTTTAGCAGACAATGGAAAAGGTGTCGGTACTCAGTACCCTGAAATACCCCCTCAAAAAAAGCCCTGGGTACTTGATTTGGCCACTGTTGGAAACAGGATACTGGGCTAGATAGATAATTGGTCTGACCCAGTATGGCTATTCTTGTGTTCTTAACCCCTTATTGTTTCTATAGTACTAGGAGACATACACAGTATTCTACAGGTGTGATAAGTGTGGAACAAGTTAATAAGTGGCAGTTATTTAGTCTTTCAGTTAGTATTAGGACTAGGACCATGAAACTAAATGCTAAAAGACATAGTCAAGGTGTCACGAAACGTCTCGCACCCACCTGGGGTTAACCCTGCGGCCACCTGGAGGGTCTGTCCCCAGCACTACTCAGACCTGCCTGCACCTGGGCATGTGCTCTACACTGGCATACACTTCCACCTGCCTGCTGGGTTCCACTTGCCCCTGGGCAAGTCTCCCACTCTCAAGTAGAGAGCTGCATGGGAATGGGACTAGAGGGAATCCCATGGGTACCACGGGGATCCCGCAGGGATGGATCCAGGTCCGCGGGGATGGACCCAGGTTTGCGGGCATCCCGCAGGGATGGACCCAAACCCTGAAGGGATCCTACAGGGACGGATCTGAGCCCTGCAGGGATCCCACGGAAGCATTGGCGAGTCATGTGACGTCTCCCCTCCCCTCCAGCCCTGGGTGCCCTTCCCAAACATACCTCAGTACATCCTGGTGATCTAGTGGTGCAGGAAAGATCCCCACTCTTTCCTGTCTGCTGTCGTGGATCCTCTCTCTGCTGCTGCTGCTGTTTTTTTTTTTTTTTTTTTTAATGGCTGCCGAGACTTCAAACAACGGCCTTGCAAGACTTCCATGGAAGACTTGCGAGGCCGCCGCTTGACGAATCTGTAGTCATTTTTTTAAAAACAGCGGCAGAGAAGAGGATTGGACGCAGTGGGCAGGAAAGAGTGGGAATCTTTCCTGCTCTTCTAGACCACAAGGATGTACTGAGATGTGTTCAGGGCTGAGAGGGGAGGGGAGAATAATCCACAGTGTTAAAAACTCGTTTCTTTTTCCTTTCTTTTTTTTTTTAAAGGAGAATATATGTTAAATGTCCATATCTCAATGTTTGTGCAAGAAAAAGGTGAACTTTTTAAAGGTTTTCTAAGAGGATCTGGAAGGATCCTGGAGATTCTGCTGTATCCGTCTTTTACCATTTGCCGGTGGAGTCGTGCATGGCGGGGGGGGGGTGTAGGTGAGAGGGATCGAGAGGGCTGTAAAAAACTTTGATAAAGGGGACAGAGAGAGAGAAAGGGGAAAAAGGGGAAATAGAGCACATAAGATAGAAGGGGATGGAGAGGAGAAGGGGACATGCTCATGGATGGGAGGGAAAGGAAAGGGGGACATGTTGCTCATGGATGTTTGCTTTTTTTTTTTTAATGTGCAGTTTTTATATTTTTGTATTTAGCAAAGTATGGGAAAAAATGCATTTACATTACTTTTACCAGTATTTATAGAATCTGGCTTTCTTGGGGGGGGAGGGTCAAGGCGACTGCGGTGAGGTGCAGTGCGGTGATGAGATTGGGGTGTGGCTGGGTGGGTCACGGCTGGGAATGGAGATTACTTGCGGTGGGGATGGGTTAGATTCCCACAGGGGCGGGGTTAGATTACTGACCCTGTGCAACTCTCTACTCTCAAGGTATTCCCCAGTGATTTCTAGGACACTGGTACCACACTCCCAGGGGCCCCACAGTGCCTAGAAAGCACTCACAGACATAAAACACAAACCACCAGGATTCTTAATCAGTCCAAGACATCAGAGCTAATAAACTAATTATTTTGTTATCACAGAAATAGAACAGTAGATGATATAAACAGATAGAAAAACAACAAGCAATAACAGGTAACTGAATGAGGATCAGCATTAAAACTATTTAAACACTTTGTTATTACCTGGGTAGCACCTGAGGAGTTTCAGGAAAATACTCCTCAGAGTTCTTGAATATGGCCTGAAGGCAGAGAGATTTACCCTCTGCATTCCTTATGTGAGACTGGGGAAAATCCAATACTTTCTGGCTGGATTTGAACTCCAGGGGCCAATCGGAGCCCAGAGCACCAACTTTGAAAGTATTTTGCCAATGGCACTGTGGGTTGCCTTTCCACAGGGCTAAACTAAAAAGAAAACAGCTTTCTCTGAAACAGCTTTAAAACAGAAAACAAACACCACCTGCTGCCTAAACAAGAGAAATACACTACATGAAAATACAATTCACAGTCTTGAAAATCCCGTTCCACCACACCCACCAATGCACTTCTTATGTTCTCAGTGCAGCGCGGTATTACTGGAATAGTGCAGGAATCCTGGTAGGCTACAGTACTTCATATTGATCCGTCCAGTACCATAAGCTTTTGAGAATAGTTTTCTTCTTCAGATGAAGTTGCAAGACTTAGAGGCATATTTTCAAAGCACTTTGGGAGGCTAAGTTCCATAGGTTTCTATGGAACTTTGGGAGGCTAAGTGCTTTGAAAATATGCCTCTGTGCCTACCGATTTTTAATTTTTCAAATATAGACCACAATACTATAGATTTTTATTTATTTATTTATTTGTTGCATTTGTATCCCACATTTTCCCACCTATTTGCAGGCTCAATGTGGCTTACATGATTCCGTAATGTCGATCGCCATTTCCGGAATGAGAAATACAAAGTGGTATTGCATTAAAGTTCATAAGTGACAGAGTAGATTAAGCAGTCAAGTAAAGAGAATTCATATTCGGAATGAGAAATAGTGGCATTGCATTAAAGTTCCTTCGTGACAGAGTGACTGAGGCAGTCAAGTATAGAGAGTTCGGTTTTGTCCAGTTCTGGTATGTGTTTTGTTGTCTGGTATTTAGGATGGATCATTATGATATGCTTTATTGAACAGGTTGTTTTTTAGTGATTTTCTGAAGTTAGGTCGTGCATTGTTTTTATGACGTTTGATAGTGCATTCCATAGTTGTGTGCTTATGTAAGAGAAGCTGGATGCATATGTTAATTTACATTTTAGTCCTTTGCAGCTGGGGTAGTGGAGATTCAGGATGTGCGTGCTGATCTTTTTGTGTTTCTGGTTGGTAAGTCTCTATGAGGTCTGACATGTAGACAGTGGCGTTCCGTGGTTGCCTCACACCCAGGGCGGATCGCCACTGTGCACCCCCCCCCCCCCCCGTACACACACACAGTCCCCACTGCCTTTCAAGTTCCAGCTCCGTCCAACCCAGCGTGATGCCTCGCATCTGCAGCGCTGCTGTAAAAAGAAGAAAATAGCCTCGTCGTCGGCCCTTCCCTCTGTGTCCCACCCTCGAGGAAATAGGAAGTTATGTCAGAGGGCGGGACACAGTGAGGGAAGGGCCGACGAGGAGGCGATTTTCTTTTTACAGCAGCGCTGCAGATGCAAGGCGCCAAGCTGGGGTGGACGGAGCTGGAACCTGGTTGGCAGGTGTGGCCTGCATGGGGGGGGAGGCGGCACCACACTGGGGGTGCACGGAGCTGGAACCTGGTTGGCAGGTGGGGACTGCGTCGGGGGTGTAGATGGACGGAGCGGAGCACCCCCCCACCCGTTGACACCCGGGGAGGACCGCCCCCCCCCCCCCCCGCCCTTGCTACGCCACTGCATGTAGACCGGGGCCTCGTTAAATTCCAGATTTATCCTTTGCTCTCCAACCATTGAAGATGCTCTAATTTCACCCCCACCGAGAGGCTGTTCCATGTATCTGACAGCCTTACAGTGAACAAATTGTTTATTGTTGATTTAAATTTTGCTATATTGCTCTTCCACATAGTACAAATCAAAGTGGTTTACAATACAGTACTTAACATATGAGGTAGCATGAGAGGAGTAGAAAAAGGGTAAAAATTGTTCCCCCCCCCCCCCCCCCCCCCCGGCAGCAGACAACCATAATACTGCCAATCAGCACCAAACTAAACATTTGGAAAAGCCTGCTGCCCCCTCCCCCATCCCTTGACCTGCCAACCTTGCCTCTGTGGCCAGCAGCATTGAAGACAATCTGCCTCTAGCCAGCACAGAGCCCTTCCCTCTGATGGGTCCTGCCTCCTCTGATGCAACTTTCTGTTTTTGGCAGATGGGATAAGGCAGAGGGAAAGAGACTGCACCAGTCTGACAGGGTGTCCACAGAGGCAAGGTTAGCAGGCTGCTGGGGCAGGAGAGATGAAGTGATGCCAGACTTGGGTGAGGGGAGGAGGAGATGCCAGGATGGGGGGAAGGGAAAAGAGGTATCAGGACTTGCAGGGGAGAGAAGCAGAGAGAGAGAGAGAAAGATGCTAGAGCTTTTGGGGGAGATGGAGAAGAAAAGATACCTGGATTTGCAGGCGAAGTTGCTGGATAGAAGAGAGGGACACTTGCTGATCCGGGGGGGGGGGGGGGGGGGGGGAAGAGATGCCAGGACTTCGGAGGTAGAAAAAGGAATTTTATTTTCTATTTATCGATTAGAATATGTCAGTTTTTGGAATGTTCATCTACCAGAAATGGGGTTAGTCATGGCTGAGACCTGCAAGAAAAACATCACTCATTGGTCTTCAATCTCCAGCAGAGCAGTGATAATCTCCAGCTTTGGGATGGGCCACCCTTGGCGCCTTTGAGCATGTCCTTTCTTTGGTGGTAGGTCGTTGATTAAAGAACCCATTGAAGGATATGGTCATTAAAAAATGAGCAGACTAAGATAGAGGCCATTTTTTCACATCCAACATAGAATACAGCTATTTAGGTATGAAGAAAAAGTCTAAAAAGTGTCTTCTGCTATAGGCATAACCTAGAACACATTGTAAAAATTCTAAGCTAGCCACATCAAATAAAACATTTCTGGACTTAAAAGATAGGGAGTCATCACAGTGGACGTTAAAATCCCCCAGAATGCATAACTTAGGCACTGAAACTGAAAAGCAGTTTCAAATGATTGGTTGGTTAATGGCTCCCGAGTAACTATGTGAAAGGGAAGGACAGTAGAGAAATAAAACACATGGAGGGGCATAATCGAAAGGGGCGCCCAAGTTTTCCTGAGGACGTCCTCGCAGGACGTCCCGGCGAAGAGGCAGGGAAACCCGTATTATCAAAACAAGATGGGCGTCCATCTTTCGTTTCGATAATACGGTCAGGGATGCCCAAATCTTGAAATTTGGGTCGTCCTTAGACTTAGTCGTTTCGGCGATAATGGAAAATAAGGAAGCCCATCTCAGAAACAACCAAATGCAAGCCCTTTGGTCGTGGGAGGAGCCAGAATTCGTAGTGCACTGGTCCCCCTGACATGCCAGGACACCAATTGGGCACCCTAGGGGGCACTGCAGTGGACTTCAGAAAAAGCTCCCAGGTTCATAGCTCCCTTACCCACTCCCCACTACGGTACACCACTACCATAGCCCTTATGGGTGAAGGGGGGCACCTAGATGTGGGTTTCTGGTGGGTTTTGAAGGGCTCACATTTACCACCACAAGTGTAACAGGTGGGGGGGATGGGCCTGGGTCCGCCTGCCTGAAGTGCACTGCACCCACTAAAACTGCTCTAGGGACCTGCATACTGCTGTCATGGAGCTGGGTATGATATTTGAGGCTGGCAAAAAAATATAAAAAAAAACAATTTTGAATGTGGGAGGGGGTTAGTGACCACTGGGGGAGTAAGGGGAGGTCATCCCCAATTCCCCCCAGTGGTCATCTGGTCAGTTTGGGCACCTTTTTGTGGCTTGGGCGTAAGAAAAAAAGAACCAGGTAAAGTCATCCAAGTGTTTGTCAGGGACGCCCTTTTTTTCCATTTTGGGTCGAGGACGCCCATGTGTTAGGCACGCCCAAGTCCCGCCTTCACTACACCTCTGACATGCCCTGGGAACTTTGGTCATCCCTGCGATGGAAAGCAGTTGGGGATGCCCAAAATCGGCTTTCCATTATACCGATTTGGGCGACCCTGTGAGAAGGACACCCATCTTGCGATTTGTGTCTAAAGATGGTCCCCCTTCTCTTTCAAAAATAAGCCTGATTGTGATCAAAACAGATTTTACAGAGAAGTAATTCAGGGGCCCTTTTACTAAGCGGTGTAGGTACTTATGCGTGCCCAACGCATGCCAATTCAGAACTACCAGCCGGCTACCGCATGTCCTAGGTGGTAATTTCATTTTTTAAGCGTGTC
Source organism: Microcaecilia unicolor (assembly GCF_901765095.1). Classification (NCBI taxonomy): domain Eukaryota; kingdom Metazoa; phylum Chordata; class Amphibia; order Gymnophiona; family Siphonopidae; genus Microcaecilia; species Microcaecilia unicolor. Next base: position 168,334,088 of record NC_044041.1, on the reverse strand, counting down.
AGTACACACCCTGGAAAATTTCCGGCGTGCAGCACTAACTGGGCAGTAATCAACAGTGTACAGGCACTGATGATTACCACCCGGTTAATGCGTGAGACCTTACCACTAAGTCATTGGGCAAGCAGTAAGGTCTCAGGCCCAAAATGGACATGTGGCAATTTTTATTTTGCCGCAAGTCCATTTTCGGCCAATAAAAAAAAGGACTTTTTTGTAGGCGCACTGAAAAATGGACCTGCGCGCATCCAGTACTTGCGTCTACACCTGCACAAGCCATTTTTCAGCACACCTCAGTAGAAGGACCCCTCAGTACCTGAAAAATTGAGAGTATCTTTCTTAACTAAATAGGTGTGATAACCGTGTTAGTCCACTCTTAAAGGTTATTAATAGAAATCAAACAAAATAAAACATGGAAAAGAAAATAAGATGGTACCTTTTCTTAATACATTTCTTGATTAGCTTTCGAAGCTAAGTTATGTCATGTCCAATAAAAAAGGTATCATCTTATTTTCTTTTCCATGTTTTATTTTGTTTGATTTCTGTTGATAACTTTCTTAACTAAAAAAGCAGAGTTATAAAGGATAGCCACACTACCACCACTAATATTTGGGAGGGGGGGCAACTCTGGCATGAGTTAGTTGAGTGCAGTGCCACCTCTGATTGGATCAGTGAGCAGGGCTTTTGGGAACAGAGACAATGGTAAAACTGAACAAAGAGAAAGCTCTGATTGGGTTAATGGTGGGGCTTCTGGGAACAGAGACAGTGGTAAGCTGAACAAAACGGAGAACAGGGTGCTGCAGAATTAAAGAACAGGGTGCTGCAGAATTAAGCAAATTCCCACAACCTCAATACAACACTAAGGGCCTCTTTTATTAAACCAAGCTAACGATTCCTGTGTGGCAAATGCGATGCAGCCCATTCTGGGCTGCTGCGCATTTGCTGTGCCAGGAATCACTAGTGCAGTTTAGTAAAAGAGGCCCTAAATCATTCTTACAGCCTTATAACATCAGTCTCTTTATAAATGTGACTAGTTTGGTGTAATACCAAAAGAAAGGAGGCTAAAGTGCTAACACAATATACAATTTTATCTCCAGGGGGCAGGAATCTTTGTCCACTTGAATGGCTTCCGTCCTTCCCATCACCTCCAAGCACTTTTCCAACAGTGGACCCAATCCACCGGGAAGAAAAAGTTAAAACTGGCCTATGAATTTAACAGAAGCTTGTTAGTGTGAATTGCTTCAAAGAGAACAGACATGGCAAAATAAGATTTTTTTTTTTAAATACTTGTAATTTTAAACAATTACTTTTTTCCTTTTTCAAAGAAGTATATTTTCAAAAATTAAACAATACCCTATGCAGCATGGTGATTTAGAAAAATTACAGTTTCTCCTTTTTATACATAAGAAAGCAAACAGATGCTGGAGAGCGTGAGTCAAACTGTCTCCAGTTACCTACTTGATACATATTTGCAGGTGAGAATGACCCGATGGTTTCATGTGACCCTATAACAATTCTTTTCTTTGTTCCTTTTTGCACCAGAGCATTCTGGGAGTTGTAGTATTGCACTCTTTAGTTAGCAGAAAGGCTGTGGATGTCAGAATGCCTTGAATATTGAAGAGGAATATCTTGCTGTAAATAAAGCAGATTTATTTTAGAATTATTTTCATGTCTCTCTCTCTCTCGTCTAGATCTGCTAAAAGGTGCTACTGTGCATTAACGTGCTTAGGACTAAATTCAGGAAATAAAAAAATCTGCACAGAGCGCTAGTCTACAAACGGCACTCCAAGTTACATACCATTTATAGAATAGCACTTAAAGCCAAATTCCGCACCAAACTTTGGGCATGAGGATTTGCACCAACTGAAACCTGGTGTAAATCCTGGTGTGTAAGTTAGGCGTGGATCCCTGGTATTAAATAATACTGCGTGCATCTTTAGTGAAGGCCCTTGATCCGCCCATGCCCCTTCCATGGCCATGCCCCTTTTTGAGGTGCGCATTATAAAATTTGCGCATGGATCTTTATAGAATTGCACTTAGCAAGATGCAAATCCAAATTGTTGCCAATTAGCACCAATAATAGCACCCAATTATCAGCGCTAATTGGCTCAGCCAATTTAATTATGCATGCATCTGAGAATAGCATGTACATTTGCATGCCATTTATTGAATCTGGGGGTTAATGTATGCTATTTACTGCAGGTCCTATTTTTGTTATGGACCTATTTATTAATAACGGTATCCTTTTATTAAGCCTTAGCATGCCCTTATGTTTTTTTCTGCAAGCTAAGACCGTTTTTAACATAGCAGTAAAATGACTGATTTTCTATTTTTTGTATTAATGGCCATGCGCTAATGATGCCATTAGTGCACAGCCATTAAAAACAATTATCGCGTGAGCACTTACCAACACCTGTAAAGGCTCACGCTGTAATCCTGCCCTAATCAGTTAGCATGCAGTAATGTAGATGCGCTAACTCAATGGTTCCCAAACCAGGTCCTGGAGGCACCCCAGCCAGTCAGGTTTTCACGATATCCACAATGAATATTCAGGAGAGAGATTTGCAGTGCGCTCAGGAAAACCTGATTGGCAGGGGTGTCTCAAGGACTAGGTTTGGGAACCAGTGCCCTAACTATTCACGTCAATTTGGAACTTATTGCAGGATGCCTGAGCTCATCCCGCAGTAAGACCTTTTAAGCTGTGGTAAGCATGCGCTAGTGCTTACCACAGCTTATTAAAAAGACCCCAATGTGCCTTAATGGTATTAGCACTCGTTAACGTGGTAGCACACCTTAGCAAATCTAACCTTCTCTTTTAATGGAAGGAGGAGGTAAAAGAACATTATCACATTTCTTTTGGATCATGAAGAGAGCCATGTGCTGCCCTGCAATGAAAAATGAAAGCAAGGGGCTGATATTAAGTCTACATGACATAGCCGAGCTGCCTCCCATAGTCAGCACTGAGCCTGGATATTCAGTGTCAGGCTGTTTCTGGTGATCTGTGTTGAATATCCGGGTGTTTTTGGCTGGTTTAAATTTAACCGGCCAAGCCGATATTCAGCGCTGGCCTATTGAGTTTTTATTTTATTTATTTATTTATGACATTTGTATCCCACATTCTCCGAAAGTTTAAACCAGCCAAAGATATTCCAGCTACTTTGGTGGCCTAATTTGGCCACCCAACTTAGCCAGTGATGCGCTGCATATCAGTGGATAGCCAGTTATATCACGCGATATAACCGGCTATCCACTAAGCACTAACCCAGAGGTAGGCAATTCCAGTCCTCGAGAGCCGCAGGCAGGTCAGGTTTTCAGGATATCCACAATGAATATGCAGGAAATAGATTTGCATATCAAGGAGGCAGTGCTTGCAAATGTAGATATCCTGACAATCTGACCTGCCTGCGGCTCTCAAGGACCGGAGTTGCCTAACCGGCAATATTCAACCAGAGAAAACTGGCTATTTCCCACTGAATATTGCCAGATGGCTGGCTAAGTGTCATTTAACCATCCAGGAGCCGTTCCTGGACGGTTAAATGGTTTTAAATAGCGGGCAGCAAATTCCTATTTTCACTGAAGCACCTGCTTCCTTTTACCATTGCAGGGCAGTGTGATTAATGACATCGATAAGATCACCATGTCTCACCTCAGTAGAAGCCAATTGAAATAATAGCATTTTATAAGTGCTTTCTGTCCTTGCACCTGTCCTTTTCTATGAGCTGTAGCTCTGTCCCATAAGGGTCTGAAAGTGATGCCTCATGCTTCTATGAGACCTGATTTGTGTCACAGATGATATCACTGTTAAAATGACTGCTTCCAGGTTAACTGGATTGTATATTTAAATGTTGCATAAATGGATACTTCCATATCATCAAGCTGATCAATCCATAGACTGGTGGGTTGTGTCCATCTACCAGCAGGTGGAGATAGAGAGCAAACTTTTGCCTCCCTATATGTGGTCATGTGCTGCCGGAAACTCCTCAGTATGTTCTCTATCTCAGCAGGTGGTGGTCACACACAGCAGCAGCAGCTCTGGCTAGGCCTCCAAGCCTAATTTTTAGGTTTTGTTGAGTGCCTGGGGTTGAGGGCTCTTTTGAGCAAGTGCAAACCTGGTGGTGCCAGGTCCCTCCTTTTCTCCCCCCTCCCGCTGGCTCCGTTAAAAAAAAAAAAAAAAAATTTTAAACGTCTTTAAAGGCGTTTATTTCGACGTTTATTTAAGCGTCTATTGCAGCTACTCACTGGGACACCAGGTCGTTACAACTCGGAGCGGACAGCAGGTAATTTTACCTTTTTATAGCGGGCGGGGGTTCCCCGATTCTTCTCCTCGTGGCACATGGCGTCGGAGGGCGAGGGCGCAAAGGGTCGCTCCCCGGGTCGCTTGAGCGCTTCTAGAGGGGATGCGGGGGTCTTAAAGCCTGATTCGCCCTTGTTGGGTGGCAGTTTCGTGACCGATGAATGTCCCGGTCCTTCCTCCGGCGTGGCGGTTTTTCCCGCCATAAACGCCCATCCCCCGCTCCTCGCCTCCGCCATTTTGGCCGGCCACGCGGCTCGGACGGCTTCTTCTTGGGCCGCCCTTGAGGTTGGAGACATTAATGCCATGAACGCCCTTAATTTGGGCGACGGCACAGAAGCGGCTAAAGTTAAGAGCCGTTCTTCCCGCGCGGCTCCTTCGCGGAGTTTCGCGCCGGACGCCATTTTGGATGCGCAGCAGGCCTCTCCCCCGCTGTTGCGAGCGCCGGTTGAGAGTGCGCCTAGGGCTGTTGCCCAGGCTGCGGAAGTGCACAGTCTGGGGGGTTTCTCCCCCGAGTTTGTTTTGCTGCTGCATCAGGCCTTCCTCATGCACAACGCTGCCCCCGCTCCCTCGTCTGGTAAAGAGGTTGAGGTTCCCAGAGGTAAACGCCCTCGGGTTGATTCCCAGGCCTTGGAGGAATTTGTCTCCTCCGATGTAGATGAGGGCAGCGTGTCTGAGGTCTCCCAACGGTCCTTTGCGGATTCCTTGGAGGAGACGGATCCCCGCTCGGATGGAGCGGATGACCCCTCTGCAGCGCGGCTTTTTCGCCCAGAGGATTTGCCCAACCTGTTGTTACAGGCCATGGACACTTTGAAGATTTCCTCTCCGGAGGACGTCTCTCCCTCAGCCCCTGTTGGCTCTGCCATTATGCTGGGGACGAAGCGCCCGCCTAGAACCTTCCACGTGCATGATGCCATGCACACCTTAATTTCGGCTCAATGGGATGTCCCAGAAGCGAGCCTTAAAGTGGCTAGGGCTATGTCCCGCCTCTATCCTTTGGCTGTGAGTGAACGTGAGGCCTATCTGTGGCCTACCGTGGATTCTTTAATCACTGCGGTGACTAAGAAAACGGCATTGCCGGTGGAAGGTGGCACGGCCCTAAAGGACGCCCAAGACAGGAGATTGGAGGCGGCCTTAAGGTCGTCCTTTGAGGCGGCTGCTTTAAGTTTGCAGGCCTCAGTTTGCGGCTCCTATGTGGCCAGGGCGTGCCTGACTATGGTGCAGCGGGCTTCCCCCTCGGATCATTCCTTGAGGGATGATTGGCCAGCCCTGGAATCGGGCTTAGCCTATGTGGCAGACTTGCTGTATGATGTCTTGAGAGCCTCAGCTAAAGGCATGGCTCAGACAGTCTCTGCGCGGCGGTGGCTTTGGCTGAAACATTGGTCTGCTGACCACGCCTCTAAATCCCGCCTGGCTAGGTTGCCTTTTAAAGGCAAGCTGCTTTTTGGGGTCGAGCTGGACAAAATCGTGACCGATCTCGGCACATCTAAGGGCAAGAAGTTACCAGAGGTCAGGGCTCGGGCTAGTGCTCGTCCCGGTACCTCCAGAGGACGGTTTCAGGAAGCCCGTCGGTACCGCCCGGGCAGGTCGGGTTCTTCTGCCCCCTCTTCCTTTAAGAGGCATTTCTCCCCCAAGCAGCGTTCCTTTCGCAGAGACCGCCGTCCCGGAGGTGCTCCCTCCGGTCCTCCCCCAGGGTCTCGTACCCAATGACGGGGTCTTGGTCCACGCCCCAGTGCAGATTGGAGGACGGCTGTCCTCGTTTCTGGGCGAGTGGACCACAATAACTTCAGACGCTTGGGTGCTGGAAGTCATCAGAGACGGCTACAAGCTAGAGTTCTGCCGACCCTTAAGAGACGGGTTTGTACTCTCTCCCTGCAAGTCTCCGGTCAAAGCTGTGGCAGTGCAGCAGACTTTGGACAATCTGATCCGCCTGAGTGCGGTCGTTCCGGTGCCAGAAAGTCAGCTTGGCAAGGGGCGTTACTCCATTTACTTTGTGGTACCAAAGAAAGGAGGTTCTGTCCGGCCTATCCTCGACCTCAAAGGGGTCAATCGGGCCTTGAAAGTGCGGCACTTTCGCATGGAGACTCTCCGCTCTGTTATAGCGGCAGTGAAGGCAGGGGAGTACCTGGCTTCCTTGGACATCAAGGAAGCGTACCTGCATATTCCCATCTGGCCTCCTCATCAACGCTTTCTGCGTTTTGCAGTCCTGGGCCGACACTTCCAGTTCAGAGCCCTCCCGTTCGGGTTGGCTACTGCTCCGCGGACCTTTTCCAAAGTAATGGTGGTCATAGCGGCCTTCCTGCGAAAGGAAGGAGTACAAGTCCATCCTTATCTGGACGACTGGTTGATCCGAGCCCCCTCTTATGCAGAGTGCGGCAAAGCTGTGGACCGGGTAGTTGCTCTTTTGAGCTCCCTGGGATGGATCATCAACTGGGAGAAGAGCCAGCTGCGCCCGACTCAGTCCCTGGAGTATCTGGGAGTTCGATTCGACACCCAAGTGGGCAGAGTGTTCCTGCCAGACAATCGGATTGTCAAACTTCAGGCTCAGGTGGACCAGTTCCTGGTAGCCTCTCCTCTTCGGGCCTGGGACTATGTGCAGCTGTTGGGCTCTATGACGGCCACGATGGAAGTAGTGCCCTGGGCCAGGGCTCATATGAGACCACTACAACACTCTCTGCTGCAGCGCTGGACTCCGATGTCGGAGGATTATGCGGTGCGTCTTCCCTTGGATCCAGCAGTGCGCAAGGCGCTGAGCTGGTGGATGCAGGCAGACAAGTTGTCTGCAGGAATGCCTCTGGTGACCCCAGAGTGGATTGTCGTCACGACGGACGCCTCATTGTCGGGCTGGGGAGCCCACTGCTTGGGAAGGACAGCGCAGGGGCTCTGGTCTCCTGCAGAGGCGAAGTGGTCTATCAACCTCCTGGAACTCAGAGCCATTCGGTTGGCGCTTTTGGAGTTCATCCCGGTACTGGTGCTGAAGCCTGTACGGGTACTGTCGGACAATGCCACGGCTGTGGCCTATGTCAACCGCCAGGGAGGTACCAAGAGCGCCCCTCTAGCCAAGGAGGCTATGAGTTTATGCCAGTGGGCGGAAGCGAACCTGGAACAGCTGTCAGCGGCCCACATTGCCGGAGTCATGAATGTCAAGGCGGACTTTCTCAGTCGCCATACCTTGGAGCCCGGAGAGTGGCAGCTATCTGCTCAGGCGTTCTTGGACATCACGAAGCGCTGGGGCCAGCCGAGCCTAGATCTGATGGCGTCATCGGCCAATTGCCAAGTGCCGCGCTTCTTCAGCAGAGGACGGGACCCTCGATCCCTGGGAGTAGATGCTCTTCTCCAACAATGGCCGACACAAGAGCTTCTCTATGTGTTCCCACCCTGGCCCATGTTGGGCAGGGTCCTAGACCGGGTGGCAAGACATCCCGGCAGGATAATCCTGGTGGGTCCGGATTGGCCCAGACGTCCCTGGTATGCGGACTTGATCAGGCTCTCAATCGACGATCCTCTGCGGCTGCCAGTGGAGCAGGGCCTGTTACATCAGGGTCCCGTGGTGATGGAGGATCCCTCCCCCTTTGGTCTTACGGCCTGGCTATTGAGCGGCAGCGTCTGAGGAAGAAGGGCTTCTCAGACAAGGTCATCGCCACTATGCTGAGAGCGAGGAAACGCTCTACTTCTACTGCTTACGCCAGGGTTTGGCGTATCTTTGCAGCGTGGTGTGAAGCAGGCTCACTTTCTCCCTTCACTGCTCCAATTTCTTCAGTGTTGGCGTTCCTGCAAGAAGGTCTGGACAAGGCCTGTCGCTCAGTTCCCTTAAGGTCCAGGTAGCGGCTCTGGCTTGCTTCAGGGGCCGCCTGAAGGGTGCTTCCCTGGCTTCCCAGCCAGATGTGGTGCGCTTTCTCAAGGGAGTTAATCACCTGCGCCCTCCTCTGCACTCAGGGGTGCCTGCGTGGAATCTCAACCTGGTGCTAAGAGCATTGCAGAAGCCGCCGTTTGAACCCTTGTCGAGGGCATCTCTGAAAGACCTGACGTTGAAAGCAGTCTTTTTGGTGGCTATCACTTCAGCCAGAAGAGTTTCCGAGCTCCAGGCGCTCTCATGTCGAGAGCCTTTTCTGCAGTTCACTGAGGCAGGAGTGACTATTCGCACAGTGCCTTCCTTTCTGCCCAAGATTGTTTCTCGCTTCCATGTGAATCAGCAGCTCTGTCTCCCTTCCTTTCGTAGGGAGGACTACCCAGAGGAGTACTCTGCTCTTAAATATCTGGATGTGAGACGAGTCATCATCAGATACTTGGAAGTGACCAATGATTTCCGGAAATCGGATCATCTGTTTGTCCTGTTTGCAGGTCCTCGTAGGGGTCTGCAGGCTGCTAAGCCTACAGTGGCAAGATGGGTCAAGGAAGCCATTGCAGCGGCTTATGTGGCCGCAGGGAAGGTGCCGCCTATCCAGCTGAAGGCTCACTCCACAAGAGCTCAGGCGGCCTCGATGGCAGAGGCCGGTTTCCGTCTCCTTGGAAGAGATATGCAAGGCGGCAACTTGGGCTTCGGCCCATACATTCTCCAAGCATTACCGCTTGACTGTGGCTGCTCGGGCGGAGGCCCGGTTTGGAGCTTCAGTGTTGCGGTCAGGGATTTCTATGTCCCGCCCTGGGTGAGTACTGCTTCGGTACATCCACCAGTCTATGGATTGATCAGCTTGATGATATGGAAGGTAAAATTATGTATAATCATACCTGATAATTTTCTTTCCATTAATCATAGCTGATCAATCCATAGCCCCTCCCAGATATCTGTATTGTTTTATTCTGGTTGCATTTCAGGTTCAAGTTTAGTCTTCAGTTACTTCAGAAAGACTTCGTGTTCAAGTTTTTTTCACTTGGATTCTTCAAGAGTTAAGACGAGTTTGTGTTACAGTGAGCTGCTGCATTCCTCTCCCCTCCGTTTTACGGGGCTGGATTGAGACTTATAATTCTGCCGGCACTCCCTCCCGCTTCGTGCGGCTGTAGGGCAGTTTTGTACCCCTCCCGCTTCGGCGGTGTTCGGGTCAGTCAGCTCCTCCCGCGGTTGCGGTTGCAGGATAAGCCAGATCCCCCCGCATCGGCGGGGTGGTGTCCCTCCCCCGCTCCGCGGGGATGAGCTGGACGGATTCCCCTCCCCCACTTGTGTGGGGATGAGCTGGGTTAATTCCCCTCCCCCGTTTCGGCGGTGGTGAGCTGGGCAGAGTGTCCCTTCGTGGGTGTAATTCTCTAAGTGCTGAGTCCTGCGGATGGAGCTTTGATATCGACATACTGAGGAGTTTCCGGCAGCACATGACCACATATAGGGAGGCAAAAGTTTGCTCTCTATCTCCACCTGCTGGTAGATGGACACAACCCACCAGTCTATGGATTGATCAGCTATGATTAATGGAAAGAAAATTATCAGGTATGATTATACATAATTTTACCTTCAATCTGATTGCCTCTTTATACTACTGTTGCATTTTTCAGTGCACTTTACAGATATTTGCACGAGATTATAAATGTTGCTGTAGCCAGTATTGTTCAAAGTATTAGGCCAAAGTACTTGAGTAAAAGTAAATGTAAATTTTAATACTTAAGTAAAAGTACAGTGAAGAACACAATTTACTTAAGTGAAACTAAAAAAGTTATTGCCTAATATAATACCTTTTGAGTAAAAAGTAAAAGTACCACAGCTACAATTAATGCAACTATTGTTAACATTTTTATCCTAACAATTTTATTGTGCTACAATTCAATCCACTTTGCTTTTAATAAAAGTACATTTTGAAAATGACTGTCACTCATGCTTGTGAGTCATTAATCCTGCACAGCTAAGTGAGTCATTAATCCAGCAGAGTTTAAAAAAAAAAGTGTTCAGTAACTGCACAAGCAGGACATGGATTGTTCAGTCTGATGAAAAGATCCTGAAAAACTACTGATGTCTTCAGACAGGGTCTGCAGGTGTTAATCAAGGGAATCTGTGTCTGAAACACTTCCATATAGCAAAGAATTCTTTATCATCATTGTTGTTGTTATCATCTGCATTAGAAGTATTGCTGTCTTGTTAATCACGTGCATCTTCATCTTTGTTATCATTGTTATGCTGTCCAGTTACAAAGAAGGCTTTCACAAAGTTGGAATCATTGTAATGTTTTGTCTGATGGCAAACTCTGATTGAATATCTTCATGAACTGATGCAGGAATATCAAGTGTGTGGGAACCCTTCAGTCTTAAGGCCAGACAAACAGACTTCCTCTCTAAAGACTCTTAATCCAATGGACAGTCCCTCCAATGTAATTTTTTCCATGGGATGTCCAACAATCTGTTGTAGTAGAAACGTGTCAGTTCATCAAGAATTGCAACCAGCTTCAGCTTCATCTCCATTTCAAAGTGACCCAATCATCGCTGTTCTGTTTGGCTGGTGAACAGTAACAATTTCAACAAATACAGGCAACTCCACTGTTCTTATAGGGATTGTGAGCCCTCCTGGAACAGGAGTGTACCTAGTGTACCTAGTGTACCTGAATGCAATGGTGTGCTGGAGCCGGCTCGCAAGAGCCGCTTGTTAAATTTTCTTCGGACTTGCGAGCCGGTTGTTAAAAAGTGCGAGCCGGCTCTTCTCCCTCCCTCCGGATCCGGTCCCTCACTGACCTGACTCTGAGTCATCCTGCCTTGGCCTTCGAATTCTTTGGGGCAGGCAGTCTTGCCTGCCCCCTTCCAGCGCTGACTCTCCCCCGCTGCTGGTTCACGCTTTAAAAATGGCCACCGAGACTTCCAGAGGCGGCCTCGCGAGACTTCTGCTGAAGTCTTGGAGGCCGCCCTTGTAAGTCTCGGTGGCCATTTTGAAGCGCGATCCGGCAGCGGGGGAGAGTCAGCGCTGGCAGCGGGCAGGCAAGACTGCCCCGAAGAATTCGAAGTCCAAGGCAGGGTGACTCAGAGTCAGGTTGGTGACGGACCGGATCCGGAGGGAGGGAGGAGAATTCGCTGAACAACTCGGGAGGGGGTGGCAGGGGAGAGAAGGGAGTCGCTGGGCATGGGTGGATGGAGGGGAGAGGAGGGTCGCTGGGTATGGGTGCATGCAGGGCAGGGGAGAGGAGAGTCGCTGGACATGGGTGGATGGAGGGCAGGGGAGAGGAGGGTCGCTGGGTATGGGTGCATGCAGGGGAGAGGAGGGTCGCTGGACATGGGTGGGTGGAGGGCAGGGGAGAGGAGGGTCTCTGGACATGGGTGGATGGAGGGGAGAGGAGGGTCACTGGACATGGGTGGATGGAAGGCAGAGGAGAGGAGGGTCACTGGACATGGGTGGATGGAAGGCAGAGGAGAGGAGGGTCGCTGGGTATGGGTGCATGGAGGGCAGGGGAGAGGAGGGTCGCTGGGTATGGGTGCATGCAGGGGCGAAGAGGGTCGCTGGACGGGTGGATGGAGGGCAGGGGAGAGGAGGGTCGCTGGGTATGGGTGCATGGAGGGCAGGGGAGAGGAGGGTCGCTGGGTATGGGTGCATGCAGGGCAGTGGGAGAGAAGGGTCGCTGGACATGGGTGGATGGCGGGCAGGGGAGAGGGGGGAGAGAGAAGAAATGCTGGACATGGATGGAGGGGAGGGAAGAATGAGGAAGGAGATGAGATGAGGGAAAAGGAAGAGAGGAGAAAAACTGCACATGGATGAAGAAAATATGCAGAAGCTGAGGACCAGAAATTAAGAAGAAAGGAGGAAAGGAAAGAAATAAATGGAAAGGAAGCCCTGGAAACAGAGTTAAGAGGACAGATAGCAGCAGAATCGGATACTGGGCCAGCATGATCAAAAGAACAGTCACCAGACAACAAAGGTAGAAAAAAAATCATTTTATTTTCATTATAGTGTTTGGAATATGTTCACTTTGAGAATCAGGTGCTCAACATTAAAAGTTTATCCCACTTTAAACATGAATTAGATTGGAACCTGGGATCATTTAATTTTTTTTTCATGGAGTAATGCATTGCCACCCCCCCCCCCCCCCCCCAAGGCTCTCTCCCCGGCTATAGCCAGCTCTGCAATTTGGGGGGGGGGGGGGTGCAGAGGGGGATGGGGGGCGCAGAGGGGGACCGGGGAGAGAGCCTGTTGTTAAACATTTACCAGCACACCACTGCCTGAATGTAACTCACTTTGAGCTACTACTGAAAGAGGTGTGAGCCAAATCCAAATAAATAAGAATATATTCCCTGAACAGCAAAATTTAGGATGTGATGATCTACTGTTTGCATGGTGAGGTTTGCAATAGCAAACTCCTGTTCCAGGTTTTGCTGTTTCATTTGGTTTACTGAGGAATCATCATTTAGGCCTCTCTTCTGCCTTTATTTTTAACTACAAGCATCAGAGGTACCTAAGTAAAAGTAGTAAAAATTGCTGAAATGTTTACTTTGGTAAAAGTAAAATTAACAAATGTTTCCTGTTAGGGTTACCATATGTCTCCAGAAAAAGGAGGACACATTGATCCAGTCCGGGTTTTGCTTCCACTGAAAGCAATGGAAGTAAAACCCAGACTGGTTCTTTGCAAGTAAAAGTGACAACACTTTTACTTAAGTTACATTTACTTAGGGCCTCTTTTACAAAGTGTGCTAGCATTTATAGTGCATGCTTTGTAAAAGGGGTCCTTAACTATACAACACTGGCTTAGCCTAAGTAGACATGCTACTCACTTTCTCTCTTGTCCCATACTACCATCTATTATTTTAAATATACATTTTTATTTCTTCTCCATTACAGTGGTTTAGATGGCACTGTTGGGCTGAAAGTTTAAGCTGTTACAAGGGGAAAAATAAATTCAAAATAGTGTTTGTCTTATATAAAATATACATTTCAGAATTAGCAGACTGTGAACTGGCTTTCCTGGGAACATCGTGCTTTGCTGCAACAGGAAGCAGCCATGTTTGTGTTAATAGTGACAGAGCAGTGATTTTAGAAAGTCTGTTAAGGATGGAGACCGAGGGAGGAGGAGCTGTGACATAACTAACTATTCTGCGGCTGCTGGAGCAAAATGAATTCACCCTGCAGCAGTGGAAAAAAAAAAACCCTCTTCAAGGCAAATGAGTGAAACAGCTGCTTGGGTTAAAGGGAAAATCCTTTCACATGAACAGACAACAAATAATTTTGGATTCAAGACAATGTTCTGTATTAACACCATAAAAAAACCACCTCTGTGAATCTAAGATGGGCATACTGGTACACAAATTTAATTGAAATATGGGAGGAAAAACCTCATACTACTGTGGCTAAACACAGTTCCTTCAACCGGACTGCAATATCAGCAAGCTGAGAGCACACAATTCAGTTGGCAAAACTGAACAAAAATTTTTCATCCGGTTAAGTGAGCACAAATCATGCACGGTGAACAGTAAATTTGGAGCCCCATTGGTTTCTCACTGCAATGAGTGTCATCATCCTTTTGAATCGTTTAGAGGCTGGATCATTGATTGCATCCCTTCCAGTATGCGTGGTGGAGATCGCAAGAAGGCTTTATTACAGTGTGAACAGCGGTGGATCTTTAGACTGAACATTTTAACCCTATGTTCTGTTTTCTGTCCAATAACCAATTCCTAAACCACACCAGAACATTGCCTCCTAGCCCATGACTCTTTATTTTTCTCAGGAGTTTCTCTTGACGAACTGTGTCAAAAGCTTTCTGAAAATCTAGATACACTACATCAACCTGCTCACATTTATCCACATGTTTATTCACACCTTCAAAGAAATAAAGCAAATTAGTGAGGCAAGACTTCCCTTGGCTGAACCCATGCTGACTCTGTCCTATTAAACCATGTTTATTTATGAGTTCCGTAATTTTATTTTTTTATAATAGTTTCCAGTATGTTACCAGGCATTGATGTCAGGCTTACTGGGCTGTAATTTCTTGGATCAGTCCTGGAACCCTTTTGAAAAATCGACGTTACATTGGCTACCCTCCAATCTTCAGGTACTATGGATGATTTTAATGATAGGTTACATATTATTATTAGCAGATCAACAATTTCATCCTTGAGTTCTTTGAGTACCCTGGGATGTATGCCATCCAGTCCAGGTGATTTACTACTCTTGAATTTGTCAATTTGGCTCAGTACGTCTTCCAGGTTCACCAAGGTCTTTCAGTTCCTCCGCATCATAATGCTTGAAAACCGTTTCCATTACAGGTAGATCTCTTACATCTTCTTCCGTAAAAACCGAAGCCAAGAATTCAGTTTCTCTGCTATGACCTTATTTTCCCTGAGTGCCCCTTTTGCTCCTTCGTGGTTTAATAGTCCCATGGATTCCCTCACAGGCTTTCTGCTTCTGATGTACCTGAAAAAGTTGTTACTGTGCGTTTTAGCCTCTGGTGCAAGTTTCTCTTCATATTCTCTTTTAATCTTCTTAATCGATGCTTTGCATCTGACTTGCCAGTGCTTAATTGGGTCCTTTTTCTGTGCTTTGAAGGACATGCTTTTGGCTGAAATAACCTCTTTCATTTCACCTTTTAACCATGCTTTGTAAATATGTGGAATGCATCTGGTCTGCGCTTCCAAAATAGTATTTTTGAATAATGTCCATGCCTGATTTAGGGCGCTTCCAAGATGGTATTTTTGAACAACAACCATGCCTAATTTATGGGCTCATTTTCGAAAGAGAAGGACGCCCATCTTCTGACATAAATCGGAAGATAGATGTCCTCACAGAAACGTCCAAATTGGCATAATCAAAAGCCGATTTTGGACGTCCCCAACTACAGTCCGTCGCAGGGATAGCCAAAGTTCATGGGGGCATGTCAGAGATATAGTGAAGGCGGGACTTGGGCATGCCTAACACTTGGACGTCCTTGACCCATAATTGAAAAAAAAAAGAAGGACATCCCTGACGAACACTTGGGACATTTTCACCCGGACCTGTTTTTCTTACAACTAAGGCACAAAAAGGTGACCGAAATGACCAGATGACCACCGGAGAGAATTAGGGATGACCTCCCGTTACTCCCCCAGTGGTCACTAACCCCTCCCACCCCACCCCACCCTCAAAAACATCTGTAAAGATATTTTGTGCCATCCTCTTTGCCAGCCTCAGATGTCATACTAAGGTCCATGACAGCAGTATGCAGGTCCCTGGAGCAGCTTTAGTGGGTGAGTGCACTTCAGACAGGCGGACCCATCCCCATCCCCCCCGCACCTGTTACGTTTGTGGAGGAAACAGCGAGCCCTCCAAAACCCACCACAAACCCACTGTACCCAGATCTAGGTGCCCCCCTTCACCCATAAGGGGTAGTGGTGTACAGTTGGGGGTAGTGGACAAAGGGGAGCCGGTTGATATTATGTATCTGGATTTTCAAAAGGCGTTTGACAAGGTATCTCATGAAAGGCTACACAGGAAATTGGAGGGTCATGGGATAGGAGGAAATGTCCTGTTGTGGATTAAAAACTGGTTGAAGGATAGGAAACAGAGAGTGGGGTTAAATGGGCAGTATTCACAATGGAGAAGGGTAGTTACTACTACTGCTACTTAACATTTCTAGAGCGCTACTAGGGTTACGCAGCGCTGTACAAAATAAACAAAGAAGGACGGTCCCTGCTCAAAGGAGCTTACAATCTAAAGAACGAAATGTCAAGTTGGGCAGTCTAGATTTCCTGGGTAGAGGTGTAGAGGTTAGGTGCTGAAGGCGACGTTGAAGAGGTGGGCTTTAAGCAGAGATTTGAAGATGGGCAGGGAGGGGGCCTGGCGTATGGCCTCGGGGAGTTTGTTCCACGCGTTGGGTGAGGCGAGACAGAAAGGGCGGAGCCTGGAGTTGGCGGTGGTGGAGAAGGGTACTGAAAGGAGGGATTTGTATTGAGAGCGGAGGTTACGGGTAGGAACGTAAGGGGAGATGAGGGTTGAGAGGTAAGGAGGGGCTGCAGATCGAGTGCATTTGTAGGTTAGTAGTAGGAGCTTGAATTTAATGCCGTACCTGATCGGAAGCCAATGAAGTGACTTGAGGAGAGGGGTGATATGAGTGTATCGGTTCAGACGGAAGATAAGACGTGCAGCAGAGTTCTGAACCGATTGAAGGGGGGATAGGTGGCTAAGTGGGAGACCAGTGAGGAGTAGGTTGCAGTAGTCAAGGCGAGAGGTAACGAGAGCGTGGATGAGAGTTCGGGTGGTGTGCTCAGAGAGGAAAGGGCGGATTTTGCTAATGTTATAGAGGAAGAAGCGACAGGCCTTGGCTATCTGTTGGATATGCGCAGAGAAGGAGAGGGAGGAGTCGAAGATGACACTGAGGTTGCGGGCAGATGAGACAGGAACGATAAGGGTGTTATCACAATGGAGAAGGTAGTTAGTGGGGTTCCTCAGGGGTCTGTGCTAGGACCGCTGCTTTTTAATATATTTATAAATGATTTAGAGATGGGAGTAACTAGCGAGGTAATTAAATTTGCTGATGACACAAAGTTATTCAAAGTCGTTAACTCGCGACAGGATTGTGAAAAATTACAAGAGGACCTTACGAGACTGGGAGACTGGGCGGCTAAATGGCAGATGACGTTTAATGTGAGCAAGTGCAAGGTGATGCATGTGGGAAAAAAGAACCCGAATTATAGCTACGTCATGCAAGGTTCCACGTTAGGAGTTATGGACCAAGAAAGGGATCTGGGTGTCGTCGTCGTCGATAACACGCTGAAACCTTCTGCTCAGTGTGCTGCTGCGGCTAGGAAAGCGAATAGAATGTTGGGTATTATTAGGAAAGGTATGGAAAACAGGTGTGAAGATGTTATAATGCCGTTGTATCGCTCCATGGTGCGACCGCACCTTGAGTATTGTGTTCAATTCTGGTCGCCGCATCTCAAGAAAGATATAGTAGAATTGGAAAAGGTGCAGCGAAGGGCGACTAAAATGATAGCGGGGATGGGACGACTTCCCTATGAAGAAAGACTAAGGAGGCTAGGGCTATTCAGCTTGGAGAAGAGACGGCTGAGGGGAGACATGATAGAGGTATATAAAATAATGAGTGGAGTGGAACAGGTGGATGTGAAGCGTCTGTTCACGCTTTCCAAAAATACTAGGACTAGGGGGCATGCGATTAAACTACAGTGTAGTAAATTTAAAACAAATCAGATAAAATTTTTCTTCACCCAACGTGTAATTAAACTCTGGAATTCATTGCCGGAAAATGTGGTGAAGGCGGTTAGCTTAGCAGAGTTTAAAAAAGGGTTGGACGGTTTCCTAAAGGACAAGTCCATAAACCGCTACTAAACGGACTTGGAAAAATCCAAAATCCCAGGAATAACATGTATAGAATGTTTGTACGTTTGGGAAGCTTGCCAGGTGCCCTTGGCCTGGATTGGCCGCTGTCGTGGACAAGATGCTGGGCTCGATGGACCCTTGGTCTTTTCCCAGTATGGCATTACTTATGTACTTATGCACTTATGTAGGGGACTCAGCACACAAGGTAAGGGAGCTATGTTCCTGGGAGCATTTTATGAAGTCCACTTCAGTGCCACCTAGGGTGCCCGATTGGTGTCCTGGCATGTCAGGGGGATCAGTGCACTACTAATGCTGGCTTCTCCCATGACCAAATGGCTTGCATTTGGTCGTTTCTGAGATGGACGTCCTTGGTTTCGAAAATCGCTGAAAATCAGAAACATCCGTGTCTAGGGATGTCCATCTCTAAGGATGACCAAATTTAAGGATTTGGACGTCCCTGATGGTATTTTCGAAATGAAAGATGGACTTCCATCTTGTTTCGAAAATACGGGTTTCCCTGCCCCTGGATCAGGACATTTTGCAAGGATATCCAAATCAAAATGTAGACGTCCCTTTCGAAAATGCCCCTCTTAGTGTCCTAACCTTTGCAGCTGATCCTTTTAACTACTTTGTAACCATTTCCCTCATTTTATTATGGTCACCCCTTTCAAAAACTACATGCCGCTACAGTAGATTTTGCTTGTGGTTTCATTCCAGATAGTAAACTTGATCATGTTATAATCACTGTTTGCCAGGGGACCCAACACCATTACCTCTCGTACTATGCCCTGCATTCCACCAAGGACTAGATCTAAAATGACTCCTGCTCTTGTCGGTTCCTGGACCAGTTGCTCCAAAAAGCAGTCATTTATTACATCTAGAAATGTTATCTCCCCCTGGTGCTTCCTGCTGTAACATTTATCCAGTCAATATTGGGGTAATTGAAATCACCCTTTATTAAACTGTTTCCCTAATTTGCCAGCAATAAAGGTAGTGCATGCAAATTTACCTCATTCATATTTATTGTGGATATCCTGAAAACCTGAATTGGTGGGTTGAGTACTCCTGGTCATAAGCTAAAGTATCAGTAGAAAAAAAAGGATTATCTTATTACCAGAGAGAACACTTTCATATTCCAGCTATTATCAGGGATACTTTAGCTAATCCTGGTGTAACTGCTTTTTAACACTGGCATTCACCTTTAGCACTGTATCATTAACATTAAAGATATTGAATGTTTGAGCTTACCTTTCTTATTGTTAAATTCTCCAGTCTGGGTTATGATACTTTCCTCATTATCAAAAGAATCTGTACCTGTCCTGGGCTGTGTCTCAGCAGTGCATGCAGTGGAAAGAAGTAATATTTCCTCTCCTCAGGTCTCTGATAAGACCCCACCACGAGTACTGTGATCATTTCTAGAGACCACATCTACAAAAGGACATTGACCAGGTGGATGCAGTACAGAGGAGGACCACCAAAATGGTGGATAGCCTATACTATAAGCCATTCACTAAGAGACTGTTAAAGATGTACTCTCTAAAAGAAAGAAAGATAGAGTAGATATACAAACATTCAAATATTTAGCGAGCTTCAATAAACTATCAGACATAGTATTTAGAGCATGGGTGAGTAACTTCGGTTCTTGAGGGCCGCAACCCAGTCGGGTTTTCACAATTTCCTCAATGAACATGCATTAGATCTATTTGTGTACAATGGAGGCAGCACATGCAAATAGCTCTCATGCATATTCATTGGGGAAATCCTGAAAACCCGACTGGGTTATGGCGCTCAAGGACTGAGGTTACGCACCCCTGATTTAGAGGAATGGGGAATGGTAATAGTCTAATGGTTAGCACAACCGGCTAAGAAGCTCAACATAGTAACATAGTAGATGACGGCAGAAAAAGAGCTGCACGGGCCATCCAGTCTGCCCAACAAGATAAATTCATATGTGCTATTTTTTTATTTGTACCTGTTCTCTTCAGGGCACAGACCGTATAAGTCTGCCCAGCAATATCTCCGCCTCCCAACCACCAGCCCCGCCTCCCACCACCAGCTCTGGCATAGACCGTATAAGTCTGCCCAGCACTATCCCCCGCCTCCCACCACCGGCTCTGCCACCTAAACTCGGCTAAGCTCCCAAATTTCACCTTTCCCACAAAACCCCTCAGGACTGCAACAAAGCCACCCTATTTCCTATTGTCCCAGGTATCCATCTAAATTGTAAACACCTTGGGGATGGACTCGTATCTGAATACCTATCACAGTTGTACAGTAATACACTCATAATACTAACACAATGATAAGGATTATTATTTTCCATAGAGTGAAAAATCCAAAGTTAGAGAGGTGAAGGGAGAAAAGCACAAAATAATTTAAGATTTATTTTTTTACTGAAAGGTTGTTGGTCACCAGGAACAGATTTCCAAACAAAACGATAAAAACAAAAATGATGGCAGAATTCAAACATGGATGGGACAGATGCAGGAGGAGAGAAGTAAAAAATATGTGGCAGCACAAGTAGGTGGACTGAATGAACCAAAGAGTCCTGTTTTGTAGATATCCTCTATGTTTCTTTCCCCCTCTCCCAGCTCAACTAATGCAGAAACAATCCTTAGCCAGTAGTTGTGTACCAGAGCGCTCCTTAAACCTTGTAAGTATGGGCCCTAAGTTCTGTCATGAGGTGTTGCACTGCATGATGACCGGGAGTCCCTCCCTTTAGAGGCTATGAACACTGGCTCTACAATATCCACAGTCAACCTGGGGAATGGAAAACTTGATTGATAATCAAACCCAGGTATTCCACAGGGCAGGTGCAGCCCTACTGCTAATAATAATCATTTCTATAGCACTAGTAGACATGCAGCACTGTACACATTATATGCAGGGACTTTCTCTGTCCCTAGAGGACTTACAATCTACATTTTATTTTTTTGGGGGGGTGGGGGTTGTTATACCTAGGGCAGTGGAAGGTTAAGTGACTTGCCCAAGGTCACAAGGAGCTATAGTGGGAATTGAACCCACTATCACCAGGATCAAAGCCCACTGCATTAACCATTAGACTACTCCTCCCTCAGAGCATTCAGGTGCCATTGCCTTTGGAGCCAGAACAGGAGGTGTAGGCTGAAGACTGTTGTCCAGATTCCTTCAGAATTTATCCAAATCCTTTACTTTGACTTCTTCCGGGATTCCCAAAAATAGATATGACTTGCAATCAAAGAAAGCCACTAGAAAACTGATAGTCCTCACGGGCCCTCAGGTCCACAAAGACTACTTCCACATGCTTAGACCTCAAGCTCCAGGTTCATACCACTCTAGGTCATGAATATCCGCAGCTTCCACACCAAGCAGTAGTAGCTGAGATGGTACTCAAAAGTTCCAAGCGCATGGCACTGTTCCTCCCAAAAAGGAATACCTTCAAAACAGTGCAAAGGAAAAGATTCATGAAAGACTCCAGAGGAAATTGGAGAGTCATGGGATAGGAAGTAGTGTTCTATTGTGGATTAAAAACTGGTTAAAAGAAAACAGAGAGTAGGGTTAAATGGTCATTCTCCGAGGACAAGCAGGCTGCTTGTTCTCACTGATGGGTGACGTCCACGGCAGCCCCTCCAATCGGAAACTTCACTAGCAAAGTCCTTTGCTAGCCCTCGCGCGCCCGCGCGCACCGCGCATGCGCGGCCGTCTTCCCGCCCGAAACCGGCTCGAGCCGGCCAGTCTTCTTTTGTCCGCACTCGGTACGGTCGTGTTTTCGCCGTGTCGAGCCCCGGAAAGTCGACCTCGCGCGTCCAATTTGTTTTGAACGTGTTTTTTTCCTTCGGGAAAGCTTTGTCCTAGTCGGGAAGTGCTCCGGAAACCCCCCGCCGGGTTTCGTGTAAATCCTCCCCGTACTTCCAGCTTTTTTGCCCCGGTAAGTTTTCTTTCGTCGTCGGGGTAGGCCTCTTTTCGGCCTCGGTCGAGATTTTTTCTCCCTCTAAATTTGGTGCTTCAAATTTCGCCATTTCGGCTTTTGATTTCGCCGGCGTGATTTTTCCGCCCATGACATCGAAGCCTTCCAGCGGCTTCAAGAAGTGCACCCAGTGCGCCCGGGTTATCTCGCTCACTGATCGACACTCGTCGTGTCTTCAGTGTCTGGGGGCCGAGCACCGCCCTCAGAACTGCAGTCTGTGTTCCCTGCTTCAAAGGCGGACTCAGGTAGCGAGACTAGCCCAGTGAAACGTGTTGTTCTCGGGCTCTTCGTCGGCATCGGCACCGGGATCTTCGAGTGCATCGACGTCGTCAGCGTCCAGACCATCTTCCTCGGCCGCCCCTGCATCGAGTGCATCGAGGCATCGGGCCTCTGCATCGGCGCCGAGACATCGGATAGCTGCATCGACGTCGGTGGTACCAGGACCTCGTCTGCTGATGTCGTCGGACGGTGGTGCATCGGGTGGAGTGCAGGTGAGGGCTGTCCATTCCCCTGCTGGTGGCGGTGAGCCCTCGGGTGGGTCTCCGCCTACCCTGAGGGCTCCTGCGGTACAGCCCCCCCGAGATCGACCTTCTTCAGTCTCGGCCCCGAGGAAGCGACGGATGGATTCGACGTCCTCCTCGTCGGTGCCGGGGAGCTCCGGTGACATGCTTCGGAAGAAATCGAAGAAGCATCGACACCGGTCTCCTCCCCGTGTCGGCACCGAGAGCTCTGGGTCGCCGAGGGATTCGGCACCCAGCAGGCATCGGCACCGAGAGGACCGCTCACCCTCTGTTCAGGAGGTGTCGATGCGCTCCGCTCTGGACAGCCCGGAACAGCCTCCACGCCCGGAACAGGTACTGACGTCGACGCCTGCATCGACCTCTCAGCCTTTCTCTGCAGCCGCTCTAAACGAGAGCCTCCGGGCCGTTCTCCCAGAGATTCTGGGAGAGCTGTTGCGCCCTACCCCTCCGGTACCGGCGGTGCTTGCGCCACCGGTACCGTCGAGCGTGGCGCCGGCTGGCCCATCGCCCAGGTTGAGGTCCCCGACGTCGGTACCGCGTGCGGTACCGACCGCGGCCACCTCCCAGGAAGGCTCCCCGACTACGTCGGCGGAGGGAGCTTCGCCGATGCGGGCGAGGGAGTCTACCTCTCGACGCCCCCATCGTGGACGGGGTTCCACGGAGTCGAGCAGGGCGAGGTTGCAGACACAGGTCCGTGAACTTGTGTCTGACACCGAGGGTGAGGCCTCGTGGGAGGAAGAGGAAGATCCCAGATATTTCTCTGACGAGGAGTCTGAGGGTCTTCCGTCTGATCCCACTCCCTCTCCTGAGAGACAGCTTTCTCCTCCCGAGAGTCTGTCTTTTGCCTCCTTTGTCCGGGAGATGTCTACGGCCATCCCCTTCCCGGTGGTTGTGGAGGACGAGCCCAGGGCTGAAATGTTTGAGCTCCTGGACTATCCTTCTCCACCTAAGGAAGCGTCCACTGTTCCCTTGCACCATGTCCTGAAGAAGACATTGCTTGCGAACTGGACCAAGCCATTAACTAATCCCCACATTCCCAAGAAGATCGAGTCCCAGTACCGGATCCATGGGGACCCAGAGCTGATGCGCACTCAGTTGCCTCATGACTCTGGAGTTGTGGATTTGGCCCTAAAGAAGGCTAAGAGTTCTAGGGAACATGCTTCGGCGCCCCCGGGCAAGGACGCTAGAACCTTAGACTCCTTTGGGAGGAAGGCCTACCATTCCTCTATGCTCGTGTCCAAGATCCAGTCTTACCAGCTCTACACGAGCATACACATGCGGAATAATGTGCGGCAGTTGGCGGGCTTGGTTGATGCTCTTCCCCCTGAGCAAGCCAAGCCTTTTCAGGAGGTGGTCAGGCAGCTGAAGGCGTGCAGAAAATTCCTGGCCAGAGGAGTTTATGACACTTTTGATGTTGCGTCCAGGGCCGCTGCTCAAGGTGTGGTGATGCGCAGGCTCTCATGGCTGCGTGCCGCCGACCTGGAGAATAGAATCCAGCAGCGGATTACGGACTTGCCTTGCCGTGCGGATAACATTTTTGGCGAAAAAGTCGAGCAGGTGGTAGAGTCGCTCCACCAGCGGGACACCGCATTCGACAAGTTCGCCCGCCGGCAGCCTTCAGCTTCTACCTCTACAGGTAGACGATTTTTCGGGGGAAGGAAGACTGTTCCCTATACTTCTGGAAAGCGTAGGTACAATCCTCCTTCCCGACAGCCTGCGGCCCAGGCTAAGCCCCAGCGCGCTCGCTCTCGTCAGCAGCGTGCGAATCAGCAAGGCCCCGCGGCTCCCCAGCAAAAGCAAGGGGCGAGCTTTTGACTGGCTCCAGCAGAGCATAGCCGACATCCAAGTGTCAGTGCCGGGCGACCTGCCTGTCGGAGGGAGGTTGAAAGCTTTTCACCAAAGGTGGCCTCTCATAACCTCCGATCAGTGGGTTCTCCAAATAGTCCGGCAAGGATACACCCTCAATTTGGCCTCTCAACCTCCAAATTGTCCACCGGGAGCTCAGTCCTACAGCTTCCAGCACAAGCAGGTACTTGCAGAGGAACTCTCCGCCCTTCTCAGCGCCAATGCGGTCGAGCCCGTGCCATCCGGGCAAGAAGGGCTGGGGTTCTATTCCAGGTACTTCCTTGTGGAAAAGAAAACAGGGGGGATGCGTCCCATCCTAGACCTAAGGGCCCTGAACAAATATCTCGTAAAAGAAAAGTTCAGGATGCTTTCCCTGGGCACCCTTCTCCCCATGATTCAGCAAAACGATTGGCTATGCTCTCTGGACTTGAAGGATGCCTACACACACATCCCGATACTGCCAGCTCACAGACAGTATCTGCGATTTCAGCTGGGCGCACGCCACTTCCAGTACTGTGTGCTACCCTTTGGGCTCGCCTCTGCGCCCAGGGTGTTCACAAAGTGCCTAGCTGTGGTAGCAGCGGCGCTTCGCAGGCTGGGAGTGCACGTGTTCCCATATCTCGACGATTGGCTGGTGAAGAACACATCCGAGGCAGGAGCCCTGCAGTCCATGCAGATGACTATTCGCCTCCTGGAGCTACTGGGGTTTGTGATAAATTACCCAAAGTCCCATCTTCTCCCAGTGCAGAAACTCGAATTCATCGGAGCCCTGCTGGATTCTCGGACGGCTCGCGCCTATCTCCCAGAGGCGAGGGCCAACAACTTGTTGTCCCTCGTCTCGCGGGTGCGAGCGTCCCAGCAGATCACAGCTCGGCAGATGTTGAGATTGCTGGGCCACATGGCTTCCACAGTTCATGTGACTCCCATGGCCCGCCTTCACATGAGATCTGCTCAATGGACCCTAGCCTCCCAGTGGTATCAGGCCGCCGGGGGTCTAGAGGACGTGATCCACCTGTCCACGAGTTTTCTCGAATCCCTGTATTGGTGGACGATTTGCTCCAATTTGACTCTGGGACGTCCCTTCCAAATTCCTCAGCCTCAAAAAGTGCTGACCACGGATGCGTCTCTCCTGGGATGGGGAGCTCATGTCGATGGGCTTCACACCCAAGGAAGGTGGTCCCTCCAAGAAAGCGATCTACAGATCAATCTTCTGGAGTTGCGAGCGATCTGGAACGCTCTGAAGGCTTTCAGAGATCGGCTGTCCCATCAAATTATCCAAATTCAGACAGACAATCAGGTTGCCATGTACTATGTCAACAAGCAGGGGGGCACCGGATCTCGCCCCCTGTGTCAGGAAGCCGTCAGCATGTGGCTCTGGGCTCGCCGTCAAGGCATGGTGCTCCAAGCCACATATCTGGCAGGCGTAAACAACAGTCTGGCCGACAGGTTGAGCAGGATTATGCAACCTCACGAGTGGTCGCTCAATTCCCGTGTGGTGCGACAGATCTTCCAGGCGTGGGGCACCCCCCTGGTGGATCTCTTCGCATCTCAAGTGAACCACAAGGTCCCTCAGTTCTGTTCCAGGCTTCAGGCCCACGGCAGACTGGCGTCGGATGCCTTCCTCCTGGATTGGGGGGAAGGTCTGCTGTATGCTTATCCTCCCATTCCTCTGGTGGGGAAGACTTTGTTGAAACTCAAGCAAGACCGAGGCACCATGATTCTGATTGCTCCCTTTTGGCCGCGTCAGATCTGGTTCCCTCTTCTTCTGGAGTTATCCTCCGAAGAACCGTGGAGATTGGAGTGTTTTCCGACCCTCATCACGCAGGACGAAGGGGCTCTTCTGCATCCCAACCTCCAGTCCCTGGCTCTCACGGCCTGGATGTTGAGGGCGTAGACTTTGCCTCTTTGGGTCTGCCAGAGGGTGTCTCCCGCATCTTGCTTGCTTCCAGGAAAGACTCCACTAAGAGAAGTTACTTCTTTCATTGGAGGAGGTTTGCCGTCTGGTGTGACAGCAAGGCCCTAGATCCTCGCTCTTGTCCTACACAGACCCTGCTTGAATACCTTCTCCACTTGTCTGAGTCTGGTCTGAAGACCAACTCCGTAAGGGTTCACCTTAGTGCAATCAGTGCATACCATTACCAAGTGGAAGGTAAGCCGATCTCAGGACAGCCTTTAGTTGTTCGCTTCATGAGAGGTTTGCTTTTGTCAAAGCCCCCTGTCAAGCCTCCTACAGTGTCATGGGATCTCAATGTCGTTCTCACCCAGCTGATGAAACCTCCTTTCGAGCCACTGAATTCCTGCCATCCGAAGTACTTGACCTGGAAGGTCATTTTCTTGGTGGCAGTTACCTCGGCTCGTAGAGTCAGTGAGCTTCAGGCCCTGGTAGCCCAGGCCCCTTACACCAAATTTCATCACAACAGAGTAGTCCTCCGCACTCACCCTAAGTTTCTGCCAAGGTTGTGTCGGAGTTCCATCTGAACCAGTCAATTGTCTTGCCAACATTCTTTCCCCGTCCTCATTCCTGCCCTGCTGAACGTCAGCTGCACACATTGGACTGCAAGAGAGCATTGGCCTTCTATCTGGAGCGGACACAGCCCCACAGACAGTCCGCCCAATTGTTTGTTTCTTTTGATCCCAACAAGAGGGGAGTGGCTGTAGGGAAACGCACCATATCCAATTGGCTAGCAGATTGCATTTCCTTCACTTACGCCCAGGCTGGGCTGGCTCTTGAGGGTCATGTCACGGCTCATAATGTTAGAGCCATGGCAGCGTCGGTAGCCCACTTGAAGTCAGCCACCATGGAGGAAATTTGCAAAGCTGCGACGTGGTCATCTGTCCACACATTCACATCTCATTACTGCCTGCAGCAGGATACCCGACGTGACAGTCGGTTCGGGCAGTCAGTTCTTCAGAACCTGTTTGGGCTTTAGGATCCAACTCCACCCCCCGAGGGCCCTGTTTGTTCTGTTCCAGGCTACACTCTCAGTTAGTTGGTAAATTTTTTAGGTCAATCTCAGTTATGTCCTCGCCGTTGCGAGGCCCAATTGACCAATGTTGTTGTTTTGAGTGAGCCTGGGGGCTAGGGATACCCCATCAGTGAGAACAAGCAGCCTGCTTGTCCTCGGAGAAAGCGAATGCTACATACCTGTAGAAGGTATTCTCCGAGGACAGCAGGCTGATTGTTCTCACAAACCCGCCCGCCTCCCCTTTGGAGTTGTGTCTTCCCTTGAAGTGTATTGTCTTGCTACATACTGGACTGGCCGGCTCGAGCCGGTTTCGGGCGGGAAGATGGCCGCGCATGCGCGGTGCGCGCGGGCGCGCGAGGGCTAGCAAAGGACTTTGCTAGTGAAGTTTCCGATTGGAGGGGCTGCCGTGGACGTCACCCATCAGTGAGAACAATCAGCCTGCTGTCCTCGGAGAATACCTTCTACAGGTATGTAGCATTCGCTGTATTGTCAATGGAGAAGGGTAGTTAGTGGGGTTTCCCAGGGCTCTGTGCTGGGACCGCTGCTTTTTAACATATTTATAAATGACCTAGAGATGGGAGTAACTAGTGAGGTAATTAAATTTGCTGATGACACAAAGTTATTCAAAGTCGTTAAATCGCAGGAGAATTGTGAAAAGTTACAAGAGGACCTTACGAGACTGGGAGACTAAATGGCAGATGACATTTAATATGAGCAAGTGTAAAGTGATGCATGTGGGAAAGAGGAACCCAAATTATAGGTACGTCATGCAAGGTTTCACATTAGGAGTCACGGACCAAGAAAGGGATCTAGGTGTCATCATTGATGATACGTTGAAACCTTCTGCTCAGTGTGCTGCTGCGGCTAAGAAAGCAAATAGAATGCTAGGTATTATTAGGAAAGGAATGGAAAACAAAAATGAGGATGTTATAATGCCTTTGTATCACTCCATGGTGCTACCGCACCTCGAATATTGTGTTCAATTCTGGTCGCCGCATCTCAAAAAAGATATAGTGGAATTAGAAAAGGTGCAGAGAAGGGCAACGAAAATGATAAAGGGGATGGGCCGACTTCCCTATGAGGAAAGGCTAAAGCGGCTAGGGCTCTTCAGCTTGGAGAAAAAGCGGCTGAGGGGAGATATGATAGAGGTCCATAAAATAATGAGTGGAGTTGAACAGGTAGATGTGAAGCATCTGTTTACGCTTTCCAAAAATACTAGGACTAGGGGGCATGCGATGAAGCTACAATCTAGTAAATTTAAAACAAATCGGAGAAACTTTTTCTTTACTCAACGTGTAATCAAACTCTGGAATTCGTTGCCAGAGAATGTGGTAAAGGCAGTTAGCTTAGCGGAGTTTAAAAAAGGTTTGGATGGCTTTTTAAAGGAAAAGTCCATAGACTATTATTAAATGGACTTGGGAAAATCCACTATTTCTGGGATAAGCAGTATAAAATGTTTTGTACTTTTTGGGGATCTTGCCAGGTATTTGTGACCTGGACTGGCCACTGTTGGAAACTGGATGCTGGGCTTGATGGACATATGGTCTTTCCCAGTATGGCAATACTTATGTACTTATGAAGATCCCTAGCTGCTTCAGTCTTTCCTCATTGGGAAGTCATTCCATCCCTTTTATAATTTGTCACCCCTCTCTGTACCGTTTCTAATTCCACTACATCTTTTTTTGAGATACGGTGACCAGAATTGCACACAGTATTCAAGGTGAAGTCGCATTACAAATCTCTATTTACATAAACAACATTAATAGATTTCCCCCCCCCCCCCCCCCCAAACCACCCCTCATCTTCACTACAAAACTCTTCAGTCCAGTTTCATCTATAACACAGGAAAAAGAAATCAATCCAGGTTGGTCACCCAAATTCGTTGCTGCAAGGGCAGAAACCCATGAATGAATTATCCTATAACTCACAATAACTTGTCTCAGATGAGTTACTCTTGTGTGAAGATAATTATTGTCTAGCATGGCTCTGCTGCCAATCAGAATGCAGCCTTATTCACAGGACAATTAAAGAAAATTGCTGTGTGTCAACCTTCTGCATTCCAATTGGGTGATGGCTATGGTGCGGGTGAGGAACAATAGGGCTATTTTCAGGGTTTTAAAAAAATGTCCTAAGCCCCCAAGGACAGTGTGGTAGGTAAAATTAAAGAACTGATTAGCAGAGGAATTGCCTGCCTTGTCAGCCTAACCTGGCCTGGATGGGTTCAGCTCCTAAGGCCACTGATTTGCAGGTTATCTAGAACACAGCAGAGAGCCCAGCTACACAGGGTGTGGCAACCTAAGGGCTAATGACATTCCTGCAAACATTCCAGGCACACTGGGGTCTTGTGCCAAAAGCATGACTCTTAGGAGGAAGAATAAAAAAAAACACCCAGCAACCTACACACACTTACCTCCGCCTTGACTGTTAAACTAATCCTTTTGCCATAAAAGGAGAGCTCCAACTTCCTGGCAGCAAAGACATTTCTTACACAATACCAGCTTTAAAAAGCAGAAGAGCCATGTGCGGAAACACTCCAACCACATTTTAAAATCATGTTTTCCAGTTAGGTTTATGCTCTCCCTCTGGCAGCTGTTTCCTCCTCCTTGTCAAGGCTCCACAGCACTGCCGCCCACGGTATCCTCCATGAAAGCTGTGTGTAGTACCCAAAGTCTAAGCGTGCTTTGGCACTGGGCAGCCACCAGCCTTTTTGCCTATAGGCATGCTACACCTGTCAAGTGAATGGAGAACAGAGCTTCAGGCCTCAAGTTCTTAATTTCACCACGTACTTAGTCTCCCCAAAACAGGGTAAATAAGCCATGGATTTGACATACACTTTTCTGTGGTGCAACTAAAGCGGTTTACAAATAGTATAAGCAGGTACTTTCTCTGTCCTTAGTGGGCTCACAAACTAAGGGGCCCTTTCACTAAGCTGCATTAGGCACTAATGTACAACCAGTGCAGCTTAAAATGGTGTACTGCAGGTCATGCATTTGTAATTTTTTTTTTGAGAGGGCATGTCTCAGGGTGGAGAATGGGTGTTCAACATAAGAAGGTAAGAATAGCCATACCGGGTCAAACCAATGGTCCATCTAGCCCAGTATCCTGCTTCTAACAGTGGCCAATCTAGGTCACAAGTACCTGTCAGAATCCCAAATAGTAGCAAGATTCCAGAACCCCAAAGAGTATCAAGATTCCAGAATCCCAAAGTGTAGCAAGATTCCAGAATCATAAGCAGTAGCAAGATTCCGGAACCCCAAGGAGTAGCAAGATTCTGGAACCACAAAGAGTAAGAAGATTCCATGCTATCAATCCCATGGCAAGCAGTGGCTTCCCCATGAAGAGAAGCAAGACAGTTCGTCAGTGGCAGCTGGTTAGCTGTGGAGCACTGCGGTTGCAGTGACAAATTCCCGTGCCGTGCATTTTGGTACGGTGGGAGAGGCAGGAGAGTGCACTTCGTAATGTCTGGGTTTTCTGTCTACTGCTTTGGCAAGACCTAATTTTACCTTAGCCACGGTGATGTAGGTTTTAATGCCCCTGTATAAGTCGTTGGTGAGGCCCCACCTGGAGTATTGTGCTCAGTTTTGGAGGCCGTATCTTGCTAAGGATGTAAAAAGAATTGAAGCAGTGCAAAGAAAAGCTACAAGAATGGTATGGGATTTGCATTACAAGGCGTATGAGGAGAGACTTGCGGACCTGAACATGTATACCCTGGAGGAAAGGAGAAACAGGGGTGATATGATACAGACGAACCTTTTCCAGAGATGGGAAGGCGGTAGAACTAGAGGACATGAAATGAGATTGAAGGGGGGGCAGACTCAAGAAAAATGTCTGGAAGTATTTTTTCACGGAGAGAGTGGTGGATACTTGGAATGCCCTCCCGCGGGAAGTGGTGGAGATGAAAACGGTAATGGAATTCAAACATGCGTGGGATAAACATAAAGGAATCCTGTTCAGAAGGAATGGATCTTCAGAAGCTTAGCCGAGATTGGGTGGCAGAACCGTTGGTGGGAGGTGGGGCTGGTGGTTTGGAGGCGGGGCTA
The DNA here is from genome assembly GCF_901765095.1 of Microcaecilia unicolor. Lineage (NCBI taxonomy): Eukaryota > Metazoa > Chordata > Amphibia > Gymnophiona > Siphonopidae > Microcaecilia > Microcaecilia unicolor. Next base: position 168,303,281 of record NC_044041.1, on the reverse strand, counting down.
GTGCTGGGCAGACTTCTGCGGTCTGTGCCCTGAAAATGGCAAATACAAATCAAGGTAAGGTATACACAAAAAGTAACATATGAGTTTATCTTATTGGGCAGACTGGATGGACCGTGGTCTTTTTCTGCCGTCATCTACTATGTTACTATCCAGCTTATTTTTGAAGGAGATCGCCAGCCATCTTCAGACACAAATCGGGCGATGGCCGGCAATCTCCTGAACCCAGCCAAATCGGTATAATCGCGGTATAATCGAAAGCCGATTTTGGCCAGCGCCAACTGCTTTCCATTGCGGAGCCAGCCAAACTTCAAGGGGGCGTGTCGGTAGGGTAGCGAAGGCAGGATGGGGCATGGTCACGAGATGGCCGGCTTTGCCCGATAATGGAAAAAAGAAAGCCGGCCCTGATGAGCATTTCGCCGGCTTCACTTGGTCCCTTTTTTTTCAGGACCAAGCTTCTAAAAGGTGCCCCAACTGACCACCGGAGGGAATCGGGGACTACCTCCCCTTACTCCTCCAGTCTTCACCAACTCCCTCCCACCCAAAAAAAAAATATATATTTTTTGCCAGCCTCAAATGTCATACCCAGCTCCCTGACAGCAGTATGCAGGTCCCTGGAACAGTATTTAGTGGGTGCAGTGCACTTCAGGCAGGTGGACCCAGGCGCATCCCCCCCCCCCCACCTGTTACACTTGTGGTGGTAAATGTTAAGCCAAAACCCACTGTACCCACATGTAGGTGCCCCCCTTCATCCCTAAGGGCTATGGTAATGGTGTACAGTTGTGGGGAGTGGGTTTTGGGGGGATTTGGGGGGCTCAGCACCCAAGGTAAGGGAGCTATGCACCTGGGAGCTATTTTTGAAGTCCACTGCAGTGCCCCCTAGGGTGCCTGGTTGGTGTCCTGGCATGTCAGGGGGACCAGTGCACTACAAATGCTTTCTCCTCCCATGACCAAATGCCTTGGATTTGGCCGGGTTTGAGATCGCCGGTATTAGTTTTCATTATCGTCAAAAACCGATGTCGGCCATCTCAAACCCGGCCATCTCTGACATTTGGCCGGCCCCAACCGTATTATCGAAACAAAAGATGGCCAGCCATCTTTTTCGATAATACGGTTCGGGGCTGCTTTTTGCGGCGCCGGCCATCTATTTGTCCGGCACCATTCGATTATGTCCCTCCATGTCTATCTCAAAATAGCAGATTTTGGACTTTGCCTCCAGGAACTTGTCCAAACCTTTTTTAAACCCAGAGACGCTAACCACTGTTACTACATCCTCTAGGGAAGTTCCAGAGCTTAACTATTCGTTGAGTAAAAAAATATTTCCTCCTATTTGTTTTAAAAGTATTTCCATTTAGTTTGAGTGTTCCCTGGTCTTTGTACTATTTGAAAGAGTAAGAAATCGATTCACTTCTATTCGTTCTACACCACTCAGGATTTTGTAGACCTCAAATCATATCTCCCCTCTTTTCCAAGCTGAAGAGCCCTAACCGCTTTAGCCTTTCCTCATTTGTGAGGAGTTCCAACCCCTTTATCAGTTTGGTCAGAGTTCTTTGAACTTTTTCTAATTCTGCTATATCTTTTGTAAGATACGGTGACCAGGACTGAATGCAATATTTATTTAAGCATTTATATACCAGCTACACCTAAGTGGTTTACATTTTTTTAATCTAAGTAGTACCTTGGGCAATGGAGGGTTAAGTGATTTACCCAGAGTCATATGGAGCTACAGCGGGAATTGAACCTGGTTCCTCAGGATCTCAACCCACTGCCGACCATTAGGCAGCAGTGGGAATCGAACCTGGTTCCCCCAGGTCCACAATCTGCTGCACTAACCATTAGGCCAATCCTCCACTCCATGGTGCGACCTCAAGATGAGGTCACACCACTGAGCACTAATTAGTTAAAACAGCTACATTAACATGCGTTAATGGGTTAGGGCAGGAATATCACATGAGCCCTTACTGCCTAACAAAATACCAAGCACAGCCATGGTTTGGTAGAAGCCGTCTGGCACAGGATTATATATATAAGCGAGTCTATCGATGGTTCGGATGAGCAACAGAAACCACGAGGCAATTATATGACATTCGAAATATAGAAGTTAATTAATTAAAACTAAAAACTCTATATAAAAAAAAAAGGTGAACAACATAAAACTTACCAACATAGGTAGGAAGGGGGTCAGTCGATGATTACAACTGTCACAAGATAGGGGTTTACCTTCATTGGAGGATTAAACTACCCCGGTGACCATAAAGCACCACAGTGCTATAGGTCAGTTGATTGAAGACATTTGAGGCTCATTTGGGTAATCTACTATTTTTGTATTGAATACACAATGGGGTGGCAGCAAGTGCAGACACAGTGATGAAACATTACCACATGGCCATTAATAGAAAAAATTAGAAAACCTGCACAAGGACGTGCAAAGGCCACTTTTACCGCAGTTAGTATTTATCTTTGTACCTGGAGCAAAGGAGGGTTAAGTGACTTGCCCAGTGTCACAAGGAGCAGCAAAGGAAATCAAACATTCCCTAGGTTCTCAGCCCACTGCACTAACGGGCAGGGATCATTTCCTTCTACAAACGGGATAAAATCCAGAACGCAAAAACAAAACAAGTCTTCAGTAATACAAATTTCATTCCAAGTTGTGTTCCACAAATTTATTTTATTATAAATAATCATAAAGAATAATATGCCTTGATCACTTAAAAAAAAAAAATCAAAAATACAGAATACAATCTAAAAATGGTACAGCTTGATGTACATAATTTAAACAAACCCAAACCTATGCCTATGTTTACTAAGGTGTGCTATAGGTGCGTTAGCATTTTTAACATGTGTAAATGGTTTATGTGCGTTACACGCTAACGTGCTTATAGAAATGTATAGGCGTGTTAGCGTTTAACAAGCCTTAACTTTAAAGGCACGTTAGAAATGTTAATGCACTTTAGTAAACATACCCCTTAGACACTGAACATACATCACACAAACATTTAAACGGAAAAAGTGCACTGAAGGACATACAAACACCGAGACAAGAGAAGGAAATATGGACTGTGGAATCCCCTAAGTGTGAACGTGATGGGCAGCAATTCTATAAATGACCCTAAAAGTTAGGGGTCAATGGGGCTGTGGAAGAGTGGGGGTAAGGGAAGGGAGGGCGGGGGGAAAATGGATAAAAAAATGGATGTTGACATAGTATGTTTGTTGAGGATTTGAAAATGTTCAAAAGACAGTCAGGCGTATTTTCAAAGCACTTAGCCTCCCAAAGTTCCATAGAAACTTATGGAACTTAGCCTCCCAAAGTGCTTTGAAAATATGCCTATAAGTCTCTCTGTGTTTGTTACTTAGACTGTACAATAAAAATCTTTAAATTAAAAAAAAAAAAAAAGTTAGGGGTCAAAAAAACTGGGTGCTACACTGACGGTCTGTAATGGCAGAGTTGCACACCAAACCTGTGACAGAATACGTCCTGCACTTATGCGCGACCACTCCCATCAATGTTTACATTCTATAAATTGCGCACAGGCAGCGTCTGAATGCCCCTCCCACATTAACATCCCTTTGCAGCTGTGCTATAGAAATGAAATGCTCGGTATATTGAATAGGGGTCTAAGTCAGTTTATTTTATTTGTTGCATTTGTATCCCACATTTTCCCACCTATTTGCAGGCTCAATGTGGCTTACATTGTTCCGTAATGGCGATCGCCAGTTCCGGAATGAGAAATACAAAGTGGTATTGCATTAAAGTTCGTAAGTAATAGCAGTTATGTCTGCAACTTGCTAATTTGTGTTCCTTACTCCCATTATTGATATTTATTGCCAATTTAGCACTAGCTGGCTAACTAGCCCCCCCTTTACAAAGGCAATGCTGACACTTTGAATGGGTTGCATCGACATTACCGCACCAGCAGCTGCTAGCGCGGCTTTTTTTTTTTTTAAATGGGGGTATTATAAATGCTTAAAATTTCTCCTATAAAAATTACCCCATGTGAACAAGTCAGCACGAGAAGAACATGTCTTTGTATACGACTTTAGTGTAGGCAGAGTACAGGGCTGCAATTTAAACATGCATTTAAAAAAAATATACACAACGGTGCATAATGGGCCAGATTCTATATAATGGCACCTAAAAAAAATCCACGTGGTAAAGATTTCCGAGTAAGCGTATTCTATAAGCGGCGCCTAGATTTAGGCGCAGTATATAAAATACGCTTAGGCGGAAATCCTGGCGCCTAAAACTATGCGTGTACCATTTTGGCCAATGAAAACATGGCCTACATCCCTGCACTGGGCCATATTCTATAACTGCGTACGTAAATTTTGGAACACCCACAAAATGCCCATAGCCACGCTCCGTTTGAACTGCGTGCTTTATAACTTAGGCACAGTTCATTACAGAATACGCTTAACAAGTTGGTGCGCATACATTCTAAATAATGCCAATTAGTGCTCACTACTGCTTGTTATGTGCCGTTATCAACGCTTTTTAGCTTAAGCCAATTAAGTTACGCGCACTATTACAGAATACGCCTGGATTTCAGCATGGACCTCTAGGCGCACTATATAGAATCCGGGGGAATATAGGAATGTACCGCTGCTTGGGGGCAATTAGTTGGTAATTAAATTTAAGAAGTAATTATTGGTGCTAATTAGAAGTTAACACACATAACTGTCCTTAGTCATGATTCTAAATATTGACCCTTATAGATTCTATATATGGTGACTAAAGTTGCACGCAAAAATCAGTGCGCCTAGCTGATTTGCACGCACAACTTAATTAAGCCAATCAGCACTAATTGGCTAACCAATTACTGGCGCTAATTGAACTTAATTTGGAGTTAAGCACATGTCATATTCCATAACAATGGGTGCGTAGCTCCTGTAACACGCAATTTCAAAGGGGGGGGAGAGCGTTCCTAAGAATTACACACATTACAATATACCCGATCCGGTCTTTACACCTTGTTTCAGCAGGCAACTTAAGTTAGACCCAGATTAGCCGCTTAGGCGCCATTCTATAGAGTGTGGCTAACCGTTATAGCATAGCACTCCACCCATAATTTTTCCATGCCGATTTTTCAGCTCAATTTACTGAATCTAGTCCCGCGTGTGCAAATTCCACAGTGCAACTGCAAAGGGGAGGGGGGTACCCAGCACTTACATGCACGTATTATAGATGATTAGCGGTTATGCACCTATCTTTAGGCAACCTATAGAGCATTGCCCCCTTGGTGTTGACCTGTAGACGTGAGTACTGAAATAACCAACAACGGCAGCTCACCATGAATATAAAATGGAATGGGGTGGGGAGGGAAGAGAGAAATGGAGGATTAAAGTCCAGCATCATCCTTACAATTTTATTTCTAAATGCAAGTAAAATGGCTTTTGCTTCAGTCCCAAAAAGCACTAGGTGACACTTAACGACCAGCTGTCCAGCCAAGAAAAATGTTCTTCAGCTGGTAAGCACCAAGCATGTGTTACCTTCACTTTTAAAAATCAGACTACAGGGCCATCATAATTCATTTTGTGTGAAAATATCAGCATTCCTGTTTCAGCTGGAATGCGTTGTTGGTTTCCTGGAGTCAAACCAAATTCTTCCAGTCCAAGCAAAAGTGCTAACCACATATATATATATTTTTTTTTAAATCATTTGAAGAATAGCACATTTTTATGCTGCAAAAAAAAAAAAAAAAAACTGTACTGCAGCGTGAAGCGCTGAATGGAAAGCTGTACACTCATCAGTTTTCTGAGGCCCTGCCATCACTGCTCAGTAATTTGTTAGCTTATGGCTAACCCTCTTGAAGTTGTTATCAAAAATGACCGAAGATGGCAACACGTTTGAGTCTGAACTACTGAGACATGGCCTGGTGTGTGCAAGAGTCCTCTTGGGCAGATGCATGTGTGACCTTGAAGGACACAATGTGGGATGCAGCAGCCCTAGGAGACTTGTCCTTGAAAAGTGTCTGTCTCTTTTTAAATTGAAAAAAAAATCATTCAATTAATTTGTCCCAGACTCAGAATGCCATGCACTGCCCATTGGTCCTCGTTACACCAACTGCATCTGATCTAATTAAATAAAAGTAGCAAGATGGTCCCAGTAGCTGATTTCTACATCTGAAGTTCTGCCCAAGGGGCCTCTGTATTTCTTAGTGCAGCCTAGCGCTTGCCCAGCAGGAAAAATGGGGAGAAAAGCTAACAGTATATAGCTCCTTTGAAAAGAGCTCCTCTGCTGAACTGTGGGCCGAGACCGTTATCATCTCTGTGTAGCTTCTCCTTACAGAAATAGCAATCCAGATTCAGCTTTGTGACGTCTTACAGCAGTTGACATCGGCTTAGAAGCTGCTGCAGGAATCAGACCATCAAAGCAAGCAATCCTGCTAAATTAGGAACTGATGTCAGCACTGGACACATGAGCAAATATGGAAAGTTCAGATAGGCCCTAGAAAGAGACAATGGCAGCATGCAAGCAGGCTGAACATATCCCAGCAAACCTCACTTCTATCTCTCCATAGCATTTCTTTCATTCTCATCCACACACCACCTCAATAATTGCTTCAAGTGTCTAACATACAACACTTCAATGCCTACTTATGCTCTTCTATCCCCATAAAACTGCAGCCTTGTACCTCAAGTCATACCTATAATTTGGAAAGTAATGAAAAGTAGATTTAATAAACTGCTGTTTGGATTACAGAATGACAAGGGGATGGGGCCAAGGCCAAACACTGTCTCCGTATCGTTCTCTAAAAGCTTGAGCCTAACCTTAAAACAGGCTGTTCCAACTAGATGGAACAGCATCTGTAAAGCGTTAGTATCAATATATTGACACATCTTAGACAACTGAATTCAAAGATTAAAAAAAACTGCAGAAGCTGCTTTTGGATTTAAATGAAGCACCGTTAAATGACATTATTTGTGTCTTGTCTGCCTTTGATGAGGCAACAAAAATCTTATCTGCTGATCAGACTCCTACCATCTGCAACGTTCTGCCATCACAGGCCCAATTGCTCAAGCATCTCACTGTTACTGCAACAGATTCATCCATTATTGCCATCCTCAAGGAGCATTTCCAACACCTACATCTGAAAGACAATCCCAGATGATGTAAAAACACAGGCAACCGAATCTTTGAGAAGGCTGTACCAAAACCAGATCAAAATGGAAGGCTCAAATCCATCAACATCTCAGGATCCTCTATAATTGACATTCCCAGAAAGCGTTGCATCTGGAGACGAGCCCCCCCCCCCCCCCAAAAGAAGAAAAATGGATGGTAGCAGTTTTCCGAGCAACATTTCTAGAACAATGCCTCCTTTGAAGACTATTGTTAATGAATTGGATGGTTATTTATGTTCAAGTGATGAAGACGATGATGTTTTGAATTTTTGGAAAAACAAGCAAAAGTGCTGGCCACAACTGGCAAAACTTGCACAGCAGATCCTGTGTATTCCTAATACCAGGACATTTTCTATTGCGAGAAGGACTGTGGAAGACAGGAGAGCTAGACTGAATCCTGAGATTGTTGATGACTTGTTATTCATCCACAGATTAAAAAATTTTAACAGTGCTCCATAGAGCATATTTCTTCATCCCCACCCCCCAACACATACAGAGCGGGTTTTATTTTGTCCCCCTGGCCATTTTAACAGGGTGGTTTAGGGTTTCTTGGGGTAGTAGAAGTCCAATACCGTTAGGGTTAGGGTGGTAGAGGGTGGCAAGGGGGGGGAGGGGCAGTTGTACAGCATATTGTTGCTTTTTATACTTTAAAGAAAAGATTTAAATATAAAATCTTAAGTGTTTGAGGCTTGTGCAGATGAGGACAGAGCCTACAGCAATAGGAACAAACTCTGTCCCTGTGTCATTTTCTAGTTTGGATAGAACCCAAACTAAAGGCATATGGTAGGGAAGGTCTATAGGTACCAACCAGAGGAAAGGGAAGGAAAAAAAGTATTTTTTCTTTATATGCAGAACATCACAGCATGTTAGGAGAGTACTTCTTAATCAGACTGGACCAGGGAAGGGTGTCACCACCAACACCAATGTAATCTATTACTAAAAGAAGGTTACAGAACTCTGCTCAGAAGAAAAAAAGGGCCAAAACTCCAAGACAACAATTTGTTAAAACCAGGGGCATAGCCAACCCTCCAATTTTGGGGGTGTGCACCTGTGGACTGGGGAGAGGAGAAGGGGCAACATATTCCTCTCTCCCCCCCCCCCCCATGACAGCCTTACCTTTGCTGGCGGGGACAGCCAAGCCAAAGCAATAGGGTGCCTCTGCTCCCCTCTTTCTCAGCAGCTTCCATTGGAACTTTTCACACATGCTCAGAGCATGCATGAGAGTCTTACTGTCAGCGCCTGAAGGCACGCCACTGATGTCTTCAGGAAAGAAGCAGGCGAGAAGGAGGGGAACAGAAACACTATTTATTTGGCTGGCAGGGCTTTGGCAGCCCCAGCCACAAAGGTAAAGGAATACTGCAGTTCTGACAAAGTGAACACAAAGAATAGGAATAGCTGGGGCTTAAATGTGAAAATAGGTAGTAGGTAGCCAAAACTGCATAGGCATTGAGCTTAGAGACCCATCACCCCACAACCATGCTAGAAGACCATTAGAATAGTTCCCTTGCAGGCTTCACAACTTCCCCATAGTCTGTATTAAATGTTACAGGACCCATTCCGCCATGAAACTACTACAAAATGGGTTTCTTCAGTTTCAGTAGAGAAAATGGGGTAGGAGAGGGTGCAGTCAACGTAGCCTGACTGGGTTTTAGTAAAAGTCTTTGCCATTATTCCGCCCCAGGATGTTGATAACAGGAGACGGCATGTCACGTCACAAGACTGAAGCCCATCTCCACCCACGGTGGTTTTAATTCTCCCAGTACAGCTGCCATCTTGGTACACCCCAAAATGTAATCCAGATGCCAAGTTCCACCTACTGGCTTCAGCCCACACATCACTGCAGCGCTCTGGAAAACTCTCACCTTGAGGAAAGCGGTGACTGGCTGGAGCTGTACACAGTATACCAAGAATCAAAACAAAAACAAACATTAAGAAATACTAGAAAGAAGAATAAGCTTGCACACAAGGCCATATGTGAAGCAGAATGCGAGACAATTAGAGTAAGAGAGTAGTAAACATTATAACAGACTTCCAGTACAGGTTACAGGGGCAAAACAGTTGCAAGCAAACATGGGACAGAGAAATAAAAGAGTCCCAAGTGGCAGAGGGCAAGAGAATACAGATCAAATGGCAGATAAGATAAAGCAAATTCTTCTTTTATACTAACCTGCACTCTCATAGCTGCTACAGAGCGCCTCAAGACACAAAAGCCAGCTCTTGCTCTGAGTGCAAATTGGTAATTGGGTCTTACACACCTAGTTAAGAGTTCAGCTAAAAGAATCCCATTTTTTACCCCAGACCTGCCCTCTGAACCATAGGGGGAAATGTGGGGTTTGCACGAGTAGTCACATGACCCAAAGTTTTTTCAGCAGGAAGGGCTAACTTGATACGGACTCTAAGGGTTGTTTTCTTTAAATGTGCAACTCACCCCTAGGTGAAGCATGATATCAAACACAGGAATACACAAGAATACCAGTATTAGTGCTAAAGGAATTCAGCATCTGAGATCACATGTGTAACTTCACTTTAGTATAATGAATTAAAGATTGGCCAACTGCGGTACTCTATAGCGTCTTTTAACCAACATGGTCAACCTTACCCCCAGACTATTTATGGAGTCAAAAGGGATCCTGTTCACCATATTTTGTACATTGACAGTGCAAAAGCCTAATTGATCCTAGATATTTATGACATTAATAAGAATTTAAGAACTAACCATCTAGGGAGCAATGGCAGGAAGCTACAGGTCATGCAGACAGACATTAGAAGCACAACCCTCCAACAACATTGATTTTTGCAATAAATCCTTTCCTACCGCAAAAGAAATAAAATTGACCCCAGCTTAGCACTGGCTGTTTTTCATGAGATGCTGGGAACCACTGGATTACAAAGTCCTGAGGGACTTCAGAGCCAGTCACATTTTCAGGATATCCACAATAGCTCTTCATGGGAGAGATGTGCATACAATGGAGGCAGTCCATGTAAATCTCTCCCATGAATATTCATTTTGAATATCCTGAAAACCTGACTGGCTGGGGAAGCATTGCTATATTCAGAGAACATGCACAGCTCTCTCCACCTCGTGATTAAAGCAGTCTGATCTACACAGCTTTAAATAAGTTAAATATTAAAAATAGAGCACTTCATAATATACCTCCATCTAAGGAATTACTTGCTTGTAATAACTTTTCTTTGCTAATTTCTTTACCGTAAACGCATAACAACCACTTGTTACATTTGGCGAGCCACACCCAAGAGAACAGTTTGTACACTTCTGCCTCAAAGTGGTATTGTATTTGAACACGCAGAGGTCTGGCTACCAGGTTTTGTTCTTGAGATTCCAGTGGAATCAGTATTACCCAGACTTGGATAATAAAATATGCAGGGTGCACTTTGAGGATTACAGACTCTTCCTGTGACATCAGTGCAGTCCCAACTGTTTCTGATTTTAATTAATTTTATCAACCCTTCCAGTACAAATAAATTAGAGTAAGGAAGCTTTGGGGTAGTAGGGTCCCCCGCTCTGCTTATTTACAACCATCTAAAACACACCCATGATGTAGGAAGCTGATTTTAATACTGTTCAGTTGCCCAGTTCTGCCATCTCATCAGCAGGCTTGGGTCCCTACAAGTACATCCATTAAATAATCCAATTCTGTCAGCTCCAGTTTCCCGTTCTGTCCACTGGTCAAAGGCTTTACTTCAGTGTCCTCTGTGTTGGCAAATGCTTTAAAATTCACTAGGCTAGAGGGAGACCATGGCTCACAGTCATACATGGAAGTATCGATGTCCTCAAAGATGTCCTGGAAATTATCCTCTAGCAAGTAGCTGCCGGAGCTGAGAATTTCTAAAGGTGCAGGTGAGGCAGGAGCAGACTGAACAGGCTCCACTTTTGCTCCTTCCAGGCTCCCTCCGCTGACCTTCAGAGAGTCAATGGGATCGTCCGGTAGGGGTAAGGGGTGAGAATTACTACTCGGCCCCTCCACTTGGTTTAAGTCTTCCAGCATGGTAGAAACAGAGGCATACCAAGAGGTATCACAGTTGGAGAGGAGAAGATCATCCCCCTGGATCTGTCGCCTACAGATATCCAAGTCTTCCCTGGATGAAGTCATCAGTGGTGCGGGGCTGCTGGCTGCTCTCCAGGTGTTTGCCTGGTGGCTCGGCTCTACTCTAACATCACCTTGCAGACGACGCAAGGTGTTTGCCACAAGAACCAGATGTCGTAAATTGGGCTCCACGTGGCCTAAGCTCCGATGCAACTTCAGCAGGGAGAGGTTTAGCAGAGAGGGTGAAGGCACAGTTGTCACTGGGTCCCTGCAACCTCCCACTGCATCTGGAGGAAAATCCGTTCTGCCACTCATCTCGCTGTACTTTCGTTTAATGCCTTTGGCCAACATGAATCTAAAAAAGAAAAAAATAAAATAAAGAAATAAAATTAATTTTTGTTCAGGTTGCATTTATTTGTTATACCACTAAGGTAAGCCAACATCATAGCAGTGCACAATATCAATATTAGGAGAGGCTTAAGGAAAAGACCTAGAAATATAGATAGGACAGCAGAAAAGAGGGGGGGGGGGGGGGGGGGGGGGTCAAAGACCAGACCATATAGCAAGAACCAAGCTATTTTATTCAAAGTGAGTTCAAATATGTTCTTACAAAGGCCTTACTGATTCCAACTGCATCCAAAGCTTTTACTACAGAAGGACAGGAGCTTCCAAACCTATCGGGGGGGGGGGGGGGGGGGGGGGAGGCTCCCAGCCAGTCGATTTTCAGGATATCTAAGATGAATATGCACGAGCTTGATTTGCATACCAAGGAGGTAGTGTATGCAAAAGTCACTCAAATGCATATTCATTGTGGATATCCTGAAAACCTGACTGGCTGTGGTTCCCCTCGGGATAGGTTTGGGAATCGCAGTAGGAATTCACAGATTTTCTCCAGCACAGAGACAGTTTCCTCAGCAGCGCCTGACTGATCTAACATTATTGCTCTCCTACTTTCACCGTCATGGTGCTTGCGGTGGCATTCTGCCCCATTACCTGTGGCCAGTGAGCCTGCTTTTATGAATGTAAGGCTCCAGTTTGTAATTCATTTTCAAGTAAAATTAACAAGCAAAATTTTTAGATTTGTTTGAAAGAACAAGGGGTAACTTATGGTATATATTTCCCTTTGCTTCTCCAAACTACACTAAACCAGTGTTCTCCCTCTAGGGACAAGAAACAGAACAGGCCTGCTGGATTGCTATAAATAGACACCCTGGTTGCTCTCCACTAAATGAGAAAGGAACAATGTGCATCAATAGCCAGCCGATTCTTTTCGATGTTGCCTTCTAAATGGATATACTTCGAACATGAAAGCTTATTTGCACAGGACACCTGTCATTCTGGTCAACTGGTTTGAGTTTTACAGGAATGGAGGATCAGTACAAATGATGATACATAGTTAAGCCTCAAGAACATGGAGAAGGGGGAAGGTCAAAAAATTCTCTGGTCTCCTTCTAGCCCCTAGAACAGGGGGAGGGACCGAAGAATCTCTGCAGCTCTTGCTAGAGGCCTGTGATGTGCCTTTTGACTCAGGACTACTGCCCAGTTTTTCAATACTGGAGAGTCTCTTAAAATTTGCAAGTTCTGGGACTCCTTGACCAAGTAGCTTCGTCCTGTTGCTTTGGGTTTCCAGCGCAGTCAGCATCAGGGTTAAAAACCGGCAGCATTCACCAGATCTCCCGCTGGACACCTGCGATCAGAGGCCTTAAAATCCAGCCACTGCATAGTGATGGCTCACTCCACCAGACCCAAGAATGGAAAAGCTGACCCAGAAACTAAACCCAGATTCCTCTGCATGTTACCACCAGTCAGCCTGATTTGGGTTTTTATAATTGCCGTTTGTGTGATGTTCCGATTCATTTTGAGCTTAAAGTACCTTCTCCTCTGACTGGAGTACAGAATGTCTGCGTGGGACTTGCACATAGTCAGTGGGAGCTGGTGGGGGGGAATATAGGGACCTGGGTTATAATCCTGTGTCTACCATCTCTGCACACCAACCACTAGGCTACATTGTGTTGTCAGCACAATAACTGCTATATTCTCTCTGAAGATCTACTTTTGTGCGCTGCATTTTGCTGGCTGTATTTTGACTCTGGAATAGCAAAAAAAAGTTAAACTCTCTTCTGTAGTTGGTTAATATCAATGTTACCCTTCTCTAAGAATGAAATAAATTTAAAAACCTGGTTGATGCGAGTCTTGATGTTATTTTATACAAAAGCTTGTGAAACCTCCAAGGCCTTATCCTCAAGGTGGAACAAAAGATCTTAGCTCACTGGATCCTGTTCAACCACACAACTATTTCTTTAAGTTGAACAGGAAATTGTGAATTAAGCATCAAGCTGGGAAGTAGCTGATGAAAATGGGCAGTCAGGAAATAGATACACATTCATTCACTTAGAATACATGTACATCAGAAAGGATTTCAGTATTTAAATTGATTCTAAACTTTATGGATTTATATAAAACATTTAAATAATCCTAATCTCCCGCATATATATTGAGCAAAACAAGGGGCATGATTTGCATTCAGGCCTTTTACAGAGCAGAGAGAGAGAGACATTAGCAGTCATGCCTCCTCCAGTGTAAATCTTACATATGTTTTAAAGGTAAACCCACACATGCCAGAATGCAGAAAAAGCAAAGCGGGAATGATTAAACAGGTGAACCAGGAAGTCAAAAGGAGTGTTCAGGATAATCCACTGAAGACAGGCAACGGTAACACACGTTCTCAAGTGACCTTGCTCTGAACAGAAGTGTTCCTGTGCTAATGACTGTTCAGATTATGCTTCTTTGGAAATAACTCACTGGAAAAATTTGAGTCACGATTTTATCAACATAAGACAATCCAACTAGGGCTCCTGATGAAGGCTTTATGCTGAAACACGGTTTTTGTTGAGTCCTGTTGCCTGTCTTCAACTGACTATCATGGCTCATCCGTTTAGTCATTCCCACTGTGTTTTCTCAGCTCTCATGTGCCACTGATCCAAGTTACTTACAATCATGTCAAACATACATAAAATTAGTTTAAATACACTACAAACCACAAATTTATTTTGCAACAAAAAAACGTAAGATAAAATACACTCACATTTGTGAAAGACTAGGGTCACCTCATCACCAGGCTTTCTTAAACATATCCACCCTTCCCAGATCCTCCTCCTTGCCCCTTATGTTACTGTCAGATGCACTCACGGAGTCCAGCATATCAGTGCTGAACCCCTAAATCTTCACACTACCTCTTCAATACACTGTTACCTGCACCACAAGTAAATCACTTAACAGAATGAAATAAACCAAAAGCTTTTTCTCTGATGCTTCTTGTAAACTTGGAGGTCACATCACCCATCACTGCCTCACGTACATTCTAAGAGCCCTATTTAGGAAAACATTTCCTCCACAGACATAAAAGTGTTGAACACTTTTAGTAAACTGCTCCCTAAAATTAAGTTTTCAGACAAAAAGGAAATATCTACAGTACCCGAGTATGTAACTTGCCTAGTACTCAATTTTGGAAAAGTAACAAATTAAATTAAATCAAAATCAAAAGTTCAGCAATGCCTTGGTTATGTATGTGAATAACCTGTTACCCATCCCATCTCATACATCCCATGAGACAGCCACATCACTAGTAAGCCCTGTTATATATCATAAGGGACATCACTACCAGCCTCTTGTTTCTACTAGCAGGATACCCCAGCTGAGGTAAGCTACATAAAACACTACAGATGCTAGGATGGGAAAATTAGGTTCTTACCTTGGTAATTTCCTTTCCTTTAGTCATAGCAGATGAATCCATTACGAATGGGTTGTATCCACCTACCAGCAGGGGGAGATAAAGAACACTGAAAACCATAGTGCCTCTAGGACAGCTAGCTCCATCTGCCTCTCAGTATTTTGAAGCTTCCAAAGCAGTGTTAAACCGCAAAGTAGCATAACATGAACTTTCCTCACAGCGAACGAACGCCCCAGAACAGGAGCAATAACACAAAGGAGGGACGAACTCAACCTCTTGTAGTAGAACAGAAATCCTGAAGACTGTTGTCCAACTTCTCCCAATGAGGGAACATGTCTGCAGGAAAAACTGAACACAAAACAGAGTCAATCAGAGAGGGATCATTGATTCATCTGCTGTGACTAAAGGAAAGAAAATTACCAAGGTAAGAACCTAATTTTCCCTTCCTTGTCATCAGCAGCAGATGAATCTATTATGAATGGGATGTATCAAAGCAATCCCTAGATAGGGCGGGAACAAGCCACACCACGCACAAGCACTTGTGCTCCAAAAAGCGCGTCCCTCCTGGCAGCCACATCCAGCCTGTAATGTCAGGCAAAAGAAAGCTTAGAAGCCCAAGTTGCTGCACTACATATCTCTTGAAGAGAGAGCGCTCCAGTTTCAGCCCAAGAGGAGGAAATCGTTCTTGTGGAATGAGCCTTAAAGGCGTCAGGCGGAGGCCAGCCAGACAGCAGATATGCAGAAAAAATGGCTTCCTTAAGCCAACGGGCTATAGTGGCTTTAGACACTGGAGACCCTCTGCGAGGACCTGACAACAATACAAAAAGGTGATCAGAGGTCCTGAAAGCATTTGACATCTGCAGATACTGCAACAGAGCCCGGCGCACATCCAGGAGGTGCAACTGCCCAAAGGATTCTGGAAACTCCTCCCTAGTAAAGGAGGGCAAATAGATAGGCTGGTTTAGGTGAAACGCTGAAACCACCTTAGGCATGAAGGAAGGCACAGTACGTACCGTTACTCCGGACTCTAATTGCAGAAAAGGGTCTCGACAGGACAGCGCCTGGAGCTCAGATACCCGTCTCGCCGATGCAATGGCCACCAAAAAGCCCGTCTTTAGAGTCACATCCTTCTCCGAAGCTTGCTTCAGCAGCTCGAAGGGCGAACACTGAAGAGCCTTAATACTAGCCCCAGGTTCCAGGCCAGGCAAGGGGCCCGCACGGGAGGCCAGAGCCGAAGCACCCCTCTCAGAAACTGTGCAATGTCCGGATGTGAAGCCAGGGAGAGGCCAGCGACCTTCCCCTGAAAGCATGACAATGCTGCCACTTGAACATGCAGGGAATTATAGGCCAAGCCTTTTTGTAAACCATCCTGCAGAAAGTCAAGTGTCGGCGAGACAGAAGCCCGCATGGATGTGATCGCTTTAGAAGCACACCAAGCCTCAAACTGGTGCCAGGTCCGAGCATAGGCAACGGAAGTGGAACGCTTGCGGGCCTGCAAGAGAGTGGAGATGACCTTGTTAGAATAACCTTTGTCTCTCAATTGCGCCCTCTCAATAGCTATGCCATAAGACCAAAGCGGCATGGATCCTCCATGGTCACCGGGCCCTGTGTCAACAGGTTCGGAACCAGAGGCAAAGGAAGGGGAGCCTCCACCACCATCCCCCGGAGATCCAAATAGCACGGCCGCCTGGGCCAATCCGGAGCAATGAGGATCACCACTCCTTGATGTAGCCGAATTTGCAGGAGCCGCCGCCCTATTAAGGACCAAGGAGGGAACACATACAGGAGGCCCGGAGGCCAGGGTTGAGCCAAGGCATCCAACCCCGCCGAGCGAGGATCTCTCTGTCTGCTGAAAAAGGACGGGACTTTGGCATTTGTGCTTGACGCCATAAGATCCATTACGGGCTTTCCCCATTTGGCACAGATCTAAAGGAACACTTCGTCTGCCAGTTCCCACTCCACTGGGTCGATTTGATGCCTGCTTAGAAAATCGGCTTGCACGTAGCTCTGACCTGCTATGTGAGCTGCTGACAGAAGCTGCAGATGAAGCTCGGCCCAGTGGCAAATTAGAGCAGCCTCCGCGGCCAGTGCTCTGCACTTAGTGCCGCTTTGTCGATTTATGTAGGCCACTGCTGTTGTGTTGTCCGACAGAACTCTGACAGCCAGTCCCTCCAGGGTTTTGTGAAAGGCCAGAAGCGCCTGAAATATCGCTTTCAGTTCTAAGCGATTGATGGATCACCCCGTTTCCTCGGGTGTCCATAGACCCTGGGCATAGCTTCCCTGGCAATGTGCTCCCCAGCCCTTCAGGCTGGCATCTGTTACCACCAGGCACCATCGGGAAGCGCTAGCGGCATGCCTCACTGCAGCATGCTGTCTGAGAGCCACCACTCAATACTGAGTCGGGCCGCAGGGAGCCACGTGAATCTGCGTTGATAATCCTGGGACATCGGAGACCATCGTTGAAGCAGGGCAATCTGCAGAGGTCTCATATGCGCTCTCGCCCATGGCACCACTTCTAATGTGGCCGTCATCGACCCCAACAGCTGGACAACGTCCCAAGCTTGCGGGCGAGGCATCCTCAAGAGCAGACGGACCTGATTCTGAAGCTTGCACCGCCTTTGGTCGGGTAGATAAACAAACCCCAGGGCCATGTCGAACCGGACCCCCAAATAGTCTAGACATTGAGAGGGGGTCAGGTGACTTTTGGGTACATTGATGACCCAGCCCAGAGATTGCAGTACTGAGACCACGCTGGCTGTGACATGATGACTCTCTTTTGCCGAGTCCGCTCTGATGAGCCAGTCGTCTAGGTACGGGTGAACCTGGATACCCTCTCGCCTGAGAAAGGCAGCTACTACCACCATGTCACGACTATGGCCGTGACTACCCTCATACTTACCCTGTTTCAGGGAGTCAGTGGCTGTGCTGGCTTCTGCTTGTCTCTGTCTCTGTCTCTGTCTTAGTTTCTCTCTGGCTCTGTGTGCTGATTGCCCTACTGAACCTCACCTGTGTGGGCTATGCCTCTTCCAAGATGGCTGCCGCCTCTTCGTCTCTGCCAGTATCCAAGATGGCTCCCGCTGTTACTTTCTATGGGATGCCTGCTCTGAGTGTCAAGCCTCTGTTTGGTTGCAAGGTGATTGCTGCACCTGTGGCTCTGGTGTTGATGGGCTTTATTAGTCACCTGAAGACTACAGTCCTGGCCTTTGCATTGCCATTTCCTCTGCAGTGCCTTAGGTCCCGAGGTTAGTGTGCTGTTAGCACCGTTTGCTTTCCTTGTCTATTGTTCTGTGGGCTTCCAGCCCTTCTGTGTTATTTGCTCTGTGGGTCTCCTACCCTTCTGTGGGTTTTCAGCCCTTCTGTGTTTATCGCTTGTGGGTTTCCAGCCCTTCTGTGTTTATAGCTCTGCAGGGTTTCTGCCCTTCTGTGTTTATTGCTCTTTGGGTTTCCTACCCTTCTGTGTCTAGCTCTGCTAGTTCTCTGTGTTGGTTTCCTGTGTATGACTTGTTAGCTTGGGCACAGCTTTGTTGTTAGCTGGTGTATAGCTTTACTAAGTCTTCTGAGTTTGCTCTGTGTATGTCTCCAGTGTATGACTTGTTAGCTTGGGCACAGCTTTGTTGTTAGCTGGTGTATAGCTTTACTAAGTCTCCTGAGTTTGTTCTGTGTATGTTTCCAGGGCATGACTTGTTAGCTTGGGCACAGCTTTGTTGTTAGCTGGTGTGTAGCTTTACGAAGTCTTCTGAGTTTGCTCTGTGTCTGTTTCCAGTGTTTGACTTGTTAGCTTGGGCACAGCTTTATTGTTAGCTGGTGTATAGCTTTTCTAAGTCTCCTGAGTTTTTGCTCTGTGTATGTTCCTGTGTATGTCTGGTTGCCTGGGTATAGCTTTCCTACTAGCTTGTACAGTTGACTATGTCTTCTTGTGTTTAGCCTGCTGGGTTTCCGTGTGTGTTTCTTTTGCTTCTGGAGCTTCTGCCCTTGTTCTACCTGTTGCCAGTTCTCCTTGATACTGAGGCTCCAGCCGTAGTCTTGTTCCTTGTCCTGACCATTGCTTGTTCTGCCTGCTGCCGGAACACGGACTTTCTCTGCCTTGCCTTCGCCTAGGTGCCAGGGGGCACCCCTGGACCTTCCTTCCTGTTGTTCCTGTAAGTCCTACCGGCTGCCAGAACCTGAGGGCTCAACCCGAGGGGGAGGCAGTCAAGTGTAGGTGAAGTCTAGGTCCAGGATGTTCCAGTTCCGTTCCAGTGTGTTCCAGTCCAGCGGGTTTCACTCCTGTATGTTCCTGTCCAGTGGGGCCACTCCAGTGTGTCCAGTCCAGCGGGCCCCACTCCAGTGCGCACCTGTCCGGTGCGTTCCAGTTCCGAGTGTTCCGGTGTAGAACTCCAGTCCGGAGTTCCGGTCCAGTTTTGTCTCCTCTCTACCTGGAGGGTGATTTTGCCTTAAAGGACTCACAAACCCCGCGCTCCCGGGGAAGAAGCCTGAAGGTATGCAAAGGACCTCGAGAGCGCGTCCCGCATGGGCGGGCACGCGACAGAATGCAAAGGCCATGAGTCCGGCAAGATCAGCCGTCCAGGTTGGCTACCTGTCCACAGCTTCGTTTCCTATGGACAATCCAGGGTCCAGCACCAGTGCAGTTCCTGATTATGGTGTGGATTTCTACAACCCAATTTTTTCTCTGAACCCTGTTTTGACGCTCCATGATTACCGGGAAATACTTTTGTCTGATCCTGCCCTGAAGGATACTCCTGAAGCAGCAGCTGAAAGAAAGCGTCTCTGGTGGCGTCTGGTCCGCCATAGCCCAGTTTCTGACATGAATCCTGCTATCTCGCTCTGGGATTACCGCCTCAGACTTCTGGAGGAGCCAGCTCTGCGGGATACTCCGGAAGCTGAGGCCGAAAGAAGACGCCGGGGAATTCCTCCGCTCAGGCCTCCTCAGCAGAGCAGCCTGCGGTACCATAGCGGGTTAGTTCCTATTCAGGATTACAGTCCTCCAGCGCTGAGTCCAGTCCGAGGAGGGTTTCAAGCAGAGCCTTCGAACCCTGTTCGAGTGAAGCCGCCAGCTAAGTTTCTGAGTTCAGCCCGAGGGACGGTTCTATGCAGGTCCATGAGGTCCGGCCAAGTGAGACGGCGTACCAAGCCTCTGATTCCAGTCCAAGAAGGGCCGACACCTAGGTCCCTGAATCCAGTCCAGGGGGTGCTTCATACTGAGCCTCCGATTCCAGTTCAGGTAGCGCTCCCAGTCAAGCCTCTGAGTCCAGTCCGAGGGACGCTGCAAATTGAACCTCCGATTCCTGTTCGAGTGGCACAGCTGACCGAGCCTCCTGTCCTCCTTCAAGTGGCAAGCCCTTTGAAACCCCTGAGTCCAGTCCGAGGGATGCTTCTGACGGAGCCTCAGATTCCTATGCAAGTGGCGCTCCAGGTCGAGCCTCCCGTCCTCGTTCAAGTGGCACGCCCTTTGAAGTCTCCGAGTCCAGTCCGAGGGAAGCCTTCGATGGAGTCTCCAAGGCCTATGCAAGTGGCACTCCGGGTCAAGTCTCCAGTTCTTGTCCAAGTGACCCGTCCAGTCCAGCCACTGAGTCCAGTGCGAGGGGGGCTTCTAATCAAGCCTCCGGTGCCAGTCCACAGGGTGGTTCAGGTGGCACCTCCGCTTCCAGTCCAGAGGGCACCTCCAATCACGCTCCGAAGGCCAGTTCGAGTGGCGCTTCAGATCGAGCCTCCGATCCCTGTCCAAAGGGTGTTTTCTGCCAAGCCTCAGTTAAAGTTCCATCCCTGCCAGGAGGCAGAGGGCACCTCGAGTTCCTGTGCCAGTCAAGCCTCTGATACCAGTCCGGGTCCCGGTCCCGGTTCAGCTCCTGTCCAGAGTTCCCGCTCCAGTCAAGACTCTGATTCAAGTCCGGGTCCCAGTCCCGGTTCAGCTCCTGTTCAGTCCGAAGCAATAGCTGAGAGAAGATGTGTTCAACGGCTTGGGGCCCGGAGAAACCCATTTTCTGCATTTCAGCCTGCTAGCATGCTCTGGGGATCCCAGGGCCGTCTCCTCTTGAACCCTGCTCGGCAGACGCTGCCTGAAGCTAATGTTAGAGAGACGCCCCAGTCCGGCCAGAGGGGGGCGCCCAGCCTTGCAGCTGAATCTCCTCCGAGTTCCAGTTCCAGCCAAGGTGCTGAGCCTGCTCCGAGTTCCAGTTCCAGCCAAGATGCTGCACCTGCTCCAAGTTCCGGTTCCAGCCAAGATGCTGAGCCTGCTCCGAGTTCCAGTTCCAGCCAAGATGCTGCACCTGCTCCAAGTTCCAGTTCCAGCCAAGATGCTGAGCCTGCTCCGAGTTCCAGTTCCAGCCAAGATGCTGAGCCTGCTCCGAGTTCCAGTTCCAGCCAAGATGCTGAGCCTGCTCCGAGTTCCAGTTCCAGCCAAGATGCTGAGCCTGCTCCGAGTTCCAGTTCCAGCCAAGATGCTACACCTGCTCCAAGTTCCAGTTCCAGCCAAGATGCTGAGCCTGCTCCAAGTTCCAGTTCCAGCCAAGATGCGGAGCCTGCTCCGAGTTCCAGTTCCAGCCAAGATGCTGCATCACAGACTCTAAGCCGGCATAGTAGTTGCCCAAAAAGACTTCCTGGTTTCAAGGGCCACTCCTCTTTTCAAGTTCCAGTTGTGCTTGCTACTGCCAGTCCAGTGATTCATGTTGGTGTGTTGAAGCCCATCAGGAGGTTTCACCACACTTACCCTTGGACACCTGAATCCCCTGTGGGGACCGGGAGGGGGGGTCTTGAGGGGGAGGTACTGTCACGACTATGGCCGTGACTACCCTCATACTTACCCTGTTTCAGGGAGTCAGTGGCTGTGCTGGCTTCTGCTTGTCTCTGTCTCTGTCTTAGTTTCTCTCTGGCTCTGTGTGCTGATTGCCCTACTGAACCTCACCTGTGTGGGCTATGCCTCTTCCAAGATGGCTGCCGCCTCTTCGTCTCTGCCAGTATCCAAGATGGCTCCCGCTGTTACTTTCTATGGGATGCCTGCTCTGAGTGTCAAGCCTCTGTTTGGTTGCAAGGTGATTGCTGCACCTGTGGCTCTGGTGTTGATGGGCTTTATTAGTCACCTGAAGACTACAGTCCTGGCCTTTGCATTGCCATTTCCTCTGCAGTGCCTTAGGTCCCGAGGTTAGTGTGCTGTTAGCACCGTTTGCTTTCCTTGTCTATTGTTCTGTGGGCTTCCAGCCCTTCTGTGTTATTTGCTCTGTGGGTCTCCTACCCTTCTGTGGGTTTTCAGCCCTTCTGTGTTTATCGCTTGTGGGTTTCCAGCCCTTCTGTGTTTATAGCTCTGCAGGGTTTCTGCCCTTCTGTGTTTATTGCTCTTTGGGTTTCCTACCCTTCTGTGTCTAGCTCTGCTAGTTCTCTGTGTTGGTTTCCTGTGTATGACTTGTTAGCTTGGGCACAGCTTTGTTGTTAGCTGGTGTATAGCTTTACTAAGTCTTCTGAGTTTGCTCTGTGTATGTCTCCAGTGTATGACTTGTTAGCTTGGGCACAGCTTTGTTGTTAGCTGGTGTATAGCTTTACTAAGTCTCCTGAGTTTGTTCTGTGTATGTTTCCAGGGCATGACTTGTTAGCTTGGGCACAGCTTTGTTGTTAGCTGGTGTGTAGCTTTACGAAGTCTTCTGAGTTTGCTCTGTGTCTGTTTCCAGTGTTTGACTTGTTAGCTTGGGCACAGCTTTATTGTTAGCTGGTGTATAGCTTTTCTAAGTCTCCTGAGTTTTTGCTCTGTGTATGTTCCTGTGTATGTCTGGTTGCCTGGGTATAGCTTTCCTACTAGCTTGTACAGTTGACTATGTCTTCTTGTGTTTAGCCTGCTGGGTTTCCGTGTGTGTTTCTTTTGCTTCTGGAGCTTCTGCCCTTGTTCTACCTGTTGCCAGTTCTCCTTGATACTGAGGCTCCAGCCGTAGTCTTGTTCCTTGTCCTGACCATTGCTTGTTCTGCCTGCTGCCGGAACACGGACTTTCTCTGCCTTGCCTTCGCCTAGGTGCCAGGGGGCACCCCTGGACCTTCCTTCCTGTTGTTCCTGTAAGTCCTACCGGCTGCCAGAACCTGAGGGCTCAACCCGAGGGGGAGGCAGTCAAGTGTAGGTGAAGTCTAGGTCCAGGATGTTCCAGTTCCGTTCCAGTGTGTTCCAGTCCAGCGGGTTTCACTCCTGTATGTTCCTGTCCAGTGGGGCCACTCCAGTGTGTCCAGTCCAGCGGGCCCCACTCCAGTGCGCACCTGTCCGGTGCGTTCCAGTTCCGAGTGTTCGGTGTAGAACTCCAGTCCGGAGTTCCGGTCCAGTTTTGTCTCCTCTCTACCTGGAGGGTGATTTTGCCTTAAAGGACTCACAAACCCCGCGCTCCCGGGGAAGAAGCCTGAAGGTATGCAAAGGACCTCGAGAGCGCGTCCCGCATGGGCGGGCACGCGACACACCATTACCTTTTAAAAGGTTTGGAGAGCTGTGGCGAGGCCAAAAGGCAAGGCCCGAAACTGGAAATGTCTTCCCAACACTACAAATCGGAGTTGGTGCGGGGGCCAAATAGGTATGTGCAAGTAAGCTTCTTTTAGGTCCAGAGACGTGAGGAACTCTCCTGGCTGTACCACCGCAATGACAGAGCGCAGGGTTTCCATGTGAAAATGCTGCACTCTCAGAGACTTGTTGACTTCCTTCAAGTCGAGAATGGGCCGAAAAGACCCGCCTTTTCGCGGCACCACAAAGTAAATGGAGTAACGTCCGCAGCCGTGTTTGGCGGGAGGCACAGGGATCACCGCCCCAAGGTGCTACAAGACTTGTAGGGTCTCCTCTACCGCCGCCCGTTTGACGGCAGTACTGCATCGGGACTCCAAAAACACGTCTCTCACCGGGGCATTGAATTCCAATCGGTAACCTTCTCTGATCAGGTCCACGACCCACTGATCTGAGGTAATCTTGGTCCACTCCTCTAGAAAGAGGGAAAGGCATCCTCCTACAGCTGTAAAGGAGGAGTGTACCGGCACACCATCATTGAGAGGTTCGCCCTTGAACTCCAGGCCTAGCACCGGCCGCTGCGGATCGCTTGTCCGAGCGAAAGGAGTTCCTCTGCTGAAAACGGGCACGTTGAGTAAACCCAGCAGAGTGCCCCGGGCGATACCTTCTAGCTTCACGGAAGCGAGGTCTAGAGGAGGAGGGAACCACCTGACCCTTGGAAGAAGGCTGCGGCCTATCCTCAGGTAACCACTGGGGTTTAGCATTCCCCAGGTCTTTAACAATCCTCTCCAACTCCTCTCCAAATAACAGAAGTCCCTGAAAGGGCAACTTCACCAGCCTTTGCTTAGAGGCCATGTCAGCCGCCCAATGCCGTAGCCATAGAAGGCGGCGGGCGGACACCACCACAGACATCTGTTTAGCCGAAGCTCTGACCAGATCATAGAGGGTGTCAGCTAAAAATGACAAGGCCGACTCCATGCGCGGTGCAACCTCAGCGAGGGACTCCGCACCATCCACGGGCTGTTCCACTGCCTGTTGTAACCAAGAAAGGCAGGCTCGAGCAGCATAAGAACTGCAAACAGACGCCCTTAAGGCTAGGCCCCAAATCTCAAAGGACCGTTTTAGCCCTGATTCCAGGCGCCGGTCCTGAGTGTCCTTCAGGGCGACCCCTCCCTCTACTGGGAAGGTGGTCTTTTCTGCCACAGCCGTGACTAAGGCATCCCAAAACGGGCCAAGTGCTCCTCACTCAGAGGGTAAAGATGCCCCATCGCCCTGGCCACTTTCAAGGGCCCCTCTGGGTCAGCCCATTGAGAAGAAATAAGCTCTTGGATGGAGTCATGCAAAGGAAAGGCTCGAGCAGGCTTCTTAGTACTCGCCATCCTCGGATTACCAGAGGAGACCTCGCCTTGAACAGGATCATCAATAGAGAGGGCCTGTAAGGCATCAGAGATAAGCGCTGGCAGCTCATCGCTGTGGAAAATCCGAACCGCAGTGGGATCATCCAGATCCAGTGGCAAACCGGCACCTTCCTCTGGCTCCTCAGACCACGAAGGCCTGCCAGATCCCTCAGAGTCCCCACAGCCCGACCACGGGGGGGAAAAGGGAGGTGCGCCACTCTCCGACGGGGAATTTACCCGTCTATGTTTAGCGTGCATCCAACGCTCAGGAGCATCCACTTCTGACATCTACCCTGGGCCATCATCAGTCGGAGGGAGACCAGGTAGCAACGCAGTGTCAGACACCTGCGGCTGAGCTCTTTTCAGCATGAAGGCTTTATGTAAAATAAGCACAAACTCAGGGGAGGAAAAACTCAGCCTGACCTCCCGTCTCCGAATTAGGAGCTACAGGGAACTGAGCTCCTCTGGTAGCCTCGGCCCGAGGCGCCCCTCTGCTCACAGACTCCTCCGCAACTGCGGGGGTCGAGCCATGCGGAGCTTCCAAGATGGCGCCCGCTGCCAGCTCCATTGAGCGGGAAGACTCATCGCTCGCCATTCTCGTACTGGCTCTACTGTCTATACAGCACGTTTTACAGAGCCCCGCTGCTGATCTGCGCTTGCCACAACAGGAACAGCGCTTAACAGCCATCGCCGAAAAACGGCGGAATAAAATACAAAATGGCGGCTTCGCGCCAAAATCACCCCGATCGGAACACCGTCAGCGGGCCCTCCCAGGAGGAGCTGAGTACTGCTCTTACCTCAAAGGACCGAGTCCACCGAGCTCCGGTCAAGCTGCATCAATAAAAGCCTCAGAATAGCAGTGCATAAAAAGCGCGTTTTTGTTTTTTACGCTGTGAGGAAAGTTGGAGGCAAACAGCTACAGAGGTACTCCGGAGGCAGTATAGGGTGGGAAAAGGCAGGGAAAGGGCGAACCTATAAGCCTACATCCAAAAGGGGGAAGTGGGAAAGGCAGGGAAAGGGCGAACCTATGTGCCTTTAAAGTGGGCACCACCAGCCACAACACCCCAGCTCAACTGGCCAAGCACAGGAGCCTCCCCAGGCAGAAATTTTCAAGGAGCTGAACAAGCTGCGTGCTACCCTGCTGGAAGACAGAGGAATACTGAGAGGCAGATGGAGCTAGCTGTCCTAGAGGCACGATGGTTTTCAGTGTTCTCTATCTCCCCCTGCTGGTAGGTGGACACAACCCATTTGTAATGGATTCATCTGCTGCTGATGACAAGGAAATAAGGATCACTTGATCAGTCTGCCCAGTCTTTCTCTCTAGGTAGATAAGCACAGAGTCCCATATTAACCCAACACTAACTCCCTGCCATCTTTTCACAATTTTCTAGTCCTACCAAATGTCCTCTGTTTGTTCCAAGTACATCTGAAGTCCCACTTTAATGCCAACTTCCATGGCCTCCCTCAGTAGCTATCCTAGACATTGCCATATTCCTCTTCGGAATCAGGCCACAGCCACAAAATCTCATTAGGATCATGTCTGATCCATGTAGGCTATCCTTTGTGAGCCTGCTGCACTCAAAGTTGTAAACATGGCCACTTCACACAACCTGCTTGATTAACCGATATTGCCATAGGAGCCAACTTTTCAAAATTATTGGGGGTGCTAAGCCCAGTGGAAATAACCTTCCCTGGATACATACAAGGTATTTTCTAAATACTGGGTGTGCCCAAGCACCTACAGCACCCCCAGATTCAGCACCATACTGTGCAGTAGCTTACATTTATCCATCTTTTGCCCTCTAAAGTTCTACAAAACTAAGCAAACCATCACACCATCTCCATTTTGTCTTCTACTTGGTATCTCTATCTGCTCTTCTCATAACACTGTGTCTTAAACATACTTAAATTGTCACAGTTTGGGTTTCATTTCCTATACCTGGATATTCTGAGCATCTACTACTGGCAGGGGCCAGTTCTGGGGTAAGTTGCACCCCCCCCCCCCCAGAGGCATATTGATAGTACCCCCATAAGGAGTAAGGTATCAACTGTGACTCCTCCTCTCCACCCACCCCCCCAAAAAAAACAACAAGTTGAATCTGGGTGGGGAGGAAGGAGCCACACCACTACATGTGCACTTGGGCAAGTTGGGCTGGCAGGAAGCCACACATGCTCAAGGCAGGTTAGATACGGGAGCCTCTACAGCAAGTTAAGCACACATGCACCTAGGGCTCCCAGAGACAACCTCTGTCCATCCTATCTTAAAGCCAGCCCTGGATACTGGTCATTTTGTCGTCATTTA
The DNA here is from genome assembly GCF_901765095.1 of Microcaecilia unicolor. Classification (NCBI taxonomy): domain Eukaryota; kingdom Metazoa; phylum Chordata; class Amphibia; order Gymnophiona; family Siphonopidae; genus Microcaecilia; species Microcaecilia unicolor. The sequence goes on along the minus strand of NC_044041.1, from coordinate 168,276,232 downwards.
CTATCATTTTCTGCATCCTGCCATTCAGATCATCTAGTTACAACTTTGTTCTACTTCAGTACCACCCACCTTCTTTACTAGTCTGTAAGGAGCAATATTAAGAGCCATAATAAAGCATTCTGTCAGGCGATCTATTGTACTTCCCTCAAGGGCCCTGATCCACTATTTTAGTCCTCTCACTAAAGTCAGGCTTCTCTCCGACAGTATCTTCTTCTTGAGAAATCATCTCGCCGATATCAAGTAATCTACTTGGTTCAAAGTGTTACATTATCTGGTGCTTCTGGTGCTAAATCTCAAGATTACATCCCAAGAGGTATTAGTCAGCCTCTGTTAGCAACTTCCAGCATACGATCCGATAGCTGTATCATTATTATACCATAAAGATATATCTATCAAGAGTAGCATCGCTTAACTATTCCTAGGATACCCGGCTACTACTAAGCGCTATTATACCATAAGAGATCGCTGGCAGCTGCCATTATTAAACCATAAGAGCCATAACCCCGATCCGGTTTCACAGCCACGACCTAACCGGCTCCACGCGCTTCTGTGACGTCTCCCCGAGGACTTACCACTTACCTGCCTCTCACCGGCCAATAAGAAGGGTCTCATACGCCGCCAGCAGCCAATCAAAACGTGGCATGGCGCCGAGCACGGGGTGCTAACAGATGCACTCTCCCCAGCTCTCTCGCAATCTACTCAGCTGTTCGGGGAGCTGTCAGGGGCATATAAACCAACTTCCCCTGTGACGTCACTCATGCGACTCCGCCCCGGCTGTCCTCCTTCTGTCACTCGCTGTTAACCACGCCCCTCAATTGAACTGCATCGCGTCGGTCTCTCCTATTGGCTGGCGTCAGTACAACCGTCCAATAAAATAGCGCGCTGTGAAGCAAAAAAGGAAAGCGAGGGAATCGCAGCGCTCCAAACCTCGTTCTGGACGGCAGCTCCTCCTCTTTCAGGTTTCTTTCCGGAAGTTTTGAGTAGGCATTGAAATGAAGAGGGTGTTACGGGGGCGGAGGAAGGGTGATTCAATATCGACGTCAGCCAAGGAGCGTGGGAGCTGTTAAATAAGAGTGACAGGTCTTCTTCCTCCCGGCCGTGAGGGCTGCCGTGCGTTGTCATGACTGCCGACGCGTGAGCAAAGTTAGACATTGCATATACACCGAAGATGGAGTCGAGCTTCGTGGCTACTATTTTTATTTTATGTGATCGGTTCTGTTGCCTACATAATTTCCTAGTAACTGAATGCACAATACTTTCTCCTATTATGTACGCGAGGGACCTAAACTGTCCTTTGCAATCTGCGAGAGACCGCTACTTAGCCAGGCTCGTTCGCACACTAACAGTAGGACTAACAAAACTTCCACTGCAGCCCTGCTTGCAGGTTTAAGAGTACCTTAAAAAGAAGGCCACAGCTTCCCATAGGAGATGGAATAAATATCATAGGACAGGACACTTGCCTCCAAGAAGATTAAAGAGAACACAGAAGTTGTATATGCAACTATATTTTATAGGTGACACATTACAAATACTGTAATTTAAACAGAAAGATAATTCAACTTTATAACAGAAAACTAACTGACCAAGTAGCTTGGACACCTGCTTAATGTCCTAGCCAGATGCCAACTGTTCAATTGCACCAGGCCCCAAGTCACACTACAACAAAACTGTAACAGTAACTTCGAAACAACAACGTGTAGAAATGAGATTTATGTATCAGAGCATAAGAGTTGTTTCATCATTTTGACAGTGTTACTGCTTTATGTTATAGTGTAACTTATGAGCTGATATCCCTGTACTGTTATTCACTGGCTAACAATTTCCCATTGTCAATTAGACTGGAATATCTCTGCTGAGGCAGGCACTTGCTGCGCCAAAACGCAGGACTGCGTCATCTGTTCAGTCTTGTTGATACTTTGGACTTATTAATAATACTAAAAATATGTTAGATACAAAGGCTGCCCTGGTTAGAATTACATTGCCCCCCAAAGAACATAAGAACAAAGAAAAACAATTGCAGGAGACCAGTGTTCTTTTTTTTTTCCTACAGTGGAGAAAGCCATCATCACCGGTAGCAAGAAAACATGTAGGCAGGTGATTACAAAATCCATCGTGGAGTGAAAAAAAATAAGTAAATTGCCACCGGTCTTTCATAAAAAGTCATATTTATTCATCACTATAATCATTAATCAATTAAAAGCTCGACACAGCTGTATTTCGCCCTCTCACAGGGCTGCGGCAGGGGCTTGAAATCACAACCCAGTCTAAAACAAATTCCACCTACTGGCCTTAACAGCTTCGCTCCTGAAAAACATCAGCAGCTTCTTTTTCCACTCCATCACCAGGGCAGATCACGGGATGAGTTGAAGAGAGCAGACATGTGGGCGCTCTTCCTTCTCTTTCTGCCTGCCCGGCCGCATCTGGCTTCATTTTAGTTTTGAAACTAACTATATTTTGCTGAACCGGACATATGAAGTGTATGGACCTATTTGTGATGCGAACTGATGCAGCGATGCAGGGGAATACTTCCAAGAAAGAGTCGGACAGAATCAGAGGAGCTGGAGATTCCAAGATGGCGTCCAGCCCTGCGGCGGCTCCACCGCTCTTTACATTACCTCAATTGCACCAATTAACCAAAGCAGTCAAAACTGTGCTAGAACCGCAATTAACACGCCTCTGAGAGCAAATGACTAGCTTAGAAGCAATGATAGAGGATACAACTCACTAGGCGGGAGAGCTGAAACAGCGAATGTCGGTGGTGGAGGACGCAGAAGGAGACATGGCTAACCAACTGCAATTGCTTTTTAAGTAAAAGAACAGGCACAGCACCTCGATGACTTGGAAAACAGGTCTCGTGGGTCCAATCTCCAGATCATAGGACTTCCTGAAACGCTACTGGAACAAAACTTATCCATCGTGCTGGAGCGTTGGCTGGCAGAGGAATTTGCTCTCTCCGATAATTCGGGTCCCTTGTGCTTGGAGAGAGCGCACAGGCTTGGCTGTAAGCAGAGTCAAGAAAATCGGCCGCGAGCTGCGATAGTAAAAGTACATAACTTTATTCATAAAATGGAAATCCTGCTGGGCTCGAGACAAAAGCGGAATGAATTGTTTTAGGAAGGCACACCAATTAAAATCTTTCAAGACTACTCAATGGCGCTTCAGGAGTGCTGGCGCCTATTTGGCCCTATTTGTAAGGCCTTGGCAGATTCTCAACAGCGATTCATGCTCGTATATCCAGCGCAGCGAAAAATCCATAACAGGGATGGTTGGCATGTTTTTAGAATTCTGCAGGGAGCTGAAACTTTTGTGAAGGATAATCAACTTGCATTGCGTGACGCTGCATAAAAATATTGATATCCCTGATTTTTGTTTAAAGGAACATTGCACTTCAGGAATTGAGGCTGCACACGGTTGGATTTGGTTTTCAAATAATATTCCGCTTCAGGACACCGGAATAGCTCTCAAATATGGCACTAGTTCTGCAATCGTGAATGGTAGCTCTAATAGTAGCCTACATATTAAGTTGCACCTACAGCCTCACTTTTTTGTGTGTTTTTTTCATCTCTTTATAAATGCAACTTGGGTTGTTTAATAACTATGAAGTTTAAAACAGTGAACAATACTGTTAGACCCTATTATGCATCAGTGTAAGATGTTATTTTTGTATGAGCGCGTCTACTCAAGTCCTGGGGTCCCATAGAATGATAAGTGCTATTAAAGACCATCATGGGTGTGTATGCAATAAGAGTGAGGAAATAGCGCAAGTTTTTACTCAATACTTTGCTAAGTTATATGAAACGGCTCAATCTATCATTCAACCATCATTAAATAATTATTTGGAACAGGTGAGACTTCCACAACTAACCCCCCCTCCCCCCCCCCCCCCCCCCCCAGGATTTGCAGGAACTGAATGCTCCTATAACTGGACAAGAATTACAAGGTGTAATAAAATCATTAGCTTGCCACTCCGCTCCAGGCCCAGATGGATTTACAGGGTAGTTCTATAAGTTGTTGCCTCCCTCATTTTTGGGACCACTACACGCATTTTATGATCAAGTAATAGAAGAGGGGAAATTTTCACCTTACTTTAATTCTGCTTTAATTTCTTTGATACCTAAGCCGGGCAGACAGGGTGATCAAGCTGACTCTTATCGCCCTATTTTGCTTCTTAAATGTAGATCTTAAGATTCTAGCAAAGGTATTAGCGGATAGGCTGGCAAGATTTCTTCCAGGATTAATAGGCGCAGAACAGGTTGGATTTATCAGACACTGTCAAGCAGTTGCTAATGTTCGACGCCTGTTGGTGGCTATGGTACATTGTCAACAGACTAAAACATCAGGCCTCGTGATCAGCCTAGATGCTGAAAAAGCTTTTGACAGAGTGGGATGGGAGTATTTATTCGGGACACTGCGCTTCATGGGATTTCATGGCTGGTTTTATGCTGCTGTACAGGCATTGGATTTTTTAATGGGGTGAGAGCTGCTTCTTTCCCGACAGGTAGGGGCACGCGCGTCAGGGATGTCCACGTTCTCCATTGTTATTTGTCCTTTCTATGGAGCCCCTGCTGTGTGCTCTAAAGATGGTGAAGGAGGTTTCAGAAGTGGAGGTGGGGGGGGGGGGGGGACTAGTTAAAGCGTTAGCATTTCCTGATGACTTACTGGTGGTGACTGGTGACCCTGCTCGTTCACTCCCTGAGCTGTTGGAAATAATATAACATTTTGGTAATTTCTTTGGTTTTAAATTGAACCTTCGGAAATCCCAAGCTCTACCAGTTATACAAGGGGATGATTTACTTTGGAAAGGTGCCTTTCCTTTAACATGGGCGGGGGGTGTTGTTAAATATTTAGGGGTATATATCCCACGGGATCTATCACAGCTGTATGCCATTAATGTTACTAAACTGTTTTCTGATACATGTACCAGATTGCAAATGTGGCAGGGGTACCCATTATCACTCTTGGGTCGCATTGCATTGCACAACATGTTGCTTGTTCCACGTTGGTTGTATGTCTTCCAAATTGTACCATTAGACCTTACTCATAAAGATGAAAGAAAGCTGAACTGTTTGTTGCAAAGATTTTTTATGGAGGGGGTGGAGGACAAGGCTATTGCTATCCACTTTGCAGATGCCTGTGGAATATGGAGGGTTAGGACTCTTAAGCCTGTGGAATTTAACAATAGCGAGTGGTATGAGGCACATTACAGACTGGTTTCGCTGCACACAGGACTTCACAGCCACCTTTCTGGAACTTATTATGGCGCAGAAAACACACTTCAGCTGTTTGTTGCATGCAGCAGGCGGGAGTGTGCCCTTCGCACTGCGAGTCTCCTCCATTTTTCCCCACAACTAAGGCAGTCTGGCGATGGGTCTGTCGTCATCACCGTTTCTCCTCAAAGACTACCCCATATCTTGCCATTTGTGATAATCCAGCCTTTCCTCCCGGCTCCATCTACAAAGCATTTCGTAGATGGCAACAAAAAGGGCTGATTTATATACTGCATGCATTAATGGAGGAAGGTCGCATTAAATCCTTTGCAGATTTACAACAACAATATTCTTTGTTATTGACAGATCTTTTCCATTATTACCAATTAAAAGATTATATTGCCAGTTTGCCCTGGGAGTCGTTAACTGAGGATGTACAAGAGGAACTGGCCGCTGGCTTTTCACTTGGAGCACAAAGGAAAGTGCCATTATCATTTCACCATAGACATATTAGAGATACTGCTCTTGACAAGTAAGAAATCTAGGACTGATGTGTTACATACAGCTTTTTGATACGGGCTAGGCAAATTCATACTAAACTTACAGTTAAACAATAAAATATGTAGGCGTGTTTGTTCAGCTGTGAATTTTAGTGCTTCATGTCACATACATGAACCTTGTTGGCAGGTGTGTCACAACAGAAAAAAGGCTGAGAACCACTGTAGTACAGCAATAGTAAAATAATCCAAATGTCAATGTAAAATACAATCAGTAAGGTAAACTTGGAGATCGGCAAACTAAATCTAGGTAATGACACAGTATCAGAAATATGTATATTAAAACAGCACAGTAGAAACATTTGAACATCATAAATATGATAAATGTCAGCAGAATACAAATGAAACACCTTAATAAGCAACACTTTTATGGCACTATGCTACTCACATCCCAAGGCCAGTCTACTGGATTGGAAGGTGCTGTACAGGAGATACAGATTTGATTCTCAGACCTGGTGTTCACTCCCCAAGCCTGCAGATGTCCTGAGGAGGAGGAACTAGGGTGCATGATGACCTGAGATTAGGGTCCAGAGCAGGGGCGTAGCTACGTGGGGCCACGGGGTATGGGCCCCCGTAGATTTGGCCCTAGCCCCCCCAGCCGCCAACCCCTTCGACCCCCCCACCTCCAAACCTCCCCCGCCGCCGTCGGGCACCTTTGCTGGCGGGGGTCCCCAACCCCTGCCAGCCGAAGTCCTCCGGCGCGGTCGTGTTGCTGATCTGCAAGGGCAGGCTTCTGTTTCTGTGAGTCTGACGGCCGCATCGAAGAGGACTTCAGCTGGCGGGGGTTGGGGACCCCTGCCAGCAAAGGTACCCAACGGCGGGGGAGGTTTGGCAGCGGCAGGAAGAGCTGGGGGGGGTCAAAGGTGGTGGTGACAGCGGGGAGGTCAAAAATGGCAGGGGGGGTCAGGGGCACCGGGGGGGGGGGGGCAAAATGTGCCCCCTCACCTCAGGCTCTAGACCCCCCTCCCGCCGAAGTCGGGCTATGCCCCTGGTCCAGAGAGAATCAGTTTGTTGATTACAGCCAAATACTGTCAGTGCAAAGGCTTTTCTATAGCCATTATAAAAAGACAAAAATACCCTCAGTAGTTGTGAATGAAGGGTTGCCCAGTAGAGGCTGGTTCCCACTGGCCCAGAAGCCCAAAAGAAGCAGGAGGAAATGGCAAGACAAAATTACAATTAACAAAAAATTGTATCTGCTCAGTCAGAAGTCCATGAATGTGAGTTGCTGCCATAAGCCTATGTTTGGGTGGGGGTGTTCCTTGCATTTTGGGTGTTTATCCTGGGACTTAAAGTTATACAATTAAAAATGTGTACAGGTCTGCATTTGCCTTTCCCAGTTTAGTGATATGCTATTGTGTTGTGATCTTGTTTAAAGGGGGGCATAGAAATATGTCTGTATTCATTGTTGTTTCTCTGGTCATAAATGTATCATCCCAATAAAAAAATGCTGTATGTGTTTCACACATTATTCAATAAAGACCTCCTGTTAAAAATATTGCATCCCAGATACAGAGACCCATTCCTCAGTGGCATACCAAGGGGGGGGGGGGACGGTCCGCCCCGGGTGCACGCCGCTGGGGGGGGGGGGTGCCGCGGCACGCGCCTGCTCCTCCCCGTTCGCTAAACTTCATTCGTTCGCTGTTCCGGGGCAGGAGCTGCAGCGAACGAACGAAGTTTAGCGAACGCGGAGGAGCAGGCGCGCACCGCAGCACCCCCCCCCAGCGCCGTGCACCGGGGGGGGTATCATTTTGCCGGGGGGGGGGAGGGAAGGTGTCATCTAGCGGGGGGGGGGGGGGGGCATCGGCGCTCCGCCCCGGGTGCCATCCAGGCCAGGAACGCCACTGCCATTCCTTAATGTTCTGTAGGGGGTGGGTGTGACTCATTGCAGCTTGATAACTGCTTGGAAAAAAAAAAAAAAAAAAAGAGTAGCAGTCTTACCACAGCCTCCTGCTCCTTGATACACAGGCAGGTTGTTAACAGCGAGCTAGAGGTGTGGCAATTTAAGAAACTCACCTTAACTCACCAAGCACTCCATGAAGGCATTCCTTCTTATTTATCTGGCCTGATTTTTCCCCGTGTCTCAGGCTACTCTTTATGTTCTGCTCATGAACAACATGTAATTCTTCCTCCACTGTCTCAGGTGCATTTAGAATCTACATGTCAGGCAGCTTTCTGTTTCTATTGTTTTGTTTCTTTTTTTACTTAGTTTTATTCAAGACTTTTGTAATAAAACAAAATACGAAAAACAGAATAACTAACACTGTGAATGAACCCCCACCCCCCCAACCTCAACCCATAACCTCCCATCTCTCACCCAGGTAGCTTTCTTTTAGTTAAGGACATAAACGTTGCCATACTGGGACAGACCAAAGGTTCATCAAGCCCAACAGTGGAGTCCAGGTCACAAGTACCTGGCAAGATCCCAGAACAGTAAATCAGAATGTATGCTACTTATCCTACAAAGCAGTGGATTTTTCCAAGTCCATCTTAATTGCTTATGGACTTTTGGTTTAGAAAATTATCCAAACCTTTTTTAAAACCCTGCTAAGCTAACTGCTTTTACCACATTCTCTGGCAACAAATTTCAGAGTTTAATTACACGCTGAGTGAAGAAATATTTGTCCAGTTGTTGTAAATTTACTACTTAGCAACTTCATTGCGTGCCCCCTAGTCTAGTATTTTTGTTAAGAGTAAACAAGTGATTCACGTCTACCCATTCCACTCCACTCACTCACTTGCTCCTTTATGCTGGAATGCCTTGCATGTACCTCTTCATAAAGAACCAATCTTGAAAATGTTTTTAAAACATTGTTCTTACAGGTAGGAGACTGCCCTTTCGTGGACCAGCTGCCCTGTAAGTAAGTGAGCATCTAGTGTGACTGCTCTTTTGTGTGAATGCAATCTACGCTATTGCATTGATGGAGTTCTGATTTCATTCTTTTAAATATGTTTTGATTGTACTGCACACCACCTTGACCTGTATTTTCAGAAAATATGGTATAGCAAGTTTTAAATTAAACACAAACATAAATAATGGAAACAGTTCTACAATCACAGGAAAAATGTCTTTCAATGTAACATGGAAACAGAATGTACAGTTGAATACTGATTACAGGTATCTCTTTATTGAAGCGTATTTACTTGATTTAAAAGAAGCCTGACCTGACCACATTTCGACTGATGCCTGTATCAGGGACAAACATTAATATCTACAATAAAACCACAGAACATGAAATTCATAAATAATTGTGCATCTCTAAATATAATACCTCTAAATTAAACATATATATTACCATACTGCATATGTATACCTGTATTCCAATGCCCAAAATAGGAATATGAATGTGTACTTTTACTTCAACCTGTTCAGACTATCTAAATGCCTCAATTTCAAAGAGAAATTTTAGGCATTTAGGCACACATGCATATATAAAGCCTCTTTCTACATACAAACTTCATGAGAGTTTCACGTTCTATAGTTTTATTTATATTGTGGATATTAATATTTGCTTTCGATTCAGACGTCAGCTGAACGTGGCTGTGTGAGGCTCCTTTTACATCGAGTGAATACGTTTTGCTAAAGAGATCATTACCATACTGCTGTTTCGTGTGATTGATCTCCAACTCTACATTCTGCTTGCACTTTCTCCCAGATTCCATATAGGATCAATTGACAATAATTAGAATTTTCGTACACAACTCTCTAAGCATATTCTGTAATGAACTTTGCCTACATTTTAATGCATGCAGGTAAAAAGGGGCATGGCTATGGGCGTAGAAACACGCGTTGTTATAGAATATGGCCTTCTGCGCCTAAACCTATGCTCCGGGATTTACTCCACGTTTCGTCTGGTGTAAATGGATACGTGTAGTTTTAGGCACTAGGATATCGACAAAGTGTATTCTGTATACTGCGCCTAAATCTGAGCGCCACTTATAGAATATGCTTAAGCGGAAATGTTTTTTAAGTGCCATATATAGAATCTGGCCATTTGTGTGTTGGTTTTTGCCTCTACCTTTGACTGTTTCAGTGTAACGTGTACTTGTTCTGTGTTTTAATGCTGTGCACTCTGAGCAAGCATTTCAGCCAACTGTGGTCTTTGAATTAATAGGACTGGAGTGCCTCTTGAAGGGGGTGGGAGATGTCATAATGGTATTTTACAATGTACACATTTCATAGGAAGATGCTTTGTATTACAGCTCTGTAGCTATTTCGGTTAAAAACTATTTTGGGTCCAGCCTTGTGGTACTATGCCTAGCCCCAAAGAGGGTCCTGGGTTTAAGCCCCTGCTCGTGAGCCATAGATACCTTGGTTAAGTCTCCTGAGGAGAAGGAGACAGTCATACTTAACATACAATGATGACATCTAATGGCTGAATTCAGGGCCTGTGAATCATAGCCGACGAGGGGAGGGGAGGGGCAGGGGCAGTGGTGTGCTGGAGCCGGTTGTTAAATTTATTGGCATCTTGCGAGCCGGTTGTTGCGAGCCGGCTTGCCTCTCTCTCCCCCCACCCCACGAGCTGCAGGCTCCCCCGCTCCGCAGGTCATCCATCATCTCCTGTCTGCCCTCAGCTCCCCGATAGCCCTCGTTTCCTTCCTGCCGCTGCCCTGCCTTTAAATATTGTATTTTTCCTCGAGTTGCAGCGCTGGCATTGAAAGCAGCAGGCTCGGCTTGGCTCCAGCCTTCCTTCGCATTGTTCCGCCCTCGCGGAAACAGGAAATACATCAGAAGAGGGCAGAACCATGCGAGGGAAGGCTGGAGCATGGAGAGTTGCTGGACATGGGTGGATGGAGGGGAGAGGAGAGGAGGGTTGCTGGACATGGGTGGGTGGATGGAGGGGAGGGCAGGGGGAGAGGAGGGTTGCTGGACATGGGTGGGTGGATGGAGGGGAGGGCATGGGGGAGAGAAGGGTTGCTGGACATGGATGGAGGAGAGGGAAGGGAGAGAGAGGAAATGCTGGACATGGATGGAGGGGAGGGAATAGGAGGAGAGGAGAAAAAAACTGCACATGGATGAAGAAAAGAGGCAGAAGCTGGATCCACTGGACAGTCAAGTCTGCGGAGGACCCAGCTTTTACTTACGGATGTAGGGCAAGAAATGAAGAAGAAAGGTGGAAAATAAAGAAATAAATGGAAAGGAAGCCCTGGAAACGGAGTTCAGAGGACAGATAGCAGCAGAATCTGATACTGGGCCAGCATGACCAGAAAAACAAAGTCACCAGACAACAAAGGTAGAAAAAAATAATTTTATTTTCATTATAGTGTTTGGAATATGTCCACTTTGAGAATCAGGTGCTCAACATTAAAAGTTTGTATTTATTTACTTATTTATGGCATTTTATTGCACTTTAAACATGAATTAGATTGGAACCTAGGATCATTTTAATTTTTTTTCCCTGGAGTAATGCATTGCCCCCCCCCCCCAGGCTCACTCCCCGGCTATAGCCAGCTCTGCAATTTGGGGGGGGGGGGGCACAGAGATGGACCGGGGAAAGAACCTGTTGTTAAACGTTTACCAGCACACCACTGGGCGGGGGGGGGGGGGGGGTACAAAGTTCCCCAGGCCCGGGCCTCCAAAGGGGGCCCGGCACCGCAATCCCGCCCTCATCTGATGTAACGTCCGCGAGGGCGGGACACAAGGAGGGACGGAGGGCCGAAGGGAGGCGTTCTGCTGCCTGCAGCGCTGCTTTCACGGAGGTGAGACTGCGATGTCAATGCAGGGGGCCCGGCCCGGTGGCAGACGGAGAGGGGTGCGGCGACGACCTCAGGGGGGGTGGAGGGGGGAGCAGCAGCAGTGACCTTGGGGAAGCAGTGGCTGCGGCGATCTCGGGGGGGGGGGGGGGGAGCGGCGGCGGCGACGACCCAGGGGCAGCCTTGCCCCGGGCCTGGCCCAGTCTCTCAGCGGCCCTGCTGTGAATGAAGGGTACCAGAAACAGGGCTGACCCAACCACTAGGCAAGACTAGGTGACCACCTAGGGCAGCAGCCTTTTGGGAACAGCAAGGAGCAGTTGTAGTCAAAGCAAAACAGTTGTTTCTGACAGCCACACAATTATGCAGGCTTGGGGGAGTGTAAACTGGGTCTGAGAATCAAATTTGTATCTTATGTACAACATTTCTGCCAATCCAGTAGACTGGGCATGGGATGTGAGTAGCATCATAACATAACGTGTTGCTTATTAAGGTGTTTGATTTGTATTCTGCTGACATCATTTCTGTTATTCAAATATTCTACTGTGCTGCTTTAATATGCATATTTGTGATACTGTGTCATGTCTTTGCTATTACCAGGATTTAATTTGCCAATCTTCAAATTTACCTCATTGACATTTGGTCATTTACAAACTCAAAGAACTATCAACACCTATTTTAGCCTGCTTTTCATAGGATGTTTGTGTGATGTCCACGATTGTTTCTAATTATCAGTCTTGGGGGGAGGGTAGGCTAGAGTCCTGAAAGGAGGTGGGGGGTAGCAGATGTAAGGCTGAAAGTTTGCCTAGGGCACCCACCACTCTTGCACCAGCTTTGTCCAGAGGGTCCTGGGCTGGGGGCCACACACCAGTGTTCCATCACTGCACTGACTGGTAAGCTGGGAGGGGACAGAGAACAGGGGGGAGGGGGTACTTGCATAAATGAAAGCTGGTGGCACCAGAGTTCAAAGGTGCAGGAGAGGACTGTCAGTGCTCAGGCATAAGAACATAAGCGTTTGCATACTGGAACAGACCAAAGGTCCTTCAAGCCCAGTATCACTTTCGTTACTGCAAAGTGAAACTGAAGCTCCATTTATTTTCTGATATTTTTTCATGAGCTTTTATCACCAAAAAAAAACAGCATGATCACTGTTGAGGTCAGAAGAAACACCATCTGAGAGCCTCAGGTTAACCTGTCTGTTGATGCTGGCTTAAGTTCAGAAAGAATACATCAGTGAGCTCTGAGCACTGTTTCTGTTAGGCAGTAAAAGAGTGCCTCACAGAAAAATAAAATATTAAACAATACACAGCAGCAAACATGAGCAGAGAGCTGAGGAGCTGCTGCTGAACATCAGGGACTCCAGAGGTCCCATTTTCACAGTGGATGTTTGTTACAGGAAATCATCTGAAATGCAAAGTTAGCAAGCAAAGTGGAAATCATCTTCCCTTTTTAATAACCAAGTTGTTTTTCCTCCTTCACTTTCAGGCCTTCCTGTTCAATCAGAACGGACAAAACTATCATGAACCTCCATTCACAATTAGGAGTGAGGTTCATTCCTATCATCGTATGGGCAAAACTAACCCTCTTGGAGAAATTGTCCCCGAGACAAACCATTTATCTAGGGATTTTATCCCTTTTGTATCCCTCTTCCTAACATCCTGCTCAGTCCAGGCCAGTTTTGGGGAGGAAAGACAGCATAAGAACATAGGAATAGTCATATTAGGGCAGACCAATGGTCCACCTAGCCAAGTATCCTGCTTCCAGCAGTGGCCAATCCAGGTGTCAAGTAATTGGCTGAATCCCAAATAGTAGCAACATTCCATGCTACCATTCCCAGAGCAAGCAGTGGCTTCCCCCATGTCCAAGCTCAAAGAAGAGTGACCAAAATGATAAAGGGGATGGAACTCCTCTCATATGAGGAAACACTAAAGAAGTTAGGGCTCTTCAGTTTGGAAACGAGACGGCTGAAGACGGATAAGACCAGAGGCGTATCTGTAATGGGGCCACGGGGGCCAGGGTCCCCGTAGATTTGGCCCTGGACCCCCCTACCGACGGCCCTCACAACCCCCCCTCCAGCCGCCAACCTGCTATCGCCTACCTTTGCTGGTGGGGGACCTCAACCCCCGCCAGCCGAAGCCGTCGTCCTTCGTTAGTTTGTTTTCTTCTTTCTCAGTCTGACTCGTCTCTGACGTCCTGCACGTACACAAAGGGAGATGCTGGACTTGGGGGGCACAGAGACACATCGGAGTGATGCTGAACACAGGGGGAGGGGATAGGGATACAGAGTGGTGATGATGAATATGGGGACATGAACACAAGGGAGATGCTGGATGGGGAAATATTGAGGACACAGAGAAGGGAGATGCAGAACATGGGGAAAGTTAGGTACACAGAGACGGAACATGGATGGTAAGCACGGAGAAAGAAGAAAATGTCAAATGTGCAGGAGATCCTGGCAAGTGAGTTAAGAGAAGACAGAGGGAAACAAAAAAAAAAAAAAACAGAGCCTGGGACCAACATGATTTGAAAAATAAAATGATCAGACAAGAAAAGGTAGAAAACAATATATTTTCTATGTTGTGATTAGAATATATCAGATTTGAAATGTGTATCCTACCAGAGCTGGCATTAGACATTGCTGGGACCCAGGGAAGAAATTTGGGAGGGGACCTACAAAGCCCCCTACTAGCAGGCTTAGGGCTTTCTCTGGCCAGGGGGTGGGCAGTTGTCCTAGTTGCATTCCCCTAACACCATCCCTTGCATGTGTGATCTTTATATTTTGCACGGTATAGGAGGAAATGCATCTCTTTCTATTTCTTTGGTGTGGCATCTTGTGGTTTTGTATTAATATATGTTTATCATTTTTGGTCAGCTATTATGTATTTGGCATTTGTATTCTGTGCGTGTATGTGACTGAGGTATTCTGTTAGCATGAATCTTCTATGTAGCATTCTGTAGTAATTTGGCTTGTTCAGTTTCCCGATAGTGGAGGGGGTATTTGTGAAGGGGGAGAGAAGACAGGGGTTTTTTTTATCCTTGTTCTTTATTGTTTGTCATTTTATAAAACAACAGTTGTATGGAATATTGTTTCTTTTTATACTTTAATAAAATGATTTAAAAATTGAGGCTTGTGCAGATGGGATCAGACAGAGCTTGAAGGGTCGGGGACAAACTTTGTCCCTGCGTCATGCTCTACTCAGAGTCCATGAAAACTGTCCACAGCAGTGGAAGTTATTTGATATAGCAAGGTGCAGCACTTTGTGCTGAGACACTAGATCATAACATAACATAAGAGTAGCCATACTGGGTCAGACCAATGGTCCATCTAGCCCAGTATCCTGTTTTCCCAAACAGTGCCCAAGCCAGGTCACAAATAACTGGCAGAAACCCAAATTGTGGCAACATTCCACACTACAAATCCCAAGGCAAGTAGTTGCTTTCCATGTCTGTATTTTTTTTTAAGTAACAGTTAAACAATGAGCACTGAAACCCCTCTCATTAAACATGTAGGGCTTGATATTCAAAGTGATTTAACCAGCATAAATGGCTCCTGACTGGATAAAATTGCTTGTTTGGGGTTATTAAAACTCAATGCAGAAAAACCCAATACCTAATACTCACCTCTCAACATAACACGAACAAATTCACCACCATTAACACACCAAAACTGAATCTTCCAATTTCGGACACCCTAAGAATTCTTGGAGTTACCATTGATCGACACCTAACACTTGAGAGTCACACAAAAAACACAACCAAGAAGATGCTCCTCTCAATGTGGAAATTAAAAAGAGTAAGATCTTTCTTCCCAAGAAACGTCTTCCGTAACCTGGTACAATCAATGGTACTCAGCCATCTAGAATATTGCAACACACTCTATGCTGGCTGCAAAGAGCAAATAATCAAGAAACTTCAGATAGCCCAGAACACTGCAGCTAGACTCAAATTCGGTAAAACAAAATACGAAAGTGCTAAACCCCTACGAGAAAAGCTACACTGGCTCCCACTTAAAGAACGCATCATGTTCAAAATATGTACCCTAGTTCACAAAATCATTCACGGAGATGCCCCAGCCTACATGTCAGACCTGATAGACTTACCACCCAGGAACGCCAAAAGATCATCACGCACATTCCTCAATCTTCACTTCCCCAACTGTAAAGGTCTAAAATACAAACTAACGCATGCGTCAACCTTCTCCTACTTGAGCACACAATTCTGGAACGCACTGCCGCACAACTTAAAAACGATTGATGAATTAACTAACTTCCGCAAACTACTGAAGACCCATCTCTTTAACAAGGTATACCACAAAGATCAACAAATGTGAACTCCTACACATACATCCAGAACTGTCTTATAATATCTGCTTGTTATACTACTATCATGTTTATCATTATAATATTAACCAAGATCCTTCTATAATACTAAATGTCTTTTCTCATATAATTCCATTATTCATGATGTATTGTAAACCACATTGAGCCTGCAAAAAGGTGGGAAAATGTGGGATACAAATGCAATAAAATAAATAAATAAATATCCACTGATATTAAGCAACACTTCACCAGCTAGTGCCTTTGAATATCACCACAAACCGCTAAATTCAAAGCCGGCTATTTTGTGGGTGGTCCAGGAGCAGAGTTGGCACTTACATGGTTAAATGCAGATACTCAGAACACAACCTTCTAAGTTTAGTGGTGAAATCGGACTGTATAAAAGTCAGTCCTATCTTTAGGCAGTGTTGCTTATGTGGTTAACGCTGAATATCGCATTTAAACTGCATTAAGAGACAGCCAGGTGCATAGACCTGGATATTCAATCCAGTGCCCAGACATAGCCCGGCACTGAATATCCGGGAATAGCACCGGTGGCAGCTAAGAAAAAAAAAAAACACTCACTGCCGAATATCAACCCCATAGTGTAAAGTTCATTTTTCAGCTTCCAAGAGAAAAAAAAAAAAGAGACAGATTTTCCATATTTGCAGAGGCTTTTTAATTGAGAAGGGAACCCTTCTGAAGAATACTAAAGATCTAAATATTGTTTAAAAGTTAACTGCTTACATGATATGGCAGGGGGCTGTTCCTATCATGTCCACACACGCTCACCATCCCTCTGTTCCACACCTCAATGTGCTTTTGTTGAGCCTTGAGCTGGCCACTAGTGGCCCACCCTGCCCAAACATGAAAAGCAATGAAGCATGCTGGGAAAGGTGAACACAGAGTCAGCTATGTGCTGACCTGAGCAGATTCTGACGCAGGCCAGCCCGGCAGATACCAACATTTGAATGGATAATCAGTAAGCCTTTACTTACCATTTAATCATTTAAGCAGTTAATATGTGATATCCCTAAAAGAAACCTCTTCAGAGAGCTGCCACATATTTTTCTATTGCTCCTACTCCACAGCCAGAGGGTGCTGGGGCTGAACTAGCCAATAGGGGCCACTCAACTGCCTGCCCCTGCTAAACTCAGCAGACAGTGTATGTCTAGGTCCTAAGGGGCTGTTTTTCCGATCTGACTATGGCTCCCAGTTTCTTGTCTTACTGACTGGGCACATGCCTTATAAGAGTATAAGAATGTAAATTAAATTATACTGAGTCAAACCAAGGTCCATTAAGCCCAGTATCCTGTCTCCAACAGCGGTCAGTCTGGGTCACAAGTCTGAGAGAGAAATCTGAGGAAAATCAGAGTCCGCATAAGGGCAAATTTTCTTTAAAATAAAAGGTACAGGATTGGTAGCAGAGGGAGGAATGTGCCAAAAACGAAACCCCCACAACAATTCTTTCTTTCCTGCCCCAGCCCATCTTTACCAGTATCTCTTTCTCTTGGCCACCTCTCTCTCTCTGTTGCTCACCACTCCCCCTCCCTCTCTTGCCCTCAACTATCTCCACAGCCCATCCCCACCAGTCTCTACCTTCCCCCATCATCTCCCGTCCAGGGTATTCTCATCTTTCTCTCTCTTTTGCCCACCACTCTCCCCTCCCATAGCCTCTCTCTCCCCCACAGCCCATCCTCACCAGCCTTTCTTTCTCTCCCCACCCCCCTCCAGACCAGCTCTATCAATCAACCTTTGTTTTTCTCTCCACATCAGTCTCTTTCTTTCCCTGCCCCTTTCATGGCTTTGCTAAGTAATGCTGCCCTCTCCTAGTTCTTCCCCTGAGAGATTAGGCCAGGGGTGGGCAACCTGCAGCCCACCACTGAATTTTATGTAGCCCTCCAGACCAATTGAAGTATGCAGAGAATCCGACCTAAACAGACGTCACTGACCAATGTTTTGTTGTCAGTGGAACCACTTAAGGATACAACAACGGGACAAGACTTGTTTGACAGTGTTAGCAACTGTTTGTAAAGACAGAAGTATATGGTAACAGACCATTCTGGTTATTTTACGTTCATTCAGTCATCATATTGAGTTTTATTGATGCATTTGTTACTTTTCTGTGTGCAGCCCGCTAGGGATAGTACGGTCATTCGTGTGGTCCTCTAAATATAAAAGTTTCCCACCCCTGGGATAGGTCTATGAAGAATTAAACCTCAGGCTTTAGGCAGTGGGACAGGCTCCTGGGGGTGGGGGGTGGCTCCAGTCAGTCCATAATTCCCAACAGACCAATGGCAATGCAGACTCAGCAGGGGATGCAGCAACTGTCCCGTTCCTGACTTCTCTTTTCTGCTAGCTTTTCTTTTGAGTGAGCAGGAGGATGTACTGCCCCTGCATTTTCTCCCCAGTGACTCATCACCACGTGCAGTGCTACACACAAGAGATGGTGTCAAGCTAAAACAGTTCAAAGGCAGTCACCTGCAATGACCCAGCAGGTTCTATCTGAGAGCATCAGAAGCTGAGGCTGTGTGTGACAGTCAAAGAATGAGAGATCCAATAGCAGAAAGGGCTAACAGGGGTAGTGCATAGTGCAGAACTGCAGGAGTGCCATTTTCCATCAATACATAGGGCATATTTCTCGGGCAAGCAAGCATGGCATGCAGGGGTGGAGGGGGCAGATAGATGCCGAAAGTGTGGCGTGGGCATGCCCTCATTAGCACATGGGATGTGGCAGTGTCTACTACTACTTAGCATTTCTATAGCGCTGCCAGGGTTACGCAGTGCTGTACAAGTTTAAACATGGGGAAGGACAGTCCCTGCTCAAGAGAGCTTACAATCTAAAGGTAACAAGGTTCTGGACAGGTCTCGCCCGGTTTGTTTCGGGGATTTTGGGTTATAGGATACAGCTCACATTTGAACGGATAATGTTTAGCTCATCACTGGTGTGGGTGGTAAGGACGAGGGAAGAGAAGTTGTTCCTAAGTAAATCCTGCATTCTGGGGAAAAATGCATATTGAATCACTGGCTGATGGACATACCGCCCTCATACTGGTATTGGAGGAATAAACTGCATGTGCTTATGCTTTGGGAGGCAAAAGGTGCTCGATATACACCAAAACGGAGGCAACAATTTATTAAAACATGGAAGGCATATTTAAATGTTATAGCTCCTAAAGTTAGAAGCCAGGTGTTGAATGAATTGGGATGACTGTGGAATGAATGGAGGGGATGGAGGGGGGAGGTAGTGTTAAAGGGGTACGGGAGGGGGGAGGAGATTGCGGTGGAGTATCACTAGGTATATTATAAGTACTGATAATAGGGAACTCAAGTTGTGGTCTCACGATTACTTACATGATGCTAAGGGAGGGAGTGAGGACAGGCGGAGACATAGAGCAAGCTGATAGCAGAACCTGGTATAAGCAGCTCATTTTCTCCTATTGGCCATTTCTCTTTATTGTCAAGAATGTACTGCTGTTTAGGCAAAGGGGTGGAATGGAAGGGAGGATAGGGATGGGGTAAGGGGATAATATTGTTAAAGGTTTAAGGGTTGTAGTCATCATTGGGCAATTGCTGTGTTTGTATAGGTTGAGAGAGATCAGAGGCTGCAGGTGAGAGTCAGAGGCTGCAGGTGAGAGTCAGAGGCTGAGAGAGATCAGAGACTGCCGGTGAGAGTCAGAAGCTGAGAGAGATCAGAGGCTGCCGGTGAGAGTCAGAGGCTGAGAGAGATCAGAGACTGCCGGTGAGAGTCAGGGGCTGAGAGAGATCAGAGGCTGCGGGTGACAGTCAGAGGCTGAGATAGATCAGAGGCTGCGGGTTAGAGTCAGAGGCTGAGAGAGATCAAAGGCTGCAGGTGAGAGTCAGAGGCTGAGAGAGATCAGAAGCTGCAAGTGAGAGTCAGAGGCTGAGAGAGATCAGAGACTGCAAGTGAGAGTCAGAGGCTGAGAGAGATCAGAGACTGTGGGTGAGAGAGACTGAGAGATCAAAAGCTGCAAGTGATAGACAGAGACATCAGAGACTGAAGGTGAGAGTTAGAGGCTGAGAGAATCTTGTTTGCTACATGTTTGTCTTGAGTAGACTGTAAACTCCACTCTGTGTACATCTAGAAGCACTTTAGAAATGATAAACTTTCTGGATTACTGGTCACTCACCCCCTCTCTCACCCCCTCTCTCCATCACCCTGTCCCTCCACAATACGCCTATCCAGCTTGTACAATCTTTCAAATAGTTTAATAGTTTACATCACTTGATATACCACTGTTCACAAAGACCAGAGTGGTTTACAATTTAAATATTAGTTGTCCCTTATTCTCAACTATCGTTCAGTCCGCATATTTCCTCTGTGGCGAAGGCGTGTTTTCAATTACTCTGTCTTATGCGCTCTTTTAGGCCATACCTGATGAGGTCTTCTGTGCCACTTTACTCTTTGGAATTTTCGCATCTCGATTACTGTAACATAGTTTATTCTGAGCTCCTTAAAGTTGCCCCCAAAAGACTTCAAGAGGTTTCTCACACTCCTTGATCTTATGGTATCCGGCGAGCTGCCACCAAGACAGTTCCCACCCATCAATTCCCCCTGGGACAATTCCCTCCTAAGACTTTTCTCCCCAGTCATCTCCCACCCTCCGTACCCTTTTGTTACCGATATTTCTTCTTTTTTCCTTTTGCATGTTGTATTGGGCTTTTTTTTTCACGTCTGAACTCCTATAAGTATTTGCGTGTGACACATCTTGGCTCTTTCAGACGCTGACAGGCCGGATCAGACGGAGTTGAATCAAGTTGGCAAGGGTAATTTTCTGGGATGGGGGGGGGAAACAATCTAGAATACAAAATAATATGCCGGGGGGGGGGGGGGGGAGTAGTGCAATGTGAATATTTGGACTGTGGCATCGCAGCTCTTTCAGGCGCTGACCGTCAGAATGCCGGAAGGTCTGTCTAAACATTTTGGGGGAGGGGAGCTGTATTCTAGACCCCAGTAGTGCAGAGTGAACATTGGGACTGAAAGTAATGTTTGGGGGGGTGTAAGGGGGCACTGCCCCCCCCCAAACAATCTGGAAGGAGAAAGAGAAGGAGATAAATTTCAGATTGTGATGCTTCATTACTGTGAAGGGTGGGAATTGTCCTAGGTGGGAATAGGGAGGTGGGAACTGATCTAGAACCAATCTGATCATGTCTCACCTCTTCTGGTCCACCATCACTAGCTCCCTATCCCTTTTTTTTTTAATACACTTTAATATCCTTACCTTCGATCATAAAGTGCTTTATACCGGGAACCTATCCTACCTGTCTCCTCTTATTTCCCCTTACACCATATCTAGGTCCCTACACTCAGCCCTAACCTTTCACTTAAGTCTCTCCCCCCCCCCCCCCCCCCCCCCCCCCGTTCACTGCTTCGATCTTGAGAGTACTTGACACTCGGCTTTTTTCTGTGCTGCCCCCCACTTTTTGGAATGCCCTTCCTAATGGCCTTCATGGTGAGCAATCTCACTCCTGTTTTCCAGCCCTTCTCAAAAATGACCTATTTTCTCAGGTCTTTCTCTCTGTGTGATGTTGCCTAGCTGCCTGCTCTGGAACCGACAAATCTCTACTTTCCACTCTTTGCTATCCCTAGCCTTATGGGGTTTTTTTTAGTTCTTTTCTTTTCTTTTGTTTTTATTGTACACTGTTCTGATTTTACTGAAGGGTGGTATGTCAAGACCCTAATAAGCTAAATAGTAATAGCAATAAAACCTATTAGCTCTTTGTTGAAGATTGCAAATCAGTTCTATTAAATTGTTTTGATGACTTATCTCTATATATAAAAGGCACCACCAACGTTCTAAATGAAGCCTCCAGCCGGAAGTGTGAAGGGGGAGAGATATCCGGTTTCCCCATTGAGTGTCTGCCCCGCCCTCACTCTCTCTGTAACACAAACAGTGAAGGAAAACACAGCAAAGCACGAAATCAAATCGCTCTCTCTGTAACAGTGAAGGACTCAGAGAGGGGAGGGGAGAGACGGCAGAAGCCCTCATTATCTCTGTAACACAAACACAGCACAGCAGGAAACTTAACACTGAAGGATTCGACTCCGAGAGGGTAGGGGACAGAGAGCAGAGGGGACAGACAGCACAGGGGAAGGGAGAGAGGGCAGAGGGCAAGGACACACACACTCCCACATGCACACAGAAGAAAACCTTGCTAGCCCCTGTTTCATTTGCATCAGAAATGGGGCTTTTTTACTAGTTTCTACATAATCCCAAACAATTAGGGGCTGAGGCCCAGAACCCCCCCCCCCCCCCAAACACACACACACACATACGTACACCTCTTTCTCAAGTCAATCAAGAATAACTACAATGAATATGCATGAGATAAATATACCCACAATGGATGCAGTGCAGGTAAATCTCTCTCCTGCAGGTATCTTGAAAACTAGCTTGGCTGGGATAGAGGTGGGGGTGGGGTATACTAACGGTTTGAAAAACACTGCCCTGTTTCACTCTCCCAAAACAAATGAGTCACCCTGTTTACTGGACTGCATTCTTGGAAGTAGAAAGTGGTATACACTCTACTCCATTGGACTTCTGACCCAAATCAGAACCTGCCCCTCATGGAATGCAGTGAGGTTCATTTCAGGGGTGTAGCCAGACACCTAATTTTGGGTGGGCCCGGGCCCAAGATGGGTGGGCAGAAGAACTCTGCCCTATCCCACAAGTGCTTTGCCCTCTCCCTCTCTCGCCTTTATGCCATATGGTCTCTCAGACATCCCCCTAACCTTTTAAATAGCAGACTTTCAACTGCAGCGAGCAGCAACTAATACACACTGCTCATGTTGGCACCACAGCCTTCCCTCTGATGCAACTTCCTGTTTCTGCACAGTTGGGAATACATCAGAAGGAAGGCTGTGGGGCCGGTGTGAGCAGTATGTATCAGTTGCTGCTCGCCGCAGGCGAAGATCTACTATTTACAAGGTATGCAGGAGGGATAGTTGTTAGGAGTTTTCGGCTGGTGGAGCATGGTATGTGCAAAACTAATCCATTTGGAGTAACTGCCCCCGACACAGTACCACTAATTTTCCGTGAGTGAAGGGTGTTTGCCTTGAGCGTGGGGAAAGCCACTGCTCACCCTGGGATTGGTGGCATGGAATGTTTCTACTCTTTGGGTTTCTGCCAAGTATTTGTGACCTGGATTGGCCATTGTTGATCCATCTGACTCAGTATCCTGTTCACATCGGTCTGCCCCAGTATGGCTATTCTTGTGTTCTTATTGAGCAAGGAGGTGCCAGATTTGGATCAAATATAAAATATATATCCTTGTTCACAGAACATACGATAAGGCATCTTAAGTTACTTATCCAACACACTTTCCTAATCCCAAACGCTCAGGTCCAAGTCTTTCTTCCTCACAGGAAATTCTTATCATTTTGTTTATCATTTATTAATTATACCGCTTACGTTGCGCACAAATTGAAGCGGTTTACAATAATAGTAAAAACACTAAAAACTGAGAAAAAGGAAAGGAACACCATTTGTGGATAGAAAAGTACTAACAAGCTATTCCATTCATATACAGTGGTGGAAATAAGTATTTGATCCCTTGCTGATTTTGTAAGTTTGCCCACTGACAAAGACATGAGCAGCCCATAATTGAAGGGTAGGTTATTGGTAACAGTGAGAGATAGCACATCACAAATTAAATCCGGAAAATCACATTGTGGAAAGTATATGAATTTATTTGCATTCTGCAGAGGGAAATAAGTATTTAATCCCTCTGGCAAACAAGACCTAATACTTGGTGGCAAAACCCTTGTTGGCAAGCACAGCGGTCAGACGTCTTCTGTAGTTGATGATGAGGTTTGCACACATGTCAGGAGGAATTTTGGTCCACTCCTCTTTGCAGATCATCTCTAAATCATTAAGAGTTCTGGGCTGTCGCTTGGCAACTCGCAGCTTCAGCTCCCTCCATAAGTTTTCAATGGGATTAAGGTCTGGTGACTGGCTAGGCCACTCCATGACCCTAATGTGCTTCTTCCTGAGCCACTCCTTTGTTGCCTTGGCTGTATGTTTTGGGTCATTGTCGTGCTGGAAGACCCAGCCACGACCCATTTTTAAGGCCCTGGCGGAGGGAAGGAGGTTGTCACTCAGAATTGTACGGTACATGGCCCCATCCATTCTCCCATTGATGCGGTGAAGTAGTCCTGTGCCCTTAGCAGAGAAACACCCCCAAAACATAACATTTCCACCTCCATGCTTGACAGTGGGGACGGTGTTCTTTGGGTCATAGGCAGCATTTCTCTTCCTCCAAACACGGCGAGTTGAGTTCATGCCAAAGAGCTCAATTTTTGTCTCATCTGACCACAGCACCTTCTCCCAATCACTCTCGGCATCATCCAGGTGTTCACTGGCAAACTTCAGACGGGCCGTCACATGTGCCTTCCGGAGCAGGGGGACCTTGCGGGCACTGCAGGATTGCAATCCGTTATGTCGTAATGTGTTACCAATGGTTTCGTGGTGACAGTGGTCCCAGCTGCCTTGAGATCATTGACAAGTTCCCCCCTTGTAGTTGTAGGCTGATTTCTAACCTTCCTCATGATCAAGGATACCCCACGAGGTGAGATTTTGCGTGGAGCCCCAGATCTTTGTCGATTGACAGTCATTTTGTACTTCTTCCATTTTCTTACTATGGCACCAACAGTTGTCTCCTTCTCGCCCAGCGTCTTACTGATGGTTTTGTAGCCCATTCCAGCCTTGTGCAGGTGTATGATCTTGTCCCTGACATCCTTAGACAGCTCCTTGCTCTTGGCCATTTTGTAGAGGTTAGAGTCTGACTGATTCACTGAGTCTGTGGACAGGTGTCTTTCATACAGGTGACCATTGCCGACAGCTGTCTGTCATGCAGGTAACGAGTTGATTTGGAGCATCTACCTGGTCTGTAGGGGCCAGATCTCTTACTGGTTGGTGGGGGATCAAATACTTATTTCCCTCTGCAGAATGCAAATAAATTCATATACTTTCCACAATGTGATTTTCCGGATTTAATTTGTGATGTGCTATCTCTCACTGTTACCAATAAGATATCCAGGACAGAAAGCTTGAATACCTTGAAAACTGTGGACGAAGGAACAATTTAAGATTTTTAAATTTCCCGAAATCTCCTCTGATAAATGCAGTGGATATGCTTAAAAGATATTTTAAGGAGGTACTGGGGATTCCGGAGGAGGCATATCCGCCTATAACGAGAACCCAGTACATCACGGGAAGACCTGGATTACCTAAAGATAAATCTCAAGCAGCTCCTTCTGCTGAATTGAACTTAACTGAGTTCCTGGAAACCTCACTTGAATTCATCACTGAAAGAACAACATTATTGGTAACATTCGTGCTTGAACCTGATCGCAATAATATTCTGCGATCATATTTTAGACATATAAATGATTTATTTCTGGGACATAGGATACAAGTTTTCCCTGATATGGCTCGTGCCACTCAGAAGAAAAGAAAAGAATTTTTGATTTATAAACCTAGAGTTTTAAAGTTAGGGGGAACCTTTATTTTGAAATTTCCTTGTAGGTGTTGTATTACCTTTAATTCGGTTAATTACCTCTTCTTTAACTCTACGAAGTTGTTAGATTTTATTGAATCAAAAGAAAGGAGTGTTTCGCCTCTGGAGGCAAACCCGTAACCAAGAGAATGCTGTTAATATTTGGCTGTGGTAACACGCTTCACCCTTCCGCTGTTTAATATTAAATTATGTTACCTATGTTAAATTTCTTAGATCTTGACTCAAAGATTTGTGGACAAAGTTATAAAATATTTTCCTTTAAGATTTTTCGGTAATATGTATTACCTAATAATATTTAATTTCCAAATTTCTGTAAAGAAATTAAAAAAAAAATAAATATATAGGAGCCAGGGCCCGCCGTGGGTGCTGAGCACCTCCAATAACCAGCAAGCCTGTGTTGTGGTCAGGGAAGGGTAATTTGTATTGTGTTTGGCACCCATGATTACAAACCGGGAATTCAATTGAAAGGAGCAGAACACAATAAAAAAAAAACAGCAGGAGAGCATTTAAAACCGACAAGATTCCTAAAACCCACTCAGTTCCTTAAAGAAACGTCATAAGGTTTCTTACAACTGCCGGAAAAACAACAAAAAAGTTTTGTCTTCCCGGACCACAAAGAGACTAAACCGAGACAAAATCAAGAGCTCGGGAAGGGAGAACGTAGAAATACCTCCGGGCTGGGTATCAATTCGTTTGATCACCCTACATTGAAACACCGAGGAAAGAGCTGCTGAGGTGTAAAGGAAGAGGAGGAGAAACCCGATTAAAGAGCGCAAGAACTTACCTATATAGAAAAGACTCACAGTTCAGAATCAGCGATTGGAAGAGGAGTCTTCATTATTTCTTCGCCCAAAGGAGAGCTGAGAAGAAGGAAGGACAGAGAAGCATGTGATCTGCAGCTAGTCCCTCCCTCAACCTCCAGGGCAAAAGAAAATGAAACTGAAAGGAAAAGACCCTTGTCCACTTTCTTCTTTCTCTCAATCCCAAAGTGTACTTTAGCACACCTTGTTCTTCTGACCTGTCAAACAGGCAAGTAGAACGGCAACTGTAGCAAGGAAACTACAGACTGCGCTTACCGGAAGCAAGTTCCAATAAACACATTATGCTATTCTATGTCACCAAACAACATACTACTTCCAAAGTCAGCGTGCTCGTTTCTCGATATGTTATCTGTTTAAGCTTCATTCCTAAATTTTCCTGTGTATGTTTTTGGTTTGTTGTGTATTTTTTTCGGGAAGGTAGTGGAGAAAAGGGAGCAGTTTCATTCTGATCCCTTTTGACTTCCAGATCAGTCAAACCACCTTCTGGACCGTGGACGGTATCTGGCACTTAAACTAGGCAGGCCCCTGTTCAGTGGGGTACAAATAAATCAATCTGAGGTTGCCCCAAGGTTGCTGCTCTATTGGGCACTGTCCCAAGAGCCATTCTGCTGCCTATGAAACCAAGGATCCTCTGGGTAGGTGAGCACAGCACCTCCTGTGCCTGGGCCATGGGACTGCTCTGTTCTGTTTCCTGTACTCATTTTATTATGACAGACACAAATATACTGGGATGCACCATGCATGAGGCAGGGCACTGCCATTTTGGAGAAAGCGCTGGAACTTCCGGCGCTTTCTCCAAAATGGCAGTGCCCTGCCTCATGCATGGTGCATCCCAGTATATTTGATTTCCGGCCCGGAAGCAGGAGCAAATGGGTATTGCTCCTGCCTCTTTTGAGGTACAGGGGTCTGGGGGGTCTTGATGAAGACACCAGTGACCATTTTTGTTTAATTCAGGGAGGGCAGGAAGGGTGCCACTATACACCAGGGAAGCTTAATTTTCAGTGGGGTAGAAGTGTGTGGAAGGGGGGGGGGTGGATTGGGTTGCTTTGTTGACAGTTAGCACAGCAGTAAATTGCCTTCTCATTGAACACTGCATCCCGTGGCCACACAAGCTCAAAGGACCATCCATGTGTACTGCTTCCTGCAGGGAGGGTGGGTACGTTTCAAATAGCCCATGAACCTAGGTAAATGTCTTTTTGAAATCTCCCTCATTATGTGTATACAAATATAAAACAAAGTTTAATATTGAAAAGGTGATATCTAATAATGCATTTCTACAGGATTTTTCTGGGAGGGGTAGTGTTGGAGTTATCACGATTGTCAGGGGTGGACTGACAGTGGTCTGGGCCCCCGGGCAATAAGGGTCATGGGCCCCTAGCCACCTATCAAAAGCGATTAAATTAGATGGAAGCTAGGGGAGGGTGGGCCTACTGCTCTGGGCCTTTGGGCACTGCCCTATTGTCCCAATGGTCAGTCCACCCCTGATGATTGTTCAGTTTAATTATCATATTCTCAAGTGGGAGGGGTGTAGAGGCCTAAAAGTTAAGGAGATGCAAGGCATGCCTAGGGTCCTTAATACCCTTGCATCAGATCAGACTGCACTAAAAAGGTGCCCATTGTGAACTTGTTTACAGACTTAAGGCAGAAGGAGGTAAATCACAGAAACTAATGAAAAGGTTAAGAAGACTAAAACCAGCAAAGTGGACTCCTGAAAGTAAAAAAAATGGAGATAATATTCTGCTGCTAGGCTGTAAATCTGAGAATGATGTCATACCCCAAGTATCCTGGTTTAAGCATGAGGTTCATTATTTATTTATTATTTTTATTTATTTTATTTTTTATTTGTAGCATTTATACCCCACTCTTTCCCGCTCGATAGCAGGTTCAGTGCGGCTTACAATGTATGGGTAGAAAGTATCACAGGGATAATACAATGTATGGGTATAAAGCGTCATAGAGATAACACAATGTGTGGTTACAAATTATCACAGAGATAACACAATGTGTGGTTACAAATTATCACAGAGATAACACAATGTATGGGTACAAAGTATCACAGAGATAACACAATTGTATAGAGAAGGACAAGAGGAAGAGATGTGGGGGGAAGGATTGAGGTATGGTTAATGTTAGTGGTGTGGATTAGGTTTGTAAATTAAGAGGCAGATGCAGCAACCAAACGTAAAAAAATCTAAATCGTTAAAGTCCCTAACGATTTTAAAATAACGAAAAATGCACCAAAAAAAAAAGTCACACATGCTGGAATCGGTATTGAAACGTACAATGTATCAAAGAATCACAATACACATCGTTAATCGGCCCCCAAATCATGCGCAGAGCAGCCAAGCGTTATGTTAGCTGCTCTGCGCATGCCACAAACAGTCAAATCACAAGCACATGGCAAATTGAATTGACACATAAAAAAATAAAACTAAAAAAAGGATCGGGAGGGGGCAAGGGCGCTCATCAGGAGCGTCCTGTACGGACGGCCTTGCCCCCCCCCCCCCCCCCCGCCGCTGCTCCCCACTTTCCGCCGCTCCCCCCACCCCGAAAAAGCAAAATTGTAGCAGCCCCTGCCCCCCTCCCTTCCTCACTACTCTCAGCTCCGCCTCCCGACATCCTCCGTCTGTGCCCCGCCCCCTTTGGGGGGTCGTCGCCGCCATTCCCCTTCTCCATCGGGCCCCCCTCCCTCTTACCGGGCCCGTGCAGCGCCTCTCTCCTCTGTCCGAAGGCGCTGCACGGGCAAGAAGAACGCTGAATCAGCTGATGCCTGCCTTCGCGATAGAGCGTCTTTCTCCTCCTGGGCCCGCCCCTGTCTGACGTCAGGGGCCCAGGAGGAGAAAGACGCGCCATCGCGAAGGCAGGCATCAGCTGATTCAGCGTTCTTCTTGCCCGTGCAGCGCCTTCGGACAGAGGAGAGAGGCGCTGCACGGGCCCGGTAAGAGGGAGGGGGGCCCGATGGAGAAGGGGAATGGCGGCGACGACCCCCAAAGGGGGCGGGGCACAGACGGAGGATGTCGGGAGGCGGAGCTGAGAGTAGTGAGGAAGGGAGGGGGGCAGGGGCTGCTACAATTTTGCTTTTTCAGGGTGGGGGGAGCGGCGGAAAGTGGGGAGCAGCGGCGGGGGGGGGGGCAAGGCCGTCCGTACAGGACGCTCCTGATGAGCGCCCTTGCCCCCTCCCGATCCTTTTTTTAGTTTTATTTTTTTATGTGTTTTCTGAGGTCCTTTGGACCAATCACAGCGCTTTTAGCTCTGCTAATGCGCTGGGATTGGCTCAAAGTTTGTTTATTTTTTCACTTAACACTTTTTCCTGGCACAGAGCTGTCCTAACAAGAGGTCCAGACCTCTCGTTAGTTTTCCTGCCTTTTTCCTGCGTAAAGGCAATCGGAAAAGGTTAGTGCATGTCGTTTCAATGGGGTTTTCACACTAATTGCTCATCTCCATTCCGTTTTCGTTAGCTGCTACTGTCGTCGGAAAATAGGCTTAAGTGCATGGAAAGGATCGGAAATTCTTCCCCGAGGGCTCATTTAACGATGAAAAACGTTTAGTGCATCTGCCTCTAAGTTGGGTCGTTTGGATAGGCTTGTTTGAAGAGGTATGTTTTCAGCAGCTTTCGGAAGGGTAGATGTTCATTTGTATCTTGGTATGGCGTTCCAGAGTTGGATGCATACGGAGAAGTTGGATGCGTAGTAGGTTTTGTATTTGAGACCTTTGCAATTGGGAAGATGAAGATTGAGATATGTTCGAGAAAATTTGGACCTGTTCCTGGCTGGAAGGTCGATTAGGTTGGTCATGTAATTTGGAGATTCTCCGTGGAGGATCTTGTGGATCAATGTGTGGACTTTGAAGTTTATTCGTTCTTTGATAGGGAGCCAGTGGAGTTTTTACGGAGTGGTGTTGCACTTTCAAATCGTGATTTACCAAAAATGAGTCTGGCTGCCGTGTTTTGGGCAGTCTGGAGTTTTTTCAGGATTTGGGCTTTACAGCCAATGAAGATGCTGTTGTAGTAGTCAGCGTGGGTGAGTACTGTGGATTGTACCAGATTGCAGAAAGTTTTTTTGGGGAGGAATGGTTTTATTCTTTTCAGTACCCACATCATGTTGAACATCTTCTTTGTCATGGCTTTTGCATGAGTTTCTAGCATTAGGTGGTTGTCTAACGTTACTCCTAGGATTTTTAGATTGTCGGATATTGGGATTGTGACGTCAGGGGTGATCAGGGTGGTTGGGAGTAGAGTGGAGTGTCTTGATGAGAGGATTAAGCATTGAGTTTTTTCTTTATTCAATTTCATTTTGAAGGCATTGGCCCAGGAGGCTAAGATGTTCATGCCAGTGATTATTTTTTCAGATATTTCTGCAAGGTTGGATTGGAAAGGGATAAATATGGTGACGTCATCTGCATAGATGAAGGGATTTAGACCAGCTTTGGATAGGGGTTTAGCCAGAGGGATCATCATAAGATTGAAGAGGATCGGGGATAAAGGTGATCCTTGGGGGACTCCGTATTGTGAGGACCACACAGATGATACAGATGAGGTTGATTTGACTTGATAGGATCTGGTGGTGATGAAACTTGTTATCCATTTAATGATGTTTCTGCCGATCCCTAGTTTGTCCAGTAGTTTTGTAAGAATATCGTGGTTTACCATGTCGAACTGCAGAAGAAGTATGTTGTTGCCAAATGAAATTTCTTGTTTGAATTTGGATATTAGGGTGAGTGGTACTGTTTCAGTGCTGTGTGCAGGTCGAAAACCTGATTGTGACTCATGTAGTATGGAGAATTTTTGTATGAATTCGTTGAGTTGGGAGGTCACGCTATTTTCCATTAGTTTGGTTAGAAGAGGGATGGAGGCCACAGGTCGGTAGTTAGTGATGTCTTTTGCTGTTTTTTGGGTTTTTTTTGGTATTGGTGTGAGTAGAATGTTGCCGTGTTTGGAGGGGAAGGAGCCTTGTTGAAGTAGGAAATTTAGGTGGGTGGTGAGGTCCGTAATGAATCAAGCTGGGGCATTTTTCATTAGATAATTGGGGCATGGGTCCAGGTGGCAGTGAGACTTGGAAAGTTTGGATAATGCTGTGGAAATTTCCTTAGTGTTGAGGGGGGTAAAGTTTGTCCAGGAGCGGTCTGCCGGGATCTCTTCTGAGTCGGGGTCCAGTTTGTCAAGAAAAGTATCAATGTTTGCATCGTCATGTGGAATTGTGTTGCATAGATTAATGATTTTGTCGTTTAAATATTTGGCCAGCTGGTCGGCAGATGGACAATTTGAGGATGAAGTTGTTACTGGGTTCATGTTGAGAAGATT
This sequence comes from Microcaecilia unicolor, assembly GCF_901765095.1. Lineage (NCBI taxonomy): Eukaryota > Metazoa > Chordata > Amphibia > Gymnophiona > Siphonopidae > Microcaecilia > Microcaecilia unicolor. The sequence continues at coordinate 168,244,804 of NC_044041.1, read as the reverse complement.
CTTTATGATTTGGTATTGTTTTTTTATGTCTGTTCCGGTGGCTGTCATACAGTGGTGTAGCCATGAGGTGTGGGGCTCGAGGGTCTGTACCCCCCAGGCTCATGCCCCGTCCAACAATGTAGCAGCCAATACATGGCTGGCAGGAGTGCTCAAGCTTTCCCTGCCAGAGCCAAGCCCTATGCTGCCTGAGAAGCAGGAAGTTAGCAGGGTGCCCTAGCCTACAATGCCATCCTTGGTTCACGTACTTTAACTGAGCATGCACGGAAGCGCTGGTGTTAGAGACTAGACCACCGGCCTGCTTCCCCGCTTCTTAGACAGCATCTGTAGGGCTCCGCCAGCAAAACTTCATTTGGCTGGCCTTGAGCATCCCAGCCAGCAAAGGTATGATGGGGGAGGGGCACAGTAATGGCAGCAGCAGAGGGAGTGGGGACTGAGAATAAATGCTTTGCCCCCTCCCCCCAATCAACTTCTTGCTTTGTCCCTACTGTCGTGACAAGTGCAAAACTATTCCTGTTTGGAGAGATTGCACCCAAGAGGTTGTGATTCCCTGTGACATTCCCATTCCAGCGGATAGAAAACTCAGTGCAAGAAAACCAGATATAAGGGTCCTTTTACAAAATGGCAGTAGGACCTACTGTGCGGGTAACATGTGCAGAGCTTCCAAGCCGTCTTGTTTTAAGCTTGACAGATTCCGGACATTAGCACCTCATGTGGAAGCGACCGGTATTCCGATGCCTGCTCACCTCTGGGACCTTGGATGGACAAGATTGGAGTGCTCCAGTGGCATAGCCACAGATGGGCCTGGGTGGGCCGGGGCCCACCCACTTAAGGCTCAGGCCCACCCAACAGTAGCACATGTTTAGCGGTAGCTGGTGGGGATCCCAAGCTCGGCCAGCTGAAGACTTCTCCCTGATGATAACGAAAATGCTACTCTCCATGGTACCGGCACCTGTGCATGCTCAGCTTTCACTATCACTCCAAAAACTATAGGGGATAAAGTCAAGTGGCGTCCCACGAGACCTATAAGCCCCCAGAATCTCCAAAAGAAAACAAACACAATCACAGACATCATATTTCTTCAAGTTGTAATATCTAAATATGTCTGCTGATTATGTGGAAATTCAATACTAATAAACAGCATGCCTGCTGCAGTCTGCCAAGATGTAAAGATGCGTTTTCTCACCAGCTGAGATATATTTGGGTTGGGGGGGGGGGGGGAACACTTGGTGTCCACCCACTTCTTGCCTAGGCCCACCCAAAATCTGTTGTCTGGCTATGCCCCTGGGGTGCTCTTGAAGAATTCTGTGGCGCCCTCAACATGGGCTGCTTATCTGTCTAGTTATGGGAAGATAGCAGAGTATTTGATGACTAGGGGCTGGTCTGGAGGGAAGGTGGATGATGAGGCACTTGTCGAATACATTATCTGGTGCAAGGATCATGGGTATTCAAAAGGGGCTGTTACCTGCAATCCAGCGGGTGGGCTTCTAGTGCGTAGAATGTTTTTGGGTTATGGGAGGGTACAACTGCCGCTGTACGATTTGCGGTGCCCTATTACACATGACCTGTTGCTTTCTTTGCTTCACACTTTATCCAAGGTTGTTTATTCTGACTATGAGGCCTCGTTATTTTGAGTATCTTTTATCTTGCTGCACCATATGCCTGGAATAGACTTCCTGAGCCGGTACGTCAAGCTCCCTCTCTGGCCGTCTTCAAATCTAAGCTAAAAGCCCACCTTTTTTATGCTGCTTTTAACTCCTAACCCTTATTCACTTTGTTCAGAACCCGTATTTTATCATCCTCACTTTAATATTCCCTTATCTCTTGTTTGTTCTGTATGTCTGTCCTAATTAGATTGTAAGCTTTGTCGAGCAGGGACTGTCTCTTCATGTTCAAGTGTACAGTGCTGCATACATCTAGTAGTGCTTTAGAAATAAGTAGTACATTTGGCGTTCTTTGGGGTCTTTCAGTTGGGAGAGTTGTTGCCTCGGAATGGAGGGATGGTTGGTTTTGAGGGTCTCAGGTGTGAGCATGTGTTTTTAAGTGAGGACACATTGTGGGTATTTCTGGTCCGTTCCAAGCGGTTCAGCTAGGGAGGGGTCAGTCGATAGTGTTACGGCGAGTCCCTAGCTCATCTTCTTGCCCAGCATCGCTAGTGGCCCATTATGTGGGGTCTGCCCGGACGAGGGTGTTTGTTTTTTGGTTTATGCTGATGGGTTACCCCTCACTAGATATCAGTTTTCTGCAGTGTTGCGCAGGGCATTTGTGGCGGTTGGACAACCAGGCAATGAGTATGGCACACATTCGTTCCACATAGGGGCTGCCACGAGCACAGAGATGGCCGGTTTGGGCGAGGATGCTTTTAAATACATTGGCAGATGGACATCAGGGGCTTTCTGAGGCATCAGCTACGAGTTTAAGTCGCCAGGTCATTGCCTCTTAGTCCGTGTCATTCTGTGTTTGGGACAGTAATGTGGAGGGGGGTGGGCATTCAGATATAGGTTGTAGGAGTGTTGGTTAGGTGGGGGTCATGGTCAGGGCAACTTAGTGCATCTAGAAACTCTGTTGTTTCCAGGGGTGCATGCCGTGGTGGTGGTTCTGCCCATTCCTTATCCTACTTTGAGCCTGTTGCTGTCTCCCAGTTCATGGCATGCAGTTGGATGATGGTCGGCCGGTAGGCTGTTGCTGGTTTTGTGACTGGTTTATGTCTTTTTAATTGCAGTTCAGCATTTTCATCCAGTTTGGATAGTTGGCCACTCGTTTGTACACTGGGTCAGTCATCAGGCGGTGTGCAGGCCTGGAGGGCTGCACCTCGGCTTAACATCCAGAGGAGTTCAGATTTCTTGGCTCCCTCTCCTCTGTGACTTGAGATTGAAGCCTCACCATCCAGACATTGTTCTCATACACTTTGGGGGCAACAAGGTGGACGTTTGGTCTGGCAGGAGCTTGGTGGATCTTCGACTGGCACTTGCCTGGTTCTCAAACACACGAATTATTTGGTCAGACGTTATCACAGGCCACAGCATGCAGAGATCCGGGAGTGGACTCAGGGATTAGCGAAGGTCAGTTGCCAGGTGGGTGTGTGGTTGACTGCTGGGGGGGGGGGGGGGTAATCGACTGCTGCACACATGGGTGGATATTGGTTGTTCGGGTCTCTGTAGGCGGAATAAGGTCCACTTGTCCGACGTTAGTCTCAACTTATTGTTAAATGACTTTCAAGAGGCCATTGAGTATAGTTTGCGAACATGGGTGTGTAACAGGCTCCAGCTTCCTGGTGTTGGGGGGGAGGGGCTCAGCAGAGCGAGCTAGCTGGGCCCCATGGCAGTAACCTGAGCTACAGGATCTCAGGCTCAGAGTGCTGAGCCAGTTTGGATTAAAGGATCAGGCTAAAAGTAGGTGTGGAGGGACATGCCGACACTATGGGCCCTTGCTTGGCTGAGGTGGGGCTACATTATTTACTTACCACTTTGCTGAGGAGCGAGCAGTTTGGGGGGGGGGGGGTTTAAAGTGTTGATTGTTAATTACTGTTGGTTTAGCTCAGGGTTAAGTTATTTGTTATATGAATTTCAAGTAAAGTTGTCAATACAGAAGCTGCAGCCTTTGTTAACCCACACAGTTGTATTAGCTCATTATCTATGGGGAAAGGCAAGGTGGGGGGGGGGGGGGGGGGAAGGGGGAAGGGGGTTGGGATGTGTAAAAGGAAAGAGGGATCCCCTCTCTGTTGTTATTTCCAAGCCCGAGAGCTGGTCTGGAGGGCGACCATTAAGCAAAGGATGGGGCCCTCCATAGCAGCTGGTAGTTTGAGACAGGGATGTTGGGAAGGGTGGGTATTTATTGTAATGCTTCCTGGGAGCAGAACTTTCCCTGCTCCTTGGAGGCAGCTTTCCCACCCTCCATCCCTTTGGCTCCATGCGGTCCTGGCTGGGGGCTGGGGTAGAGGCCTTTGTCACAGCAGGTGGTAACCCGAGCTACAGGGTCTCGGGCTGCTGGTTCGGAATTAAAGGGTCAGGCGGCCCAGATAAAAGTAGGTTTGGAGGGATGCACTGACACCATGGGCCCTTGCTTGACTGAGGCGGGGCTACATTAATTACTTACTGCTTTGTTGACGGGTGAGTGGTTTGTGGGGTGTTAAAGTGTTTACTGTTATTGTTGGTGTAGCTCAGGGTTAAGTTGGTTGTGAGGCAGCATGGGCAGAGAAATTAAAGTTTGGTTCAGTTCTGCAAGTGATGGAGGAATGTCATCTGGTTTAGATTATTTAGAATGTCTAGCTTTTGCTAGGCTACAGGTTAGAAAGGTCAGAGAGAGAAATTAAACTTTTCACTGTCCCTTTTTGGGGTTAATGTTAGTTCAAAGGTATTAGTTTACCACATCTGTATACCATTATGAGCCAGGCATATTGCAGGCAATTTAAAAGGATTAGTTTAATGCTAGTTAGATTTTAGAAGTTCTTGAGATGTAGATTTTGTCTTATAAGGAATTCTGATTTCTGCTTATTTTAGAATATGTTTTATTCTGTGTAATTAATAATTCTATGTAGAATATCTTTTCAATTCAGTGTTACATCAGTATCTGACTTTCAAGTAAGATTGCAGTTGAAAAGGTCATCGTCTGGTTTGAATTATCCACAGTCCTAGCGAGTTCAAGGTATGAAGCTAATAGGTGAAAGAGGTCAGAAAAAGTCAACTTACTTCCTTGATGGATTATAGCAAAATGTAGGACTGTATGCCATTAAGCAAGACTGGCCCCTTAGCCCCTAAATGAACCCAGTTTAAGCTATGACTGGGATTATGTGAATAATAATAACATGCCAAGAGATAGGTGCCCCATTGTCTAGTGTGAGAGGCCCCAGGTCATAGGTCAGTTTAGGAAATGTCTGGAACCTATGTAACTGATATTTTGAACATATGTGTAGAGATGATTGGTTCAGACAGGGTAATCAATCTATTCCTTACCATCTGGAAAGTAAGGAGGGCTAGAGGGGTTTAAAACTGTATATAACTGGGAGCAGAAGCAGCTTACGTCAGAAGAAGGAGAGAAGAGAGCTGAAGAGGACAGACAGAAGTCACAAGACACAGAGAGCTGAGAAAGAGAAGAAGAGAGCTAGAGCTGATGTCCTACTTTGTTTGCTGGCAAATAAAGAAGATTTCTCTCTCATTCTGGTGTGTGCTGTTTGACTCTTGAAGTACCACAGATTCTGCTAACAATAGTGGTAATTCCTGCAACAGTTGTTATATGTCACGTCTGTGGTCGTGACCCCTCTCAGGCTTACCTTATTTCTGGCGGTCAGCTTCTAAGCTGGCTTCTGTCTGTTCTTTCTAAGTTTGCTCTGTCTCTGTCTCTGTGTGCTGGCTGCTTCCAGCATGGCTCTGATTACCCCTCTGTGCTGCACCTGTGTATGTTGAGCCTCCTTATGCTTCAGTATGCTTTCTGCCTGCTTCTTGGTTTGTGCTCCTCTCGCCTTCTGGTGGCCAGAACCGGTGGCTGCCATAGACTGTCTTGTTGTCCCTACCCGTTCCAGGCTTCAGCTCAGTCCAGTTCGGATCTTCCAGGCTGCCAGACTTGTCTTTCTTGTTTGTGCCTGAACAGCTCTAACCCTCGTCGTCTCTTCGCCACCCTCAACTCCTTCCTCAAAGTGCCATCCGCTCCCACCCCCCTCACTCTCTCCCCAATCTCTGGCCGACTACTTCCACGACAAGGTCCAGAAGATCAACCTCAAATTCACCACCAAACCTTCTCCTCCTCTTCATCCTATAACCCACTCTCTCAACCAACCAACCCAGGCCTCCTTCTCCTCTTTTCTTGATATCACCGAAGAGGAAACCGCCCATCTCCTCCTCGAAATCCACCACCTGTTCCGCAGACCCCATCCCTACCAACTTACTTAACACCATCTCTCCTACTATCATCCCCCCCATCTGTCATATCCTCAACCTCTCTCTCTCCACTGCAACTGTCCCGGACACCTTCAAGCATGCTGTGGTCACACCACTCCTCAAAAAAACATCACTTGACCCTACCTGTCCCTCCAACTACCGCCCCATTTCCCTCCTACCCTCCTCTCCAAGATACTTGAACGCGCCGTTCACAGCCCCTGCCTTGATTTTCTCTCCTCTCATGCCATCCTCGATCCGCTTCAATCCGGCTTTCGCCCCCTACATTCGACAGAAACGGCTCTATCTAAAGTCTGCAATGACCTGTTCCTTGCCAAATCCAAAGGTCACTACTCCATCCTCATCCTCCTCGACCTATCCGCTGCTTTTGACACTGTCAATCACAACCTACTTCTTGACACACTGTCCTCTTTTGGGTTCCAGGGCTCTGTCCTCTCCTGGTTCTCCTCTTATCTCTCCCATCGTACCTTCAGAGTACACTCTCATGGTTCGTCCTCCACCCCTATCCCGCTCTCTGTTGGAGTTCTCAGGGATCTGTCCTTGGGCCCCTTCTTTTTTCAATCTACACTTCTTCCCTGGGCTCCCTGATCTCATCTCATGGTTTCCACTATCATCTTTATGCTGACGACACCCAGATTTATCTCTCCACACCAGACATCACTGCGGAAACCCAGGCCAAAGTATCAGCCTGCTTATCCGACATTGCTGCCTGGATGCCCAACCGCCACCTGAAACTGAACATGGCCAAGACCAAACTTATTGTCTTCCCACCCAAGCCCACTTCTCCTCTCCCTTCACTCTCTATCTCAGTTGATAACACCCTCATCGTCCCCGTCTCATCTGCCCGCAACCTCGATGTCATCTTCGACTCCTCCCTCTCCTTCTCTGCGCATATCCAGGAGATAGCCAAGACCTGTCGCTTCTTCCTCTATAACATTAGCAAAATTTGCCCCTTCCTCTCTGAGCACACCACCCGAACTCTCATCCACTCTCTCATTACCTCTCGCCTTGACTACTGCAACCTACTCCTCACCGGCCTCCCACTTAGCCATCTATCCCCCCTTCAGTCCGTTCAGAACTCTGCTGCACGTCTTATCTTCCGCCTTGACCGATATACTCATATCACCCCTCTCCTCAAGTCACTTCACTGGCTTCCGATCAGATACCGCATACAGTTCAAGCTTCTCGATCTGCGGCCCCTCCTTACCTTTCTACCCTCATCTCCCCTTACGTCCGTACCCGTAACCTCCGCTCTCAAGACAAATCCCTCCTTTCAGTACCCTTCTCCACCACCGCCAACTCCAGGCTCCGCCCTTTCTGCCTTGCCTCACCCCATGCTTGGAACAAACTCCCTGAGCCCATACGCCAGGCCCCCTCCCTGCCCATCTTCAAATCATTGCTCAAAGCCCACCTCTTCAATGTCGCCTTCGGCACCTAACCACTACACCTCTACTCAGGAAATGTAGACTACCGCAACTTGACATTTCGGCCTTTAGATTGTAAGCTCCTTTGAGCAGGGACCGTCCTTCTTTGTTAATTTGTACAGCGCTGCGTAACCCTAGTAGCGCTCTAGAAATGTTAAGTAGTAGTAGTAGTTGCCTTGAGATTGCTGCAGCTTGAGCCTCAGGTGCTGATGGGCTTTATTAATCACCTAGAAACTTCTGTGTTTGCCTTTGCATCGTCTAAGGTCCCTGGTGTGTGGGGGTGCGCTGTGCACTTCTGCCTAGTCCAGTTCTAGTCTGAGTTTCTTGCTTGACTCTAGTTAGCTTGTGTGTAGCTTAATTCTAGTTAGTCTGTGTGTAGCTAGTTTTGGTTCTGTTGCTTATTTCCTAGTCTCTGGTCTGTATTCCTGGCTTGGGTTTCTTTCTTAGTGGCAGCTTTCAGTATTGCCCTGCTCCCTGCCTGTATTTCTAGCTACTGGAGCTTCAGCCCTAGTCCTGTTCTCTGCCTGTATTTCTAGCTGCTGGAGCTTCAGCCATAGTCCTGTCCTCTGCTTGTATTTCTCAGCTACTGGGGCTCCAGCCCTAGCCCTACTCCCTGCCTGTATTTATCAGCTACTGGAGCTCCAGCCATAGCCCTGCACCCCTGTCTGCCTTGCTTTTGTCTAGGTGCCTGTGGGCACTTCTGTATCCTGATTCCTGGTGTTCCTGCCTGCTAGTTCCAGTACCAGTTTTCCTTCAAGTCCTGCCGGCTGCCTGCACCTGGGGGCTCAACCCCCAGGGAACGGCGGCTATGTGTAGGTGAAGCCTAGTCCAGTCCAGTGTGTTCCTGTCCAGTGTGTTCCAGTTCAGTACTCCAGTCCAGGGTTCCAGTCCTGTTTTGCCTTGTCTCTGGTTTGGAAGTGATTTCGCCAGCCACTGCTGCTCCACAGCAGTGGTCCAAGGGCTCACAACCCAGTGCTTCCGGGAGAAGCTTGACATATGAGTTGTAAGTAAAGTTGTCAGTAATGATGCTACGGCCTTTGTTAATCCACACAGTTGTACTTGCTCATTATTTATGGAGAAAGGCAAGGTGGGGGGAGAGAAGGAGGAATCCCATCTCTGAGGTTATCAGCAATATTGCAGAGTGTCCTGAGGCATCCTGCAGTATTTCTGAAATCAGTGCTCGCACAGGGGCGAGGAATAGGCATTGCCGGTGGTAATCAGGCAGCGCAGGCACATTGCTGCACACTGCCTGACTAATGCACGAGTAGTGTGTGAGCCCTTACTGCCTCTTAAATAGGAGGTGATAAAGGTTTGGACGGTAACGGCCATGTGCTAATTTGCACGTGGCCATTAATGGCAGAAATAACAATTTGGCCATTTTAGTGGCTGGAGCGAGTAGGAAATCCATGTGCTAAACTACCATCAGCCACTTTTTAGCACCAAGTTTTGAGTTTATTAAGAAGGGCTTGCTATCCTACCCATCGTGTGTTACATCTAGGCAGCTTACAGACTAGAAAAACAGAGAAAGTTAAAGAGGGGGAAACAAGGCATGACTAAAGGGACAGGGGGGAGGGTAGAACTACAATCATAACAGGACAGAGGAGGGAAGTACAAGAGATGGGGGGGCAGTCTTTCAGAAACAGACTTGGATGATTTTTGTTCTTGGAGGGGTTGTGGTAATTTGTTCCAGATCTCAGGACCCTGTACTGAGAAGATTGCCTTCCAAGTACGCTCATGAAAAATTTATTGCAATGAGGGAACTACAAAATGTGGGTTCATCTTAAAGTTCTTTAGGGGAGGTAGGGAGTCAATAGATGAGAGAGATACTGGGGTTCATAGTAACATAGTAGATGACGGCAGAAAAAGACCTGCACGGTCCATCCAGTCTGCCCAACAAGACAACTCATGTGTGCTACTTTTTGTGTATACCCTACTTTGATTTGTACCTATGCTCTTCAGGGCACAGACCGTATAAGTCTGCCCAGCACTAGCCCCGCCTCCCAACCACCAGCCCCGCCTCCCAACCACCGGCTCTGGCACAGACCATACAAGTCTGCCCAGCACTATCCCCGCCTCCCAACCACCAGCTCCGCCTCCCAACCACCGGCTCTGGCACAGACCGTATAAGTCTGCCCAGCACTATCCCCGCCTCCCACCACCGGCTCTGGCACAGACCGTATAAGTCTGCCCAGCACTATCCCTGCCTCCCAACCTCCAGTCCCGCCTCCCACCACTGGCTCTGGCACACTGGACATGTGGGGGTAATTGTAACTGAAGGGGTGGAACGCTGGATACTATAAATACTACTGACCACCAGAACAACCTCATGTTTTGTGCCTACTGATGGACTTATACTTATGGACTCTACCTCTGCTTTTGGCTTTTAGCCATACTTTATCACTGCACTGGACCATTGTGCCTTACTCAGTTTTATTGTTTACTAATGTAAGACAGAATGCAGGGCTATTAGACATATAGCTTGTAACTGTAACTGTAGTAGCAAGGCGTATACGAGATCAGCTTGCACGTAGATGCCCCATGAATAGGTGGCCTTGGAGGGTGCTAACACCCCGCCCTGCATCTCTGAGCCGACGAGCCTTATCTCCTGTGCTAGAAAGGAGCATTGTGTGTATGTAGAATAAGCTGCTAAGTTTCGTTTCTCTTGCCAGTATCTTTTCAGTATTATGACGTGTGTACGTACTGAGAACTACAATTATGCACTGTAAGAACTACAACTGTTTACTGCGCATGCTAAATGTGACGTGTAAGGGGCCTAGTGCGCAGGCCCAGTAGGGAAGTATAAATGTAAGTGTCAGGTGATTTGCGACACACAGTGTCCTGAGACTACTCGGTACTGTTCACTTGCTAGCAATAAAGTTGCCTTGTTTGGAACCAAATTTGGCCTTTTGTCTTCTGATTTACTAGCCTGTTTCATTGGCGAGCCAGCCAGGAGTGTTATCAAAAGGGAAATCGGATTATATTCTTCCCCTCCCCCACTGCGGTCGGATCGGGTCATCGATCCCCTTCCGAGAAGGTGGTGAGTGGCCACCGCTGATTTCAGCGTCCATCTCCCGGAGGAGGGCCGATCAACTCCGCCCGACTGTAGAGGGGGCTGTGTGGTTCCGGTAAGGCACCTTTTTCTGTTTCAGAGAGAAGCGTACGACGGCGCGGCCTGCGACCCCGGCGGACAGGCGAGTATACTCTACGTAGTGACCGGCCCAGTAAGGACCGAAGAAGAGGCGTGATCACCCTCTTTTAGCCAGTGACTAATACGGACTATTGGTATAAGACTAGGTCCCGAAACTCACTAGGCTCCGACGACGAAACCGAGCGGCGAAGGGGAGGGTTTCTTGTGGCGTATGAGAGTGTGTGAATGGGCTTGCAGTTCCAGGCCGGGCGACCGCGATCTGGTCAGGCCGAGTGTTGAACCTTTTGTGTCTGGTGGAACGAGACCCCTTACTCCTCCACCACCCCTTTCCCCCTTTGTCCGTCACCTGTCCTTTGGCACTCAGGTTAGGATGGGCGGGGGTGGGTCCACACCGTTAGATTTAATGACGAAACACTTTAGCGAAGTGTTCGATCAAGATAAATGTAGCAGGGCCGGGATGATACAGCGATGTCAATTTATGTGGCCAGGGCTAGGGATTGCTGAATGGCCCCCGGGAGGGTCATTTGAGTATGAAAAGGTGGCGGCGGTCATGAATATTGTCATAGTTGAAGGGAACCCAGGCTGCCCCGAGGACATTCCATACATCCAAGCCTGGTTGGATGTGGTCCGGGATCCGCCAGCTTGGGCCCAACGGAAGGTAGAGAAAGCCGTCCTTATGGTGGTGAAGCAGAGGAAGGGCCGGAAAACTAAACTTAAAGCCCTGCCGACCTATGCCTTCGCTCTCCAAAGCCCGGCAACCGTTGCCGTTCAGAAGGCCGCAGGGACCGCCCCTATACGGCCGACCGCCCCTAGCCAGTAGAGGCCACTGAGACCACGCCCCCTGCTACCATTGTTAAGGCAGAAACCACGCCCAGTGCTACCAACACACTTTCTAGAATGAAAACCCCGAAGGAAACCCAAGGGAAAGTTCAGGGTTTGCCCGAAAAGAAGCCCCCAAAGGCCCCGATACTGGCTACGACGGAAGCATACGAAGACGATATTGCGCCACCGCCATATGCCCCTATGTACCCCGGCTTCGCGGGCCTAGCAGAGGGCCCGGATAACGCCGGAGCCTCCGGGTCAGAGTCGGAGGCCGAAGAGATTCCCCGACCAGCCTCACCTGAACCAACGGGCCACGCGACTACCCGGAAGAGTACACGGGGGGTGAAGAACATTACCCGGTTTCCCCAATTAAGTCCACAGAAGGCCATCCCTCCCGGCCGTAAAGGGGGGCCCATCAATATATACCCAGTCCGACTATCTACCACTTTTACCCCAAACCCGACAGAAGAAGGGGGTCAGCCTATTGAATCAACAGTTTATAGCCACGTTCCCTTCTCCAGTGCCGACTTGTACAATTGGAAATTGCATGGGCCATCTTATGACCAGAAGCCCGAGCAGTTGGTAGAATTAGTGGAAGGCATTATATACAGCTATAATCCTACGTGGGGAGACCTTAGACAATTAAGCGCCCATATTCTGACCACGGAAGAACGCCGTCTCTTACAACAGAATATGGAGCAAGCTGTCCGGGATGCGAACCCGACTCATGCTAACTTACAGAATCTAATAGAAACGGAGGCGCCCCTCGCTGCCCCTGCGTGGGATTACCGGACCGTTGAAGGCCAGGCCTTTATCCGCCGGTATCAGCAGGCGTACCTGGCAGCCTTGAAGAAGGGGAAGCAGAAGGTTACAAATATGGGGAAAATCCATAGTGTAGTCCAACTGAAGGACGAAAGCCCGGGGGACTTCCTTGAACGACTTATGGAGGCATTCAGAAGGCACAGTCCAATAAACCCTGAAGACCCCAAGAACCTCCCAACCGTGGTAATGAGTTTTGTTAGTCAGTCAGCACCGGATATACGAAGAAAGCTGCAGAGAACGGAGGGGTTTGAAGGGATGAGCATCAGCCAACTGAAAGCTATAGCTGATCGCGTATTCGGATATCGCGACCAAGAAGAGAAGACGGAGGCCCGGAAGGAATCGACCAGACGGATGCGGGAGAAGGCAGATGTGTTGGCCACGGTACTGGAAGAGCGCCTGAGGTCTAGACCGAAGGGGAGGGGCAAAAGGACAAGAGGAACACGGTCCCCCATAGGACGTAACCAGTGTGCAAATTGTCGGCAAGAAGGGCACTGGTGGGCTGACTGCCCAGAGGAGATACGGGACCGCCCGAGAGAGGAGGAACCATGGGACCGCCCGAGAGAGGAGGGGACTAACGACCGCACAGGGGGCCCCAGAAGAGGCCGGGGCCGAGGCCGAGCAGGTCGAGGATGGGATGACCAAAGGGAATGGCAGATGGCTGTTGACGCTACCCGGGACAGTACCGCATGAAGAGACCGGGAGGGCAGAGTCCCCACTGACCCTCTGGTGGAAATTCGGGTGGGGACGCAGTTAATGAGAGCTTTGCTAGACACGGGGGCCCAACGATCTGTAATCACCACTGCCATAGCCCCGGCCACAAAAGAAACCATACCAATTGTGGGGGCCTCCGGGAAGTCCCTTGCGGCGCCCCTTCTCAAGGAACGCCAAGTTCAGATCGGAGGGACGATGGTGTCTCATCAGTTCATACACATCCCCGGATGCCCAGTCCCCTTGATTGGTCGAGACCTACTCTGTAAGCTCCAGGCCACCTTGAAGTTCAAGACCACGGGGGAGGTGGAAGCTAGCTTTGAAGATCGGCCAGTAACACTTGTCTGCCCAGTGAGAGAAGAATGGAGGCTACACGCCCTCCCAACTGTAGGGGCCGGCGACTGTCGGTATGACCAGAACACCCCTTTTGCCCAGCAGAGGCGGGCCCTAATGGATGAAGTGCCTAACGTATGGGCAGAAGTGAACTCAGGCGGACTGGCCGTGAATGCTATCCCCATATGGATTGAACTCAAACCAAATGCCCAAGTCGTTAACCAAGGACAATACCATATCCCTTATGCGGCCCGGCATAGTATGCAAAGTCACTTACACAAACTTCTTCAACAGGGGGTCCTTAAACCGATCAGATCCGCGTGGAACACCCCATTACTGCCCGTTAAGAAGCCAGGCACATCAGAATACAGACCCGTCCAGGACCTGAGGAAAGTCAACAACCAGGTAGCCAACATAGTTGCCCTTGTACCGAACCCTTACTCCATTCTAGCCCAAGTGCCAGCCCACAGCAAGTGGTATAGTGTCATTGATCTGAAGGACGCCTTCTTCTCCATCCCCCTTGCTGCCGACAGCCAGAAGTTGTTTGCCTTCACGTGGGAAGACTTACAGACTGGAAATAAACAGCAACTCACATGGACCCGGCTCCCCCAGGGGTTCAAGAATTCACCCACCCTCTTTGGTGACCAACTTGCCCAGGACCTGAAAACGTACCAGGACGAATACGGGCCGGTCGTCCAATACGTGGATGACTTACTAGTGGCCCGTGAAACGTACACGGACTGTGCAGAAGCTACCCTTTACCTCTTGAAAACCTTGGAAGCCCAGGGGTACCGAGCCAGTCGCAAAAAGGCCCAGATATGCAAGATCGAAGTCGAGTATCTGGGGTTTCGCCTCCGAGAAGGAACCCGAAGGCTCGGTACCCCCCGAACCCAAGCTATTCGCAACCAACCCACTCCTGCGAATAAGAAGGAATTGCGGGCACTCCTCGGAGCCGCTGGATACTGCCGGATCTGGGTCATCAACCGCTGTCCTGACCCAAGACTTGTACGCCAAACTGAAAGGACCTGAACTCGAGGGCTAAAATCTCCAGTGGGAGAAACACGAACTGAAAGCCCTTCAGGACCTCAAGGAGGCCCTTGTGGCCCCACCAGCGCTCGGACTGCCAGATGTGACTAAGCCGTTCCACTTGTTCATCGACGAAAAGAAGGGATTGGCACTTGGAGTCCTCACCCAACTGGTCGGCACCTGGCAACGCCCTGTAGCATACCTCTCCAAGGGCATGGACAACGTGGCACGAGGATGGCCGGGCTGCCTCCGAAGCATTGCGGCGGCCTGTCTGTTGATACACGAGGCCAATAAACTCACGTTTGGCCAGACACTCTTTGTGACCACACCCCACGCCATCCGCGGCCTACTCGAGAGTCACGGACCCAGATGGATGACCAACTCCCGATTGGTTAAATACCAAGCCCTCCTGTGCGAAAATCCGGAGGTGCGGATCCTGGACACAACTAACCTCAATCCCGCCACTCTCCTTCCGGCCCCTGAACCACCATTCCACGACTGTGAGGAGGTAATGGCCACTGTGCATTCTAGTAGACCTGACCTCAAGGACCAACCCTGGCAAGGGGGCATTACCCTGTTCACCGATGGAAGCAGCCAAGTAATAGAGGGAAGTCGAAGAGCTGGCTATGCTGTTGTATCTGAGGATCACGTGATCGAGGCTATGGCCCTGCCGCCCGGAACGTCAGCCCAGAAGGCGGAACTGATCGCCCTCACCAAAGCCCTCCTGTGGGCTGAAGGAAAAGTTGTTAATATCTACACCGACTCCAAATACGCCTTCCTCACCCTCCAGGTGCATGGAGCCCTGTACAAGGAGAGGGGATTTCTGACAGCTGAGGGAAAAGGACTCGCAAATGCCACCGAGATTTGCCAACTACTCGAGTCAGTCTGGAAGCCAAAGAAAGTAGCTGTGATGCATTGTAGGGCCCACACCGGCCGGACGGACCCTATCGCCCGTGGTAATCAACGGGCGGATGATGCCGCAAAAAGGGCAAGTCAGCTCCCTTACTCATCTCATCCTTCTGACCCCGTACTCGTCGTCCAGCTCCCCGCAGAGACCCCTATTTACACCCCCCAAGAAACGGAGTGGGCCCGACAAGAGGGCCTGGAGTCACGCAATGGATGGTGGATACTACAGGACGGGCGCATATGGATACCCGAAGCCCTGGCCTGGGCAGTGACCAAAGAGGCTCATGATCGCACCCACCTGGGCAGGGACGCTCTGGGGCGCCTACTTGAGAAGACCTACTACATCAACAAACTGTCTTTGTGGACCAAAAACGCTTCCAGTCAATGTGTAACTTGTGCCCGGAATAACCCCCGAACAGGACCCAGTCCTGCGCCAGGACACGTACTCCGGGGCACTACCCCTTTTCACGTTTGCCAGATTGATTTCACGCATATGCCCCCGGCCCGGGGCTACAAAGCCATCCTAGTCGCAGTGTGTACGTACACCGGATGGATTGAAGCCCAGCCCACTAGAACGGAAATGGCTAAAGAAGTCACCTCCCTACTGATTCATCATATCCTACCCAGATACGGTCTCCCCAAGCAGATAAACTCCGACAATGGGCCAGCCTTTGCCAGTGAAGTAACTCAACAGCTCAGTACAAGACTGGGCCTCGATTGGAAGTTGCATTGTGCCTGGAGACCCCAGAGCAGTGGAATAGTGGAGAGAGCTAACCGATCCCTGAAGAACCAGCTAGCCAAGCTATGCCAAGAAGCCAAAGCCAAATGGCCCGACCTCCTTCCATTGGCCTTGCTACATCTCAGGTGTACCCCCAAGGCTACCGGCCTTACCCCTTACGAGATGATGTACGCTAGGCCACCGCCACTACCTTCTTTCCCCGACTCCCTGCAGATACAGGGCGAGAATTCCTTAGTGAGACAGATGAAAGCCTTACACGAGGTAGTGCAGAACATCCAGCAATACACTGAGAGAGTAGCTCCCCTGGTTTTTACCAGTCCTATACACCGGTTCAGGGTAGGAGAGGAGGTGTGGGTGAAAGAGTGGGATGACTCTGACTGTCTGAAACCCAAATGGAAAGGGCCCTCCCTTGTTCTCCTAACGACCCCAACCGCTGTTAAAATTGCAGGAAACCCAGTGTGGATACATTGGACCCGATTGAAGCCTGCTGCTCCTACTAGCAGCGCCCCGAAGCGTTGGACTGCGCATCAACATCCTGACGCCCCACTACGGCTGACCCTCAGAAAGACGTGAACCGACAGATTCATGCCTGCCTCGCAACAGGAGCTCAGCTTTTGGACCCACTGCGTCTTTGGCTCTGTGTTCATTGCAGCCTTCATCGTGGGCCTCATTATCTTCTTGCTGCAAAGGCTCGGATACCTCCCACCATATATATAATGCTGAGCCTACTCCTCCTCCTTTGCTCAGTCCCGAGCTATCCTACCACCCTGAGCCAGAATTGCACTGAATGCTTGCGCCTGGTGCGCCATCGTATAGAGGGAGGATATCACCTAGTTACCACCCTCATCCACCAGACGCAGCCCCCGGAAAGTAATTGCAAGCTCCTTCCGGCGTGCGCCATCATCACCCCGGATGGCCTCCAACAGTTCCACAGATGTCTCCAAGGCAACCTCACTGTCTGCCATAGTCCCACCAAGCCAAGATACTACAATGTCACCCTCAGTGTAGGACTCCCTGCGTATGTGGCCGGGCCCCCGGGAGTTGAAGGTGATGGCATTCTGTACTACGTAAATTCCACTCGCATCCTTGCTGGCGGTATCCCAACTGTGGCTACACTCACCTTCGACGTTTGCGCCGCCATGGACAAACACCCTTGGTCCCGTAAGTGTGGAAGCCAAAGTTGGCGTCAGGCATATGTGAACGACCATAAGTATGTCTGCCCCTTCAGTCCAGATATGAGATGCTGCTCCCCTTGGGTTTGGCTCCCCTGTGCCGGCGACACTCGAGCCTCGGGCTGGGAACGAGTATGCGCTTATACGGGAGGAGGATATGCCGGATGCACCGGCCTGGGCGAATTCCGTCGAGGTGCTGGTAACTATGTGTCCCTAGATTGGCCCATCCGAGGCCACGACATGCCCTGGCGAGGGACGTGGGGCCTTGGCATTGACGGCGGAGGAATGGATCCGCTGACGTATATTACCATATATCAGAGCCTTGAGGAGAAGGCACCCACACACTACCAGACCACGGTTGTCGGGTACCAAGATGTATTCGACGAAATTGCTCGCGCTGAAGAGGCAGCGACTAAGTTCCCCATCTCCACAGAAGCTCGGAATATGTTCCTCAACCTGGCCGAAAACATCGCCTTCTCCTTGGGAATTACCAACTGTTTCGTCTGTGGAGGCACCGACATGGGTGAGCAATGGCCTTGGGAAGCGAAGGAGATCCGACAACAAACGTGGGATGCGCTCAACACAACTAACATTACCTTTCCTCAGCGCCCAAAGCCGTACGAATGGGCCCTGAGAACCAATATCATAGGTACCCTCTGCGCTAGTCGAGCGCCATCGAAGCGTTATTCTGTACCAGTGGGAGATTCCGCTTGCACGGGGGTCCTTCAGTTTAACGGCAGTCGACATACCTGGTGGCAGACGGACCGCCTGCCCGCCCCGGAGCCCATCTGGACTGAACCCACCTTGAACGCAACGTGGACGCACGGAGGGAATGCCTCCCTTAAATGGGTAGCCCCGGAGGGCTACTACTATATTTGCGGGCGCAGGGCCTATGAACAGCTCCCGGCCCGCTGGTACGGTACCTGTCTCTTAGGCACCGTCCGACCTAGTTTCTTCCTTCTGCCCCTGCGAGTCGGCGAGACGTTAGGCATCCCCCTGTACGTGGAAAAGGGACCTGATAACATTGCCAGACGCAAACGGTCTCTTCTAAGCACCAAACCTAAAGTCCAAATTGGAGACTGGAAAGACAACGAGTGGCCGCCAGAGCGTATCATTCATTACTATGGACCGGCCACCTGGGCTGAAGATGGCACATACGGGTACCGTACTCCTATCTACATGCTGAATCGCATTATCCGCTTGCAGGCAGTGCTCGAGATCCTTACCAACGATTCGGCACTTGCCCTCAACATTTTAGCCCGACAGAACACTAAGCTCATTACCGCAGTTTACCAAAATCGCTTGGCTCTCGACTACCTCTTAGCCCAGGAAGGCGGGGTGTGTGGCAAGTTTAACCTCAGTAATTGCTGCTTACAGATTGATGACCAAAGCCAAGTCATCAGCGAGATAACTGACCGCATGGTCAAATTAGCCCACGTCCCCGTCCAAACCTGGAACAGCGCTTGGGATTGGACTTCCTCCCTTACCAGCTGGTTGCCAACTTCCGGGAGCTTGCAAGGCCTCCTGGTCATGGGTGGCCTATTTCTGCTGTCCTGTTTACTAATTCCTTTGTCTCTTCCCTTAGTTTTCAGGTGTCTCCGCTCCACCATGGAAAGTATCGCTGACCGCCGGGCTGCTGCCCAACTTATGGCTCTCCAGGTGTATTCCCCCATTCCCCAGGCTGACGAAGAAGAACCTTGTGGCTGACGCGGACTTCTGTCCTCCCGAATCAGTTTATGAGCCAATACCCTTGTGCCAGCATAAGACCGGCTACAAAGGGGGGGGGATTCCACTAGGGGCCCTCCGTCTCAACCCCGGCGAAGTAACCAGCGGCTGCGCAAGGGACTAGGGCTCCCTTTTTGCCTCCCTGCTAATGCTTCTTGTCTCTCTCTTCCCTTTCAGGGCTTCTGGAGGTGATACTCTCCACCAGATGGATGTTCAAGTATCAAAAGGGGGGAATGAAGGGGTGGAACGCTGGATACTATAAATACTACTGACCACCAGAACAACCTCATGTTTTGTGCCTACTGATGGACTTATACTTATGGACTCTACCTCTGCTTTTGGCTTTTAGCCATACTTTATCACTGCACTGGACCATTGTGCCTTACTCAGTTTTATTGTTTACTAATGTAAGACAGAATGCAGGGCTATTAGACATATAGCTTGTAACTGTAACTGTAGTAGCAAGGCGTATACGAGATCAGCTTGCACGTAGATGCCCCATGAATAGGTGGCCTTGGAGGGTGCTAACACCCCGCCCTGCATCTCTGAGCCGACGAGCCTTATCTCCTGTGCTAGAAAGGAGCATTGTGTGTATGTAGAATAAGCTGCTAAGTTTCGTTTCTCTTGCCAGTATCTTTTCAGTATTATGACGTGTGTACGTACTGAGAACTACAATTATGCACTGTAAGAACTACAACTGTTTACTGCGCATGCTAAATGTGACGTGTAAGGGGCCTAGTGCGCAGGCCCAGTAGGGAAGTATAAATGTAAGTGTCAGGTGATTTGCGACACACAGTGTCCTGAGACTACTCGGTACTGTTCACTTGCTAGCAATAAAGTTGCCTTGTTTGGAACCAAATTTGGCCTTTTGTCTTCTGATTTACTAGCCTGTTTCATAACCAATAAGCTGCTTTTAAGAGGGTGCAACATGGTCAAAATTCTTGAATCCTGTGATTAGTTTTCAAGGAGAGAAACACCAGAACAAAACCAAAGCTCGTAATAGTCTCTGCACAACTCTTCCTCTCTACGATTCCCCAATGTGTCTATAACATATGAACCTTATTCGACCGCAACAACTCTTTGTATTTGTTTCTCTACCGGAGAAGGCGAACGCCTCTACAGTACAATGTAAGCCACATTGAGCCTGCAAATAGGTGGGAAAATGTGGGATACAAATGTAACAAATAAATAATTAAAATAAATAAATTATACGAGTTCCAATGACAAATTATTATTCTGTGCAGTGTATAGAGAGAAGATCCTCAAGAACTGAGAAATGCAGTCAGAGACCAAGAAAAAGTGGCAGAACAATACAGAAATATTTTCCAACATACTGGATGCCACAGCCCTGATTAAAAGCAATTTCCAAGCACACCTGGACAGGTTGCCTGTGCCTATTACATCCTATTACCTCTACATATTTGGTTTTTAAACTAGTGGTTTTCTAAGTTTACTGCTCCCTTACAAAACCACTGTTTTTTTTTTTTTTTTTTACAATTTTGGCCTTTAGGTGTCCTTATAGCATTGTTAATGAGTTAAGTTTTGTCTTCTGGCTCTTTTTTGCTTGCTTTTAAAGTTATTTTTGATGTGAGTGAACTCTGACCTCAGACAGGAAGTATAAAATAGCTTCCTGGTTTCTGTTTGATTGAGTCTGAAAGAGGAAGAGATACTCTGTAAGTTATAGTTTTTCCTCTCTACTTATATTTTTAATTGGTTTTATCTTTAATCTTTTTACTAAATTTCTGTTTGTTATTGCTTTGTTGCCTTTAGGCTGAGCTGCTAGTCTCTGTGCTTTTTGTTTTGTTTAGTTCCTGCTTTTTCAATTTGGACTAAATAACTATTAGGTGAATAGGTATGTGTCTAAAGAACAAATAAACTGCAGTATCTACCAGAGTTAACAAAAGGTAATCTAATACTGAAAAACATAAACTCTGGCTGGTATTATTCAAAAAAGCTGTGCTTTAAATCATCATTTGGAGAAAAGCCCTCAGAAACCAAAGGCAAATTACCAATGGTTTTGAACGCAATTACATGGTATAGACATGCACCTAAATAGCACTTGATTTCTATCACTGGGCTCTAAAAACTCCAAAGAGATTTTAAATTTGTTTTTTTTTTTTAGTATGCTTTTAAAGATTAACCAAAATTCACTTCAAAGGGCGAAGTTGTACGCTACTTCTCTCAGCAGTATACATTGCTAACATGAACACAACATGAAAAAACTACACTTTGCTTGATTCTCGTTTTCTTGATCCAGCACTGTCGCTTATACGTTCCCGTTTCACCCCGACAAAAGGCTTCCTCAGGAACAAATGCTGAATAGTAATGCTGAGAGTAAAGAATGCATTCAAGGTTAAAAAATGATGCAAGTTTTCATTCTAGTTCTGTCTTGTGTCACGATTTTTCTTCCTTTGTTAAACAGATTGTGTATTTATATGTATTATGAGTTTTATGGGAGGGGGGGCAGGGCCGTGCCAACACGGTAAGCAAGGTAAGCACGGCAGGAGGGTGCCATCCTCTGGGGGGCGCCCCACCGCGCCATGCTTACCTCGCTCTCTCCCATGTCCCAACTGCCCGCCCTCTTCTCCCCACCCCCCAACAAGATTCCTTTTAAATTTACCTCGGGCAGCGAATGAAGGCGCAGCGTCAGTGAAGGAGGCGGCGCTCCCGACATCTCTACTAGTCTTCCCTTCGCTCAGTGTTCCGCCTTCTTCTGATGTCAAGGAAATGATGTCAGAAGAAGGCGGGACACTGAGCGAAGGGAAGACTAGAGACGTCGGGAGCGCCGCCTCCTTCACTGACGGAGGTAAATTTAAAAGGGATCTTGGGGGAGGGGGGAGAAGAGGGCAGGCAGTTGGGACATGGCCCAGGGAGCGGGAGGGCAGCGATCACCTTCACGGGGGGGGGGGGGGGGTGGCGCAACTGTTCATCTGCGGGGGGGGGGGGGCGCCAACTGATCATCTGTAGGGGGCGCCACAGACCCTTGGCACGGCCCTGGGGGGGGGGTTGTGCAATAATACTTCTGCTATTAATGATTTTAACCAGAGTTTCCTGTGTGGGCTAAGTATTTTTAATATATCTTCATTTATTATTTTTAATGAATGTGCTTTCTATTGCATCTAAGATGATTGAGATAATAAAAGTATGGGCAACAACCTTTAGGTTAAAAATGAATAAAGATAAAATTAAATTTATAATATTTGGGAATACATTTAGGGCCCTGTTTACTAAGGTGCGCTAGCATTTTTAGCGTGCGTTAAAAATGAGTGTACCTATGGGTACACTAGAGATACCCATAGGGATATATGGGCGTCTCTAGCATTAGCATGCACTAAAAACATTAGCGCACCTACCGAACGGCTTAGTAAACAGGACCCTTATTATGGTAAATGAGAATACTTTATATATTGATAATGTTAAGTTTACATTGGAGTCCTCCCACAGAAGTCCAGGAGTGTTTTTTGATAAATATCCTTCATTTGAAGAGCAAGTCCTGGCTGTAGCTAATAAGATGTTTAAAGTATTATGGAAATTACATCATGTAAGGTCAAGTTTTAGTCAAGAAGTGTTTTAGATTCATTGTGCAGGCTTTGGTGCTTTCACATATGGACTAATCTATAGAAGATGCAAGGATACATTGATTAAAAAAAACTTCAAACTTTGTTAAACACCACTGCAAGATTGTTACCCCTTTGTTTGTGCAGTAACATTGGTTGTCAGTACAGGCACAAATTGTTTTTAAGCTTTGCTGCCTTGCATTTTTGATAATTCATGGTGAAGTGCCTGCATCTATTTTAGGTTTAGTTAGATTAGCCTCTAGGAATGTCTTTCCAGGTTCCAGGTGTTTTCTAACTTTACAATATCCAGATCCAAAAAGGCTGGTTTGTAAAAAAATTTTTTGCTAGTATATTTGCATATTCAGCAGCTAGCCATTGGAATGATTTTCCAATCACTATTAGAAGGCAATCTGATAAGGTTTTTTTTTTAAAGTTATTGAACGCATTCTTATTTAGAAAGCTTTTAAAGACATAATAGTGATTGGTTTGTATAATGTACGTGGTTTTTAATTACTTTGTATAATTCCTGGAGATGTTCCAGTTTTTTCTGATTGTGAGCCACACTGAACCTTGATGGTAGGTGTGGGATATAAGTGTCATGTAATGTAGGGGTCCTTTTACTAAGGCGCAGTAAAAAGTGGCCTGCGGTAATGTAGGCACATGTATTGTGCCCGCATACTGGGCCAATTTTTACTGCATCTACAAAAAAATGTTTTTTTTTTAAATGAGATGGGAAAAGGGCCTGCGGTCAAAGTGAAACCAATGCACGCCCAAAATCGTCCTGAGTCCCTAACGCCACCCATTGATATAGCGGTAAAGGCTCACGCGCTATGTGCATGGTGAGCAGTTGGCACGCGTCAAGTGCCGATTACCACTGGAACCAGTGCGCACAGGAGAAAATAAAATAAATATTGCATCCAGCCGTTATGGGCGCACGCCAAATCCGAAAATACCACCAGGAGGGCGCACTGGCCTGGCAGTAGTCTCATTTTGAGCCTACCACAGCTTAGTAAAAGGGCCCCATAATGCAGTTTTTAATATTCTGATGTTGTTATATGTTTTGCCTTGTAGGTGTACCCCTTGATGCAGCCTCTAGGAAAGTGAAACGTGGCCACGTTGGGCATCATTTGACTTTGAAGTGGTGGAAATAAAAACCTTTTTAGAACAGGAGACGAGTGGCTGCCGGAGATGTCGGACCCGCTGCAGCTGCACCTGTTGAACGTGAATAACCTGCAGGAGCCTCTTCTCAAAAGGGTGGGTGAGCTGCTGGACCAGCCCACCCAGAAGGGATGGAGGAAACTGGCAGAGATCGTGGGGATCGGCGGACGCTTCAAGCTCAGCTCCCTGGAGCTACAGCAGTGCTCACTGAAGGTGATGGAAGCAGAAGGGAGCCCGAGCCGCACATTACTGAGGTTCCTGGGCGACAGGGGCCTCACTGCCAAGGAACTGGTGGACTTCCTACAGGCTATGGGCCACACTGAAGCCATTCACTGCCTCAAGCCGCCAGGGCTCAAGATCGTTGTGCAGCCTGAATCCCTGGCAGCCTGTGCTGGGCAGCTGGTCAAGCTGTGCTGCCTGGCATCTGGCCATCCTGCTGTCCAGTATCAGTGGTTCAAAGTGAACAAAGAGGTTCTGCATGGGAATTCGCCCGAGCTGGTTTTCAACCCATTGCGTGTCAGTGATGTTGGATTTTACATCTGTCGGGTGAACAACTTCTCTTCCTTTGAGTTCAGTCAGTGGGCACAACTGGATGTCTGTGAAGTTGATGCAAATTGTGGTAGTCTGGCTGCTGTGCCTGAAAACAAACTGCACATCTGCAAACACCCTCAGCCCCAAAAGCTGAACGTAGGGGACACTTTAGTTCTCAAGTGTGGGGCTGTTGGGAAGCCTCTTCCTCGTTACCAGTGGTTAAAAAATGGTTCTCCATTAAAGGATGGGACTAAGAAGCTATATGAAATTTCCTGTGTGACCATGGAACATCAGGGGATGTACTGCTGCCGGGTATTTAACGACCAAGACTATCAAATTAGCAAGGAGGCGAATGTTGTTATAGGGTGCAGAACAAATCTAGGAGTGGCAGTGGAGATCACGGAAGAAGAGCTCAGTGGCTTCACCGCTGCTGAACCAGCCATGGAACGCCTTTTTGCCACCGATAAGGTGGCTCTCTTAATAGGAAACATGACCTACCAGAATCATTCTCAGCTTAAGGCCCCCATGGTGGATGTATATGAACTGACAAACTTGCTAAGACAACTGGACTTCAAGGTCGTCTCCCTGCTGGACCTTACAGAACCAGAGATGCGGAATGCAGTGGATGAATTTTTACTCCTGCTAGACAAAGGAGTGTATGGCCTGCTGTACTACGCTGGCCATGGCTATGAAAACTATGGGAACAGTTTTATGGTCCCTATCAATGCCCCAAACCCATACCGGTCTGCAAATTGCCTCTGTGTACAGAGCATTCTAAAACTAATGCAAGAGAAAGAAACCGGACTCAATATATTTCTGCTGGATATGTGCAGGAAACGAAATGAATATGATGATACCATCCTTATCCCAGATGCCCTGAGGGTCACTGCGAACATTGTTTTTGGCTATGCAACATGCCAAGGTGCAGAAGCTTTTGAAATTCAGCACTCAGGGTTATCCAATGGTATTTTCATGAAGTTCTTGAAGGAACGCTTGCTAGAAGATAAAAAAATTACAGTGCTCCTCGACGGGGTGGCAGAAGACATGGGCAAATGTCATCTCACAAAAGGCAAGCAGGCACTAGAAATCCGCAGCAGTTTGTCTGAGAAAAGGGCACTGACTGACCCCATCCAGCAAGCGGCCTGCTCTGCTGAGTCCCTGGCACGGAACCTGCAATGGGCCAAAGCTCATGAGCTCCCAGAAAGCACGTGTCTTGAGTTTGACTGTGGGGTCCAGATTAAGTTAGGCTTTGCGGCCGAATTCTCCAACGTCCTGATAATCTACACACGAATAGTGCAGAAACCACCAGACATCATTGTGTGTGAGGCTTTTGTTACAGATTTTCCTCTGGACCTAGATGTAGATCCCAAAGAGACAAACAAAGGTACTCCTGAAGAGACTGGCAGCTATTTAGTGTCCAAGGATCTTCCTAAGCACTGTCTATACACCCGCCTGAGTGCACTACAGAAACTAAAGGAACGCTTAACCTTCACCGTGTGCCTGCACTACCAGTATCAAGGAATGGAAGACACCGTGGAGGAAAGGAAAATCGTGGATGTTGGGAAGCCTCTCATTGCTAAACTGGACATCTATCATGGATTTAGAAGAAACAGCTGCCTACAGACTTGTTCCATGCCCCACAGCCCCTCTCACAGTCTCTGTAGTAGCCCGGTCCCCAGCAGAATAGTAGATGAACAATATCTTTCCCCTCACAGCCACCATTATTCAAATTCTCACATTGGCCTCCGTCATCCAGATCAGCTTTCTTCCAGCGGTGGCATGCAGCTAACTTCTTGCGAGTATAGTTTGTATTCTAATGTTTTAGGTTCAAACCAGAGAACGCAATCTAATTTGGCATTTGCAAGTACACTTAATATCCCTGTAGAAACTACAGATGACCCCCGCGAGGAGCTGTCCACAATGACAGACAGTCTCAGCGTGTCTAACAAATAATCCCTTCCTCTGCAGCGGATGCAGCACTGCTTACGCACCCAATAACAGTTGCAGGGTTAAAGACCTCCTAATCTGTACCAGATACAGATCATATAGATAAACTGACCCCACAAAGTTTCCAAGCTAAGTCTGAAGCCCCAGTTAAACAGCTTCCTTATTACAAGTGTGGCAAGGGACACCACACACTTGCTGCTAAGACAAACTCCCAGAAGCCTGCAGCTGAAGTGACAAGGACACTGTTTTGTCTGAAACCACCATTGTACTTGCAGAATCTGCTACAGCTAATTGGTTCCCAGTCACCATCTCTCTGCATGAGCTTCAGTTATAGAGACATTTCCAACTGGGGGCTTAAGTAGAGGAGTGTGGTAGCCGTGTTAGTCCACTCTTAAGGTTATCAATAGAAACCAAACAAAATAAAACATGGAAAAGAAAATAAGATGATACCTTTTTTATTGGACATAACTTAATACATTTCTTGATTAGCTTTCGAAGGTTGCCCTTCTTCCTCAGATCGGAAATAAGCAAATGTGCTAGCTGACAGTGTATATAAGTGAAAACATTCAAGCATTACTATGACAGTCTGACAGGGTGGGGAGGAGGGGGGTGGGTAGGAAGTATGCATGGGGACATCAAAGCATATCATTGATATTCTAACAGGATGGGTGTGGAAAGGTGAGGGGTGGGGTGATCAACAGAGACATACAGCTTTATGGTTTATAATGGGCTAGGAACCCCAGATCCTTGTTAAGTCCTTTCTGTTGGGTGTTAAAATATTCAATCATTCTGACTTCAAAGGTCTTACGTTCTTGTATGGTTTTAAAGTTACCTTTCAGGATTCTCACTGTGAAGTCACTGGTACAGTGTCCTGGTCCTGTAAAATGTTGACCAACAGGCGTGGGAACCCTGCTGGCACCAGTATTGTTCATGTGATGTCTATGTAAATTGAATCTTGTCTTAAGCATCTGGCCTGTTTCTCCAATATAGCATCCTTCGTTACATTTTTTACACTGAATGATATATATCACATTGGAAGATGAGCAAGTGAAAGATCCCTTTATGTTGAATATCTTTCCTTTGTGGATGACTTTGGGGTCCTGTGAAATATTTTGGCATAGTTTGCAACTGGATAAATTACAGGGATGTGTGCCCTTCTGTTCCTTTTCAGTCTGTGATGGAAGTTTACTTCTGATTAGCTTGTGTTTTAAATTGGGTGGCTGTCGGAAGGCCAGTACTGGTGGGGATGGGAATATCTCTTTCAGTAATTCATCCTCCTGGAGTATTGGTTGTAGATCTCTTATGATTTTCCTCAGTTTTTCCAGCTCTGGATTGTATGTCACTACAAGGGGGATTCTGTCTGTGGACACTGTACCAGTGACTTCACAGTGAGAATCCTGAAAGGTAACTTTAAAACCATACAAGAACGTAAGACCTTTGAAGTCAGAATGATTGAATATTTTAACACCCAACAGAAAGGACAAGGATCTGGGGTTCTTAGCCCATTATAAACCATAAAGCTGTATGTCTCTGTTGATCACCCTCCCCTCACCTATCCACACCCATCCTGTTAGAATATCAATGATATGCTTTGATGTCCCCATGCATACCTCCTACCCACCCTCATCCTCCCACCCTGTCAGATGTTTTCACTTATATACACTGTCAGCTAGCACATTTGCTTATTTCCGATCTGACGAAGAAGGGCAACCTTCGAAAGCTAATCAAGAAATGTATTAAGTTATGTCCAATAAAAAAGGTATCTTATTTTCTTTTCCATGTTTTATTTTGTTTGATTTCTACTGACAACTGGGGGCTAAAACCTGAAGTGTGGTCACTACTTAAATCTCTTTGCATCTACCTGCAGAACTCTTTGTATATATAGACTACAAAGGTTTTCATCAGCTCACTCCTCTGCTTCTCTAAATGTAAATGGCCTATGTTGTAAGTACAATAGTTTGTTTATAGGCAAAGTTTATCTATGAATTGCAGTCAAACATGACAATGATATCCATAGATGACCCCCAATATAAACCAAAGACTTTAAAGGAATAACAATGAGCTGACATTCTTCAAGTTTAAATTTGTACCTTTTTATTTAAAATTAAAACATATTTTGTTATAAGCAAAAATAAATATTTGAAAGAGCCGTTGAGGGCATTGGTGGATGAAGCTTGACGCTGCAAACAATTCAAAGTGCCAAGCACCACCTCTGAGGCTCAACGTATAACACGGTATTGGAGTTTAAAGTCTTGTTTACTCTTTCCAAAAATACTAGGACTAAGGGGCACGCAATGAAGCTACAAAGTAGTACATTTAAAACGAATCAGAGAAAATATTTCTTCACTCAATGTGTAATTAAACTCTGGAATTCGTTGCCAGAGAATGTGGTAAAAGCAGTTAGCTTAGTGGGGCTTAAAAAAAGGTTTGGATTGCTTCCTAAAAGACAAGTTCATAAGCCATTATTAAAATGAACTTGGGCAAATCCATTGCTTATTTCTGGGATAAGCAGCATAAAACATTTTGTACTTTTTTGGGGATCTTGCCAGGTACTTGTGACCTGGATTGGCCACTGTTGGAAACAGGATACTGGGCTTGATAGATCTTCGGTTTATCCCAGTATATCAACACTTATGCATATATACAGTGGGGGAAATAAGTATTTGATCCCTTGCTGATTTTGTAAGTTTGCCCACTGACAAAGACATGAGCAGCCCATAATTGAAGGGTAGGTTATTGGTAACAGTGAGAGATAGCACATCACAAATTAAATCCGGAAAATCACATTGTGGAAAGTATATGAATTTATTTGCATTCTGCAGAGGGAAATAAGTATTTAATCCCTCTGGCAAACAAGACCTAATACTTGGTGGCAAAACCCTTGTTGGCAAGCACAGCGGTCAGACGTCTTCTGTAGTTGATGATGAGGTTTGCACACATGTCAGGAGGAATTTTGGTCCACTCCTCTTTGCAGATCATCTCTAAATCATTAAGAGTTCTGGGCTGTCGCTTGGCAACTCGCAGCTTCAGCTCCCTCCATAAGTTTTCAATGGGATTAAGGTCTGGTGACTGGCTAGGCCACTCCATGACCCTAATGTGCTTCTTCCTGAGCCACTCCTTTGTTGCCTTGGCTGTATGTTTTGGGTCATTGTCGTGCTGGAAGACCCAGCCACGACCCATTTTTAAGGCCCTGGCGGAGGGAAGGAGGTTGTCACTCAGAATTGTACGGTACATGGCCCCATCCATTCTCCCATTGATGCGGTGAAGTAGTCCTGTGCCCTTAGCAGAGAAACACCCCCAAAACATAACATTTCCACCTCCATGTTTGACAGTGGGGACGGTGTTCTTTGGGTCATAGGCAGCATTTCTCTTCCTCCAAACACAGCGAGTTGAGTTCATGCCAAAGAGCTCAATTTTTGTCTCATCTGACCACAGCACCTTCTCCCAATCACTCTCGGCATCATCCAGGTGTTCACTGGCAAACTTCAGACGGGCCGTCACATGTGCCTTCCGGAGCAGGGGGACCTTGCGGGCACTGCAGGATTGCAATCCGTTATGTCGTAATGTGTTACCAATGGTTTTCGTGGTGACAGTGGTCCCAGCTGCCTTGAGATCATTGACAAGTTCCCCCCTTGTAGTTGTAGGCTGATTTCTAACCTTCCTCATGATCAAGGATACCCCACGAGGTGAGATTTTGCGTGGAGCCCCAGATCTTTGTCGATTGACAGTCATTTTGTACTTCTTCCATTTTCTTACTATGGCACCAACAGTTGTCTCCTTCTCGCCCAGCGTCTTACTGATGGTTTTGTAGCCCATTCCAGCCTTGTGCAGGTGTATGATCTTGTCCCTGACATCCTTAGACAGCTCCTTGCTCTTGGCCATTTTGTAGAGGTTAGAGTCTGACTGATTCACTGAGTCTGTGGACAGGTGTCTTTCATACAGGTGACCATTGCCGACAGCTGTCTGTCATGCAGGTAACGAGTTGATTTGGAGCATCTACCTGGTCTGTAGGGGCCAGATCTCTTACTGGTTGGTGGGGGATCAAATACTTATTTCCCTCTGCAGAATGCAAATAAATTCATATACTTTCCACAATGTGATTTTCTGGATTTAATTTGTGATGTGCTATCTCTCACTGTTACCAATAACCTACCCTTCAATTATGGGCTGCTCATGTCTTTGTCAGTGGGCAAACTTACAAAATCAGCAAGGGATCAAATACTTATTTCCCCCACTGTAAGTCCTTGGTTTTATATTGTGGTCATCTATGGATATTTATGTTATAAGTACTTCATCTTGTAAAGAATCAGATGAACATATGTGTTCTTGTGCACCTAGGGATAGTGGTAATTGATGGTTATATTGTATTTATCACACACCCAGTTCACTTTATTAGAAAGATATTTAATTGATAGTTTGCTGAAATTAAACAACTTTAAATTTGTTACAATTTTATAATAGTGATTAAAAAAAAAAAAAAGATTGCACACAAAGAGTTAAATAAGATTTCTACCCCATCCCAGAACAAAATAACTAGGCACATTTTAACAATGAAGTCTGACACTCAAGCAAAGGGAGAGGTAGAAAGAGGAAGCAGAACCAGAACCCATACACATGTCCCTCCAAATTACAAAATTAGAGCAATTTAAAAAGAAGCTAATTTACCCATGCATTCAGTTTTGTAATCACACTTGTACTTAATCCCGCTCATACTAGAAACCACCATTTTTTTCTCGACCTCGAGAGTTGAAACATGAAAATTGTCCATGTAATCATCCTATTTTAATGACTCAAGTCCATTTCATTGCCACAGGGTTAAATTGGACTAGAGGACTGAGAAAATGTGGTAAAAGTGATGAACGGCCTAGTTCTCTATTGTGGGTATCAATATTAAAACTAAAATTAGACTGTGCTCACTGCTCTGTGGATCTGAACAGACTGTACTGGGACTTAAGAATACCTGCAGGGCCCCCAATGATCCTACAGTAACCGATAGCAAAATAAAATTCTATAGAAAGATGATGTTGACATTGATGAAGCTGTTGTGCTTTGGAAGCTTCCACTGTAGCAGTGACATTTTGGTGGGGCCCGAGGTTAACAAGGGTTGGTGCTAAGCAGTGCAGCTGTTGACATCGCTTCTAGTTTTTCTCCAGTTTGTCTGTGCTGAGGCCTCTGACTGGGGAACCCCACTCCAAAGTGGGGGACTGTGGCCCACCCATGGCTAGGCCCCTGCTATATAGGAATGTAGGCCCATATTAAAGTACATTGGGGCATCTGTCCTAAACAGTGTCAGTGAAATAAAGAACTTTTTTTGTAGCCAATGGTTTTCAAACCTGTCCTGGGTAGCAAACTACACAGGAACGGGGACAGTGGGAATCCTCTCTAGGTCTGCGGGGATGGACCCAAGTCCTGCAGGGATCCTGCGGAAGTGTAGATCAGGGTTCCCTCCCCCCCAAGCCTCAAGACACCCTCCTTGCATATACCTCTATACACCCTGTGGTCTAGCAAAGATCCCCATTCTTTCCTGTCCGCCACTGATCCATTTGCTGATGCTGCTTCGTTAAAATGGCTGCTGAGACTTCAAGCAGCAGCCTCGCAAGACTTCCGCGGAAGTTTCCTGAGGCCGCCGCTTGAAGTTTCAGCAGCCATTCTAAAGAAGTAGCGGCAGTGGGGCAGGACAGAATGTGGAACTTTCCTGCCCCAAAAAGACCACCAGGGCATATAGAGGTATGTGCAGGGAGGGCAACACACAGTGAATTTTTGGTTTGTCGTGGTAGTTGCCTGCAGAAATGAAGAGGGAGAGATGGAGACAAGCATAAGGGTGGTGGGTGGCTTGGATGGATGAATGAATTAATGGAGTCGCAAATGGGTGGGAGAGGGCTGTAAAAAATTTTTTTAAAAAAAGATGGATGGTGTGTGGGTGCATGGAGGGAGGATGAAAAAAAAAAGCGGTAAGGGGGGACGGGAGAGAAAAGGAAAGGGGGTCGTGCTGCTCATTGATGTTTGCTTTTTTGAAAAACGTACATCTTTTTACAATTAGCAGAGTATGAAAGGAAATGCATTTATGTTACTTTTACCAGTATTTTCATTGCTAATAGAATCTGGATTTCAGGGGGGATGGGTGTCAAGGTGACCGAGTGGTGGGGTGCAATGCGGCAGGGCTGGGGATGGAGGAGATTACTTGTGGCGGGGATGAGTTAGATTTATGTTCCTGTGCAACTCTCTATTCCTGGGGAGCACCAGCCAGTCACATTGTCAGGAGAGATTTGCAAGTAATGGAAGCGACAGGCATGCAAGTCTCTCTCATGCATATCCATTAGGGATATCCTGAAAACCCGACTGGCTGGTGGTCCCCCAGGACAGGTTTGAGAACCACTGGCGTAGACTAATCATCACAGGAGCGGTGGGGAGGTAAGTAAAGCGAAGCCATAGTTGCACCAACTGCTAAACAGGCCCAGCCCCAGTGACTGTCCACATGCAAAAGGGTAGGGAGAAACATTTGAAAGCCAACTGCTTCAACCCAGTGAGGCAGAATGAGTTGGCAAACTGCCCTCTCTCCAGGTAGACTTGCCCTCCACACCATGAAGGCAGGGCTGGTTAGGCCTAGCTCAGGGTGAAGGAGTCCCTACTAGGGTAGCAGGCCAGGCCAAAAACCCCCCAACTTATGCCATTAGAGGTAGGCTGGGAGGGAGGGAAACAGATGAGGAGAAAAGTATGGGGAATGTGGGCTGAAAGAGGAAGGGCATAAACTTGAAGAAAGCACCCCAAAACAGACTGTTTAAATCTGTCAGCAAACAACCTAGCTAGAAGCCTAGATAAATGCTAAGGTATAGCTATCAGAAACCAACCAACAAGAGCTTTAAAATATGGAAACTATGAGGCTCACAACCTCAAGTCAGCAGTTCAGGTAAGTTACAGAAATTGTTGTGTGTGGCATCTCTGCAGACCCTGACAACTGACCCTCAGTCTTTTAAAAGGCAGAACAGTGAGCACGTGTAAGAGGAGGTAAGGACATGAGAACCCAAAGCATTAAGCCTGAGCCACGAGGCAATGTGAAGAGCACTTTCCTTTCCTATTTGGCTAGTAGAGGTTTCAAGTTGTGTTCAGTACTGATTTCTTAAATAATAAAAGGAGCCCACCCATACCCTTGGTATGTTCACACAGGGCTTCTACTGTAAGGTTTAATACATAACTCATTATCAAGTAGGATAATATTAGAAATGTCATTTATAAAGTCTTTCACAGTTTATTTAACTGACCCCAGGGCTTATTCCTGGAGGGGAAAAAAAATCCCACCAACAGCCATACATTAGTGAGACAGTTAATGATAATAGGAACACAGGTTAATACCATCACCCATTAAAATGCACCATAAAATCCTTAAATTATAATAATAATAATAAATGTTTACAGAAATAAATTATTTCTCAAAATGTTAAATACTTAGATCGGGTTTCACCCAGTTTGTCCTATCCCTGCTGACTTTCAGCGACAGTAAACAACAATGATAATTAAAGAACTGAAATTATTTTTTTCAGAGCTTTATGAGTAACAGCTAACAAGCCAACTCCAGCTTTTTCATTTGATATATGTAACAACCACTCTAGGTTCACCTGCTGCATGTATGAACTTGTAGTTCCTGCTTTTCCTGATGGGACAAATCTTTAGATACACTGCATGCTGGGACTTGGAGTCCTTTTGCCCTCATTGGTTAAAGAAATGAGGGCTGTATTTGCATGCACTGGGAGTAAAACCAGAACTGGCTCAGTAAGCACTCTTGCCCCCACCACCCACCCACCCACCACCGTCACAGTGATCCAAAGTCAGCTAGTTGGTCACACAGTTCAGAGCAGACTGGTATGTTGTCTTCTTAATAGCTCACAACCAGCTAGTCCTCCGGAGAAGGGAATAACTTTAGGATGAGATTGCAAAAACAACTTCCACTGTATGCAGGCTGCCCTTAACATAGGCTTCTACGGTTCTTTAGAAACATGCCTTCTCACTTTAAAACAATTTAAGTTTAGGGCAATCTCTAAGAAAGAGAGGTAGAATTTGCAACTTAAAACAGCTGTACACTTTGAGCCCAGTGTTGGCCTGATTTTGCTCCTTAAACAGCGACTTCCATTGCACCATGCTGTTAACCAGGGGATGTCCATCCTTGCCTACTACAACAGCAAGCTGTAGATACACACTGCTAGGCAGAAGCAGCCATGATCCCACTTTAAGGACATCACATGTTTCAACGTGATGGTGACAAATGTGAGAATGATGAACACCTTCTCTACTCATTTTGCTTCCTAGAAGCTGAAGACCACCAGCAGTGTGGCATAATAAAAAAATTCACACCTAAAAGAGAGGGTGTTTGTGAGTGTGTGTGGGGGGGGGGTTAATACTAAAGAAAAGGGGGAATTATTTTCAATACAATTTGAACTCCCAACCCAATAGATGAGGTGATTTCTTATCTGATTGTAAGAGTACTTTGTTCTACGCAGTGATGCCCTCATTTGATAAAAAGGAAATGGAACAAACTTTTGGAAGGAACAGACAATTTGTGAAGGGGAGCTGCTATGTCAGTGTACAAGGAAGGTTTTGGATAGATTAAGATGTTCCCCTTCACCTCAAGAACTTATGTACAAAGCCATTCTTATAATGGTAAGAGTACCTCACCAGAAGTCAACTTGCTTCTGGAAAAGTAGCTTATTTCAGTCAGGAAAGAGGCATCCATACTGCCACATTCTGTCCAAAAAAGGACAAGTAGTATTGGAAACCCCAAAAATTGCACATGAAAAGCTCACAACCTTTCTAAATCATTAATACTGTTTGGGACAACCGTAGGGAGATTTTCCCTTTCTGTGTAGCAAAGATTTAAGGCATTCAAGATAACATATTAAAATATATATGTCTTCACAGAAGATTGAATGAATGCAGAACAGCCCCCTTCTTCTGTCAATAATGCCAAGACTCACATTGTGAAGTAATTTGATCTAGTCTGGCTTTTAGTACGAGCTTCACCTTCACCTCAAGAACTTATGTAAAAAACCATTCTTATAATGGTAAGAGTACCTCACCAGAAGTCAACATGCTTCTGGAAAAGTAGCTTATTTCAGTCAGGAAAGAGGCATCCATACTGCCACATTCTGTCCAAAAAAGGACAAGTAGTATTGGAAACCTCAAAAATTGCACATGAAAAGCTCACAACCTTTCTAAATCATTAATACTGTTTGGGACAACCGTAGGGAGATTTTCCCCAGTG
The DNA here is from genome assembly GCF_901765095.1 of Microcaecilia unicolor. Lineage (NCBI taxonomy): Eukaryota > Metazoa > Chordata > Amphibia > Gymnophiona > Siphonopidae > Microcaecilia > Microcaecilia unicolor. The sequence goes on along the minus strand of NC_044041.1, from coordinate 168,209,645 downwards.
TTGCAAAGATTTAAGGCATTCAAGATAACATATTAAAATATGTCTTCACAGAAGATTGAATGAATGCAGAACAGCCCCCTTCTTCTGTCATTAATGCCGACTCACATAGTGAAGTAATTTGATCTAGTCTGGCTTTTAGTATGAGCTTAAGGCAGCTCAGTGCCCGAGCAGGAATGAAACCAAACTCGGAGTAATGGCCAGACTGATGAACTGCAGTGGAACGGGAGCTCAAAAAGCTTCATTGCCACTATCCTGTTGAGCCACCAACTGAGATGCACAGGTCATCTAGGAGTCCACCGCTCAAACAAGTGGTCGCATGATCCAGTTCTCGGTAAACATTAGTCACTCAGTATTGCTGAAATTGGTCCCCTTTTGCTTCTGTAAAGCAGAGGTTCTAGAGTCTGCCAGCTCAAAGGTAATCATGTCCCAACCAGAATCTCCACGATATTGTCCAGTTCATTCAGATCCCTTCCACTTTGGTTGGATGCAAATGGCATCCAGTTGCATGAAGATGAGTAAGCCTGGGGGCCATCGGCTGTACAGGATGATGGCCAGCTGCTGGTTGCTGTTCCCAGCATGGAGGAATCTCTTTCAAAAACTGATGTATCGATGTCTGGAAACAGGTCATCTATTGAAAAGTCACTGAGGTAACTAGAGCTCAGGACTTCAAAGCTGCCCAGGAAAGGAGTTGTTGGCATCTCTCTCTCAGATGCTTGCTGTGCTGAAACAGATTCCTGCTGGAGCTCCTTTTTCTCCGTGTCACCTCCAAGACCATGCAAATCATTTACATCAATGAGAAATTGGTTTATCAGATCTATATCCTTGGATTCTACAATGCCGGTGGGGTCTTCTACAGTATTATGGGAAAAGTCTGCCTGAAGAGAGAGCACAGCATTCTGGGAAAAGTCTGCCTGAAGAGAGAGCTCTTTCACTGGCAGGCATCCCTGGCTATCAGATGAGTCTGGCAAAGATTTCTGCAAGTCACAAGTATCAAAGGCCAACTCCTGTTTGGCTTCTGTTTCTTGATTTTCATCCTGGTGTAATGAATCTGCAGGAGCGCTGGGAGAAGATCCTTCATCTAGGACCACATCCAGCTCTCTAAGGATACTAGATATCGAGGCAGACAAGGAAAAATCATCTTCTGGAGAGAACAGCATATTGTCCAGATCATCATGGGAAGTGGTAGATTGGTTTTCTAATGCCAGTCTAGCAGCTTGGGTTGGTGAGGCAGCCGCAGGAAGGCTGGCACCCACTAGCAGCAAATCTGAAGGGGGAGAAGGGTTGCTGGTTTGCTGGATGTCTTCCTGAATCATACGCAGAGTGTTTGTGACAAGCACGCACCGCCGCAGGTTAGGCTCTGCTAGACGACGACCCTGGTGAAATTTATTCAGCGAGAGGTCCAGCAGAGACTGGCGCAGGTGGGAGTAGCCATCTGCCTCAGAGGATGCCGGGTCATCCTCTCCAACATAAAGTTTGCGTTTCACTCCACGCGGCTGCATCAGTACCTGAAACTGAACATATCAGACCATTAAAATGTGAATGTCATTACTTAGGTCACATAATCAGCATCAGTATCTATTAGAAATCATGTTTCACAGAGGATCCTCCCCAAAAATAAGAGCGTTCAAGCAACAAGGAAAGAACAATCAATGATGATGTGCGTTATTTTCTCTTTAAAACCTTTTTTCCCTCTAGGCCACTGCCCCCTGTGGTTACCCCTGAAAGATCTGTTTTCTGATTACAGAGCATAGGTGCCAAACAATACAAATATACCCTGGACAAAATGAAGGCGCTTGTATAATATTGGGGGGGGGGGGGGTGCCTCAGCAGCCACAGAATGGGCTCTTATGTTACAGAGAAACCATAACTGGCAAGCTACCTGAGTATCAAATACACACTATAAGGGAGGGGATTAAATAGGAGAACATTCTGATTGGGGGGGGGGGGGGGGGGGAGACTGGCAAAGTCCAGTTTTGTAGTAGTGCCCTCCTAATTGGCCAATCAAAATCATCAGGGTAAGAAAGGAACACATTACTGCAAACAACATAAGGTTATTACCATAAATGCTGATATTTATAAAGCTCTGCAATGGGAACTAGCATATAATTTCTGAGCTGAGATGTGGTGGACAGGGAAAGGCAGGGAATAAAAGATTATTCTTGTAGTCATCAAGCAACTCGGACCCTTTGTCAAGCCAACAACAGATAAGGTGGGGGAAGGGGAAAAAAGATGGAAATTTCCTGCCGTAAAACTAGAGATACAAACTACCAACAACCCTCTACATATCTAAATATAACAACAGATATATAACAAGCAGAAATCTAGAATCAGCGAGAAAATGAAGGACTGGCATACATCATTCAAATTAATCTGAAGGCAGGTTAAAAATCTGTTACGTACTTTCCGAAGAAATCAAATAAGACCGCCATTAAAAAAATTATCCCACTGTTTTTCAAGAAAAATACTAGCCAAGACCAGAAGTCTTAGCAACTGGGTACGTCCGTTTTAAAAAAAACTGAATAGATATTTGATGTTGCTTCCAGAAATAAAGATACTTAAAAAGTTAACACATTTTAAACATTTTTAAAAATTATTATTTTAAATACAGACGTTACCGAGGAAGCGAAGATCCTTTTCTCAGACATCTCAAACAGCGTTTACAGCAGTGATGATACAGTAAAGTGATTTCGGTGGAAAGTGAATATTAAGATCATAAAATACTCCCTGTGCAAGACCCCCCCCCCCAAAAAAAAAAAAAAAAAAAAAAATCCAGCAATCAATAAATCAGTAATCAAGAATCAGTCTGACTACAACCCAGAAAAAAACTAAAATTAATCTAAAATTCTACATAAATTAAAGGAGATTCCGATGATCTAATAATAATCAATTTCAACTTAAAAGCACAAAATTACTTTGTATCCTTGGAAGCTTCTGTTACCGCCAGCCGATTCAAGTTCTGCCGCGACCGTCTACACGTCCTGGCCGAGCGCTTGGAATGCTGGGCGTTGTAGGCCCAACCCCACACAGGCTCCACCCACTGACCTCACTGCTGCACATCCCCCCCACCTACCCACCCGTAAGAAACTCAAAGTAAAGTTCCTTTATCTGGCTCCTACCTTTCACACCATCTTGAACATTTAAAATCATTTCTAAACCCCAACCAGGAAACTCACAAAAATTACTTACTTTAAGCGAGGAAGCTCTGCTGAGGATTTTGTTTTTCGGAATCTCTGCTGCTTCTCTCCCTCTGGCTCCAAGGCGGGAGCTCTCAGCTCCCCTCCCCTTCCAAGCACAGTCTTCCTTCCAGCAAGCGCAGTGCTAATGTAATGTAAAAAAAATAATAAAAATAAAATCTTTTTATTTTCCCTTTTAACCCCAGTTACACTAACGTTTGTTTGTCACACCTCACTGTGCTGCTCCAACTGAACTCTGGCTCTGAACTAATTTGTGGGAGCTGAACTAGCTCAGTTGCCTCTGCCCCCCTCCCCCCTGACAAGAGGCTTCAGGGAAAAAAGGAAAGCCCAAGGAGGCTCCAGCACAGGCACTACTGTGACTGGCTCTGAAACCAGGAGCTGAACTCTCCAGCCCAGAGAGGGAGGGCTCAGAGCCTGCCCTGTTGTGCTGTAACAGAGCCTGGACCCTTGTTTTGTCAGAGACTGCTGCTTAGTGCTGCACCTGACCCTTCCCCTTTCACACCCCCACCCCAACACAGCAACTCACAGAACAGGAGGGCTAGGATGGAGGCAAGCTAGCTGGAGCCTGCTGAGAGAATGAGGCCCCCCCCCTCCCCCTCCCCCTGTGACACCTGACACCAGCACAAGCCACAGACCCAGCCCTTGACAGCTCGTGACTGCATTTGCAAGGTAAGAAAAATTTAACTGGGGCACTTTGTTGTTACTGGGAGTTGAGTGGGCATGGGGGGGGGGGGGATGGGAATGGATGAGAGGATGAATGGGAGTGAGGGGGAATGGGAATGGATGAGGATGAATGGGAGTGAGGGGGCCTGGGGGGAATGGGAATGGATGTGGGGATGAATGGGAATGAGGGGGCCAGGGGTGGGGAGGAATTATGCAGTATGAGAGGATGTAGAGGAGGGAACAGGGAGACGGAGGAATGCTGGGCATAGATGGGGGGGGGGTGTGAAAAAGAGGGTTGGGTATAAAGGGAGAAGGCTGAGGAAGGAGAGACTATAGGGAATGGGAAGGCAAAGTGGAGGGAAAGAGAAAAACTGTGGGTGATAGAAGTGATGTCTGGATAGTCTGAAGGACCCAGCTTTTATCCAGCCACCTGAGTCTCCAGATCCTGTTGGCTGTGATCTTGAGCCTGATCCTATTGCTGGCCACATCCCCATATTCTTTGCTGTCCCTCCTGCCCCCTCTCCAAAAAACTTCCCGACATTTCTGGGCCTGGCCAAGGCAGCAGAGGATTCAAGGACACAGCAACAGGATCCAGCTCAGATCGGACTGACCACTGGCTTAGGCGCCGACTCCTTGGGTGCTCAAGCACCCCCAATATTTTAACCCGCCCAACCTGCCTGCCCTCCTCTCCCTCAACAGTCCTCCGTCCTCACCTTCCTGCTGCCCAGAATTTAAAACTCATCTTACCTCGCTCGGTCCCGGCAGCAGTGAAAGGCGAGCGGGCTCAGCTTCAGCCTTCCCTTCTCTCTCAGCTCTGGTCCCTCCTTTGTGGAAACAGGAAATGAGGGCGGGACCGAGCGAGGTAAGATGAGTTTTAAATTCTGGGTGGCAGGAAGGCGAGGATGGAGGACTGTTGTGGGAGAAGAGGTCGGGCTGGGGTTGGGACTGGCATTCGGAGGAGGGGGGCCTGGAACTTGGAGGGGGGCTGAAAGGGGGCAGATGGTGTTTGGGGGGAGTTACTGGACATGGAAGGGAGAGAGGAGAAATCTCTGGACATGGAGGGGAGGGGAGAGAGGAGAATTCGCTGGACATGGATGAGAGGGGAGGGTAGGGGAGAGAGGAGAATTGCTGGATATGAATGGAGGAGAGGGCAGGGGAGAGAGGAGAATTGCTGGATATGGATGGAGGGGAGGGGAGAATGCACCACCTGTAAAAAAAAAAAAAATTCAGCACCCCCAATCATTTTGAAAAGTTGGCTCCTATGCTGACCAGTAGAGGATCTGGAGGCATTGCAGCTGCCAGAGGATTTGGCTCAGATTGCTGCTGGCAGAAGATATGAGGTCGCATCCAGCTAGGCAAGAACAGATTGAACAGAACTGCCAAGTTACCCATTCCAACAGGGAGACCTTTTGGCCAGTCCTGGATTTCTGGTGTGTTATAGGCCTGCAGCACTGATTTAAATTGATAGAAACATGGACTACAAATACTACACTGTTTGGGATGTAAGTTTAAAACCAGGACTGTCCAAAATTTCTCCCTCTTAGAATGGGTAACTTGGTAGCTCTGCTGTGGTTATATTTTGCACATTACTACTACTACTTATCATTTCTATAGCGCTACAAGGCATACTCAGCGCTGTACACCATACACAAGCAAGACAGTCCCTGCTCAAAGAGCTTACAATCTAGATGAGACAGGTAGACAGACAGAACAATTAAGGGAAAGGGAATAAAAGGACAGGGCAAGTGAGTAGTGGTTAGGAGTCAAAAGCAGTGGTAAAGAGGTGGGCTTTAAGTTTGGACTTGAAAATGGCCAAAGACGGGGCTAGACGTATAGGCTCTGGAAGTCTATTCCAGGCGTGAGGTGCAGCAAGATAAAAGGAATGGAGTCTGGAATTAGCAGTAGAGGAGAAGGGGACAGATAAGAGAGATTTATCTACAGAACGGAGTACCCGAGGGGGGGTGTAGGGAGAGACAAGAGTGGAGACGTACTGGGGAGCGGCAGAGTGAATGCACTTATCTAATATAATAAAACGCACCGTGAACGTTCTGAAGCCAACGTTCTGTGAAGCCGGAAACTTGAAGCCGGAAGCTTCAAACCCTGAAGCCTTGAAGCCATCTGACGTCACTCCCAGGCTGAGGCTGAAGGGTTCAGCCTGCCGTCTCTGCCCCGCCCTCGCGACAAAACAAACAAATCCGGAAGCGAAACGTCAGGGAAGGAGGCGGCGCTCCCGACGTCTAGCCTTCCCTTCGCTGTGTTCCGCCTTCAAAACAAGGCGGAACACAGCGAAGGGAAAGCTAGACGTCGGGAGCGCCGCCTCCTTCCCTGATGCTTCGCTGCACGAACCGCCACGGAGGTAAAGTTAAAAAGAATAATAAAAAAAAAAAAGATGCATGGATGCGAAGGGGGGGGGGGGGGGGGAGAAGAGGGCGGGCCAGGCTGGGACATGGGAGAGAGCGTAGCATGGATGCGAGGGGGGGGGGGGAACATGGAAGGGCGAGAGGGGACTTGCTGGAAAAGGATGAATGGAGGCGGCAGGGGACAGAGGAGCATGGATGGGCATGGATTGGGAGGGCAGGACTCAGGGAGAGAGGGAAATTGCTGGATAGGGAAAAATGGAGGGGCCAGGTGACAGATGAGCATGGATGGGCATGGATTGGAAGGGCAGGACTCAGGGAGAGGGGAATTGCTGGATAGGGATGAATGGAGGGGACAGATGGGCATGGATGGATATAGATTGCAGAGCAGGCCTCAGGCAGAGAGGGAAAATGCTGGATAGGGAAAAATGGAGGGGCCAGGTGACAGAGGAGCATGGATGGGCATGGATTGGAAGGGCAGGACTCAGGGAGAGGGGAATTGCTGGATAGGGATGAATGGAGGGGACAGATGGGCATGGATGGATATGGATTGCAGAGCAGGCCTCAGGCAGAGAGGGGAAATGCAGGATAGCGATGAATGGAGGGGGCAGGTGACAGACAAACATGGATGGCCATGGATTGGGAGGGCAGGGCTCAGGGACAGAGGGGAATTGCTGGAAAAGGATGAATGGAGGGGGCAGGGGACAGATGGCCATGGATTGGGAGGGCACGGCTCACACTCTCTCTCTCATATACAATGTCTTTCTGACTCTCACTCTCACACACTCTGTCTCACACTGTATCACATTCACTCTCTATGTGCCACACAGTCACTCACACACTCGCTTGGTCTCATACACTCACTCAAACAGAGAATCTGTGTCTCACACACACTCTCTCTCTCGCCCACACACACACACTCTCACTCACACTGTGTCTCACATACACACTTGCACACACTCTCATTCTCACACACACACTCTCTCACAAACACACTCACACCCAGACTCACGCTCTCTCTCACACAATCACACTTTCACTCTGACTCTCAAACAGACACTCTCACATACACTCTCCCAAACATACACACTCCGAGGAAAACCTTGCTAGCGCCCGTTTCATTTGTGTCAGAAACGGGCCTTTTTTACTAGTAGGTCAATAAGAGAAGTTTGAATTGAATACGGAAACGGATAGGGAGCCAGTGGAGTGACTTAAGGAGAGGGCTAATGTGAGCATAGCGACTTTGGCGGGAAATGAGTCGCGCAGCAGTGTTTTGGACTGATTGAAGAGGAGAGAGATGGCTAAGAGGGAGGCCGGTGAGCAGCAGGTTGCAATAATCAAGACGGGAGGTGGTAAGAGTGTGGATAAGGGTTCTGGTAGAGTGCTCAGAGATGAAGGGACGGATTTTGCTGATGTTATAGAGAAAGAAACCACAGGTTTTGGCAATCTGCTGAATGTGAGCAGAGAAGGAGAGAGAGGAGTCAAAGATGACCCCAAGGTTACGAGCTGATGAGACATGGAGAATGAGAGTGCCATCCACAGAAATAGAGAAAGGGGGAGAGGAGAGGTACAAACATGTGGACAAAGAGGAGCCGGTTGATATTGTGTATCTGGATTTTCAAAAGGCGTTTGACAAGGTACCTCATGAAAGGCTACAGAGGAAATTGTTGGGTCATGGGGTAGGAGGAAATGTCCTATTGTGGATTAAAAACTGGTTGAAGAATAGGAAACAGAGAGTGGGATTAAATGGACAGTATTCACAATGGAGAAGGGTAGTTACTGGGGTTCCTCAGGGGTCTGTGCTAGGACCGCTGCTTTTTAATATATTTATAAATGATTTAGAGATGGGAGTAACTAGCGAGGTAATTAAATTTGCTGATGACACAAAGTTATTCAAAGTCGTTAACTCGCGAGAGGATTGTGAAAAATTACAGAAGGACCTTACGAGACTGGGCGGCTAAATGGCAGCTGACGTTTAATGTGAGCAAGTGCAAGGTGATGCATGTGGGAAAAAAGAACCCGAATTATAGCTACGTCATGCAAGGTTCCACGTTAGGTGTTACAGACCAAGAAAGGGATCTGGGTGTCGTTGTTGATAATACACTGAAACCTTCTGCTCAGTGTGCTGCTGCGGCTAGGAAAGCGAATAGAATGTTGGGTATTATTAGGAAAGGTATGGAAAACAGGTGTGAGGATGTTATAATGCTGTTGTATCGCTCCATGGTGCGACCGCACCTTGAGTATTGTGTTCAATTCTGGTCGCCACATCTGAAGAAAGATATAGTAGAATTGGAAAAGGTGCAGCGAAGGGCGACTAAAATGATAGCAGGGATGGGACGACTTCCCTATGAAGAAAGACTAAGGAGGCTAGGGCTTTTCAGCTTGGAGAAGAGACAGCTGAGGGGAGACATGATAGAGGTATATAAAATAACTAGTAAAAAAGCCCTGATTCTGATGCAAATGAAACGGGGGCTAGCAAGGTTTTCTTCTTTGTGCATGTGGGAGTGTATGTGTCCCTGCCCTCTGCCCTCTCTCCCTTCCTCTGTGCTCTCTGTCCCCTCTGCCCTCGGAGTCCAGTCCTTCAGTGTTAAGTTTCCTGCTGTGTTTGTGTTACAGAGATAGTGAGGGCTTCTGCAGTGGTGTTCCTAGGGGGGCTGACACCCGGGGCGGATCGCCGATGCGCGCCCCCCCCCGGATGCAGCGCCCCCCCCCGGCGAAAGGACCCCCCCATGAAGGAACCCCCGGGTGCATGCCGCTGGGGGGGTGCCGCGCGCATCTGCCCTCTGTTCGTTCCATGCTTCTTCTCTGCCCCGGAACAGGAAGTAACCTGTTCCGGGGCAGAGAAGAAGCATGGAACGAACGGAGGACAGGCGCGCGTGGCACCCCCCCCCAGCGGCGTGTACCCAGGGCGGACCACACCCACCGCCCCCCCCCCCCAGGAACGCCACTGGGCTTCTGCCCTCTCTCCCGTCCCCCCTCTGAGTCCTTCACTGTTACAGAGAGAGCGATTTGAGTTCATGCTTTGCTGTGTTTTCCTTCACTGTTTGTGTTACAGAGAGAGCGAGGGCGGGGCAGACACATGGGGAAACCGGATATCTCTCCGGAGGCTTCATTTAGAACGTTGGTGGTGCCTTTTATATATAGAGATGAGTGGAGTGGAACAGGTGGATGTGAAGCGTCTGTTCATGCTTTCCAAAAATACTAGGACTAGGGGGCATGCGATGAAACTACAGTGTAGTAAATTTAAATCAAATCGGAGAAAATGTTTCTCCACCCAATGCATAATTAAACTCTGGAATTCATTGCCAGAGAATGTGGTGAAGGCGGTCAGCATAGCAGAGTTTAAAAAGTGGTTAGACGGTTTCCTAAAGAAGTCCATAAACCACTACTAAATGGACTTGTACGTTTTGGGAAGCTTGCCAGGTGCCCTTGGCCTGGATTGGCCGCTGTCGTGGACAGGATGCTGGGCTCGTTGGACCCTTGGTCTTTTCCCAGTGTGGCATTACTTATGTAGGTTTAGGGGGAAGGATGAGCAAATATTTCTATTTTATTGGTGTTGTGATATATGCTAGAATCTGGCTTCTATGTGTTATTTTGGGGTTTCTGAGCTTCTCGTTGGAGCAGAAGGTCTTGTTTTGGGTCAGCAAACTCCATGCTAAATGGAAACTAGGGTTCCTTTTCTAGGTTTAGGAGAGGCCTGTTGAGAACAAGACAAACTGCCTAGGATATGTGACTGCTACTGCCACAGAGAGATCAGTGTCTCAGACAGGATATAGGCAATACAACAGCTTTCACATTAGCACTGCATGAGACAGGCTTGGGGGGCCTACATGAATTTCTTCTTCATATCCGCCGCCCCCCCCCCCCCCCCCGGTGATACAAATACCTTAGCTGGTGGGGGATCTCCCATCCCTGACAACGGAAGGTGTCTTCTGCAGCCCCCCCCCCCCCCCACCGGGCTGACTGAGAGGCAGGAAGGTTGGCGGTGCGCTTGCATTCCTGATGAGCTGAGCACGCATATGGGGGGGGGGACACACACACCAGTGTTGGCAGCTGAGAATGTGCCAACTTCCTTGCCTCTGTCTGCCCAGGGGGCTATGAAGAGGAACTCTTCAGCTGGCAGGGCTTGGGAATCCCCAGCCAGCAATGCTAACATCAATGTGTGCTGCTGCTAGGTGAACCTGAACGCAAAGTGGATGGTCACCAGTCTCCCCCCACCCCCATGGCAATACCACTGATGTCAGATGTCTCTCTGTGGCAGCTGGGGGATAGGAGAGAGAAAAAGAGGGTGTGAGTGCTGGTGATGATGGGGAGAGAAGGAGTGTGATTACTAGGGACAGTGCGAGAGGAGGCAGCAATTTACCTGAGTGTCTGGATGTGTGTCTGCTGCTCCTACTGTTCACACGCCATTGCACTAGTTAAAAACGTAAGTCATCTGGCACAGGAACCTACCAACTGTAACTTGGTTCTTTCTGTTCTAGATTCCCTAGACTTGTTATCAGTCCTCTCAGAAGGCCAGTGAAAAAAATGCATTCAGTTGAAGAGGAAGTACTGATGGAAAACTACTACTACTTATCATTTCTATAGTGCTACTAGACCAGTGGCGTTCCTAGGGGGGCTGACACCCGGGGCGGATTGCCGATGCGCCCCGCCCCCCAGGTGCAGCGCCCCCCCCCCCGGAACAGTGCGACGCCCCCCCTGGCGAAAGACCCCCTCCCGGGTGCACGCCGCTTGGGGGGGGGGGGGGGAGAAGCTTAAACTGTATGCGGTACCTGATCGGAAGCCAGTGAAGTGACTTGAGGAGAGGGGTGATATGAGTGTACCAGTTCAGGCGGAAGATAAGACGTGCAGCAGAGTTTTGAACGGACTGAAGGGGGGATAGATGGCAAAGTGGGAGGCCAGTGAGGAGTAGGTTGCAGTAGTCAAGGCGAGAGGTAATGAGAGAGCGGATGAGAGTTCGGGTGGTGTGCTCAGACAGGAAGGGGCGAATTTTGCTGATGTTATAGAGGAAGAAGCGACAGGTCTTGGCTATCTGCTGGATATGTGCAGAGGAGAGGGAGGAGTCAAAGATGACCCCGAGGTTGCAGGCAGATGAGACGGGGACGATGAGGGTGTTATCAACAGAGATACAGTGTGGAGGGAAAGGAGAAGTGGGTTTGGGAGGGAAGACAATAAGCTCGGTCTTGGCCATGTTCAGTTTCAAGTGGCGGTTGGACATCTAGGTCGCAATGTCGGCTAAGCAGGCCGATACTTTAGCCTGGTTTTCTGCAGTGATGTCTGGTGTGGAGAGAGAAATCTGGGTGTCATCAGCATAAAGATGATATTGGAACCCATGGGAGGAGATTAGGGAACCCAGGGAGGAGATGTAGATTGAGAAAAGAAGGGGTCCAAGGACAGATCCCTGAGGAACTCCAACAGAGAGCGGGATGGGGGTGGAGGAAGAACCCTGAGAATGTACTCTGAAGGTACGGTGGGAGAGATAAGAGGAGAACCAGGAGAGGACAGAGCCCTGGAACCCAAGTGAGGACAGTGTGGCGAGAAGTAAGTTGTGATTGACAGTGTCAAAAGCAGCGGATAGGTCCAGCGATTGTCCTGTGCCGTGCCCTGCCCTCCCATCCATGTCCCGCAATTCTCCCCTCCGCTCTGTGTCCCACGATTTTGGCCTCCATGTCCAGCGATTCTCCTCTGCCCTGCCCTCCCTTCTGTGTCCCGCGATTGTCCTCTCGCCTCCCATCCCATCGAAATCCAGCCTCCAGCATTCCATGCAGGCAGGTTGGGCTCATGTCGCATCCAGTGTTCCCTGCAGGCAGGTTGGGCTCGCGTCCCCTCCAGCGTTCCGTTGCCTTCACTTGCATTCGTAACATCCTGACGTCAGCTCGCCTCTAGCGTTCCCTTCCCTCTCACTGTTCCGTCCTCCTCTGACGTAATTTTGTCTTTACGCGAGGGCAGGACAGTGAGAGGGAAGGGAACGCTGGAGGCTTGCTGACGTCAGGATGTTACGAACCCAGCCAGCCATAGAACGTTGAAGTACAGATTATATAGGATGTGCAGCCAGATGTGAACACAAATTTTAATGAATGCCACAATTAGAGGTTAATTGGCATGTTAATTTACGCGCGAATCTTGGGTACACAATTCTGGGCACCATATATAGAATCAGAGTAGAGAATGACATGGGGACCCGCGGTAACCCTGGGGATGGGGACAGAGCCCATGGGGATGTGGACAAACTTTGTCCCCGTGTCACTTTCTACTTTGAAGCCTGTTAATCAACTGGACTGTTATTTATGTTTGATGCAGACAACAATATTTTTATTTTTCGGAAAAACAAGCAAACATTCTAGCAAAATTTGCATGGGGGATCCTGCTACCAGTAGATCTTCTAATTTGACATCTTCGTTCTATTGCAGGAGGGACTGTGGAAGACAGGAGAGCTAGACTGAATCCTGAGATTGTTGATGACTTCTTACTCATCTACAGATTAAAAAATCATAACAGTACTTTATAGGGCATATTTATCCCCTCTAGGGAATACAGAACAGGTTGTATTTTGTACCCCTGGACATTTTAACAGGGTGGATTAGGATTCCTTGGGGTAGTAGAAGTCAGCTATTGTTGGGGTTCAAAGGGTAGAGGGTGGGGGTGGTTCATTATAGTTGCTCATTTTTATTGTTTTCTGTTTGTAATTTATACACAACAGTTGCACAGCATAATATTCCTTTTTATACTTTAATAAAAAGATGTAAATATAAAATCATAAGTGGTGAGAACAGAGCCTATGGGGATGGGGTGGGGGACAAATGTTATCCTCATGTCATTCTCCGTCCGAGCGAATATGCTCATCAATTCATAAGAACAGCCATACTGGGTCCATCTAGACTAGTATCCTGCTTCCAATAGTGGCTAATCCATGTCACAAGTACCTGGCAGAAAACCAAATACTAGCAACATTCTAGAACCCCAACGAGTAGCAAGATTCCAGCATCCCAAGGAGTAGCAACATTGCTACCAATTCCAGGGCAAGCAGTGGCTTCCCTCATATCTATCTCAATAGCAGACTCTGTCTGATCTCTTCCTTCAGGAACTTGTCCAAACCTGTTTTAAACTCAGATACGCTCAAATGTTCTGGCAGCGAGTTCCAGCTTTTCCATAAAATGACACGCACAACTTCCTTGGTTCTCAGCCACTGCTCCACAGCTACCAAGTTACCCAGGCCTATTTTTGAACTCACATCCCAATTCACTTAGGTGGTCAGTGACTCAGATGTTTGGGGTGGCTAAAGTGTGGTGGGGCTAGGATGGGGTGTGTCAGGACAAGTTAAAATCCTTGGGTGATGGGATGACATCTATATCACCAGTAAATCTATATCAGAGGTGGCACTTTTGAAAACAGCAGGGAAGGACCTCTTCATTGCTCTGGTGCAACTATACCAGTTGCTACACCCCCACCCCTAGTACTTCTGTTACTGATAGTAATCTGGTGGGGGGAGGAGGCCTATCAGTGATAGATTTTGGCTTTTGCCAGCCCTAGCCACTGTTGGAGCTACAACTCCCCTCTTCAGGGACATCCACTCTCATTTCTTCTCCCGTGTGGATTTTCAATCTGATTCCCAGCCTACTCCATCTAGACAGACCTCCAGTCCAAATTTCCATCCCAAGTGTGGACCTCCAATCTGATTCTTCCTCTTCATCCCACTCAGGGGGCTTTTCAATCCAAGGCCAGATAAACCTATAGACCAGGTGAGACTCTGGCCCAGGGTGCCAAACCCCGCACGCTCCAGACACTTTTAAGCATGGCTCTACAATAGCCAAATTTCTATTTCTCAGTAGTGACCTTGCACTAATTTCAAAAAGAGCACATGCAGCCCTTACCATCCCCTATTTAGACAGTAAAGGCTAATGTGCTACTTGTGCAGTACTCAGGCAGCATGTGGCAATGAGCCCGCGCTGCCCGATTACCGCCGAGCATGCCTACTCCCTGCCCTAGAAAATAAAAATTTTCTAGTGTGGGAAACGGTATGTGGAAAAAGCAGAACTACCGCTGGGTGCCTGGGCATGCTTGGCAGTAGTGCTGTTTTGCCTCGTGTTAGCCCTACCTCACCTTTGTAAAAGGCCCCTTAGGTTGCCTTCACACCTCATTCAACCATAAGTTTGCATTTGGAATGAAAGCCCAAGTCTGAAGTTTGTATTATTGTAAATAGCCAAAGACCAGCAGGTAGAGTAAGTATCAGCCTTGATGCAGTTCACTTTGGGGTTTTTTGTTAACTATTTTATTCGCAAAGTTAAAAACTGTGGTTCTAATTGTTAAAGGCCTAACAATGTTATATTATACTAAAAAAGTTTGAAGATGCTTCTCTTAAATTCAATTACACTCTGCAATAAAGTAGCAAAGACAAAAAAAAAAAAGGAAATATATTAATTGAGGCGTCAAAGGTTGTGTATGAACATTTTCACATCAGAGGCTGCTTGTTCCTGCGTTAAACTTTGGAGTAGTCTCGGGAGAGGGTGACACTCCTGCGGTCATATTCTGACGTGGTCAGGCAGTGGAGGAAAAAATGTGCCAGGTCATGGATGGAGATCACATTGCCAGAACGGGATTCGGACACCTTGTAGTCTCTGGTCAGCGGCTGATCAGCTAAAGTGAGGGAGGCAGAGGAAGAGAGGGGTCAGGGGTGGGTGGTCAACTGGTGTCAATTTATTACATTTGTTATACTTACTATTTCATGTTTGGCTTTCCTGTTCTTTAAAATCACATTATATTTTGTTACTTTACTTTTGCAACATGTATAAAGTGTCATAATGTTTCCTGAAATCGGATCTGTATGAGCACCTTGCCAGCTTGCACACAATGGAGGTACAAAGTATGTAAATACCTTTCATGCATATTCACTAGGAACAATCTGAAAACCTGACCTATTGGCAGCCCTTGAGAAATGGGAGTGAATAACAAGGACCTACCAGCCAGTCAGGTTTTCAGAATGCATTGTGTGGATATCCTGAAAACCTGGACTAGCTGGGTGTGCCCCAAGGCCTGGGTTGAGAGAAACTGTACTAGGGAGCCCCTGAACTTTCTTGCTGTCTTCACTTTCACCAGTAACTACTGAGCTCAGCAGTAGGGAAACAAGAGCAGTTGTCTTTACCCCCAGCAGTACATGCAAATGTATGTCAGGCATATGCATTGTGGATATCCTGAAAACCTGTCTGACTGGGATTTGATGGAAAAACAGTTAGGTGTTATTGAAAGATATTTAGATCTTTCAGGAAGGGGTAAATCCACAAACACACTAAGCAACACAGAAGCCAGGAAATCCTAAGAGGGACACTGTCACTGTCATATGTTCGATGCTTTAAGCGTTATAAATATAAAGAAACATAACGCTAAAAGCCGGAAGGAGTGGACAGGTCTTTGCATTATTACATAGGTAGAAAATAATTTAAGGGACAGAGTCAAAACACTTGGAATGAAATTACTGGCAGCTTTAGTAAATGCAAGTAAGGAGATGAGATTGAGGGTCATACGGGTGACAGGTCATGAACTGCGGCCTCAGGTTGAATACAGAGTCATAAGTTACAATTTAGTTAGAGAGAAAGAATAAGAAGAAAAAAGGTTTATGTCTGTCTGTCTGTCTGTCAGACTGACAAACTATAACTAGTTCTACTATTTGAATGGGAAATAAATGAAGAAGGGTGGCAGCGAGAAGTGGAGTGCTAATTTACCAAAAAGAGCCGGGATGGCAAAGGTATAACTATCTATTCTAGTGTGAATGGAAATAAAACCAGTTGTTTTCACTGCCAGCTCCAAGGTCAACTGAACCTTCAAGGTCATAACACAAAACAGATTGAGGATTGGGATAGATTGAGGAGTGCATGGGGATGGGGACAACACGGAACCCACAGAAATCTGTGGTGTTGGTAACAAAACAGTCATTAATACCATGCGGATGGGGACCAAATTATGTCTCCATGCACACTTCAATTTGGAAACTTGAAACGCTAAACACCTGAGCTCAAACACACAAAAAATATATATTAAAAGAGGAGTACATGTTAATAAGAAGAATATGTTTTTCTGGCATATTTATCAAAGCAATGCCTATTGTTTTGTGTTAAATCTCAGTAAGTTATAGAATACATTTTACATTTTGTTTGAATTTACAAATCTTTTAAAATGCAGGTTGGGTACGGGGATGGGAAACAAAACTGTGGGGATGGGGTGGGGACTAAATTCTCTCCCCATGTACACCAAAGAACTCCTGTCCTAATGGATATGCATGAGAGAAATTTGCATACAGTGGAGGCAGTAGCTATGGAAATCTCTTTTCTCTGAGGACAAGCAGGCTGCTTGTTCTCACTGATGGGATGACGTCCACGGCAGCCCCTCCAATCGGAAACTTCACTAGCAAAGGCCTTTGCTAGTCCTCGCGCGCCCATGTGCACCGCGCATGCGCGGCCGTCTTCCCGCCCGAACCGGCTTGTGTTAGTCAGTCTTCTTTTGTCCGCGCTCGGTACGGTTGTGTTTGCGCCGTTCGCGCCCCTTAAGTTGACCCTTGCGCGTCTTTTGACTTTTCGCTTAAAAAAAAAAAAGAAAGGGATTTTGGAGAAGGGCCTTTCGGTCTTTTTCCCCTTCCCGTATTTCCAGTTTTTGGCCCCGTTAAGTTTTCTTTCGTTTTCGAGGTAGGCCCTTTTGAGGCCTCGGGTCGAGTTTTTTCTCCCCCTCTTTTTGGTGCCTTACCGCAATTACGAGTTTTGATTTCGCCAGCGTGATTTTTCCGCCCATGTCATCGAAGTCTCCCAGTGGCTTCAAGAAGTGCACCCAGTGCACCCGGGTAATCTCGCTCACTGATAGGCACGCGTCGTGTCTTCAGTGTCTGGGGGCTGGGCATCGCCCGCAGGCCTGTAGTCTTTGCGCCCTTTTACAGAAAAGGACTCAGATAGCAAGATTGGCCCAGTGGAACGTTTTGTTCTTGGGCTCTTCATCGGCATCGGGAGTATCGAGTGCGTCGACAGCGTCAAAACCTCCGTCCTCGGCCGCGACTGTATCGGTTGCATCGAGGCATCGACCCTCTGCAGCGTCGGGGCCGAGACATCGGAAGGCTGCGTCGGCGTCAGTGGTACCGGGACCTCCACTAGTGCTGATGTCGTCGGACGGTGGTGCTTCGACTGGAGTGCAGGTGAGGGCTGTCCATTCCCCTGCTGGTGGCGGTGAGCCTTCGGGTGGGTCTCCCCCTACCCTGAGGGCTCCTGCGGTACAGCCCCCCCGAGACCGACCTTCTTCGGCCTTGGCCCCGAGGAAGCGACGGCTGGATTCTACGTCCTCCTCTTCGGTACCGGGAAGCTCCGGTGACATGCTTCGTTTGAAAAAGTCAAAGAAGCATCGACACCGGTCTCCTTCCCGCGTCGGTACCAAGAGCTCTGGGTCGCCGAGGGAGTCGGCACCCAGTAGGCATCGGAACCGGGAGGACCGCTCACCCTCTGTTCAGGAGGTGTCGATGCGCTCCACCTTGGACAGCCTAGAACAGCCTCCACGCCCGGAACAGACTCTGACTTCGACACCTGCATCGGCTTCAATGTCTTTCTCCACAGCCGCTCTGCACGAGAGTCTCCGGGCCATTCTCCCAGAGATCCTGGGAGACCTGTTGAGCCCTTCCCCTCCGGTACCGGGGGTGCTTGCGCCTCCGGTACCGTCGAGTGAGGCGCCGGCTGGCCCCTTGCCTGGGGTGAGGTCTCCGACATCAGTGCCGCTTGTGGTACCGACTGCGGTCGCCTCCCAGGAAGGCTCCTCGACAACGTCGGCGGAGGGAGCTTCGCCGGTGCGGGCGAGGGAGTCTACCTCTCGACGCTCACACCGTGGCCGTGGTTCCACGGAGTCGAGCCGGGCACGGCTTCAGACACAGGTTCATGAACTTGTGTCTGATACCGATGGTGAGGCCTCGTGGGAGGAGGAGGAGGACATCAGGTATTTCTCCGACGAGGAGTCTGATGGCCTTCCTTCCGATCCCACTCCCTCCCCTGAAAGGCAGCTTTCTCCTCCCGAGAGTCTGTCTTTTGCGGCCTTTGTCCGGGAGATGTCTATGGCCATCCCCTTCCCGGTGGTTGTGGAGGACGAGCCCAGGGCTGAAATGTTTGAGCTCCTGGACTATCCTTCTCCACCTAAGGAAGCGTCCACAGTACCCATGCATCATGTCCTAAAAAAGACATTGCTGGCGAACTGGACCAAGCCTTTAAGTAATCCCCACATTCCCAAGAAGATCGAGTCCCAGTACCGGATCCATGGGGACCCAGAGCTGATGCGCACTCAGTTGCCTCACGACTCTGGAGTTGTAGATTTGGCCCTAAAGAAGGCTAAGAGTTCTAGGGAGCATGCTTCGGCGCCCCCGGGCAAGGACTCTAGAACCTTAGACTCCTTTGGGAGGAAGGCCTACCATTCTTCTATGCTCGTGGCCAAAATCCACTCTTACCAGCTCTACACGAGCATACACATGCGGAATAATGTGCGGCAGTTGGCGGGCTTGGTGGACAAGCTCCCTCCTGAGCAAGCCAAGCCATTTCAGGAGGTGGTCAGGCAGCTGAAGGCGTGCAGAAAATTCCTGGCCAGAGGGGTGTATGACACCTTTGATGTTGCGTCCAGGGCCGCTGCTCAAGGTGTGGTGATGCGCAGACTCTCATGGCTGCGTGCCTCCGACCTGGAGAATAGGATCCAGCAGCGGATTGCGGACTCGCCTTGCCGTGCGGATAATATTTTTGGAGAGAAGGTCGAACAGGTGGTAGAGCAGCTCCACCAGCGGGATACCGCTTTCAACAAGTTCTCCCGCCGGCAGCCTTCAGTTTCTACCTCCACAGGTAGATGTTTTTATGGGGGAAGGAAGACTGTTCCCTACTCTTCTGGTAAGCGTAGGTACAATCCTCCTTCTCGACAGCCTGCGGCCCAGGCTAAGCCCCAGCGCGCTCGCTCTCGTCAGCAGCGTGCGCCTCAGCAAGGCCCCTCGGCTCCCCAGCAAAAGCAAGGGACGAGCTTTTGACTGGCTCCAGCAGAGCATAGCCGACATCAACGTGTCAGTGCCGGGCGATCTGCCGGTCGGGGGGGAGGTTGAAAGTTTTTCACCAAAGGTGGCCTCTCATAACCTCCGACCAGTGGGTTCTCCAAATAGTCCAGCAAGGATACACCCTCAAGTTGGTTTCCAAACCTCCAAATTGCCCACCGGGAGCTCAATCCTACAGCTTCCAGCACAAGCAGGTACTTGCAGAGGAACTCTCCGCCCTTCTCAGCGCCAATGCGGTCGAGCCCGTGCCATCCGGGCAAGAAGGGCTGGGATTCTATTCCAGGTACTTCCTTGTGGAAAAGAAAAACAGGGGGGATGCATCCCATCCTAGACCTAAGGGCCCTGAACAAATATCTGGTCAAGGAAAAGTTCAGGATGCTTTCCCTGGGCACCCTTCTTCCCATGATTCAGGAAAACGACTGGCTATGCTCTCTGGACTTGAAGGACGCCTACACGCACATCCCGATACTGCCAGCTCACAGACAGTATCTGCAATTTCAGCTGGGCACACGTCACTTCCAGTACTGTGTGCTACCCTTTGGGCTCGCCTCTGCGCCCAGAGTATTCACGAAGTGCTTGGCTGTAGTAGCAGCGGCACTTCGCAGGCTGGGAGTGCACGTGTTCCCCTATCTCGACGATTGGCTGGTGAAGAACACATCCGAGGCAGGAGCTCTACAGTCCATGCAGATGACTATTCGCCTCCTGGAGCTACTGGGGTTTGTGATAAATTATCCAAAGTCCCATCTTCTCCCAGTGCAGAGACTCGAATTCATAGGAGCTCTGCTGGATTCTCGGACGGCTCGTGCCTATCTCCCAGAGGCGAGAGCCAACAACTTGTTGTCCCTCGTCTTGCGGGTGCGAGCGTCCCAGCAGATCACAGCTCGGCAGATGTTGAGATTGCTGGGCCACATGGCCTCCACAGTTCATGTGACTCCCATGGCCTGCCTTCACATGCAATCTGCTCAATGGACCCTAGCTTCCCAGTGGTTTCAGGCTGCTGGGGATCTAGAAGACGTGAGCCACCTGTCCACGAGTTTTCTCAAATCCCTGTATTGGTGGACAATTTGGTCCAATTTGACCCTGGGACGTCCTTTCCAAATTCCTCAGCCGCAAAAAGTGCTGACTACGGATGCGTCTCTCCTGGGGTGGGGAGCTCATGTCGATGGGCTTCACACCCAAGGAAGCTGGTCCCTCCAGGAACGCGATCTGCAGATCAAGCTCCTGGAGTTACGAGCGGTCTGGAACGCTCTGAAGGCTTTCAGAGATTGGTTGTCCCACCAAATTATCCAAATTCAGACAGACAACCAGGTTGCCATGTATTACATCAACAAGCAGGGGGGCACCGGATCCCGCCCCCTGTGTCAGGAAGCCGTCAGCATGTGGCTTTGGGCTCGCCGTCAGGGCATGGTGCTCCAAGCCACATACCTGGCAGGCATAAACAACATTCTGGCCGACAGACTGAGCAGGATTATGCAACCTCACGAGTGGTCGCTCAACTCCCGAGTAGTGCGACAGATCTTCCAGGTGTGGGGCACCCCCTTGGTAGATCTCTTTGCATCTCGAGCCAACCACAAGGTCCCTCAGTTCTGTTCCAGGCTTCAGGCCAACGGCAGACTGGCACCGGATGCCTTCCTCCTGGACTGGGGGGAGGGTCTCCTGTATGCTTATCCTCCCATACCTCTGGTCGGGAAGACTTTGTTGAAACTCAAGCAAGACCGAGGCACCATGATTCTGATTGCTCCCTTTTGGCCGCGTCAGATCTGGTTCCCTCTTCTTCTGGAGTTATCCTCCAAAGAACCGTGGAGATTGGAGTGTTTTCCGACCCTCATCACACAGGACGAAGGGGCGCTTCTGCATCCCAACCTCCGGTCTCTGGCTCTCACGGCCTGGATGTTGAGAGCGTAGACTTTGCCTCTTTGGGTCTGTCAGAGGGTGTCTCCCGCATCTTGCTTGCTTCCAGGAAAGATTCCACTTAGAGGAGTTACTTCTTTCTATGGAGGAGGTTTGCCGTCTGGTGTGACAGCAAGGCTCTAGATCCTCGCTCTTGTCCTACACAGACCCTGCTTGATTACCTTCTGCACTTGTCTGAGTCTGGTCTCAAGACCAACTCTGTAAGGGTTCACCTTAGTGCAATCAGTGCATACCATTACCGTGTGGAAGGTAAACCGATCTCAGGACAGCCTTTAGTTGTTCGCTTCATGAGAGGTTTGCTTTTGTCAAAGCCCCCTGTCAAACCTCCTACAGTGTCATGGGATCTCAATGTTGTTCTCACCCAGCTGATGAAACCTCCTTTTGAGCCACTGAACTCCTGCCATCTGAAGTACTTGACCTGGAAGGTCATTTTCTTGGTGGCAGTTACTTCAGCTCGTAGAGTCAGTGAGCTGCAGGCCCTGGTAGCCCAGGCCCCTTACACCAAATTTCATCATAACAGAGTAGTCCTCCGCACTCACCCTAAGTTCTTGTAAAGGTTGTGTCGGAGTTCCATCTGAACCAGTCAATTGTCTTGCCAACATTCTTTCCCCGTCCTCATTCCTGCCCTGCTGAACATCAGCTGCACACATTGGACTGCAAGAGAGCATTGGCCTTCTATCTGGAGCGGACACAGCCCAACAGACAGTCCGCCCAATTGTTTGTTTCTTTTGATCCCAACAGGAGGGGAGTGGCTGTGGGGAAACGCACCATATCCAATTGGCTAGCAGATTGCATTTCCTTTACTTACGCCCAGGCTGGGCTGGCTCTTGAGGGTCATGTCACGGCTCATAATGTTAGAGCCATGGCAGCGTCGGTAGCCCACTTGAAGTCAGCCACTATTGAAGAAATTTGCAAAGCTGCGACGTGGTCATCTGTCCACACATTGACATCTCATTACTGCCTGCAGCAGGATACCCGACCCGACAGTCGGTTCGGGCAGTCAGTGCTTCAGAATCTGTTCGGGGTTTAGGATCCAACTCCACCCCCCTAGGCCCATGGTTTATTCTGTTCCAGGCTACACTCTCAGTTAGTTGGATAAATTGTTAGGTCAATCTCAGTTATGTCCTCGCCGTTGCGAGGCCCAATTGACCATGTTTGTTGTTTTGAGTGAGCCTGGGGGCTAGGGATACCCCATCAGTGAGAACAAGCAGCCTGCTTGTCCTCGGAGAAAGCGAATGCTACATACCTGTAGAAGGTATTCTCCAAGGACAGCAGGCTGATTGTTCTCACAAACCCGCCTGCCTCCCCTTTGGAGTTGTGTCTTCCCTTATCTTGTCTTGCTACATATGGGACTGACGAACACGAGCCGGTTCGGGCGGGAAGACGGCCGCGCATGCGTGGTGCGCATGGTCGCGCGAGGACTAGCAAAGGCCTTTGCTAGTGAAGTTTCCGATTGGAGGGGCTGCCGTGGACGTCACCCCATCAGTGAGAACAATCAGCCTGCTGTCCTAGGAGAATACCTTCTACAGGTATGTAGCATTCGCTTCATGTATATTCATTAGGGGTATCCTGAAACCCTATCCTGTTGGTGGCCCTCAAGGACTTGGAGTAAATACTGTGGAAACAGAGTAACAGTATCCGATTTCTGTCCCCCTGAGTGTTCACTTGTAAAGGATACATAGTAACATAGTAGATTACGGCAGAAAAAGACCTGCATGGTCCATCCAGTCTGCCCAACAAGATAAATTCATATGTGCTACTTTTTGTGTATACCTTACCTTGATTTGTGCCTGTCCTTTTCAGGGCACAGACCGTGTAACTCTGCCCAGCACTATCCCCGCCTCCCAACCACCAGCTCTGGCACAGACCGTATAAGTCTGCCCAGCACTATCCCCGCCTCCCGCTCTGCCACCCAATCTCGGATAAGCTCCTTAGGATCCATTCCTTCTGAACAGGATTCCTTTATGTTTGTCCCACGCATGTTTGAATTCCGTTACCGTTTTCATTTCCACCACCTCCCGCGGTGACTACTCACAACTGTTAAAAAAAACAAACCCCCTCAGCACTGCTAGCATGGGTTCTTGAGCTTCTGCACGTGCTTAAGGCTTGCAGGGCAGTGGCGTAGCCACAGGTGGGCCTGGGCCCGGGCCCACCCAACAGTGGATGACACATTCTGAACCCAGATTCACAGTACTTTAGGTATATGGACACCTTTCCTGGCCCCAATTTGCCACATACTCAGGGCCATGTGTACTAAAGAGTTTGGTCCAGGGGTTTTCAACCCAGTCCCTGGACCACAACCAGCCAGCTGGGTTTCCAGGATATTCATAGCAAATATGCATGAGATAAATTTGCATGCACCACCTCCACTATATGCAAATCTGTCACGCATATTCATTTTAGGTATCCTGAAAACCTGACTGGCTAGATGTCTTGAGGACTGGGTCATGGAACCACTGCTTCAGTCCATTTCACTATGGGGTGGGGGAGAGGAGAGGAATGGAGAGCTTTGGCCTTGACTCCCAGTCCTCGAGGGCTGCCAACAGGTCAAGCTTTCAGGACATCCCTAATGAATATGCATGTCTGCTATTTCCATATTCATTAGAGAGATCCCAAAAACTGACCCATTGATGGTCCTCGAGGACTAAGAGTGAAGACCAAGGGCTAAAATCATTCTTCCCATTGTTCATTTGGTCAATAATAGTTCTTTCAGATCACAGATTTTAACAAGTGGCCCACCCCTCCTGTCTTTCCCCTTCCTCCACCTATCCTGCCCAGATCTAACAGACCTGCAATGTGCGGTGGCAATACAGCAATGTAATCGAGCCCGGATTCTTTCAGGATCTGGTGCATGCGGATATGATCCTCAGTCACAGGGAGCAGCCGGGGAGGAATTTTGGCAATGTCCCAGAGCAGGAAGGCTGAAAGAGAACCAGGAAGTTAAAGGGATCACGCCAACGGTCATCTGGATCAGTTTTCAGAATTAGGAAAAATTATAAAATCTTTAGAGTCAAGAGTCAGAAGTTCGCAGCTGTGCTTAAGAAAGGAGGTCAGGAGAGATCAAATAAAATTACTGAAAACTCAGACACTGATGCAGTTTCCCCTAGTGCAAGGGCTCTCAAACCAGTCCTCAGAAAACACCCAGCCAGTCAGGTTTTCAGGATATCCACAATGAATATGCATGAGAGATATCTGCATACAATGGAGGCAGTGTATACAAATCTACCTCATGCATATTCATTGTGGCTATCTTGGAAAAAACAGACTGGATAGGTGCATCCTGAGGACCAGGCAGAGAACCCCTGCCCTAGGGACTCAGAAGTTGAGCTCCCCTAAGCTCAACACCAGCATCTTATCTAAAGGGAACATTTTGGTAAGAGAAGTGAGTTAACCAACTATAGACCAGTAGCATCCATTCCCCTAATAACCAAAATAACAGAAGGGATGGTTACCAAACAACTCACAGACTATCTAAACAAGTTCTCAATACTACAAGAGTCCCAGTCAGTATTTCGCTCTAATCACAGCACTAAAACAGTACCAGTTACTCTCATGAATAAATTCAAACAAACGATTGCAACCGGTAAGAATGTATTACTTCTGCAATTCGACATGTCAAGTGCCTTCAACATGGTCGATCATGGAATCCTACTACACATCCTTGAATACTTCGGCATCGGCGGCAATGTTCTCAGCTGGTTTAAAGAATTCCTAACTACACGCTCATATCAAGTGACATCAAATTCAACAACATCAGCCACATGGACACCTGAATGTGGAGTTCCACAGGGATCCCCCCCCTCTCACCGACAATATTCAACCTAATGATGACACCCTTGGCCAAACTATTATCAAAACAAAACCTCAACCCATATATTTACGCTGGTGAGGTAACGATCTACATCCCATTCAAACAAGACCTAAAAGAAATTTCCAATGAAATCAACCAAAGTCTGCAGATCATGCACTCATGGGCAGACGCCTTTCAATTAAAACTCAATGCAGAAAAAAACCCCAATGCCTAATACGAGCAAATTTACCACCATCAACACCCCAAAACTAAATCTACCAATTTCAGAAACCCTGAAAATCCTAGGAGTCACCACCATTGACCGGCACCTGACACTAGAGCATCACGCGAAAATCATAACCAAAAAGATGTTCCAATCAATGTGGAAATTAAAAAAAAAAAAAAAAAAAAAAAAAAAAAAAAAAAGAGTAAAACCATACTTCCCTAGAACCGTTTTCCGAAACTTGGTACAATCATTAGTACTCAGTCACTTAGACTACTGCAACTCACTCTATGCCGGCTGCAAAGAGCAAATACTCAAAAAACGCCAGCCAGCCCAGAACACAGCAGCCAGACTCATATTTGGGAAACCAAAATACGAAAGCACAAAGCCCCTACGAGAGAAGCTACACTGGTTACCACTCAAAGAACGTATCACGTTCAAAGTATGCACCCTAGTACACAAAATCATCCACGGCGAGGCCCCAGCCTACATGTCGGACCTGATCGACCTACCACCCAGGAATGCCAAAAGATCATCTCGCACATTCTTTAATCTTCATTTCCCTAACTGCAAAGGCCTAAAATATAAACTAATGCACGCATCAACCTTTTCCTATATGAGCACGCAATTCTGGAACGCACTGCCACGGAACCTAAAAGTGACCTATGAACTGACCAACTTCTGCAAACAACTGAAGAC
Source organism: Microcaecilia unicolor (assembly GCF_901765095.1). NCBI lineage: Eukaryota > Metazoa > Chordata > Amphibia > Gymnophiona > Siphonopidae > Microcaecilia > Microcaecilia unicolor. Next base: position 168,183,769 of record NC_044041.1, on the reverse strand, counting down.
CCATCTCTTCAACAAGATATACCACAAAGACCAAAACTAGTGAAATCCCCACACATATCTAGCAATGTTAAGAATGCCTTATGTCATGTTTCTATCTTGTTTTCCACTACCATGCTACCCAAATTACTTCTGTAACACTAAATGTCAACTCTCATTTCCATTATCCATGATTTATTGTAAGCCACATTGAGCCTGCAAAGAGGTGGGATAATGTAGGATACAAATGCAATAAATAAATAAATCTGTGCACACCCCACCATGTAGCAGATAGATGTGCCACTGCAGGCTAAGTGCATTTTCTTTACAGATGATGAAATGAGCCCTTCCTGTTTCTTCCTATTCTCCAAACTGTCACACCACTTTTACCCACTGGTTATAACTTCCCTTTAGCCAGGATCACTGCAGAGCATGAACCCACCTTCTGAAGTTCAGACTGCCTCTACCTGCTCATGATATCATGAGGCATCAGTGGTTACCAGGTCAAGGACAGCACTGACATTTTTAAAAGTGGTTTTCTTCATCACTACTGCTAATTAAACAAGAAATTCAAGTTAAAGAGCAGTAGCAGGCAGACTGAAAATGCAGAGCTTTATCCAGAAAAAGACTTTTCTTCATTCTGGCCTGTGGAAAACCATAGGCTTCTCTATTCCTATAAAAGTGACCCAGAAAGGAATTAATTTTATTATGGATGCACTTGGAGACATTTTTTTTTTCAAAGGGAATGTGTCAGAGGTATAGAATCCCCAAAAGGTAGTGTTAAAGGAGGAATTGTGGGCTTACGAATCAAGGTGGCTTACTTTTCTGCTTGGGCTGCTCTTGAGGGCAGCAATCTGGTGTTGGCAGTGGAGCAAGGTCAGCCTATCTTGCTACACTGTGGGATTTGCTGACATCACTGACTCCTGCTGCCTAATGACTGCTTGCAACAGCAGTTCAGAGCCCTATTCCAAGTCTGCTGGCTTAGGACATGGCTCGAGTTTTAAGGGCCGATAATTCAGTGGGAGATAACCAAGTAGGAGCACCATCTACTCAGTTATCTCCCTCTGACCGGCTGATTCCCAAATTTTCAGCGGCACATAACCGGATAGTGCTGCTGAAAATCTAGGGAGATTCCCGTAGTACTATCTGGTTAGTGCCCAGCGGAATTTGGGTGGACCCCAAATATCAGTGCCCGTAGGGCTGCAGAAACAGCTGTTATCTGGGTATTTGCGCTGAATATTGGCCAGCACCTGGATAACTTCCAGTGGCCAGACAGGACCCGGATATTCAGTGCCAGGATTAGGCCCGGCAAATATCCAGTCAAATTCTGCCTCCTGCAGTCAGTGCCTTTACAATCGCTGATCTCCATGGCTGAATATCAGGCCCTAAATTATTATAAAAACAAGCACTTTCATCAGCCAGGATGAAAATCCACTGGTAATTACTGGCATAAGTGTTGTATCTCCTTGCAAGCAACTGGCAGTTTTTTCAGCACTGGTCTTGAAATTGGCTTTGCCATTTTATTCTAAACGTCCAACATGGCTTATGAAACAGTGACTATTCCAGTTTGCCTCAGGGACTCACATGACATGCAGGCAACCACTTTCTTCACGCCGTGGGCCTTCATCGCTTCCATAATATTTTTTGTGCCTTCTGACATCATGGTGGTGGGACCTGGAGAAGGGGCAAGAACGGGAGAGACTTCGTGAGAAGCAGAGTTTTCCAGAATGTTCCGAGCTACTCAGCTAAATCACGTTGAAGCATCACCCATAAACTTACTACATCTGTGAGTTGGTCATGTTTCAGTCACAATCCACTATCCTGCTTATAATCGAAATAGAAAAACGCCTATATTGTGACCCAAATCGGGAGATAGACGTTTATCTCACAAAAACGAATAAAGCGGTATAATCGAAAGCCGAATTTGGACGTTTTCAACTGCACTCCGTCGCGGATGCAGACAAAGTTGATGGGGGCGTGTCGAAGGCGGAACTGGGGCGTGGTTATCGGGTGATCAGAGATGGGCGCCTTTCGCCGATAATGGAAAAAAAATATGCGTTTTTAGCGAGAATTTAGGGCACTTTTCCTGGACCCTGTTTTTCCACGAATAAGGCCCCAAAAAGTGCCCTAAATGACCAGATGACCACTGGAGGGAATCAGGGATGACCTTCCCTGACTCCCCCAGTGGTCACAAACCCCCTCCCACCACAAAATATGCCATTTCACAACTTTTTATTTTCACCCTCAAATGTCATACCCACCTCCCTGGCAGCAGTATGCAGGTCACTGGAGCAGTTATTAGGGGGTGCAGTGGACTTCAGGCAGGTGGACCCAGGCCCATCCCTCCCCTACCTGTTACAATTGTGCTGCTTAATGCTTATTAGTCGTCCAACCCCCCCCCCCAAACCCATTGTACCCACATGTAGGTGCCTCCCTTCACCCCTTAGGGCTATAGTAATGGTGTAGACTTGTGGGCAGTGGGTTTTGAGGGGGATTTGGGGGGCTCAACACCCAAGGGAAGGGTGCTATGCACCTGGGAGCTGTTTTACCTTGTTTTTTTTTTTTTTGTAAAAGTGCCCCCTAGGGTGCCCGGTTGGTGTCCTGGCATGTGAGGGGGACCAGTGCACTACGAATCCTGGCCCCTCCCACGAATAAATGTCTTGGAGTTATTCGTTTTTGAGCTGGGCGCTTTCGGTTTCCATTATCGCTGAAAAACAAAAACACCCAGCTCAAAAAAAGATAAACGTCCATGTTTTTCTAAAATACGCTTCGGTCTGCCCCTTCACGGACCCGTTCTCGGAGATAAACGCCCATGGAGATAGACGTTTCCGTTCGATTATGCCCCTTTATGTGTGTTATATCTTGGGAAAAGTGAGGGTATGTCTACTAAAGGGCTTTAAGCCCTAACACAAGCTTAGTGCTCATGAAAATGCTTACCACAAAGCATGTTAAATTATTTTGCGTTAAGTAATTTTTTTGTGCGTGCTAAGGACGCTGTTTTTTTTTCATGTATTTTCTGGAGGGGTCATGTCAGGGGTGGAGAATGGGCGAAGCCAGTGGGAATTCCACCAATAAGAGCCAACCTCATCAGTGATGTCACAATGGCTTGATTGACCGATACTTGGCTCACTTCTGATATTGTGATGTCATAAGGGAAAGGGAAATGGGACTTGATATACCGCCTTTCTGAGGTTTTTGCAACTACATTCAAAGCAGTTTACATATATTCAGGTACTTATTTTGTACCAGGGGCAATAGAGGGTTAAGTGACTTGCCCAGAGTCACAAGGAGCTGCAGTGGGAATTAAGAGATGTTATGGATTTCTGCACTGTTCTATTTTATGTATTTTATTGTGTATGTTTTACTGTAACCTACCTAGTTAATAGGAGGGCTATATCTGACAAATAAAATATTTACAAAATTATATTGTAACAGTGGCATGGCTCTGGGGCCCCTGGTTTGGCTGGCGGGGGTTCCGGCTGGCGAGGTCCCGAACCCCCACCAGCTGAAGTCCCGTGCTAGTCTTGCCGCATTGCCTACCCTGCTGTTCTCAGTTGCGCCATGCACGCTCGTTTTACTGAAACTGAGCATGCATGACACTTTTGTGCATGCTCAAGTTTCATTAAAATGAGCGTGCATGGTGCGATTAAGCACACCAAGGTACCATCATGCGGCGGCAGCGACAGGGAGGTGGACCAAAATGTGCCCTCCCCCCCCCCGTTGAGGTCTGGATACGCCCCTATATTGTAATAATAAATGAATTATATAAAATATTTGTCTTTTTGACCTTGGATTACTTTGAAACCCTTTTCCCAAACTGTGGTAAAAAGTGGCCTTAGTGCATCCTTACGCCAGGTCATTCCCGTGAGCTAAGGTTATTTTTACTGCATGGCTAAAATGGCCATTTTTTATTTTTATGTGCCAATTTTCCCATTAGCGCATAAGCCCTACTGCCACCAATTTTGTAGGCAGTAAGGACTCACATGCTAATCAGCATATGGCAATGAAACTATGCTAACCAATTAAAACACACCTGCTCTCTGCCCCCAGACCCAATCCCAGTGCTAAAACATAAAATCTATTTTTTTTAGCTCTTGTGAAATGTGCGCCCATCAGGGGCGTATCTGGACTTTGCCATTAGGGGGGTCCAGAGCCGAGGTGAGGGGGCACATTTTAGCCCCCCCCCCACCGCCAGAACCACCTCCAACAACTGTGGCCCACCCGCCAACGACCCCCCCCGCCTGCCGTCACCTACCTTTGCTGGCGGGGGACTCCAACCCCCGCCAGCCAAAGTCTTTTTGCTTTGTTTGGTTTCTGAGTCTGTCTGATGTCCTGCAAGTACAACCCCCCTGCCAACGACCCTCTCAATCCCCCTCCCACCGCCAGCCCGCCATCGCCATCTAGTACCTTTGCTGGCAGGGGACCCCAACCCTGCCAGCCGATCTTGCTTTGTTTGGTTTCTGAGTCTGTCTCACAGAAACAGAACGAAGCCCCGCAAGGCATGTTGTGTACGTGCAGGACGTCAGACAGACTCAGAAACCAAACAAAGCAAGACCGGCTGGCAGGGTTGGGGTCCCCTGCCAGCAAAGGTACTAGATGGCGACGGCGGGCTGGTGGTGGGAGGGGGGTTGAGAGGGTCGTTGGCAGGGGGGTCCATGGCCCCATAGCAGCTATGCCCCTGGCGCCGATCACACAAAATTACGTGGGATGAATGAGTGCATATTAGTACTTATGGCAGCTTAGTAAAATGACCCCTATGTAAAGATTACTACAACTTACTCAAATCATTCCTGGTTCCCAGGATGATAATGACTGCGTCCTGGCCCTGCACAGCCTGATTGACATCTGCCTTGTTCAAGACATCGCCCACAATCACTTTGGCTGGTTTGCTGTTAGGAGGGAGTCCAGCAGAGTTACGCACCAGTACAGTCACCTGATAACCTGTCAAAATCAATAGGAATTCAAGGGATGAGAGAAAGCCAATGGCCAAAGGGGGTGGGGGAGATGCAGGGCTTGTGATTATCTAGGTGGTGACATAAAGAGCCACTGTCAGTGCTTGGGAATCGGGGATTTGAAAACCTGCAAGCTGTGTTGCAGCAGCAAAAAAATACAGTAGACTGATGCAATACAACTGCTTCGTCCTATATATCTCTGACACTTTACACATTTTATTTATAAACTGCCTTTATCCAGAGACCCAAAGAAGTGAACACACAAATACACAATGCAATAATTCCATAAAATCGGTACCCCCCTCCCACACAAAATCCCTATAAAACTAATCAATTCTGCAATCACCATCCTATCAATCTTCAACCTTTGACAAAAGCGCCACAAATCAGAGCCGTTATGAAGGTCCTCAGGTAACTCATTCCACATCTGAGCCACAATTACTTCTTCCATGAAGGTTTCTCAGGCTCCGGGCAACACCACACTCCTCTACTTTTAGAATGGCAAAGCTCTCATTGGAGTATGCTCACACCCTCTCTTGCAAAATAGATTGGACTCAATCCCTCCCTTTAAGGTTTTAAAATCCAACAACAGTAATTTAAATCTGATTCTAAACACAACAGGCAGGAGCATACTCCCTTAACCCCTTCCTCAAAACCAATCGTGCAGCTGTATTGTGGACTAATTTTAACTGGGACAAATTCAATTTCACCAGGTTGGTTTAAAAAAAAATGAAAATGCAGAGTTAGCATTAGGCTAACAAAATTAAAATCCAGAGCTTTCAAGTTCTTGTTTTGCAAACTGACGGTGTTCCTTAAATTTATAGTTTCCAAAAAAACAAGCACCACCTTTTTTTTTTTGTATAATGCATAGAAATTTAGCTGTGAAGGAACACTTAACTGAGCAGTTTCACAACTCCAATTTTATACCGAGACCCCAAACTCTTTATCTCAGCTAGCAGAGGTTGGGCAAAAGGCTCGTTTACACTATAGACTCTGGTGTTATCAGCAGACAGTTGTATTCAGCCTTTTATCGTTCTGAATACGATACGCCATTAGTCAGCAAATTTGCTTTCACATGCGTGACTCAGCAGAAATCGCAGTTCCCCGTCTAAGTGCTGGGTTGACTTGGCTTGCTGCAGCACCCACCCAGCGCCAGTGCCATCACCAAGGTTCAGGTTGCAGACATGTGATCCGCAGCCCCGGGTTCTAATCCAAGCTCCCTTCCCTTGATCTACCACTTTGAACGAGTCAGTTAAACCTCTCTGGCTTCAGAAATATTACTTGGCACACATGAACCTCAGCCTTCTCCTGTCTGGAGTAGAAGAAACGTCACAAGCCTTCATTAATTCTCTCTCTTGATTAGAAAAAAGTTTGTACTGCACTGCGTTTTCTTATAACAATGCACACAAATAAAAATAGAGAAAGCATGAGATCAGAAAGGGCACGGGAGCAACAGAACGAAGAAGCGAGCCAACTGCTATTCAGAGCAGACTGTAGACACGGAGGCATCTCTCTAGAATGTTGGCAGTTTCTGTTCCTAATTCCTATGACCCTGTGCGATTCCTTCAAATTGTTCCCCCCTCCTGCACATGCACTGATGCATCTCTCCTCATGACTCCTAAATACAACACTTAAATGTCACTTCCATTTCAGGGCTGCAGAGATGTAAAACCACCCTCTCTACACTTACGCCTGTACCAAAAGCCTCTCTAAGTTCATTACATGCACAACTCTCCTCACTCCCCTCGGTCTGCTTAACCCTTCACGACTCTCCTCTTCTCCGGTTTGCTTACCTGCCTGGATGGCTTGCGGCAGAATCACCAGTCCTGTCATTCCCGTGGCCCCAAAGATAACAATGTTTTTGGGCGCAGACATATTTTGGAATAGAAGATCGAAAGACGGTCTAGGGAAGAATTAGGTGTCTGGCTCCCTTAGGCTCTCACTGTTCCCTGCCTATTGCCAGTTTTAACTTTTACACGTGTGATGATCACTTCCGTGCAGAGCTCCTCCTGCAAAAGGGGGCCGGGACGTGGGAAAAGACTGGAGATGGACTACGATTACTGCAGAGCTTCGCTCACCGTCTGCATTCATTTTTAACTGTTTATTTTCCGTATTACTTTATTGGATTCCCTCTTTCTTGAGTGTGCTGTGTTGCCTACTTCCCCTCTCCCTTCACTCTCTATCTCAGTTGATAACACCCTCATCGTCCCCGTCTCATCTGCCCGCAACCTCGGTGTCATCTTCGACTCCTCCCTCTCCTTTTCTGCGCATATCCAGCAGATAGCCAAGACCTGTCGCTTCTTCCTCTATAACATTAGCAAAATTCGCCCCTTCCTCTCCGAGCACACCACCCGAACTCTCATCCACTCTCTCATTACCTCTCGCCTTGACTACTGCAACCTACTCCTGACCGGCCTCCCACGTAGCCATCTATCCGCCCTTCAGTCCATCCAGAACTCTGCCGCACGTCTTATCTTCCGCCTTAACCGATATACTCATATCACCCCTCTCCTCAAGTCACTCCACTGGCTCCCAATCAGATACCGCATACAGTTCAAGCTTCTCTTACTCACCTACAAAATGCACTCGATCTGCGGCCCCTCCGTACCTCTGTACCCTCATCTCCCCTTACATCCCTACCCGTAACCTCCGCTCTCAAGACAAATCCCTCCTTTCAGTACCCTTCTCCACCACCTCCAACTCCAGGCTCCGCCCCTTCTGTCTCGCCTCACCCCATGCCTGGAACAAACTCCCTGAACCTATACGCCGTGCCCCCTCCCTACCCATCTTCAAATCAATGCTCAAAGCCCACCTCTTCAATGTCGCCTTCGGCACCTAATCACTACACCTCTTCTCAGGAAAACTTAACTACCCCAACTTGACATTTTGTCCTTTAGATTGTAAGCTCTTCCGAGCAGGGACTGTCCTTAATTGTTAATTTGTACAGCGCTGCGTAACCCTAGTAGCGCTCTAGAAATGTTAAGTAGTAGTAGTAGCTTGTCTTTCTCCCCTCCCCCACGTTTTGGTGCATCATGTATGCGGCTGCCGTTTTATTCCAGCAGATAGGAGCGAACTGACCTACCCAACCTGCCCATCTGGCTTCCTTTTAGTTTGGCTCCTTATCACTTTAGGTAAATAAGCATAAGAGTTCTCATACTTAAATTAACAGTTCAACCCAGATCTATTATTTTGGGGCATAAGCATCTCTACAGGGTGGCAAGTGCTACCCCCCCCCCCCAAATGGCATGCTACCCTTTTGCCTTCCCTGTTTTGGGCATCAGATCACGACTGCGGTAAACAGATGACCAACTCGATGGCTTGCTGCCCTGGATAGTTTCCCTCCACCCCTCTCCTCACCATGCAGCTTACCTATCACCCCTGCCTGATCCCTCTACCCACTGCACAGTCTCCCCCTTACTCTGGCCTGATTCCTGTACCCCAATATTCTTTAATGCAAGGCCGGGGGGGGGGGGGGGGGTCAGTGGCAGCCTGTAAAGACCTCTGGGGCAGCCCCCATCTTCATTCTGTTTTTTCCTTCACTACTCTCTGCCTCTGTTCCCAAGCTTGTGACAAAAAGCAGGAGATTGATGGGGAAAAGAGCTGCATGCTTGAAGGAATAGGCATTTCTCAGTAGAAGAAGAGAGTGCATGGAAATGCCTACCTCACTGAAGACACCCCCAATGAAAAGTGTAAAGGTGGGCTTGAAGGGATGCTAGTATGCAGTGTTGCAGCCCCATGTAGGAAGGTATTTTCAAGCCAGTGGGGTGGCACCAGGAGGCAAACAAGGTATAGAGGGGGAGAACTCAAAGTAACATTTTCACATAGCATACCCCTTTCCCCCACCCCGACTTTTAAATTATCATGATAATTGACAGCATTATTAAACAAATTCTTCTGTATGGGAGTGGTCTGTGATGTCTACAGAATTGGTCAGAATCTCTACATAAACCCATTATAAACCATAAAGCTGTAAGTCTCTGTTGATCACCCCTCCCCTCACCTATCCACACCCATCCTGTTAGAATATCAATGATATGCTTTGATGTCCCCATGCATACCTCCTACCCACCCCATCCTCCCACCCCGTCAGACTGTCATAGTAAGGCTTGAATGTTTTCACTTATATACACTGTCAGCTAGCACATTTGCTTATTTCCAATCTGACGAAGAAGGGCAACCTTCGAAAGCTAATCAAGAAATGTATTAAGTTATGTCCAATAAAAAAGGTATCATCTTATTTTCTTTTCCATGTTTTATTTTGTTTGATTTCTATTGATAACCTTAAGAGTGGACTAACACGGCTACCACACTCCTCTACATAAACCCTGAAAGTCCAGTTCCATATCACAAATTTCATATTCCCCAACAAGAGAGCTATCCTTCTTAGAACATGTCATACAAAAAATATTCAAACTGTGATTATTGCCTCATGAACAGCACAAGCTCTTTCCACTGCCAGACACTTTAATGCAGGTGGGTTTTAGTTTGTGTGGTGACTCTATAGGATGTGGAGACCTTTAGTCTTGAGCATTTTTGTTTTGAGTGACAAGGGCCACCTTTGGCAGCCCTTGCCTTCGTTCCAGAGCCTGCTTTCAAATACAAAACTCTGCAAAAAGACACCCAAAACCTTGACCTCATGGAAAACTGGGCCACAACTGTCAAACTGAACTAAGACAAAACCAAACTCCTGGTTTTATCCAGCCAGCACAATCCCACTACTTACCAAAACCTCATAATAGATCAACAATGTTACAAAATTGAAACACAAATAAAAATACTAGGAATCATCCTTGACAAACATCTGACCCTTGAAGACCAAGTTGCTGCAATCACGTCAAAAAACTTCAAAACACTATGGAAACACATTTCTTCAACACATTTCTTCAACAAGGCCTACAAAGAGAACCTATTGCCCAAACAATCCACCCCACCAACCCATCCAGTTATGAAAGTCCACCTTCTATACTTACCCGCCCAATCACTTCCTTCTTCTTCCCCTTACTTAATCTCTACACATTACTAATTGTATCTGATATCCTGGAATGACAATGTCATAACAAAACTATGTAAGCCACATTGAGCCTGCAAAGAGGTGGGAAAATGTGGGATACAAATGCAATAAATAGATAAATAAACTGAGAAGAATCAGAGACTATTTCCCCAGACAGTCATTATGTCTTATAGTACAGACACTAATATTGTCCCAACTAGACTACTGTAATACACCCTATGTAGGCTGTAAAAAAAACCTACTACAATCATTGCAGGCCATCCAAAACACAGCAGCGAGATTGATATTCAAAAAGTCAAAATATGACAGAGCAACCCCACTACTCATAATGCTACACTGGCTCCGATCAAGACCAGACTATTTTTCAAAACCAGCACAATCATCTTCAAAATATGCACTAATCATTCTGGAACAACAAATACACAACACAACCCACAACCTCTAACTGTAATGCATCTTTTCATATAAGAAATGAACTAAGACATATCTTCTCAAGAAACCCAATGACTATTCTATACGCACCAGTGGCATAGCTACTATGGGGCCATGGGCCCCCGTATATTTGGTCCTGGACCCCCCTGCCGATGACCCTCTCAATCCCCCCTCCCGACGCCAACCCGCCATCGCCGTCTGCTACCTTTGCTGGCGGGGGACCCCAACCCCCGTCAGCCGAAGTCTTCTTCCTTCGTTTGGTTGGGACGGGCGGACAGGGGTCAAGAGGGTCGTCGGCAGGGGGGGGGGGTCAAAGTTGTTTGTGGTGGTGCTGGCGGCGGGAGGAGGGGGGTTGGCAGTGCCAGGGGGCCTAAAATGTGCCCCCTCACCTCGGGCTCTGGACCCCCCCTCCCACCAAAGTCTGGCTACGCCCCTGATACGCACTAATGGTTATCTTGCCAACCACTGTAAAACACAGCATCATACAACCTTGTAAATGTAATCACTAACAACTGTTAAATGTAAGCCACATTGAACCAAAACTCGTTTTTTGATAATTGTGGGATACAAGTATGAATAAATAAAAAATAAACTAAAATATTTTTTTCTGCTGAAATTGTCTATTGCAGTGGTTCCCAAATCTGACTGGCTGGGGTGCTTCCAGAACCAGGTTTAGGAACCACTCCAGTAGACAATTTCAGCAGAAAAAAATATTCAAATAACAGTACATGTTAATGACATAGTATGCTCAGGGGCGGTGGCCCAAGGCAATCTGCCACCTGAGGTAGGGATGAAATAGCACCCCGGCCCCCCAGCATTGTACCCTCCCTGCCAACTCCTTCCTGCCCCCAGCCGCAGTCTAGCATCTCTCTCCCCCGAGCCTATCTTCTTTTCTTATTTTCAAAAGTTGGAGGTGGCAGCTATCCCCATATGCTGCCCTGCTGCCGGCATCTCCTCTGTACTGCGGCCCACCTCCGAGGAAACAGGAAGTTATATCAGAGAGGCAGGCTGCAGTACAGCGGAGATGCCGGTGGCAGGGCAGCATATGGGGGAATCACTGCCGCCGCTGACTTTTGAAAAACAAAAAAAGAAGGTAGGCTGTGGAGGGGAATTGAGAAATATGTGCCGCCTGAGGCCACTGCCTCAGTTGGCCTAATAGCAGGGCCACCACCGAGAATGCTATTTAAAATGTCGGCACAATGCACCATAAAACATCATTTTAATCAGTGAACAGCTGTCTCTCACTTCCCACTCCTGACTCTTGTAAGGCCTTCATCCGCATGTCAAAATCTCCCAGGCAGCACCTTCTGTTGACTATCTCATGAGATGATCAACAAAACATACAGCTCATGAGATTTTGACACGCAGATACAGGCATTATAAGAGCTGAAGAATGGAATAGTTAGCATGGTGCTCAGGTATCTTTAGCTGGTGGGGCTTGGGGATCTCCTCCAGGCTCACCCTATGCCCCTGATTTTTGTATCTGTAAACAAGCATATTTTGTTCCTCAAGTTCCTTAGCACTAAAACTAATAAAGGACCCTTTTACTGAGATGAGCTAAGAAATGGGCTTAGCGTGTGCTGACGGGGGACTTTGTGCGCTAAGCTCATTTCTAGCACGTCCCTAAAATAAGGCTTTTTTCTTTTTGCTGGTCTCAAGCTAATTTTTCCATTAGCACATGGGAAAAAAATTATTGCAGGAGCACTTGTTAACTCAGCATTAGCGCTTGCTAATGTGAATGTGCTAGCCGGTTAACACTTCCACTCCTATCACTTCCTATGACACTCTTCCTCCAGAAATTGTTTAAAAAAATGCACAATTAGGACCGGATTCTATATAAGGCATCTAAAATGTGCAACTTTCTTTAAATTAGTCACCTTATTTTCCATCTTTGCTTATACCCTACACTGTCTATTCAAATGTTCTATTATGTATTGTGTTGACATTGTAAGTAGTATAATCTGCCATACTTTGTATTGTTATTGAATATTTTTACTGCTGTAATTCTCTACTGCTTATGTTTGATGTATTCTTACTGTACACCGCCTTGGTGAATTATTTGAAAAAGGCGGTAAGTGGATAATTTTGTTATAAAATGTTAAAATGTAACTGGGAATGGCTTTGTATTAAGAAGGTGTTCTGTGTCAGCAGGGACCTTCGGAGAATTGGCTTTGTCTACTGGGAATGATTGGCTTTGTTTGTGTTATATTGTATATGTGATAAAGTCATTCAATAAAGCTCCTGGTTAAAAATAAAAAAAAAGGCGGTAAGTAAATCCTAATAAATAAAATGTAGGCACATTGGAATAATGGGTATAGTCAGTGGTGTGCTGGTAAATTTTGAACAACAGGCTCTCTCCCCGGTCAACCTCGGTGCCCCCCCCCCATCCACCACTGCGCCCCCCCCACCTCTGCGCCCCCCAAAATAGCAGAGCTGGTTATAGCCGGGGGGGGGGGGGGGGGGGCAATGCATTACTCTCTCCAGGAAAAAAAAATTAAATGATCCCAGGTTCCAATCTAATTCATGTTTAATATGGGATAAAATGCCATAAATAAGTAAATAAATATAAACTTTTAAAGTTCAGCACCTGATTCTCAAAGTGGACATATTCCAAACACTATAATGAAAATAAAATTATTTTTTTCTACCTTTGTTGTCTGGTGACTTTGTTTCTCTGATCATGCTGGCCCAGTATCTGATTCTGCTGCTCTCTATCTGTTCCCTTGACTTCCTTTCCAGGGCTTCCTTTCCATTTATTTCTTTTCTTTCCTCCTTTCTTCTTCATTTCTGGTCCTCCACAGACTTGACTGTACAGTGGATCCAGCTTCTGCCTATTTTCTCCATCCATGTGCAGTTTCTCTCCTCACTTCCTTTTCCCTCATCTAATCTCCTTCCTCTATCTTCCCTTCATGTCTAGCATTTCTTCTCTCTCCCTTCCCTTCCCTTCCCTCCCCTCCATCCATGTCCAGAATTTCTCTTGCCCTCCCCTCCATCCATGTCCTAAAACTATCTTCTCTCCCCTGCCCTCCTCTATCCATCCATGCCCAGCAATTCTCCTCCCTCCCCTGCCCTCCCGCTCCCATCCATGTCTAGCGATGTCCTTCGCCCCCACCCTCCCCTCCCGCTCCCATCCATCAGTTTCAATTACCTCCCTCGAAGCACCACATTATTTAAGGCCCTGCTGTCCGTCTCCAGCCGCCTTCCCTGCTTGCTTCTGAGGAGTTCGCGCCCTTAGTCCCGCTGTCACGGAAAAAGGAAATGAGGTCAGAATGACATCAGAAGGCGAGACTAAGGGCGCAAACTCCTCAGAAGCAAGCAGGGAAGGCAGCTGGAGATGGGCAGCAGGGCTTTAAATAAGGCGGCACTTCGAGGGAGGTAATTGAAACTGACGGATGGGAGCAGCAGGGGAGGGTGGGGGCGAAGGACATCGCTAGACATGGATGGGAGGGGGAGGGGAGGTAAGCATGGCGCCCTCCTGCCATGCTTACCTCGTGCAATGGAGCCGGCTCGCCCCGAACAACCGGCACGCAAGAGCTGTCAAAATTGAACAAGCGGCTCTTGCGAGCCGGTGTGAGCTGGCTCCAGCACACCACTGGGTATAGTGCTATTCTATAAACTGCATCTACAGTAAGACGCAGTTTATAGAATAGCGCATACGTTTAGGCATAAGAACATAAGCACCACCATACTGGGAAAAGACCAAGGGTCCATCAAGCCCAGCATCCTGTCTCCGACAGTGGCCAATCCAGGCCTCAAGAACCCGGCAAAAACCCCAAAACAAAACAAAAATTTAAATTAATAATGTTCAATGGAATTTTCCTTCAGGAATCTGTCCAAACCCCCTTTAAACTCAGCAAGGCCAACTGCTGTCACTACGTTCTCCGGAAACGAGTTCCAGAGTCTAACTACGCGCTGAGTAAAGAAAAACTTTCTCCTATTTGTTTTAAATCTACCACATTCTAGCTTCATCTTATGTCCCCTGGTTCTATTATTGTTAGAAAGTGGCCATTTACTCCACTGAAAACTTGGTGTAAATACCTGTACCTAACTTTAAGCGCGTTCCCCCGAATTCTATAACAGCGCGTGTAAATTTGATTGATGCCCTTGACATGACTATGATCGTCCCATTATCATTCCCCCTTTTCAGCTAACCACATTAGAATTTATGTGCGCCTCTTTATAGAATACGCCTAAAAAGAAGCATGTGTAAATTCCAATTATTGCCAATTAGTGATAATTGGTTATCAGCCAATTATCATCACTAATTGGCTCATTACTCAATTGAATAGCGTGCGTAAATTGGCAGCAAGCACCTTATATAGAATCCGGCCCTTAGCACATGCAAACAGGCAAATTACTGCAAAACACTTTGACACAGTGGTTCCCAAACCTGGTCCTGGAGGCACCCCAGCCAGTCAGGTTTTCAGGATACCCACAATGAATATTCAGGAGAAAGATTTGAATATACTGCCTCCAGTGCATTCAAATCTCTCTCTCTCATGAAAATTAATTATGGATATACTGAAAACCTGTCTGGCTAGGGTGCCTCCAGGATGTTGCCACGTGCCAATCCAGGACTACTGCCAGACTACCACAGGAGCCCGGTGGTAGTTCCCACCCCTAGAGCACGCCATTGCCGGCGCTACAAAAATATCTTCTGTTTTTGTAGCGCCGGGGCATCTCAATGGGTGGCAGTAATGGCTACTCCCAAAATGGCCACACGGTAAGTTTCACTTATCGCGCGGCCATTGCTTTTCCTAAAAAAAAAAACCACGTGCTGACGCTAGCGCAGGCCCTCTTTTTCCACAGCTTAGTAAAAGGGCCTCCAGGTTTGGCAACCACTACTTTAACACATTTGGCTGTAAGCTGTTTTGTGCATGCTGACTGCATTAGGACTTAATGCCCTTTAATAAAAAGGCCCCAAAGATCTTGAAAAGAACCAGTCCCAGTACCAAGCCTTAAGTGTCCAAGGAGCCACTCTGTCTTCATAAGTTTGTGCTCCATTTACCACCATTCTCCTTCCTCCTTCCATATGGACCACAATAGCACAAACATTGGTAGCTACTTAAGACTTGGGCATGGGCTCATTAAGGGGCCCTTTTATGAAGTGGCAGGAAGCCCAATGCAGGCTTACCGCTCCCTAAAAAGGAAGTACTGCTGGGCTACTGCAGCAGCACGGTGGTAGTTTCCTCCCCAAGGGCGTGCCATTTGTGGTGCTGCAAAAATATTTCAATTTTTGTAGCGCCAGTGTGTACCCGGCAGTAATCAGGCAGTGCCACGTGCTGCCCAGTTACCACCGGGTTAGCGTGGGAGCTGTAGTGCCGGTGTGTACCCGGCAGTAGTTGGGCAGTGCCACGCGCTGCCCGGTTACAACCAGGGTAGTGCGGGAGCCTTTACTGCCACCTCAATGGGTGGTGGTAGATGCTCCCCCCCCAAAATGGCCACGTGGCAAGTGGTTCACTCGCCGCACGGCCATTTCTTTAAGAAAAGGGAAACCTGCCTTTTTACCTGCTGTGGTAAAAGGGGGCCTCGGAACACATCAAAACCATGCACCAACACCAGCGCAGGCCCCCTTTTGCCACAGCTTCGTAAAAGGACCCCTCAGTTTCCACCCTGATATTTTGATAACTAAATCCAATGGACTTAGAGTGGAGGAGTATCCTAATGGTTAGAGCACGAGCCTTAACAGCCAGAGGTGGCTGGTTCAAATCCCAGTGCTGCTCCTTGTGATCTTGGGAAAGTCACTTAATCCTCCATTTCCTCAGGTACAAAAAGATTGTCAGCCCTCCAGGGACAGAGAAATACCCAGTATTCCTGAATGTAACTATCAGCTCCTCTCTTCCTTTCCCTCCTAAAGAACATCCTGTACACACACAAGACAATAATGTTACTGAGATCCTGATTACAGCACTACAATAAACTGAATATGTGTGTAATATAATTAATCCTGGTACAAGAAAGATAGTAAAATGCTCCTTATAGCAACATTTCTTTACTTAAAAAATCGCCTGCCTATGTATGTCCTTAAATGATGCAACGTGTTGCACTTTCAGTCTTGCATTCATCACATCAAGTTCTGTAGGTTGGCAGCTGCTCAGAAGAGGACCCTCTCTTCTGTGGGTTTATCGGCATGGAATGCTCTTCCCATGGATATAAAGACACTGTAAATTATGCAAGCATTGGCTCTTTGAGAAAGCTATTTGTTTTTATATTTGTTTTATGCTTTTTGAGGATAATTTTATAAATTATTTTTGCACATAAAGGGCTCCTTTTACAAAGCCACGCTAAAGATTCCTGTGCAGTAAATGCAATGAAGCCCGTAGGAATTGAATTTGCCGAGTGGGACTCGCCAGCGCAGCTTTGTACAAGGAGCCCAAAATGTGGATTTATGGATGTAAATGAGCTCAAAAAGGGGCCCTCTTACTAAGCCATGGTAGAAAGTGGCCCATGGTAGTGTAGGTATTGTGATAAAGTCACATCCAGGATAGTTGGGTTAAGGCAGCTTCAGGCTGAACTACAAGTCCCAGAAGGCATTGCAGGCAAGGAGCCAGGGGGTGAGATGGAAAACCCAGACTGGACTCCTAGCTGCAATAGGGGAAGACAAGGGAATAAGCTGACAGGGTGCAGATTGGCTGCCCCTAGGGGGAAAGAGAGCTAGGAAACCCTGTGTGCAGGAGCTCCTCATTAGGCTCATGCTCAACTCAGCTGGTATGGGTGTGTAGAGAAGCTAATGAGTGGAGAATGATTGGTTGTGAAGGCAGAAGCCAGGGATTGATTAGGCAGGTGGGAAGGAGTTTCATTAGTTCAGTTCAGGAGAGAGAAGCAGAAGGAGAGAAGCAGTTGCAGGCTGAAAACCCCTGGGCAAGGAGGTCCCTAAAGTACTGGTAGTTACAGACTGAAAATCCTTGGGCAGGGAGGTCCCTAAAGTACTGAAGCAGGCTGAGATTCCTTGGGTGAGAGGAAGTCCCAAAAGTATTGAATTCACTGGGAAGCTGATGCAGGGGAAAACCCTTGGGTAGAAGGAGTCCCTAAAATATTGAACTCTCCTGAAGGTAAAGAGGATAGAAGGTAGAAAATGCTGCTTAGTGACTGAACTGTGATGATGAACTGAAAGAACTGTTTGTCTTGGGAATTGAATTACTGTTTACTGTGCACTGGATAAAGAGCCCAGACTGGAGCCTGTAAGCCTGTATTGAATCCTGGTATGTACTATGCTGCTGTTGGAACTGTGTACTAGAAACCTGCATAGAATAAAAGTCATTAAGATTGAAGTTACTGGTGGACATCTATTTCTTCATTGTACCGGGAGCCTGTGGCTGGAGGAGATTGTTCTATCCCTGGCTGCACAAGAGAGGTGCCTGGTTACAGTATGTAGAACTGCTGTGCGCTAGGCCACTTTGTACTGCAGCGAGAAAAGGCCTTTTTTCAACAGGCGTTCTTAATGGCCGTGCGCTAATATTAAAATTAGCATGCGACCATTTACTGCCTGAGCCTTAACCGCCACCTATTTAGTAAGCAGTAAGGGTTTATGCTCTAACCCAGCGGTAATCGGGCAGTGCGTGGCATGTGTCTGAGCTGCCCAATTAGATCTGGGAACGCATCCGCACTACCAAATAGAAAAATTATTTTCTGGTGTGGGAAAGTTACACTATTTACATTATTGATGTCACTGACGCGCATTGCCGCCATGGCGTTCAACACCTGAGTTTTTGGTTCCTTTAACTTAAGGAAGCCATATAGCCATATTTCTCTTGATTTATCAACTAGCTACAACACAAGAGATTTGTTTGACCCCTGATGCAGGCTTTTATGCCGAAACACGGCCGTGTCGGGTCGTTTCCAAGCTATTATTAAAGACTTCCTGATTTCCTCTTCAACTTGTCCTCACTTTTTGCGTTCATTGCTTTTGTTGTACGTGAGGATTTCCCTCCTCCCTTTTTGTTTTTCTAATATTAAAATTAGCATGCGGCCATTTACTGCCTGAGCCTTAACCGCCACCTATTTAGTAAGCGGGAAGGGTTTATGCTCTAATCCAGCGGTAATTGGGCAGTGCGTAGCATGTGTCTGAGCTGCCCAATTACATCTGGGAATGCATCCTAACTACAAAATTAAAAAAAATATTTTCTGGTGTGGGAAACAGTGCGTGGTAAAATCAGAACTACAGCATGTTACCTGGGAGCACTGCATGGTAGTCCTACGACCCTTTAGTAAAAGGGCCTCGAAATGAGGTCAGGGGTGCAAGCTGGCATACACTTGTACGGTAAGAGTTTGTCTGGATCACAGGCGGAGTCACGATTTACACGTGTGTGTACATATATTTACCCCTGCTCTTGAGGGGGTGTAATATCCACACCTTGAATCTACGCACAATTTCTGTAGGATTTTATAAAAACACATAGACTTACAAAGTTAGGGCATTTTCGATATGATGTCTGAGTCCAACTTTGTATGGTTTGCTCAAAATGTCCAAAATTCAAGTGGGGAATATATCAATTTTCAAAACAGAAAAATGTCTATCTTTTTTTTTTTTTCAAAAATGGCTATTTGCTAGATGCTTTTGTGCTCTGTGTGTTTATCTTTTTGGTCTATTTTCGGGGAAAAAAAAAAACCCATCCAAGTGAGAAATGCACAAAATAAAGCCACTGGGATGCAGAAGGACCCAGCATTCTTAGTAGACTGGCCATACAAAGATCCCAGGAGAGCAGTGAGGCACTCTGAAGGCACTGCAGTGGACTTCACTTAAAAAGGTCCCAGGTACACATCTCGCCATTGCTCCCTTATATTGTATAGTGAGCCCTCCAAAACCCACAAAATACTTACTGTACCTAACTGTACACCACTACAACAGGGCTGCCGAGAGGCTCAGTCAGGCCCAGGGCACCAGACCACTACACCCCCATCCCCCACTCATGACCCCCACTCACGTCGCTGCTCCTACCTGCTGCACAAGCCGGCATGTTTGAAAATATAAATGGGATCAAATAAAAATGCTACGAGCAATAAAGAACCACAATGTGCATGCAGCAGCTCATAGGTCTGTTGTGGGATGACTGCTGTGTGTGTAAGGTGAAAGGCTGACTAACCTAATTGGCTTCAACTTTTTCATGTCATCCCGTCTCCTCGGTCTGTCCTCTCCTGCTCGTGCCGGGAGTCAGGACCCGGATGATTGCATTAATGCAATATCACATTAATGCAATCGCCCGGGTCTGGGTGGCATGAAGGAGAGGACAGACCCAGAAGAAGCAGGCAGGTAGGAAGAAGCTTGCCAGTGCCGGGCCCAGACCTCCCCTTGAAGGCCAGGCCCGGGGAATTCCCCCCCCCTCCCAGCAGCCCTGCACTACAATAGTCCTTATGGCTGTGTCACCTATATGTAGGTACAGTAGGTTTTAGGTGGGTTTTGGAGGGCTGTCACTTTCCAACACAAGTGTAACAGTTAGGGTGGGATATGGCCCTGTGTCCCTTTCTCCAGAGTGCACTGCACTGACCACTAGGCTACTCCAGGGACCTGCTTGCTGCTTTAATAGGACTGGTCATAACATCTTAGGCTGTCATAGAGGCTGGTGTGTACTGTTTCTTTTACATCTTTGGGAGGTGGGAGGGGGTGAGTGACCACTGGGGGAGTAAGGGAGGGGTCATTCCTTTATTCCTCCAGTGGTTATGTGGTCATTTAGAGCACTTTTTGTGGCTTATTCGTTCTAAAAACAGGTCTAGCTCAAAACGTCTTAGTTTTAGTCCTTGACGAAACAAAAATGTCCATGTCTTAGGAATGCCCAAATCTCGCCCTTAACATGTCCCCAACAAGCTCCCTTGAGATTGGGATGCACTGCAAGTGAACAGCATAGAAAAACATCTGGAAAATGGGTTTCAAAAATACTGATTTGAACGTTTTTGTGAGAAAAATGTCCAAATGCTGGTATATGCCACTTTTTAGACATTTTTCTCTTTCGAAAATGAGCCCCATAGTAACCTATGTAACTTTGTAAGTCTTTGTGCTTTGAAAATGGGCATCATAGGCTCTTAAAGAGTTATAAAACAGGCTAAAAAAGGTACCTTCCTGTCCCACTGACCTAATTAACCTGATATAAAATTACTACTTTTATAGTTTTTATTTGTATTGTTGCTGTCTTTTTTTAATATTGTGAAACACCTTTCCTGCTTATAATTGAACGAGAAAAACGCCCAAGTTCCGACCTAAATCGGGAGATGGACGTTTATCTCACAAAAACGAATAACGCGGTATAACTGAAAGCCGAACTTGGACGTTTTCAACTGCACTCCATCGCGGAAGCGTACAAAGTTGACGGGGGCGTGTCGGAGGCATGGCGAAGGCGTGACTGGGGCGTGGTTATCACCCGAACAGAGATGGGTGCCTTTCGCCGATAATGGAAAAAGTATGCGTTTGTAATTAGAATTTAGGGCACTTTTCCTGGACCCTGTTTTTTTCACGAATAATGCCCCAAAAAGTGCCCTAAATGACCAGATTACCCCCAGAGGGAATCGGGGATGACCTCCCCTGACTCCCCTAGTGGTCACTAACCCCCTCCCACCACAAAAAAAATGATGTTTCACAACTTTTTATTTTCACCCTCAAATGTCATACCCACCTTCCTGGCAGCAGTATGCAGGTCCCTGGAGCAGTTGTTAGGGGGTGCAGTGGACTTCAGGCAGGTGGACCCAGGCCCATCCCCCCCCACCTGTTACAATTGTGCTGCTTAATGCTTAGTCGTCCAACCCCCCCCCCCCCAAACCCACTGTACCCACATGTAGGTGCCCCCCTTCACCCCTTAGGGCTATAGTAATGGTGTAGACTTGTGGGCAGTGGGTTTTGAGGGGGATTTGGGGGGCTCAACACACAAGGGAAGGGTGCTATGCACCTGGGAGCTCTTTTACCTTTTTTTTTTTGTTTTTGTAAAAGTGCCCCCTAGGGTGCCCGGTTGGTGTCCTGGCATGTGAGGGCGACCAGTGCACTACGAATCCTGGCCCCTCCCACGAACAAATGCCTTGGATTTATTCGTTTTTTAGCCGGCCCCTTTCATTTTCCATTATCGCTGAAAAACAAAAACGCCCAGCTCACAAATTGTCGAATAAAACATGGACGTCTATTTTTCTCAAAAATACGGTTCGGTCTGCCCCTTCACGGACCCGTTCTCGGAGATAAACGCCCATGGAGATAGACGTTTTCGTTCGATTATGTCCCTCTAAGTATACTAAAAGAATGACACCACATATGTTAATAGATATATAAATGCCTTGATAGGACCATCATAAAACACATGGGGTCTTCTCATTAGTGTATCCTGAAAACCTCAAACATTTGTAATCACAAGCATCTAAAACTTATTTTGTATTTTAGTACTACATGAATAATTTTAAAAGTGAAAAAAAAAGTTGTAAGCAATAAATAACTCTTGTAATGTGCATAGTTCAAACCAAAAGAAAGCATTTTAGTGCCCAGGGCAGGCAGGCCCAGGCCCCTTCTCCTACCCAACCGCATCCACTCCGATTCCCTGTTTTTTTCACTGTCTTCTTCAGTCTTATGCTCTTCTATCCCTCCCTAATTAACTGTCAGGCCCATAGGCTATGCTTCTCCCTGCCCAGGATTTTGATAATTAAACTAAACAATCATGATGGTCCCCTCCCCCATCCCCTCACCACTAGGAGTAGCCTAATGGTTAGTGCAGTGGCCTAAGAACCAGCAGAATTGGACTTGATTCCCACTGCAGCTCTTTGTGACTCTGGGCAAGTCACTTAGGGGGTCTTTTACTAAAGGTTAGTTCGAGTTATCTGCAGCAGGTCCCATTTTATTCCTATGGGCCCTGCTGCAGATAACTTGAGCTAATCTTTAGTAAAAGCCCCCTTTAACCCTCCACTGCCCCACATACAAAGTAACTACCTGTATATAATATGCAAACCACCTTTCTTCCAGAATAATTCTGTGAAAATCTGGATTTAGGAAGTCCAGGTGTAAAGGCCATTTATTTATTTGGGTTTAGCAGATAGCTCACACCTTTTTCAATAGTAGCTCAAGGTAATTTACATTCAGGTACAGTAGGGATTTCTGTGTCCTTGGAGGGCTCACAATCTAATTTTGTACCTGAGACAATGGGGGGGGGGGGGTTAAGTGACTTGCCCAAAATCATAAGGAAACCACATTGCGAAGTGAACTGGGTTTCCCTGGTTGTCAGTCTGGTTCTCTAACACTAGGCCCTAGTCCTCCCAAGTGAAAGGGCTTTTTTTTAGAGGTATAAATCATACCCTCCTTAGTGCGCAATAAGATTTTTTATATAATTAGTCTTTGAAAACTGCCTCACTGTAAAGCCATCAAAATGTATATGGTTTAAAGGAAGTTCGATTGTGTTCTCCCTTCCAGAATTGTTGGAAAACTACAGGTAAAACTGCTTATGAACTTTGAACCAAGGGCTCGCCCGTATGCAATCATCTGGGTCCTGGCACACAGGCGCGAAACAGACCCGGAAGCAGGCAGGCAGGAAGAAGCTTGCTGGCACCGGCACCGTGCCCCCCCCCCCCCCGCCGGCTCTGCTCCAGAGCCTTCCCCTACTTTCCTTCTCACTACTAAGCTCCTCCCACTGCTCAGGGCCATAGCTAGTTGTGTGGCATCACATGCTGATTATTTATTGTAATTCATTTATAATAACCAACCTAGTAACTAGGCAAGGAACAAGAAAACACACAACTGAAAACATAAAACATAACAAACATATTACAAATCATATATCAAATCTACAACTAAAACTAAAAATACAAGATAACATGCCCTCTTTACAGACTTTGGTATAACAGCATCATAGAACCAGTCCCAAGCCTTCTTATTCCAAAAAGGCTTGAACAAACAAAAGGGTTTCCAACTTTCTCTTAAGTAGAGGAGTGTGGTAGCCGTGTTAGTCCACTCTTAAGGTTATCAATAGAAATCAAACAAAATAAAACATGGAAAAGAAAATAAGATGATACCTTTTTTATTGGACATAACTTAATATATTTCTTGATTAGCTTTCGAAGGTTGCCCTTCTTCCTCAGATCGGAAATAAGCAAATGTGCTAGCTGACAGTGTATATAAGTGAAAACATTCAAGCATTACTATGACAGTCTGACAGGGTGGGAGGATGGGGGTGGGTCGGAGGTATGCATGGGGACATCAAAGCATATCATTGATATTCTAACAGGATGGGTGTGGATAGGTGAGGGGAGGGTGATCAACAGAGACATACAGCTTTATGGTTTATAATGGGTTAGGAACCCCAGATCCTTGTTAAGCCCTTTCTGTTGGGTGTTAAAATATTCAATCATTCTGACTTCAAAGGTCTTACGTTCTTGTATGGTTTTAAAGTTAACTTTGAGGATTCTCACTGTGAAGTCACTGGTACAGTGTCCTGGTCCTGTAAAATGTTGACCAACAGGCGTGGGAACCCTGCTGGCACCAGTATTGTTCATATGATGTCTATGTAAATTGAATCTTGTCTTAAGCATCTGGCCTGTTTCTCCAATATAGCATCCTTCGTTACATTTTTTACACTGAATGATATATACCACAATGTTACTTAGCAGTTATCAAAACAGAAAAGGCAGAAAAACTGAGTGGATGATGCAAGTCAAGTTAGGGGAGGAATGAGAGAGTACTAGAGAAAATAGTGATTATCTAGCGTTCATTCAATACCTTTCTTCATTCGTTGGGGATGTTTCATTGGTTAAACCTATCCATTGGTTTCATTGTTTCATTGGTTAAACCTTCGTCAGATTTCCGATCTGACGAAGAAGGGCAACCTTCGAAAGCTAATCAAGAAATGTATTAAGTTATGTCCAATAAAAAAGGTATCATCTTATTTTCTTTTCAATGTTTTATTTTGTTTGATTTCTATTGACAACTTTCTCTTAAATTCAATATGAACATCCAAATACTTCCAGGGAGTTTATTCCATCGGCCCGGACCAGCCAAGGAGAAAACGCCATCACAAGTGTCAACGTATCGAACCTTCAGCGAAGAAGGCTGCACCAATAGCTGAGTTCCTGTTGACCTCAGGGAATCAGCTGGTTCATAGAGCTTCAAAATATTCAGGAGCAACACTGGTCAAAGTCTTAAAAATAATCTTCAGGACTTTAAATGCTGTCCTAAAGTGAACAGGTAGCCAATGTAAAAACGTCGATGAAGATGTAACATGATCATTATATTGTAGTCTGACAAACGCACAACAGCATACTTTACAACAAGATTGAGAGAAACCCAAAATAAAGACTATTACAATAATCTAATCTAGACAAAATGAAATCCTGAACCATTACGCTACCTGTGCCTTAACGGTGGATGGGGCAGGAGTGCAATGGGAGCACTTGAGGGCTGTGTTGCCAATGTTGTCCCCCTACCTCCTGGGCTGACTGGAAGATTAAAGAAGCATTCAATTCAAGTTAGGTCTTATATACTACTAATATCTCCTTATTAGGGTTCAGTGCGGTTTATAAAGACTACACTCGACAGAAACAGCACTCTCTAAAGTTTGCAATGACCTGCTCCTGGCCAAATCCAGAGGTCATTACTCCATCCTCATCCTCCTCGATCTTTCCGCCGCGTTTGACACTGTCAACCATGATTTACTTCTTGCCACGCTATCCTCTTTTGGATTCCAAGGCCCTGTCCTCTCCTGGTTCTCCTCTTATCTCTCCCACCGCACCTTCAGGGTACACTCCCATGGATCTTCCTCCACTCCCATCCCACTATCTGTTGGAGTTCCCCAGGGATCTGTCCTTGGACCCCTTCTCTTCTCAATCTACACCTCTTCCCTGGGCTCGCTGATCTCGTCTCATGGTTTCCAGTATCATCTTTATGCTGATGACACTCAGCTATACCTCTCCACACCTGACATCACCGCGGTGACCCAGGCCAAGGTATCGGCCTGTTTATCCGACATCGCGGCATGGATGTCCAACCGCCACCTGAAGCTGAACATGTCCAAGACCGAGCTCCTCGTCTTTCTTCCCAAACCCACTTCTCCTCTTCCTCCACTCTCTATCTCTGTTGATAACACCCTCATCCTCCCCGTCCCATCTGCCCGCAACCTCGGAGTCATCTTCGACTCCTCCCTCGCCTTCTCTGCGCATATCCAACAGACTGCCAAGACCTGTCGCTTCTTCCTCTTCAACATCAGCAAAATTCGCCCTTTCCTCTCTGAGCACACCACCAGAACTCTCGTCCACGCTCTCATTACCTCTCGCCTTGATTACTGCAACTTACTCCTCACCGGCCTCCCACTCAGCCATCTATCCCCCCTTCAATCAGTTCAGCACGCTGCTGCACGTCTTATATTCCGCCAAAACCGATATACTCATATCACCCCTCTCCTCAAATCACTTCATTGGCTTCCGATCAGATATCGCATACAATTCAAGCTCCTCCTCCTTACCTACAAGTGCACTCAGTCTGCGGCTCCTCACTACCTCTCCACCCTCATCTCCCCCTATGTTCCCGCCCGTAACCTCCGCTCACAGGACAAAGCCCTTCTCTCAGTACCCTTCTCCACCACTGCCAACTCCAGGCTCCGCTCATTCTGCCTTGCTTCACCCTATGCCTGGAACAATCTTCCTTTACCCATACACCATGCCCCCTCCCTACCCATCTTCAAATCTCTGCTTAAAACTCACCTCTTCTATGCTGCCTTCGGCGCCTAACCGCTCGAGATAGATAGAATGCCCCAATCTATCCACCCTATCAGATTAACTGTTCACTCGTCCTCTAGATTGTTCACTTGTCCTTAGATTGTTCTCTTGTCTTTAGATTGTAAGCTCTTTGAGCAGGGACCGTCCTTCTATGTTTAAATTGTACAGCGCTGCGTAACCCTAGTAGCGCTTTAGAAATGCTAGTTAGTAGTAGTAGTGGCTTAAACTAGAGCCTTACAATGAGGATGGCAGACTGCTATGTCAGAGGAGAAGAAGATAGTAAAGAGAGGAATAAAGAATTAAAAGGATGGTTGGGTGAATGTGGTGGAAAAAGATCATGGACTAGTATTAGGGAAGAGGAGAGTTTTTAACTTTTTTCTGAAACTGATATAGCTGCAGTCCGTTCTGATGGCACCAGGTAGGGAGTTCTATATGGTAGTTCCAGCTACAGGGAAGAGCGAATTGAAAATGTTCTGCGATCTGGTCCCCTTGTAGGGGGGTATAGAAGATAGGCACAGTTGGTCTTTCAGTCTTTGATTGGACCAAGTATAATGATGATATGTTAGTCAGTAGGGAGGATGTGAAGCCATGTACGATTTGGAAAACTGTGCAGGCGGGTTTGAACCTAATTCTATCAGCAACTGCATGCACCACGTAAAAGTGCTACCATGTTTCCCCGAAAATAAGACACTGTCTTATATTAATTTTTGCCCCCAAAAATGCGCTAGGTCTTATTTTCAGGGGCTGTCTTATTTTTCGGGGAAACATTGGGGTTGGATCGGGGTTGGCCCGCCCGCCCTCCATCGCTCCAGGAACTAACCTTAAATGCCTCCTCTCACCTTCGCAGCAAGCAGCAGCAGGGCAGGCCACTCCTTCCTTCCGTGTCCCGCCCTCGCCTCGCCTGATGTAACGTCCGCAAGGGCGGGGCATGGAAGGAAGGAGAGGTCTGCCCTGCTGCTGCTTGCTGCGAAGGTGAAAGGAGGCGTTTAAGGTTAGTTCCGGGAGCGACGGAGGGCGGGTGGAGGGGGAGGCCTGGTGACCTCGGGTGTGGGGGCGACCTCGGGTGGGGGGGGGCGGCCTTGTCCGGCTCTCGGCGGCCCTGCTTTCAATCAAAAATTTGCTAGGTCTTACTTTCGGGGGAGGCCTTATATCTAGCAATTCAGGAAAACCTCTAATAGGTCTTATTTTTGGGGGATGTCTTACTTTCGGGGAAACAGGGTACATTGTCCCATCCCCCTCCAACAGGAAGTCTGATTCAGATGGGGAGTGAAACAAATTGGCACCTGTGCTTAGAGTACATAAGTAATGCCACACTGGGAAAAGACCAAGGGTCCATCGAGCCCAGCATCCTGTCCACGACAGCGGCCAATCCAGGCCAAGGGCACCTGGCGAGCTTCCCAAATGTACAAACAGACTTGCTGACCTGAACATGTATACCCTGGAGGAAAGGAGGAACAGGGGTGATATGATACAAACGTTCAAATACTTGAAAGGTATTAATCCGCAAAAAAATCTTTTCCGGAGATGGGAAGGCGGTAGAACGAGAGGACATGAAATGAGATTGAAGGGGGGCAGACTCAAAAAAGATGTCAGGAGGTATTTCTTCACGGAGAGGGTGGTGGATGCTTGGAATGCCCTCCTGCGGGAGGTGGTGGAGATGAAAACGGTAACGGAATTCAAACATGCGTGGGATGTGCATAAAGGAATCCTGTGCAGCAGGAATGGATCCTCAGAAGCTTAGCCGAAATTGGGTGGCGGAGCAGGTGGGGGAAGAGAGGTTGGTGGTTGGGAGGCGAGGATAGTGGAGGGCAGACTTATAAGGTCCGTGCCAGAGCCGGTGATGGGAGGCGGGACTGCTGGTTGGGAGGTGGGAAATACTGCTGGGCAGACTTGTACGGTCTGTGCCCTGAAAAAGGCAAGTACAAATCAAGGTAAGGTATACACATGAGTTTATCTTGTTGGGCAGACTGGATGGACCATGCAGGTCTTTTTCTGCCGTCATCTACTATGTTACTATGTATACATGTTATTCCTGGAATTGTGGATTTTTCTCAAGTCCATTTAGTAGTGGTTTATGGACTTGTTCTTCAGGAAACCATCTAACCCCTTTTTAAACTCTGCTAAGCTAACCGCCTTCACCATGTTCTCTGGCAACGAATTCCAGAGTTTAATTATGCGTTGGATGAAGAAAAATTTTCTCCGATTTGTTTTAAATTTACTACACTGTAGTTTCATCGCATGCCCCCTAGTCCTAGTCTTTTTGGAAAGCGTGAACAGACACTTCACATCCACCTGTTCCACTCCACTCATTATTTTATATACCTCTATCATGTCTCCCCTCAGCCGTCTCTTCTCCAAGCTGAAAAGCCCTAGCCTCCTTAGTCTTTCTTCATAGGGAAGTCATCCCATCCCTGCTATCATTTTAGTCGCCCTCTGCTGCACCTTTTCCAATTCTGCATACTACCAATGCTTTTTTAATATTTGGGCCGGCCAGGGAGGAGGGGGGGGATTGCAGTGGCAGGCTTAGGAGTGAGAAGGGAAAGAGGGAGATCCTGGATGCGGGGTGGGGATAAGAAAGGTGAGATTAGAAGCTGGCCAACGGGGGTGGGGGGTAGAGGGGAAAGGGAGATGCTGGCCACTTGCAAAGGGTGGGGGGAGAGGAAGAAAAGATGCTTAACCATGGGGGGGGGGGGGGGGGGCGGTGGTGTGACTGAATGTTCAACCATAGGAGGAGGTCACATAGTTGAATGTTCACCTGGGGCGTCCAATACCCTTGGACTGGCCCTGCCCCTGTTTCATATATGTAATACACAGCACTTCATTCTTGGGCATTTATAAATTGTAAATGTAAATGTTTATTTTCCAGATAATTGGGGGTTCTTTGTGGGTATAAGAAAATCAGTATTTATGGGTGATTTTGCAGAACTGGCACTATTGGTGGGCACCTTTTCGTTGGAATTAAATATGTACATTTTTGTTACTTAGCAGTTATCAAAACAGAAAAGGCAGAAAAACTGAGTGGATGATGCAAGTCAAGTTAGGGGAGGAATGAGAGAGTACCAGAGAAAATAGTGATTATCTAGAGTTCATTCAATACCTTTCTTCATTCGTTGGGGATGTTTCATTGGTTAAACCTATCCATTGGTTTCATTGTTTCATTGGTTAAACCTTCGTCAGATTTCCGATCTGACGAAGAAGGGCAACCTTCGAAAGCTAATCAAGAAATGTATTATGTCCAATAAAAAAGGTATCATCTTATTTTCTTTTCCATGTTTTATTTTGTTTGATTTCTATTGATAACCTTAAGAGTGGACTAACACGGCTACCACACTCCTCTACATTGGTTAAACCTAAAATCAGAAGCCTTAATAATGAGATCATCTTTAAATTAGTCACCTTACTTTCTAACTCTTCTTACTATCTTTGCTTATACCCTTCACTGTCAATTAAAATGTTCTATTATGTATTGTGTCGACATTGTAAGCAGTATACTGTGCTACCTATTGCTCATGTTTGATTTATTCTTACTGTACACCGCTTTGAGTGAATGCCTTAAAAATGCGGTAAATAAATCCAAATAAATAAATGTATGTATGTTGCAGAGCTGAACTTAATATTTATGATTTTTGGGGAAAGGCAGCAAAATAAATCAGAAATACATACAATTTATAGACTAAATTCATCCTGCATTACCTACAGGTAGCCTTTGGAATGACTGGGCTGAAGTAGGATGATTCTCCTCTTACTATACACCATAAAACTTTTTTCAAATTCTTTTGTTACCTTGGTAAATGATATAACAACTTTAATTACCAAATGTATTATTAAGTAACATTTAAAAAAAATCACTCTGTACTTATACAGCAAGCCTGTCACATGAAAACTGCACAAACACCCAGAACTCAAACAGCAATATCCCTTTGTATGAAAATGAAAACATACCACATCACACCAGCCCTACAACAGCATTGGTATTCTTTCCAACGAAGAACAGGCATAGACCAGTGGTGGTAGCAATGGGTTTAGAAGAAGGGAAATTAAGGTTCAAATCCTATGTGACACTGGGCAAGTTGCTATATCTTTTTCCCTCAAGTAAAAGCTCTTTGGGACATCTATTGTACTTGACTTCTAAACATGCTGTAAGCCAGTCTGTCATTTGGAAAAATATCCTAGCTCAAGTTAGTAACTCATAGAAGAACCCTCACCAACAACAAAGCAAGTGAGAAGTTACAATGGGATGCACAGAAATATGCAGACAAAAACGGAACTCCCCTAGGGTGTGCCTTGTTTGCAGGACACATTTAAAGTTTCCACTCCGTCTTCTCTTCCCCAGGGTTCCTTCAGCCACCACCTTATTTCCTGATATATTCCCATCCATTCTTTATCCTCCCCTCTCTCTCCCTTTTTCCTGCAGACTGTCCCTCCTCCCTACGGCTCTCAGGAAGTCACTGCGAGTCTCGCGACTCTTTTTGCACGCTACCTGTCGCCACATAAGTCCCGGGCAAGGGCAGAACGCAGGCGTGTTGGGAGCAGTGCTGTGCGCAGGCGTCCTTGAGCGCTCGGGTACCGCTGGATGCGGAGAAGTGGGGAGGGAGGGGTCTTTCAGCCCCCCTCTCCCGTTACTCGGCAACGGCTGCTGGGAGGAGGAGGAAGCGGCGGCGGTGGCGTGCGGGGACCGGCGGCCTTAGGTGAGAGAGTAAGGGAGGGGTCCCCGGGGAGGATGCAGGTCCCGGGGAGTAGAAGGAGGGGCTCCGGGGGGCGGGGAGAGAATGCAGGTGCCGCAGTCAAAAGCTGTCTCCCTGCCCTGTCTGCAAAATCTGTACAATAAGTATGTGTGTGGATTCGGTCATGATGTGGTGCATTCAGAATAGATATGCAAAATAAATGCAGTCATGTAGCCCACATTTAAAAGATGGTATATACATATAATGTATTTGCAATCAGTATAGTAGATAAAATCATATATTAATTATGTATGATTAACGCGTGTGTAAGGTACTGTGGTTATTATGAAATCCCCAAATCCCACTGTGTATACAATATGCGCTTTATTATATGAATATTATCAGAGAGTTTAGGTGACAGTTGAAAGTTTTTTGTTTGTTTGTTTTTGTGGTTGTCTATTTTATTTCCATGCTTTTTTGGTGGGGGGGGGGGGGGGGGGGGGAGGAGTGGTTTTCTGAAAGTGCCTCCTGCTTAGCAGAAGAGTGTAATGTCTGTTTGACTGGGTCATACCAAAGGTGTGTCTGGCCCAATGGCCTGATTCTGTTCTGGTGTTTTGAGGAAGCCTATATGTAGAGTCCTCCAGCTGCTGTGTCACACCCTTCTGCATTTACAACACTCATGATTTAAGGATGCGCTGAGCCAGACTTATGGAAGACTCACTCCTATCATTGTGAATGTTAGTGAAATCAGATTATGGTTGTTCCATCTGAGCTCCACGCTGATGTATGTAAAACATAGATATAGAATGAGGATGCAATGCGAGCACTTAGGCTTGGACTGCTGGTTTTTTTTATTTTATTTTATTTATAATTTCAGGTTTTTCTGAACTTCCTGAAAGCAGTTAAATATCTCTGAAGATAAGTGGGATAGAAGCTATTGATTTCCACATAACTTCTAATTCTGCAATCTTAGGGATCCTTTTACTAAGCTGCAGTAAGTGCTAATGCACGCTTTCTATAACTTAAAATGGCTTTCGGGGGGGGGGGTGTGTGTGGAGAGTGGGCATACCTGCACTAATCAGGGTGTCCACATTAGAGAGTTGCAGGGGGACAGAAATCTAACCCGTCTCTGCTGGAATCTAATCTATCCCTGTCCGTCCCCACTGCAAGTAATCTCCTCCATCCCCTCCCCTGGCCCATCCCTGCCCATGCTGTACAACATTACTCCCTGCCACACAGTCACATTGACTCCCCTCCCAAGAAATCCAGGTTCTATAAGCAGTGAAAATACTGGTAAAAGTAACATAAATGCTATTTCTTCCGTACTCTGCTAAATACAAAATTTAAAAAGATTACATTTCCAGAAAAGCAAACATCCATGAGCAGTGTCCCCCCCCCCGTTCCTTTCCCTCCCCTCCAAGAGCAGCATCCCCCTCTCCTCTCCATCCCCTTCTATCCCATATTCTCTATTTTCTCCTTTTCTCTTCCCCCCTCCATGTACGTCCCCCTTACCAATCTTTTTTCCAGCCCCCCCTCCCCTGCCTGCATTCATACTCCATCCACCTGTTTTACAGCCCCCTCCTACCCTCCCTCCCTGCACCCACACTCCATCCACCCTTTTACAGCCCCCTCATTCCATCCTTTTTACAGCCCTCACCCATGACTCCATTCATCACCCACGTCTCCTCCCCTCTAGCACTGTCAGGGGGCCCTCCCCAAATATACCTCAATGCACCCTGGTGGTCTAGTGGCCTCTTCGGTGCAGGAAAGATCCTCACTCTTTCCTGCCCACTACCGCTGATCTGCTCTTGAAGTCTTGGCAGCCATTTTGATGAAGTGCCAGCAGCAAGCAGATCAACGGCAGCGAGCAGGAAAGAGGGGGGATCTTTCCTGCACCAAAAAGGCCACTAGACCCCCAGGGTGCATAAATTTACGTGCTGTTAATTGAATACACACTTAAGTGGAGAGTTGCACGTAAATTTAGGTGTGGCCATTTGCACCAATGAAAACATGGTGCAAATGCCGGCTCCTAAATTTACTCACAGAGCACCATTATTCTGTAATTACGCATGTAACTTGAAGCTATGGCCCCATTCTGCCCTGAAACACCCATGACCCTCCCATTACCACACCCCTTTTTTATACCATATGTAACTGTTAGGCATGGATCTCATGCCTAACTTTACGTGTGTTGGTCCCAATTAAATCTAACTAGTGCAAATAATTGCTTGTTAAACCAATTATTGATACTAATTGGCTTGCTATTCAATTGTGCATGAAAACCGGGAATGCGCGTAAATTTACGCATATAATTTTTGACAACCTTTATAGAATCGGGGATAGGGCTAAAAATTTGTTTTTAAATATTCTCGCATTATTTAGATGAGAATATTTCCATATTTGTGCAATAAATATTATACTGGTTAGATTTTTAGTCCACCTTTCCAAAATGATGATCAAGGCAGCTTATAGAATTGTTAGCATTTAGGGTGTATTTGTTTTGGTTTTAAAACTTAGCGGCATGTCTACTAAAGGGCATTAAGTGCTAATGCGCGCTTAGCACATGTGAAAATGCTTACTGCAAAGTGCGTTAAAATGTTTATTTTTATTTATTTTATTTATTAACCGCCTTTATGAGGAGATTTACCCAAGGTGGTGGTAAGTTACTTATTTGTGGACGCAAAGAGGGGCATAATCGAACGGGGATGACCATTTCTAAGGGCGTCCATCTCTAAGGACGTCCTGGCGAAGGGGCAGGGAAACCCGTATTATCGAAACAAGATGGATGTCCATCTTTCGTTTTGATAATACGTTCGGGCACGCCCAAATCTCAACATTTAGGAATGCTGAGATCGTTGACCTTAGAGATGGGCGACCTCGGTTTTCGACGATAATGGAAACCGAGGACGCCCATCTCAAAAATGACCAAATCCAAGCCATTTGGTCGTGGGAGGAGCCAGCATTCGTAGTGCACTGGTCCCCCTCACATGCCAGGACACCAACCGGGTACCCTAGGGGGCACTGCAGTGGACTTCACAAATTGCTCCCAGGTGCATAGCTCCCTTACCTTGGGTGCTGAGCCCCCCAAAACCCACTCTCCACAACTGTACACCACTATCATAGCCCTTTGGGGTGAAGGGGGGCACCTACATGTGGGTACAGTGGGTTTCGGGTGGGTTTAGGAGGGCTCACATTTACCAGCACAAGTCTAACAGATGGGGGGGGGGATGGGCCTGGGTCCGCCTGCCTGAAGTGCACTGCACCCACTAAAATCTGCTCCATGGACCTGCATACTGCTGCATACATACATTTGAGGCTGGCATAGAGGCTGGAAAAAATGTTTTTTATTTTTTTGGGTGGGAGGGGGTTGGTGACCACTGGGGGAGTAAGGGCAGGTCATCCCCGAATCCCTCTGGTGGTCATCTGGTCAGTTCAGGCACCTTTTCGAGGCTTGGTCGTGAAAAAAAGGGACCAAGTAAAGTCGACCAAATGCTCGTCAGGGACGCCCTTCTTTTTTCCATTATCGACCGAGGACGCCCATCTCTTAACCACGCCCCCTCCCGCCTTCTGTACACTGCTGACACATCCCCGTGAACGTTGGTCGTCCCCGCGACGGAAAGCAGTTGAGGACGCCCTAAATCGGCTTTTGATTATGCCGATTTGGGCGACCCTGAGAGAAGGACGCCCATCTCCTGATTTGTGTCGGAAAATGGACGTCCTTCTCTTTCGAAAATGCCCCTGTAAGTGTGTGGGTTTTTTTTTTTTTTGTATTTGTTTTCTGAAGGGGGTGTGTCGGGGTGGAGAATGGGTGTGTACATGCTATCCAGCTAGTGCATTCTGATTACTGTGTGCTAACTAGTTAACACGTCCATAGTGTGTGGGCTCTTAGCTCTTCTTAAATAGGAGGTGGTTAGTGCGCCCCATTCAAAATTTTTTTGAGTTTACGTGTGTTAATGTGAATATTAGTGTACGACCTGAAAGAGAAATACTGGAAATTGCCCCGTTTCTTGGTTGCACTAGAAATAGGCATAGCCCCCGATTTCTATATAGCGCACCGCTTAGCTAGTGTCCCGTTCTG
The DNA here is from genome assembly GCF_901765095.1 of Microcaecilia unicolor. NCBI lineage: Eukaryota > Metazoa > Chordata > Amphibia > Gymnophiona > Siphonopidae > Microcaecilia > Microcaecilia unicolor. Next base: position 168,148,993 of record NC_044041.1, on the reverse strand, counting down.
AAATCCAAGCATATTTTGTAACAACGCACGTAACTTAATTGGTTTAAGCCAATTAGCATTCTTAACATTACTTAAGCAATACGGAGCACTAATTGTTGAAAAGTAGAATTTACGCGCACAACTCCCTAAGCGTATTCTGTAACATGCTGCGCCTAAATTTTTTTTTTTTAATTTATAGAAGTCTTTATTGAACATTGTTAATCAAACATAAACATTACACATCTCAGCATAATACAACTAGATTATATAGTTCTGCTACCCCCTCAGATCCAGTGGAGATTGTGCACCAAACAGTTCAGCCAACCATATAACAATAGCATGTCCAGAGCTTAGTATACTTCAAACATTTTTAGTTTTACATAGTAACATTCCCCTTCTATTAATCCTAATCCCCTCCCCTTATCGAACTCTTCACCTCCCTCCCACCCTCCCTTCCGTCCTCCCAGTCTGCCATCCAATACATTCATTTTCTCTTTATTCCAAACACTTATTCAAAAAGGGGTCCCAGATTCTCTGCCATTTAGGCAGTGTTTTTCTTTTCAGAGCCGTCACTCTCTCCATTTCACAAATGTATCTGAGCTTAGTTATCCATCTAACCATTGGAGGGACTAACGGGGATTTCCAGCTTTGCGCTAGGTTCACCCGGGCAGCATTCAGAGAGGCGCGCACAAGAAGCCACTGGTCTGACGTAAGACCCTCTGGTCGCCCACCCAAGAGGAAAATCGAGGGATGCCACTGCACAGACCCACCAATCCATACCTGAAGACGCGCCCGAACACCCCTCCAATAGGCTTGTGCTTTTGGACAAGTCCACCAAATGTGACCCGCTGTTCCTACCTTACCACAATTTCGCCAACAGTTTTGGGATATTTGGGCACTCATATGGTGTAGCCTAGCCGGTGTCAAGTACCATCTATAAAATACCTTAACAGCACTTTCTTGCAAAGCCACCGCTGTTGAAGATTTCCGGATCTGTTTCTCAAGTGTCAACCAACTAGCCTCTGGTAAGGTAAATTGTATCTCATGCTCCCACCGCTGTCTATGCAGTATGGATGGTTTTGCGCATCTCATTTGATATTTGTACAGAAAAGATATCAATCCACGCGTGCGCCTAGTATCTACACATATCTCCTCCATCGGATGAGTATCTCGCTTTAAGCAGCTGCCATAGACAGGCCCTTCAGGAAATGGTGGAGTTGCGAATAAGCATACCTGTCACCAGGCCTAAATCCATAGTCCGCCACCAAATTCCCAAAGGGCAAAATAGTCTCTCCCACGTGCAATTGCCCCAACAGATCCAAGCCTGAGGCTGCCCATCTGCAGAAAACACTGTTACCTATACCTGGCTCAAATAAAGGGTTATCCACAATCGGGGCCAAGCCAGATACAATCGGTTGTCGATCCGGGAACATACAATCCCAGTAGTGGAAGGTGGTCTGGACTGTGGGCGGAAATTTTTCTATCCTTCCTCTATATTTGTTGAGCAACCACATGAGATGCCCGAGTGCACGCGATCCAACCAGGGCTTGTTCAATATCCACCCATCTTTTATGGTCTTCCCTTCGAAACCAGTCAATTGCCCCTCTAGCTTGCGCTGCCCAATAGTACCAGGTGAGATTGGGCACTCCCAAACCTCCCTCTTTTCTACTCTTATATAGCACTGCTCGGGGCAATCGTGGTCTCTTATGGTTCCATACGAACTGGATCAAGGAGTCTTGAATCCCAGACAAGAAGGACCTGGACAGCTTCAGAGGCAATACCTGGAATAAGTATAACAATCGGGGCAAGATGTTCATTTTAATCGCGGCAATGCGCCCGAACCAGGATAAACCCATAGATGACCATCTGTCCAGGTCCCTCTGTATCTCCCTCCTGAGGGCCTGGTAATTATTGTCAAACAGTGCAGATAAGTTGCTCGAGATCTTGACACCTAAGTAGCCCAAGGCTCTATCCTCCCATTTGAATGTAAAAGACGCCTTCAATGACTCCAATATATTTGGGGGCACCCCCACCGCCAAGCCGATAGATTTACTAGCGTTAAGTTTATAGCCAGAGATTTCAGCGTATTCACCTATCACTTTCATTAAATTCGGCAGTGAAATTAAAGGGTTAGTCAGGGACAACAAGACGTCATCTGCGAATAAAGCTACTTTATATTCTTGTCCACCCACCTTTACCCCAGTAATGTCCGGGTGTTCTCTAATCGCCTCTGCCAAGGGTTCCATTGCCAGCGCAAAGAGTAAGGGAGACAGCGGACATCCTTGTCGCGTACCTCGCCCCAACAAAAACGTTGCCGAATGCCCGCCGTTCACCCTCACACACGCATGCGGTGCCGAATACAACACCCCAATCCAGGTCCTATACTGAGATTCTATCCCAACCCTGGCCAGGACTTTGTCGAGGAACCCCCAGTGGACCCTATCAAAGGCCTTTTCGGCGTCAAGCCTTAATAGCACCACCTGGCTGGCCTTTATCTGGGCTGCATATAGGAGATCCACTGTTCTCCGGATGTTATCCATAGCTTGCCTATTGGCTACGAACCCTACCTGGTCAGGGTGGATCAGGCTAGGCAACAGCCTCCCCAGTCTGTTGGCCAAAACCTTAGCCAGAATTTTTACATCGGCATTAAGTATTGATATTGGCCGGTACGAGGCACACTCAGTTCTATCCTTGCCAGGTTTGGGAATTACTGCCACCCATGCCTCCATCATCGTCATTGGAAGAGAAGCCCCTTCTCTTACAGAGTTAACTATCATAGTTAAGTAGGGTGCCAGATGTGGTCCAAAGATCTTATAAAATTCATTTGTGAAATCGTCTAGCCCTGGCACCTTCTCTCCCTTGAGGTCAAAGCAAATGGCAAATGGGAATGCCTATCTATAGAAAATCTTCTCCTTGGTTAAAATCTCTATTACCAGCTTCATGGACCTCCTTAAGCTCAGCGTAAACAAGGATAAGTCTTGATAAATCGCCACGTGGGCTCCATTAAATTCAAGGCTAGAAGACTGGCGAGCCTTTTGCCATATTTGATCTTTGCAGGCATAGGTGGAGAACCTCACCACTATGTCTCTCGGCCTGTTGTCTCTTGCGGGCCCCAACGCTCTATGTGCTCTGTCCATAGTGATCTTGCTAACATCAAACTCTGGGCCCAGCAGCTGTGCACATATAGCACGCACAACCGTCGGGACATCTTCTTTATCGCCATTCTCCTGGACACCTCGAAACCGGAGATTTTGTCGTCTTCCCCGGTTTTCAAGATCGTCCAGTTTAAACTGCAGGTCTTCTGTCTGTTCCATCAGTTTTTGCATGCGCCTATCCGTCTCTTCATGTCTCTCTCCCAGCTCATCCGTGCGCTCCTCCAGAACTTCTACCCTTCCCCCAAGCTCTCTCAGTTCGACGCTCAGGGCGTCCATGTGCTCAAGAATTTCTTCCTTGGACGCCACAATTTCGGCCCTAAGCACCTCTAAGCTTTTGGTCAAGTCCTGCGCAAGAGCCTGGTTGGGGGCAGGTTCGTGGTGTTCTTCACGGGACGGATTATGGCCCGACTCCGAGATTCTGCATACCTTGGGGGAGGCGGGACGAGCTAGGCCGCGATCCGTCTGCTTCACCGACAAGCGCTCACTCTCCCGATGCAGCGCGCCGCTTTTTTTACTCATCCTCTTTAGCCTGGGAGAGTCAGCGACACTTCGCAATTCTTGCAGGAGCTGCGAAAGGCTTATTTGTGGTAAGTGGAACTTTAAAGCAGGAGGGAAGAACGGAGCTCCGGGTTTAGGCGGCCATTCAGTCCCGTGACGTCACTTCCTCCATGCTGCACCTAAATTTTAATGCACGCTGATAAAAAGGGCTGTGGTTATGGGCAGGGAAACGGGCATTTTGTGGGCATTGCAAAATTTACGTGCGTTGTTATAGGATATGGCCCTCCGCCTAAATCTATGTGCCAGGATTTATGCCACGTTTTCACTGGTGTAAATGGAGGCACATAGTTTTAGGATTTAAGATATCAACTAAGCGTATTCTATTTACCGCACCTAAACCTAGGCACTGCTTGTAGAATACGCTTAGGAGGAAATGTTTTCCGCACGGATTTTCTAGGTGCCAAATATAGAATCTGGCCCAGCATGTGCTAGTGCGGGACCTTCCATATACTAAGCCTATATACTATTGCACATTGGTAGACATACCCTTAGCTAAATACTTTATTCAACATGCCAGGAATCACAGATATATGTTTATTTTAAATTTTTTTTAATGGTGAGAACTTTGCCATTAGCCCCCTAATTTTATAAAAGTCGCTAAACATTGTGCATCTAAATTAGGATGCATGCCCAATTTGCACATGCAATTTAATTGAATAACGAGCTGTACAATGGCCCAGCTCCAGTTGATTCAGAATGCAGCAGCAAGATTCATAGACGGTTGTAAGCGACGTGACCACATCACACCATTTTTGCAAAAACTTCATTGGCTACCAGTACAATACAGGGCTAAATTTAAAACTCTATGTCTGATCTTCAAGGCCCTTAAAGGAAATGGCCCCAAATATCTGAAGAATAGGATGATCCTCCATACACTGCTAAGGACACTAAGGTCCTCCCAAGGACTTTCACTAACTACACCCTCTCCAAAAGACATTACATGATGTGATACCCACAAGCGAACCTTCTGCGGAGTAGCCCCCACCAGGGGCGTAGCCAGACTTCGACGGGAGGGAGGTCCAGATCCTGAGGTGAGGGGGCACATATTAGCCCCCCCCCCCGCGCCAACTTTCACCCCCACCTGCAGCCGCCGTCGCCGCCGCAACCCTCTCGATCCCCCCTTCCTGCCGCGTACCTTTGCTGCCAGGGGACCCCAACCCCCGCCAGCCGAAGTCCTCTTCTCGGCTGTGCGGCATTGCCGAATGATCTGATCAAGTTTGAATCTGTTTCTGTGCGTGCGTCTGACGTCCTGCACATACAACGTGCAGGACGTCAGATGCACGCACAGAAACTTGATCAGATCATTCAGCAAGCAACGTTGCGAGGCCGAGAAGAGGACTTCGGCTGGCGGGGATTGAGGTCCCCCGCCAGCAAAGGTACGTGGCGGGAGAGGGTTGGCGGCGGGAAGGGGGGGTCAAGAGGGTTGCGGCAGGGGGTCCAGGACCAAATCTATGGGGGCCCATGCCCCCGTGATAACTACGCCCCTGGCCCCCACACTCTGGAATGCACTGCCTGAAAGGCTCCGCTTAACACAAGACTACCTCTACTTCAGGAAGCAGGTGAAAGCTTGGCTCTTCAACCAAGCCTTTAATGGAAGAATTAACTAACTTGTTAGCCTCACTCACACACACAAGGATTGACTCGGGCTGCACATACTGCAGCGGGACATGTTTATCCACTTCTACCCTAGCTGAGATAATATTTAACCATCTCTCTGACCTCACGTGCAACTTTCTTTAGTCACCTTACTTTCTACTTACTCTCTTACCTATCTATATGTTCCATCTTTGCTTATACCCTTCACTATCAATTAAAATGTTCTATTACATTTTGTGTTGACATTGTAAGATTATACTATGCCATACTTTGTGTTGTTGCTTGAATATTTTTACTGCTGTAATTGCCTATTGCTCATGTTTGATCTATTCTTTCTGTACACCGCCTTGAGTGAATTCCTTCAAAAAGGCGGTAAATAAATCCTAATAAATACATAATAAATAAATAAATAAATAAATAATTAGCACCAAAAATTCTTTTTAACAAGCAATTATTGGCACTAATTAGATTTGTTTAGCATTTACGTTTGTAAATTTAGGCATGGGATCCGCACCTAGAAGTTACATGCGATCTGAAAAAAGGGGTAAATGGGAGAGTAAGAATAATTTATTTATTTGTTACATTTGTACCTCACATTTTCCCACCTATTTGCAGGCTCAATGTGGCTTACATAGTGCCGTGAGGCGATAGCCACCTACGGTGAAGAAACAAATATAGATTGAAGTTATTTACAATGAAATAGATATAAACAGACACATCAAGGGATCATAAAGAGGGAAGTTATATAACGAATATAAAGTTCAATACAAGTTTGGATTTCTTTGTGCTGTTGGATTTAGGTAATTAAGTTGGGTCAGTAGGATAGGCTCTTCCGAACAGGTAAGTCTTTAGTAATTTCCGGAAGTTGAGGTGGTCGTACGTAGTCCTCAGGGTTTTTTGGGAGTACATTCCAGAGTCCTGTGCCTATAAATGAGAAGCTGGATCCATGAATTGATTTATACTTGAGACCTTTGCAACTAGGGTGGCGGAGATTTAAATAAGAACGTGATGATCTGATTAAGTTCCTAATTGGCAGGTCTATAAGGTTAGACATATATCCTGGAGCATCACCATATATAATTTTAATGGAAATACATGCCTAATTTAGGCGCATATATTTGCACCACATCGCCATTGGTGCCAATGGCTGCGCCTGAAGTTAAGCACAATTCCCTGGCATAAGCACTGTTCTATAAACCGCGCTTAACATTAAGCGTGGCTTGTAGAATAGGGCTTTTTGTTTGGCGCCATATATAGAATCTAACCCTGTGTTTTCTTTCGATGTTTTAAATTTCAGGAGTTTTACTGGAGAGCTGCTGCAATTTTTTTCAAACTCATTAAGACTATGGTGCCCTTTTACAAAGGTGTGAAAGAGGCCTATGCGCGTCCAGCGCACGCCAAATTGGCATTACCGCCTGGCTGCCACTACCGGGTGGTGATTCTGAATTTGGCACGCGCTGAAAACACACGGTAGAAAATACTTCCTATTTTCTACTGCGTGGCACTTACCCAGCGGTACACGTCAGTGACGCGCGTTGCTTGCCTACCACCCAGGTAGTGCGTGAGACCTTACCGCTAAGTTAGTGGGTGGCGGTAAGGTCTCCGAAAATGGACATGCGCTGGCTTTTATTTTTCCGCACGTTCCAGGACACATCAAAAACTACTACTAATACTTATCATTTCTAAAGCGCTACTAGACGTACGCAGCGCTGTACACTTAAACATGAAGAGACGGTCCCTGCTCGACAGAGCTTACAATCTAATTAGGACAGACAGACAGAACAAACAAGAGATAAGGGAATATTAAAGTGAGGATGATGATAAAATAAGGGTTCTGAACAAGTGAATAAGGGTTAGGCGTTAAAAGCAGCATCAAAAAGGTGGGCTTTTAGCTTAGATTTGAAGACAGCCAGAGCTGGAGCTTAACATACTGGCTCAGGAAGTCTATTGCAGGCATATGGTGCAGCAAGATAAAAGGAACGGAGTCTGGAGTTAGCAGTGGAGGAGAAGGGTGCAGATAAGAGAGATTTACCCAGTGAACGGAGTTCCCGGGGAGGAATGTAGGGAGAGATGAGAGTGGAGAGGTACTGAGGAGCTGCAGAGTGAATGCACTTATAAGTCAATAAGAGGAGTTTGAACTGTATGTGGAAACTGGCCCGATGCGTGCCCAAAAGAGGACACTTTTTGCTACGGCTTAGTAAAAGGGCCCCTAGGTGAATTCTGTGGTGGTGTAAAAAGCAGGCTACAGTGCTACTTGGAGACTATTGATTACATCCTTTTATATATCCCAGTGCAGTTTAATGTAATTGTAATCAAGGGAGTCTTTTAATGACACACACCCACCTCTCTTCTGTGAAAGTTCTGGGTCATGCATTTGGGCAGCTGCCTGGAGAAAATAAACTCAGTATTTGTCCATGTGCTGCAGAAAGGGAGTCACTTGGCCAGAAGATTCACTCCTCCCATCCCCAAATTTTCATAGTATGAAGACTACAGTGGTTTATCCTGGAAACATGTAATTGCAATGTGTTGCCTCCTCCCTTGCAAGGACAGTGGATACACTGCAAAGAACTGCTCTGTCCTCCACACACAGGTCACTTTGTACAGGGCTTAGCAAGAAAGTCATTGTTAGAAGATCTATGCCTCAAAGAGCTTACAGATGAGGCTAGGAGGGTCCTATGAATGATGGGGGAGGTGATTGGAATCTGGGTTTCTAGGTTTCACTAGAGTGATGTGGTAGCCATGTTAGTCCACTTTTAAAGGAATTAAATAGAAATAAAATAAAATATAGAAAAGAAAATAAGATGACACTTTTTTTTATTGGACTGACAATACATTTTTGATTAGCTTTAGAAGGTAACCCTTCTTCAGATCAGAAATAAGCAAATATTGATAAAAGTATGTATAAGTGAAACATCAAAGCATTCCACTGACAGTCTCACAAGGAGAGGGTGGGGTGGGTGAGAAACATGGGAGCTGGATGGATAAGAGACAGGGAGATATGTATGGTGATAGGAGGGTGTCAAAGCAGTAGAATTTTATGGTTTGTTATGGGCTCGAAATCCCAGCTCTTTGTTAAGTCCTGTCTGGTGGGTGTCAAAATATTTCATCATTTTGACTTCAGAGGTCTTTCCTGGATTGTCTTAAAGTTTCCTTTTAGTATTCTCACCATAAAATCATTGATAAAGTGTTCTGGTTTTGTAAAGTGCTGTCCCACAGAGGTGACGTCCTGGTTGGCACTGGCATTTAGGTTTTACTACATTTTAACCTTACCACCAGGCCATACTGCTGATCATAAGAATGTAAAAAGGACCATGCTGGATCAGACCAGTGGACCATTGAGTCTAGCATTTTGTCTCTGACAGTGGCCGATCCTAATGGGCAACTCATGGTCAGATGATCAGAAGCAAATGCGGGCGCCTACGTTTGCTACTGCCCCATGATCAGAGCCGGGCGCGTGAAACAACATTCTTGTGGGCTCTGACCACAAGTAGCATGCAAATGCATGCTAAACATATTCCTCCCCAATGATCAGCGGGCAGTGCGCCAAACATTGGCGCGCTGTCTATGACAAACCTTATGCTCCAGCATGCATTTGCATGCTAGTAGGCCCCCCCATTACCCCCAATATAACTCTCCCACATGAGCCCCCCCCTCAGGAATCCCAAGCCCCCCACCTCAAGCCAGCGACATGGGGGCTGGAGGTCCGGCAGGCCTCCAGTCTCCCCCATCGACACAAGTTCATAGGGGGCTGGAGATCTGGTGGTCTAGCGTCTCTCTTCCCTGTCCCCCCCTTACCTTAGTGTTGGGAGGAGGGAGTTGTATACTCCTTCCTCTTCCAGTGCCACCTTGAAAATGGTGGTGCCAAGCCATTATATGGTGTGAAGCCCCACCTAGTACATCCCAGGATGCACTGGGCAGGGCTGGGCACTACCATTATCAAGGTGGTTCTGGAAGAGGAGGAAGTATGCTACTCCCTCCTCCAACAAAGATACGGGGAGGGGTGGGAAGAGGGCTGCTAGGCCACCAGATTGGGGGGCTTGGTTTGCAGCCCACTGGACCACCAGGGCTTCTTTTGGGGGGGTGCAAGGGGGGGTTAGGGGGCAGATCCACCAGATCTCCAGCCCCCGTGAACTTGGGTTGGGGGGACTGGCCCCTGTATCGCTGGCTTGGGGTGGGGGTTTGGTGGGGGCACTAGGCCACTAGGGCCTTGCTGTTTCAGGGGGGTCTGGTGGTCCCATGGACCTCCAACCCCTGTGTTTGACAGGTCTGGGCTTTTGACAGCTCAGACCTGTCAAACAATGCGGGGGGATTTAGTAAGGGATGGCAGATAAAGACCTGAATGGTCCATCCAGTCTGCCCAACAGTCAAATTCACTATCAATTCAAGATTAAAATTAACAGTGAATGTGAGATTATCACACATTTGGTTCCCTGTTTACTAAGCTGCGCAAGGGGCGTGCTAGCATTTTTAGAGCGCACTAATGCTAGAGACACCCATAGGAATATATGGGCATCTCTAGCATTTAGTGCATGCTAAAAATGCTAGTGCACCTTAGTAAACAGTGCCCTTGATGTTAAATAAAATCCAAGTGACTGTCCACCAGGAAAACCCACAATGAAGCCCAAGGACCCCACACAGTTCTGTGTTTTGACACTAAAGGCCTCTTTTATCAAACTACGCAGCAATGCCGCACTGGATCGTACCTGAGTGCATGCTCAGTCACAATCCTCCCGCACTTTCACCGTATGATTAGAGATAATAGCGCGCATTCACACTATTATCTCTGATCATAGGCGCGGTAAAGCTATTTTGAGAGCACTGTTTGGAACAGCGCAGGGCTTTTGATCATTTGGGCATCAGTTCCAGAAGTAAGAAGTGACCATGCCCGAGTTGTGATGAATCTTCAGGAAGTTGTCCAAATCCTTTTAAAACTGAACTGTTCCGTTTTGTTGAACTGTATTGCTTTTTTTTTTCAACAAACAGACCGTTCTAACTTAAAAAAAAAAAAAAAAGCTAGTTAAATATACCTTTGTCCTTTATTGCATCCTTCAGCAACAAATTCCATAGCTTACAAACATGATTTACAAGGGTTGTCTAGGTCAGAAATGGGATATTGATGATATCTCAGATATTTTAGTAAAGGCTTACTGAATGTGGAGCTTTTGGTAAAATATGTGTAGGTTCATGAGAAACACAGTAATTTAGGAAATGATGGCACAGAAAGACTAATATGGCCCATAGAATCTGCCCAGGAAGGTCTCGGGGATTGTATCTGTTGTGCAGTTCAGGTTATTTTCCTTATACTGTATTGTTGGCCTTTCATCTGTTGGGGGTGTACCTGCCATGCAGTGCAGGTTACTGTCTCCATGATTGTCATGTTGGGGTTGTAGCTGCTGCACAATACAGGTTACTTCCCTCCTGCTTGTTTTGGGATTGTAGCTGCTGCTCAGTACAGTTACTTTTCCCCTGCTTGTTTTGGGATTGTAGCTGCTGCTCAGTACAGTTACTTCCCCCCTGCTTGTCTTGGGATTGTAGCTGACATATAGTACAGGTTGTTTTCCCCCATTCTTGCATTGTTGGGGTTGTAGCTGCTGCACAGTACAGGTTACTTTCTGCCTGCTTGTTTTGGGATTGTAGCTGCTGTGCAGTATAGGTTACTTTCTCCATGATTGTCTTAATTGGGATTGTAGCTGCCATGCAGTACAGGTTATTTCCCCCCTGCTTGTCTTTTTGGGATTGTAGCTGCTGCGCAGTACAGGTTACTTTCGCCCTGCTTGTCTTTTTGGGGTTGTAGCTGCTGCATAGTACAGGTTACTTTCCCCCTGCTTGTCTTGGGATTGTAGCTGCTGCACAGTACAAGTTACTTTCCCTCTGCTTGTGTTGTTGGGGTTGTAGCTATCACACTGTACAATTTACTTTCCCCCTGCTTGTCTTTTTGGGGTTGTAGCTGCCTCGCAGTACAGGATACTTTCTCCATGCCTGTCTTGTCGGGGGTTGTAGCTGCCGTGCAGTACAGGTTACTTTCTCCATGTATGTCTTGTGGTGATTGTAAATACTGTGCAGTGCAGGTTACTTCCCTATTAAAGCATTTTGTAAAAATCTATATACAAATAATGAGTGGCATCACATTGGAGACATGAAGGGGTCTCCGATTTGTACACAGGTTTTCCAAATTTGAAGCCTGTACTATATTTGACCCTGACGAAGCCATTTAAAGTGGCGAAACTGGTCCTGTCAGCTGAGTTTGAGCATGGATTATAATTATGACATGTTCAACACTACTATGGCATAAAACAGGCGCTTTCAGATTCATCTAGAATAGAGAGGTGTGGTAGCCGTGTTAGTCCACTTTTAAAGGTAATCAATAGAAGTAAAACAAAATAAAACATGGAAAAGATTCATCTAGATTTTGAATTTCTGGATGTGATATTTGAGCTCCATTGGATTCAGATCATTTTTGACGAGTACTCTTGTTAAATTTTGAAAAGAATAAATACTTTTTTTGGAGTACTTTTGCACGTCTGAGTTTTTGTGGAGGATCTTTCCTTTGCGCATTGCATTGTACATGGGAGAACCAGCACTTAACACATGTAAATGCCGAGTTGTACACCCTACCAACATTATATACTGGCACTTATACATATCAGGTGCCAGATTTCAGAAAACTATACCTATCCTAGCAGCCAATTAAGATGCCAGGTTTCAAAGTCATTTTAAATATGTTTAAGTTCATTTAAGGTGGAAGTTATCAATCAGCGTTAGGGCTTTAAGCTGTGTTATTTGGCTCTTAGTGCAACTTAAAGGGCCCTAATGCAGCCTGACTTAATTTACTTCAGCAATATTTAAGATGTTGCAGGTTAAATAGTAATGAGATGCAAAACATGCAAATGCATATTTTGATCTCATTACTATGTAAATACCATAATGCGACTTGTGGTAATACACTGCAAGTCACGTTCTGGCTTTTAGCTGGGGTTATTTTACTGCCTAGGATCATTGTGCCTCAGAGTCACAGCCCGATGCTCCCTAGCTTAAGCCCCACCCCCTTCCTCTTTAACCTTTCCTCATATGGGAGGCGTTCCATCCCCTTTATCATTTTGGTTGCTCTTCTTTGAACCTTTTCTATTTTCACTACATCTTTTTTTTTTTTACATTTGTACCCCGCGCTTTCCCACTCATGGCAGGCTCAATGCGGCTTACATGGGGCAATGGAGGGTTAAGTGACTTGCCCAGAGTCACAAGGAGCTGCCTGTGCCTGAAGGGGGAATAGAACTCAGTTCCTCAGTTCCCCAGGACCAAAGTCCACCACCCTAACCACCAGGCCACTCCTCCACTCTGATATACAGCGTCCATAATTGAACGCAGTACTCTAGTTGCAGATGCTGTGTTCCTTGTCACTCACAGCAGATGAATCCAGGAACTACTGGGTTAAGTCTGCCTACCAGCAGGTGGAGATAGAGATAAACAAACTAAAGGCAATGATGCCAAACAGAACTCTCAGGCTTGTTTCTTCACAGCGCCCGAGGCATAGAATAGTAAAAACCGTGTTCTGTTCAGTAAACAGCAGTAAGCCATTTCTGGCGGCTGTCTCAAACGTAGTCCTCAACCACAGGGTCCAAACATAGGCTTCAGTTGGTACCTTACTTGTCAGGTCTGGCTTCAGCAACCCACAAAGTTTAAACAGCAGCAAGTGTCTACCTCGGCTCAATCATAGTACTGGGATGTCTTCTGGCAGGGCATACGCCAGTCTCTCCTTTTCTTCCTCTGGGCTCTTTAAGTCTCCTATGTGCATTGTGGGGTCACACCCATTGTTCAGGTAGCTTACCCTACCCACAATGCACTAATTTCTGTCTAGCTATGCAGTTCAGCCTCTGACAAGCAGGGTTAGTGCCCTCTGCTGTCAGGTTGCTGAACTGCCATTCCCAGCCAGGGAATATCTAGGGACATCTGTGCTGTCCCTCTTTGCCTCACACTCCCTATCATCTTTCGTGCCTTCTAGTATAATTATCACCTCTTGCCTGATCCTTCCTTGCAGGCAAGGATCAGGGAGCAGCTTCTTACCTGCTTCTTCCTCCTCTGCAGTCAGAACTGTGTCCACAGGATATCATCGGCAGGCAAGAGGCAGCAGCCGATAAGAAGTGCTGATCACTGACCGCTCCTGACAGCTGGGGGACAAGTTGCCGAGGGTAGGGAGGATAGACACAGGGCCAGTTCAAGGGGATTGGGCACCCTGAGTGTACCTTCGACTTACACACCCCCTCAATTAACTTTCAGGCCACTAATTGTCCAGCCTCCCAAGACATCATGCTTTTAAATGTGATACTTTATTTAAAACATTTCTGTCCCACACTATCCTACCATCTTAGGTGTGTTGCAATAAAACATACACAAATTACAACCAAGAGATATAGCATTTAAATAAAACTGCTTAAAGATGAAACATAAAAACAGCTGTACAATCAAAACCTAAAGCTGAAATAATAACATTTGTGTGAGAGTATCACATACATTAGAGAATGACATGGAGAAAAAGTTTGTCCCGTCCCTGTGGACTCTGTCCTTGTCTGCACAAGTCTTGAACGCTAATTTTTATTTTCTTCTCCACTTTGCAAAATGTGTGGGGAGGATGAAATGGCACAAGGAAGTCTATTGTGTTTCCATTGCACTGAAGGAAATGGTGAAAATAATGGGAAGTATCCTAGAAGAGAGAAAGCTGGCATCAGTCACAGGCAGAGATGGACACAAAACCTCTTTTAAGTGGCCCCGTTTCCCCAACAGTTCAACACAGTTTCCCCAGCAGTTCAACTCAGTAAAGATAAGCATAACACTTATGTTTATCTTTACTGAGGAATTGACTATACCTCATTTGTACACAGACATCAAGGTGGTTTACAGACTAATTCTAATAGGTAGAAAAGAGCAAGAGAAGACAACATTAACCAAACGTTCAAAAAGGGTTGGGGGTGATAAATCGCTAGAATATAAATCAAAACAAAATCCCCTATATTTGAAATAGACTCAAGCTTGGAGTCCATGTGGGATCCCTCTGACCCTGTAGGTCTCCTTACTTGGAAGCGAGTACCTGTGGCTGCCCTGATAGTAACCCTGCCGCCAAGACCCTGAAGCAGCAGCGCGAAATGCTGGCCACCGTCGGCTTTGGACAGAGGGGTGAAGACAGCAAGTTACAACACGAGAGTTTTGAGGTGTTGATGAGATAAAGATAGCAGCAGAAGAGTTTAATGCCAACAACAAAGAACAGACACAAGAAAAGATGTGTCCTTTTCACCATTATAGCTCACCATTTGATAGACGAGTTTGGAAATATTGAAATAAGAGAGTAAATGTACCGTGTAGGACTACAGTTTATCTGAACTCTTTAAGACAAGTTAATAGACAAGAATTTAATGTAATAACAGAACATCTCTATATATAAAAGGCACCACCAACGTTCTAAATGAAGCCTCCAGCCGGAAGTGTGAAGGGGGAGAGATATCCGGTTTCCCCATGAGTGTCTGCCCCGCCCTCACTATCTCTGTAACACAAACACAGCAGAGCAGGAAACTTAACACTGAAGGACTCGACTCCGAGGGGGGAGGGGACAGAGAGCAGAGGGGAAGGGAGAGAGGGCAGAGGGCAGGGACACACACACTCCCACATGCACACAGAAGAAATCCTTGCTAGCCCCCGTTTCATTTGCATCAGAAACGGGGCTTTTTTACTAGTATAGTATAAAGAATACAATTGAAGGGGCTTGATGTTACCTAGTACTGGAAGGTTTTTTTGGCTGATGATGAAGAGAGGTTCGAATTGATCCGTTTAAGCTCTACAGATACAGTGTATCCCAGAGCTCTTTTAGGCCTTTTTCCTTCCAACTAATGAGACCTATAGGGTCAGTGAGATCCCACATGGACTCCAAGCTTGAGTCTATTTCAAATATAGGGGATTTTGTTTTGATTTATATTCTAACATTAACCAAACACCACGAAGACCCCAACCCCCAAATTCTGGATAGTGCGACCTAAGTTGCGTACGCAAATCTCATCATATTCTGTTTTGCATGTGTAACTTAATTGGCTTAAGCCAATCAGCACCGATAATTGCCACTTAACAAGCAATTATTGCCACTAATTGGCTTTAATTAGAATTTACACGCACAACTTTCTAAGCGCATTCTATAAAGTGATGCGTGTAAATTCTAAGATGCAGATCTGAAAAGGGCCATGGTAGGGGCATGGGCGGGTCATGGTCATTCCAAGGATTTACGTGCTGCATGTAGCTTAGGCGTGGGCATTAACACCAGGTTTTAGTTGGTGTAGGAAATGGGCACTGGATGTATTCTATAAGCTACACCTAAATTTAGACACATTCTATAAACCAAGCCTAACTTTAGGAGTAGTTATAGAATATGCCTAGGCGTATTATTTTCAGGGCCAATTTTTTAGTCTTCAAAAATAGAATCTTGCCCCAAGTGTGTTTACTATCAGTTTATGTGCTTTATGGGCAAAAGGAATTTCTGTGCCATGCCCCATTCAGCTGGTGTTAAGGCAGAGATCTGTATGTCTCTTTAAATAATTTCTCAGCCCATGCCCCCCCCCTTTTCCAAGTCCTGCAAGACCTTGTTCCAGCTGCAGCTAGGGCAGCCACAGAGATTTATGCTGGGTCTCCATTGCACCCTTGGGGGTACCCTTTATATTCTGCAGTTATTGTGCCTGTGTGCCCTGCTGAGTATTTCCTGCGTCCTGGCTCTACACGGGCAAATATAATTCCTCCCATCATTCCCTGGTTTGCCATTTCTTCGTCTTGAGGTTTGAGGTACTTTTTCTCTTGTGAGATTGGCTCATTGTTTGCTTTATGTATGCTAAGTTCCAGGGTGGAGACAGAGATGAATTATGCTGCATGTTTGGTAGGGGAAGGAACATTGGGTGTAGAGTTTCTTTGGTCTTGCAGTTCATAATGTTGAACAGAAATCCAAGCTAAATCCTGGCTTCTGCAATCAGTCAGCTTCATGTCTTTGTCTTGTATTGTGCACTGTGGAGCTTTTTCCTGAACAGGTCGCACTCATTTAAGATTTAACTAAATCTGCTTTCTCCCTTTGTCTTGCTTTCTTTTTCTGAGAGTTCATCTGGCATGCAGGAAGTATATATTTACTTTTGTTGGATTCATATTATAAAGTTTCATTTCAAATGTGTATCGGGAAAAGGAGACCTACCTCTTTTTCAGACTCTCATGAATGTGTATTGTTTAGTGCAGTGGTTTCCAAACCTGGTCCTGGAGGCACTCCAACCAGTCAGGTTTTCAGGGTATCCACAATGAATATTCATGAGAGAGATTTGAATGCCCAACCTCCACTGCATGCAGATCTCTCTTAATGAATATTCATTGTGGATATCCTGAAAACCTGACTGGTTGGGGTGCCTCCAGGACCAGGGTTGGGTACCACTGGTTTAGTGTGTAGTTGTTGTGTTAAAGGAGACCCGGCTGGTCTTCAGGCTCTGATCAGTGTGTAGTGTTGAAGGAGACCTGCTGTTTGTATATAATGTAGAAGAGACCCACCTTTTGTTTAGTGTGAATCTGTAGCATTAAAAGAGACCTGCCTGTTCTTCAGGCTCTGTTGAATGTGTAATTTTTAAGGAGACCTGCTGTTTGTACATGCCCCCAGATTCTATATATGGTGTCAAAAAAGCATTATTCTGTAAGCCTCCCTTAAAGTTATGTGTAGTTTATAGAATAGCGCTTATGCCCAGGAATCTCGCCTAATTTTAGGCTTGGCCATTTGCACCAACTCAAATGTGGTGCAAATGTACGCACCTACATTAGGTGCATGTCCCCGTTATTCTATAACAGTGTGCGTTAATTTTAAGAACGACCCTATTCCACCCTTGACTGCTGATTTCCACACCCCATTTTTCATATTGTGTGAAAATTTTAGGCACAGATCCCATGCCTAAATTTACGCACGTAAATTCCAATGAAATCTAATGCTAATATTAAAAGCCAGTTATTGGTGCTAATTAGCTTGTTATTCATTTAAATTGTGCATGCGTCCAAATTTGCACACACAATTTTTGGCGACTTTTACAGAATTAGGAGGCTGGCGCCCAAACTTAGGTGCCAATATATAGAATACACTTAGTTGATATCCTAGCGCCTAAATCTACATGCCACCATTTACACCAACTAAAACATAGCGCAAATCCCAGCATGTAGATTTAGGCACAGAGGGCCATAGTCTATAACGGTGCATGTACATTTTAGAACACCCACGAAATGCACATTTCCCCACCCATAACCATGATCCTTTTTGCCTGCATGCATTCAAATTTAGGTGCTCTGCATTACAGAATACGCTTAGCGATGTGTGCATGTAAATTGTAATTATTGTCAATTAGTGCTCATAATTGCTGTTAAATATGCTGATTGGCTTGTTAAGCCAATTAAGTGATGCACGTTGTTGTAAAATAAGCTTGGATTTCGGTGCAGAACACTAGGCACGATATATAGAATTTGGAGGTTACTGCCAATAATTGGGTGCTAATTGGTACTAATTAGAATTTTGGTGCACATCTTGCTATGTGCTGTTCTATAACAATGTGCACCCAAATCCCATAGTGCGCAATCCAAAAGGGTGCGTGTCCATGGGAGGTGCATGGGTGGGTCTGGTGCATTCTTAATTGTTGCGCGCAGTGTTATAGAATACTGGGGATGTGCACAGAAATTGGTTGCTGGGAATTTCATCTGGTTTCAGTAGGCTTAAGTCCTGGCGCTCAAATTTAGAAGCTGAAATCAGTGCTGTAATCAGCGCGTATCTTTGAGTTCTCATTATAGAATAGCATTGAGCGCCTATTTTTTTCAGTGCCAGTTTTGAGCTCCCTTTACTGAATCTAGCCTATAATGCGGAACAACCACAATGTTAAAGAGGATGGAACTCCCTCCATATGAGGAAAGGCTTGAGAGCTTAGAGCTCTTCAGCTTGGAAAAAAAAGATGGCTGAGGGGAAATATGACTGAGGTCTACAAAATCCTGAGTGGTGCAGTGGCATAGCTACTGGTGGCCACGGGAGCCTAGACCCCCCAAAATTGGTTCTGGGGCCCCTGGTTTGGCTGGTGGGTTCCCCAACCCCTGCCAGCTGAAGTGTTTGTCCAGCGTTGGTCTCCACCGCATTGCCTGCCCTGCTGTTCCTCTCACATCGCGTGCACTCTCGTTTTAATGAAACTGAGCATGTGCAGTATTTTGCGTGACGTGAGGGTAAGAGCAGGGCAGGCAATGCGGCGGGAGCTGGACAAATGCATCAGCTAGCGGGGTTTGGGGACCCCTGCCAGCCAAAGTATGTGAGGAGGCGGTGGTGGCAGGGAGGCAGGCCAAAATGTTCTCCCCTACTTTGGGCCAGTGGCGTAGCCACAGGTGGGCCTGGGTGGGCTGGGGCCCACCCATTTAGGGCTCAGCCCACCCAACAGTAGCACACGTTTAGCAGTAGCTGGTGGGGATCCCAAGCTCGGCCAGCTGAAGACTTCCCCCTGATGGCAACGAAAACGCTACTCTCCACGATACTGACACCTGCGCATGCTCTGTTTTCAGCGCATGCCTGCTGTAGACTGCCAAGGTGGAAATAAACATTTCCCCGCCAGCTGAGGTATTATTTTTAGTGGTGGTGGGGACAGGGGAGAACACTAACACTTAGTGCCCACTCACTTCTTGCCTAGGCCCACCCAAAATCTGTTGTCTGGCTACGCCCCTGCTTTGGGCTCTGGACCCCCTCCATGTCGAGGTCTGACTACACCATTGGAGTGGTGTAGAACGAGTAGAAGGGGACACTCAATGAAGTTACATGGAAATACCTTTCAAACAAGGCCATGTACCTGAAAGGCTGTTGATAAGTCTAGAAGGTAAGCAGCTTGGTCAGAGGTGTTACACTTCTTCATGGGGAAATCAAATGTATGAGGCCATAGATTTGGCCAGGATGCCCTAGAAATCAAAAGTGAGGGCTTAGAGAGCTGATCTCAGCTTTTTGTGAGTCTGTATGGAAGAGCAGTAGACAAACATTCTCATGAGGTCCTGTTGTCATGACTGTAGGCACGGCCCACACCACTTGAGAGCTGCAAGTCTGGTTTGCTAATGGGCCACATGGTCGGTCTCTAATGAAAAGGTTTCCTTAAGGACCACTTTCAGCTTCATCCTAGCTTGGGTTACAGGTCATTTCAATCAGTTACTCTCCTGGCTGTGAAAGAAGCAGGCACTGAAAAAAAGAAAAATAAAATAGGATCTTCATATACCGAAGCTTGTCAAGCTTGGATGACATCTCATGGGCGCTACTGTCTTCAGGAGATCAAACAGACATCCCTTGATGTTTGGATTACTAAGGAAAGTGTGTGTGTTTGTGGCAGGGGGGAGGGGTGGATAAGACCTCCATATTTTATGTGTTTTGTTTGATTTGAATTTGTTTGATTATGTATGCTATATTTGTAATTTGCCTTGGTCTTAAGGCACAATATAAATAAACCACAAACAATAAAACATTTGCCTAAATGGTTGTAGTGGTTGTTTGCCCATTGTTTATTGTTATATTAGTTCTTGACTGAGGGAGGATTTAGTGATAGAATATTATTTATATGTTTTGTTTGTGTTTAGGGATATTATTTGTGTTATGTTTGAATTGTGTGGATCTTAATTATGTGCAGTTATTTTTTAAGCTGTCCAGGAATATGGGTATAAATATAACTAACCAACCAACCAAAAGTCAGCACATGTCAGGAGACGGGCGAACACACTCTGTGGTGGATCAGGTGTTTGTAGAAGCATCTCTGACAGAAACCAAGTTCAAGGCAGCCTCTATTTCTTCTCGAAGCTTGGGATTGAAGAGAACTGACTGAACTTGCAGGCTGTGTAGAAGACTGTTCCTGGCGTTAAGGGAAAGGACAGGTATGGCTTTTTCCTGCCTGGCCTAAGGGGAAACTGGGTACATCCCACTCATCTATGTTGGTATTGCAAGGCTGAAAAGAAAGGTGAAATTATGCTTACCTGATCATTTTCTTTCCTTTAGTCCTTCTGGATCAGTTCAGAACCCCATCCTGGAAGGCTGCAGAGGTCTAGGACCTACAGTCAGTAGTATTCTAAGAAGAGTCAATCTAGATGACAGAGAGGGGCATAATTGAACGGGGCGCCCAAGTTTTCCTGAGGGTGTCCTCGCAGGATGTCCCCGCGAAGGAGTGGGGAAACCCATATTATCGAAACAAGATGGGCGTCCATCTTTCGTTTCGATAATACGGTTGGGGACGCCCAAATCTCAGCATTTAGGTCGACCTTAGAGATGGTTGTCCTTAGAGATGGTCGTCCCCGGTTTTCGGCGATAATGGAAACCGAGGATGCCCATCTCAGAAACGACCAAATCCAAGCCCTTTGGTCGTGGGAGGAGCCAGCATTCTTAGTGCACTGGCCCCCCTGACATGCCAGGACACCAGCCGGGCACCCTAGGGGGCACTGCAGTGGACTTCAGAAAAAGCTCCCAGGTGCATAACTCCCTTACCTTGTGTGCTGAGCCCCCCAAACTCCCCCCAAAACCCACTCCCCACAACTGTACACCACTACCATAGCCCTTAGGGATGAAGGGGGGCACCTAGATGTGGGTACAGTGGATTTGTGGTGGGTTTTGGAGGGCTCACATTTACAACCACAAGTTTAACAGGTGGGGGGGATGGGCCTGGGTCCGCCTGCCTGAAGTGCACTGCACCTACTAAAACTTCTCCAGGGACCTGCATACTGCTGTCATGGAGCTGGGTATGATATTTGAGGCTGGCATGGAGGCTGGAAAAAATATTTAATGTTGTTTTTTTTTTTTAAGGGTGGGAGGGGGTTAGTGACCACTGGGGGAGTAGGGGGAGGTCATCCCCGATTTCCTCCGGTGGCCATCTGGTCATTTAGGGCACATTTTTGTGGCATGGTCGTAAAAAAAAAAAGGACCAAGTAAAGTCGGCCAAGTGTTCGTCAGGGACGCCCTTCTTTTTTCCATTATCGGCCGAGGACACCCATGTGTTAAGTACGCCCCAGTCCCACCTTCTCTATGCTTCCAACATGCCCCCATGAACTTTGGTTGTCCCCGCGACGGAAAGCAGTTGAGGACGCCCAAAATCGGCTTTCGATTATGCCGATTTGGGCGATCCTGGGAGAAGGACGCCCATCTCCCTATTTGTGTCGAAAGATGGGCGCCCTTCTCTTTTGAAAATAAGCCTGAGAGTGTGTTAGACAGTAAAGTTCACAGGACAATTCCCTCCTCTCTGTACCCTTCTCCAACACCGCCAACTCCAGGCTCCGCTCATTCTGCCTCGCCTCACCCTATGCTTGGAACAACCTTCCTGAGCCCTTACGCCAAGCCCCCTCCCTGCCCATCTTCAAGTCTTTGCTTAAAACCCACCTCTTCAATGCTGCATTCGGCACCTAACTCTTACCGTTCACTAAATCCAGACTGCCCCAATTTGACCGCCCCTATCGGACTGTCCGTTCACTTGTCTCTTAGATTGTAAGCTCCTTGAGCAGGGACCGTCCCTCTATGTTAAATTGTACAGCGCTGCGTAACCCTAGTAGCACTTTAGAAATGTTAAGTAGTAGTAAAGTAGGAAAACAGTTACTTTCTCTGGGGGGCTGTCACTCAGTACGAAGAGGTGGGAATCAGGGCCTGATGGAAGGCATTGCCTGAGAGAACAGGAGTAAATAGTCCCTAGCTTTGATACATAAATATTGATTGACTTTCTGTCTACACCAGGCTGTATACAGAGGTCAAATTGTTTAGCTGTGGCTGCATCTGCTGGCCGAAGAGACATAACCCATTCATCTGCACTGATCAGAAGGGACTGTAAAAAAGAAAATTTATCAGGTAAGGATAATCTCACCTTTGCAATAATGCAGGTCTTCCAGGCATTGATTCCTTGTAGCAGTGACTCAGACAGATTACAAATTCAGCAGGACACAAATCACACCCTTGAATCATTGTGGGTTGAAATTCCATGTATAAAAGGGAAAAGGACGGTGATAGGAGTGTACTACCGTCCGCCTCGCCAGGATGAGCAGTTAGACGCAGAAATGATAAAAGAAATCAGAGACGCAAACAAAATAGGCAATGTGATAATAATGGGTGACTTCAATTATTCAAATATAGACTGGGTAAATGTAACATCGGGACGCGCTAGAGAGGTACAATTCCTTGATGAAATAAAGGACAGCTTTATGGAGCAGCTGGTGCAGGAGCCAACGAGAGAAGGAAAAATTCTAGACTTGGTCCTTAGTGGAGCGCATGATCTGGTGAGGGACGTTATGGTACTGGGGCCGCTTGATAACAGTGATCATAATATGATCAGTTTTGATATCAACCTTGAAGTAACTATACACAGGAAGTCAAATACATTAGCGTTTAACTTTAAAAAAGGAGACTATGATAAAATGAGAAGAATGGTGGAAAAAAAACTTAGGGGGACAACTGAGAGGGTAAAAACTGTACAACAGGCATGGACGCTGTTCAAAAATACCATCCTGGAGGCCCAGGCCAAACATATTCCACAAATTAGAAAAGAAAGACGGAAGTCCAAAAGACACCTGGCCTGGTTGAAAAGTGAGGTGAAGGAAGCTATTAGGGGTAAAAGAAATGCCTTCAGAAAATGGAAGAAGGAACCATCTGAAAATAACAAGAAGCAGCATCAGGAGTGTCAAAGCAAGTGCAAGGCGCAGATAAAGAAGGCCAAGAGAGATTACGAAAAAAAGATAGCATTAGAGGCAAAAAAGCATAGTCAAATTTTTTTTCGGTATATTAAAAGCAGGAAGCCGGCAAAAGAATCGGTTAGGCCGCTGGATGACCGAGGGGTAAAAGGGGCAATTAAGGAAGACAAAGATGTAGCGGAGAGATTGAATGAATTCTTTGCTTTGGTCTTCACCGAGGAAGATTTGGGTGGGATACCGGTGTCGGAAATGATATTTCAAGCGGACAGCGGACGAGTCGGAGAAACTTACTGACTTCACGGTAAACCTGGAGGACGTAATGGGGCAGTTCAGCAAACTGATGAGTAGCAAATCTCCTGGACCGGATGGTATTCATCCTAGAGTACTGATAGAACTGAAAAATGAGCTTGCGGAGCTACTGCTACTGATATGCAATTTATCCTTAAAATCGAGCGTGGTACTGGAAGATTGGAGGGTGGCTAATGTAACGCCCATTTTTAAAAACGGTTCCAGGGGAGATCCGGGAAATTATAGACCAGTGAGTCTGACATTGGTGCCGGGGAAAATGGTAGAGGCTATTATTAAAAACAAAATTACAGAGCACATCCGAGGACATGGATTACTGAGACCGAGTCAGCACGGCTTTTGTGTGGGGAAATCTTGCCTGACCAATTTACTTCAATTCTTTGAAGGAGTAAACAAACATGTGGACACAAAGGTGAGCTGGTTGATATTGTGTATCTGGATTTTCAAAAGGCGTTTGACAAGGTACCTCATGAAAGGCTACAGAGGAAATTAGAGGGTCATGGGATAGGAGGAAATGTCCTATTGTGGATTAAAAACTGGTTGAAGGATAGGAAACAGAGAGTGGGGTTAAATGGGCAGTATTCACAATGGAGAAGGGTAGTTAGTGGGGTTCCTCAGGGGTCTGTGCTAGGACCGCTGCTTTTTAATATATTTATAAATGATTTAGAGATGGGAGTAACTAGCGAGGTAATTAAATTTGCTGATGACACAAAGTTATTCAAAGTCGTTAACTCGCGACAGGATTGTGAAAAATTACAAAAGGATCTTACGAGACTGGGAGACTGGGCAGCTAAATGGCAGATGACGTTTAATGTGAGCAAGTGCAAGGTGATGCATGTGGGGAAAAAAGACCCCGAATTATAGCTACGTCATGCAAGGATCCACGTTAGGAGTTACGGACCAAGAAAGGGATCTGGGTGTCGTCGTCGATAATACACTGAAACCTTCTGCTCAGTGTGCTGCTGCGGCTCGGAAAGCAAATAGAATGTTGGGTATTATTAGGAAAGGTATGGAAAACAGGTGTGAGGATGCTATAATGCCGTTATATCGCTCCATGGTGCGACCGCACCTTTAGTATTGTGTTCAATTCTGGTCGCCGCATCTCAAGAAAGATATAGTGGAATTGGAAAAAGTGCAGCGAAGGGCGACTAAAATGATAGCGGGGATGGGACAACTTCCCTATGAAGAAAGACTAAGGAGGCTAGGGCTTTTCAGCTTGGAGAAGAGACGGCTGAGGGGAGACATGATAGAGGTATATAAAATAATGAGTGGAGTGGAACAGGTGGATGTGAAGTGTCTGTTCACGCTTTCCAAAAATACTAGGACTAGGGGGCATGCGATGAAACTACAGTGTAGTAAATTTAAAACAAATCGGAGAAAATTTTTCTTCACCCAACGTGTAATTAAACTCTGGAATTCATTGCCGGAAAATGTGGTGAAGGCGGTTAGCTTAGCAGAGTTTAAAAAGGGGTTGGACGGTTTCCTAAAGGACAAGTCCATAAACCGCTACTAAACGGACTTGGAAAAATCCAAAATCCCAGGAATAACGTGTATAGAATGTTTGTACGTTTGGGAAGCTTGCCAGGTGCCCTTGGCCTGGATTGGCCGCTGTCGTGGGCAGGATGCTGGGCTCAATGGACCCTTGGTCTTTTCCCAGTGTGGCAGCACTTATCTACTTACATACAGTGTGAAATGGCAGGGGGACAAGCAGCAATGAGTTTTTATTCTGCGAGAAAAAAGGACCTAATTCTTACCGAGAAGCAATGCAAGGCATTTGCCTGCTTGTGTGACAGCATAATGCCACCTTCTTGTCCTCTTTGTCGTGTCCTTTTCCTATCTGCTCTGTACGGATGCCTCCTCCCTTCTTTTGGTCTTTGGGAAGCAGGACTCATGCTCAGAGGCGTAGCTAGGTTTTAAGGTCAGGGGGAGCAGACTTTTGTAAAATAGGCGCCAGCAATGATCACACAACTAACTAGCAGAAGTCAAATTGGAAACCACAGGAAACAGTATGAGTATGTGTCTACTTCCCTGGTAGTGGAGAAACGCATTGCACAATAGAAAAACTGCTATTATTTTTGTTATGGTTAGTTAGCTGATAGTCATCTAAGAATGCTGCTCGGTAACACATTATGAATTGCCCAAACATTTTTCACTGAATTTTTCCTGAACTATGAAGCAAAGTATTTGCAGTCATTTACCATTCACACTCTTAACTTACAGCACCCTCACCCCACATTGGCTCTTTAGCACTTAGCTGCACTTCATACTCTGTCAACCAGGAGTGCTCGTGCTGCTAGTGTTGTCATGATCATGACTGAAGAGTGCAGTGCTGGTGCCACTGGCGCTGGCCCTTCCTCTGTGGTTCAGGAGAACCAACACTCCATTCTTCAGCCATGAGTCTGGTGACACCATTAGCAGGAATGCCCCTGTACTCTACCGAGGAACAGCTGTACCTGTAATACAAAGCCTACAAAAGTCACTCAAAATCTATATAATCTACTTGACCATAACACCACAGATTTACAGAAGTAACACAACAAAGACCTTATCTAGAAAAATGCAACACAGGAAATACTACAATAGGAACTAGAACATCAATATGCCCATTAGAAAACTGGAACAAGTTGAATTCTTACAGATGCTTAAACAGAAACTAGGTGCAAACAGAGAACCTGGCCTCAGTCAAAAACACTGAACACCCTTGCCAGGTACAGAATAAATTACCACAAAGTTAAAATATGAATATGTAGACTAAACTTAAAACCCAAGAAGCCACACTGCAACACTAGAGAAAGAGAAATCAAAACAGCACTCTGCAAAATATAAAGAAAGCAGTGTAAACTTACTGTAAAACTGACATTTTCCATTCAGTGAATTAAAAATAATTTTTTTTCTTTCTACCTTTTGTTGTTTGGTCATTTTGTTTTCTTTTTCCCATCATGTTTGTCTCAGTCTCCAGTTTCTGGCTTTTCTTAACTTTCTTCACATGATCTCCAATTCATCTGCCACTTCTTCTCTCCCTTCCTGCCTTCTTCATTTTCTCTCCTCTGAACTGATCTTTTCCTTTCAGCTTTCCTTCATTTAGTTTTCTGCCTCTTAGACTTCATTCATTTTTACTACTTAGTCTTCAATCTTCCTTTTTATTTTTAACCACATCTGCCTACAGTTTTCATCTCCCTTACTCCAGCCCTCCCATTCTTCATCCTATTTCATAGGTTTTTTTTGCTATCCCCTCTCTTCCATCATCGTCTCTTTCCTCTCTTCTGTACAGCACCCTTTTTCTATTTTTACTCCTCTGACCAGTATATTCTCTTTCATTTTCTCTTACCCCCCTCCGTCCAGGATGTCCTCTTTCCCTCACCTCCATCCAGCATCTCTCCCTCAGTAACTGTCTCTTCCCTGACATCCTACTCCCCCCTCGTATGCAGCATTCCTGCTTGTCCTTCTCTCCTTTCCATGTCAGCATTTCCCCTTTATCCCTACTCCTCCATTGTGCAGCATACCCCTTCTTGGTCCTCATCCCTGTGTAATGTCCAGTACCCCCTCTGTTTTTTTTTATTCCCCCTTGTCCAACATCTCCCCCATCTTCCTACTCACCTCATGTCTAGCATCCTCCAATATTCCCTCCCTCTTCC
The DNA here is from genome assembly GCF_901765095.1 of Microcaecilia unicolor. Lineage (NCBI taxonomy): Eukaryota > Metazoa > Chordata > Amphibia > Gymnophiona > Siphonopidae > Microcaecilia > Microcaecilia unicolor. Next base: position 168,122,064 of record NC_044041.1, on the reverse strand, counting down.
AAGCCAGCAATTGCCCTCCCTCAACCCCTTTAGAGGCCTATCCCCTTCCATCCAGCTGGATGGAGTGTTAGGGAGAGATGCTGGAGGGGGGTGAGAGAAAACAAGAGAGAATATACTGGGTAGAGGAGTGAAAATAGAAAGAAGGTGCTGTACAGTAGGGAGGAAAGAGAAGGTGCTGGAAAAGGGGGGAGAGTTAGCAAAAAAAAGCCTGAAATAGGATGCCCCTCTCTCTCCCCCTTCCATCTAGTGTCTGCCCCTAACCCTCTTCCACCTAGTGTGTGCCTCCTCTACTTTTTCCATCCAGCCGCACTCTTTCCCCTTCCATCCAATGTCTGCCCCCTTTCTCCCTTCTCTCTCCCTATTTTCCAGAGTCTGTCCCTTCTCTTCCACCTTCCTTTCGCCATCTGTCCCCTTTCTAACCCATCTCACTGACTCTTCCTTCCAGCACCTGCCCCTTCGCTCTGACCATTCCTTCTAGTATTTTTCCCCTCTATTCCTCCTTCCAACCAGTACCTGTCCCTTTCCACTCTCCATTCAGTAACTGTCTCTTCCAGATCTTTCTCCTCTCCTTCTTTCTGACTCTTTCTTTCAGGATCCCATCCAGGCCCTCTCTTCCTTCTTCCAACCAGCATGTGTCCCTTCCCTTTCTCACTCTGACCCTCCCATCCAGCTCCCTGCCGTCTTCCCCTTTCCTTCCAGCTAGATTGCAAATTGGCTTCACCCTCTCTTCTGCGGTGCTCTCCCGTCTGTGGTCACTTTTATTTCCCGATGCGTCTCCCTCCTGCGCTGGCGATTATCAGTCAGCCTGCCGGCGTTGGGGCTTCTGCTGCTTCTCCTCCTCAGGCGCGCGTCCTGCCTACTCTAAGCAACTTCCTGTTTTGCGCAGAGGTGGGACGTGCGCCTGAGGAGGAGAAGCAGCAGAAGCCCTGACGCTGGCAGGCTGACTGATAATCGCCGGCGCAGGAGGGAGACGCATCAGGAAGTGAAAGTGACCGCGCCGACGGGAGAGCGCCGGCAGAAGAAGAGGGAGCAGAAAAAAAAAGATTTATCGCGTTGAGGCGCATAGGCTCCACTTTTTAAAACCGCTGCTTAGGGGAGCGACCGCTCCCCCTGCGCCCCACCTGGCTACGCTTCTGCTCATGCTCTTTCCTTAGTACATGTCCCTGCTCTTACTGAAGTGTGTGACAGACAGTAACTGTAGAACTAGAGGGGGCTTAAGACAACAAAGTACAAGCTTGCTGTATATGCTGTGATTTTTCTGATAATGATTTCACTGCCTGGAAGGATCAAACAGTGTGATTCACAACATGCTGCTTATTCAAGACCTGTGTTGAATGTTGCTTCTGCATCCTGGTGATATGGAGTCCCTTATATAAAGTGCAGTATTTTTATGTATATAATGTGCTTATTATCCCCGGATTCTATATAACGTGGCAAGTAGTGCGCGATAAATTCAGCACATGCGTGATTTACGCGTGCAACTCAGTTGAGGCGTATGAGCCAATTAGTGTTGATGATTGGCTGATACCAACCAATTATCACCACTAATTGGCAATAATTGGAATTTACGCATGCTCCTTTTTAGGCATATTCTAAAAAGAGGCACACATAAATCCAAATGTGTGTAGCTGAAAAGAGGGCGTGGCCATGGGAGGAGTGCGGGTGTGTTGGGAGCATTCCTCAAAATTAAGCCTGTGGTTATAGAATTCAGGGGATTGTGTCTACATTTAGGCTTGAGTATTTACACCAGGTTTTCAGTGGCATAAATGGCCGAGCCTAAATGTAAGCACATTCCCTAGCCTATGCGCTATGCTATCAAAAGCTCATATCTTTAGGTGCGGTTTATAGAATAGTGCTAAGTGCTTTGTGACGTGGAGGGGCATAATTGAACTGGGTGCCCATCTTTAAGGGTGCCCCAGCGAAGGGGTGGGGCATCCCGTATTATCGAAACAAGATGGGCGTCCATCTTTCATTTCGATAATAGGGTCAGGGACGCACAAATCTCAACATTTAGGTTGACCATCTTGATATTTAGGTCAACCTTAGAGATGGCCAACCTCGGTTTTCGCCGATAATGGAAACTGAGGACGGCCATCTCAAAAACAAACAAATCCAAGCCATTTGCTCATGGGAGGAGCCAGCATTCGTAGTGCACTGGTCCCCTCTCACATGCCAGGACACCAAACGGGCACCCTAGGGGGCACTGCAGTGGACTTCACAAATTGATCCCAAGTGCATAGCTCCCTTACCTTGGGTGCTGAGCCCCCCAAACCCCCTCCCCCAAAAACCCACTCCCCACAACTGTACAACACTACCATAGCCCTTAAAGGGTAACGGGGGGCACCTAGATTTGGTTGGGTTTTGGAGGGCTCCCATTTACCACCACAAGTGTAACAGGTAGGTGGGGATGGGCCTGGGTCTGCCTGCCTGAAGTGCACTGCAGTACCCACTAAAAACTGCTCCAGGGACCTGCATACTGCTGTGATGGAGCTGGGTATGACATTTGAGGCTGGGATAGAGGCTGGAAAAATGTTTTTTAATTTGTTTTTTTGGGTGGGAGGGGGTTGGTGACCACTGGGGGAATAAGGGGAGGTGATCCCCGATTCTCTCCGGTGGTCATCTGTTCATTTTGGGCACCTTTTTGAGGCTTGGTCGTGAACAAAAAGGGAGCAAGTAAAGTTGGCCAAATGCTCGTCAGGGACGCCCTTCTTTTTTCCATTATCAGCCAAGGACGTCAGTCTCTTAACCACGCCCCGTCCCACCTTCGGTACACTGCCGGCACACCCCCTTCAACTTTGGTCGTCCCTGCGACGGAAAGCAGTTGAGGACATCCAAAATCGGCTTTCGATTATGCCGATTTGGGCACCCTTAGGAGAAGGATACCCATCTCCCGATTTGTGTCGGAAGATGGGCGCCCTTCTCCTTCGAAAATAAGCAGGATATATATCCCACATTATCCCAAGCAAGTTTGAGTTCAATGTGGCTTACAATAAACAGTATAGGATACATAACAGAGACTAAAGCGTAAGAGAGTAATTTTTTGTAAGAACCCAGTTACACAATACAATATCATAGACATACTGGGATAACTATGGATATTCAATGTTCGGAAAATCTATTATGAATGAGAAATTGTACATGAAGCATTGAGAAGGTTAATGGTAAATAAAGTACGGTTGTTCTATGTAAGGGTTAGCGTGAAGAGGAACGATTTAAGGATTTTGTGGAATTTGGCATGTTCCTGTATACTTTTATTTTGGGTGGTAAGGACTTCCACCATTTGGTTCCTAGGTATGTGAAGTGTGCAGAGTGGACTGTGTTGTAGATCACTTTTTTGTAATTTAGAAGGTGTAGTCTAAGATAGTCTCTCGCCTCATATTTAGCATTTCTTTGAGGTAAGTTTATTAATGATACCAGATAGTCTGGAGCTGTGCCATTTAGGATTTGAAAGATAGGCACACAATTTGAAGGTGATTCTTGGTTTGATGGGAAGCTAATGTAGCTTGATTAATAAAGGGGAGGTACTTTTAAAACGAGAGATTTTGTATATGAACCTGGCTGCAGTGTTTTGAGCTCGTTGGAGTTTTTTCAACAGGCACTCCTCACAGCCAGCATATATGACATTACAATAATCGAACTGGGATAATGTTAATGATTGTACCAATAATCTACATAATAATTTACAGAATCTGGCCCTATATGTGTTTTAAAAACCACACCTATCCCCTGCGCACTAGGGCAGAATTCAGTAAATAGTGTCCAATGTTAGAGGAATGATCTTTGCTAAGCACCGAGTGCCATTTATATAATACTTGTTTAGTGCGTATTTCACGCCTAACTTTGGGCGCCACCATTATGCCTGCCCAAGTTATGGCAGTTGGGCGCACAACTGATCTATAACATCGCGCCTAACTTTTAGGAGCACCCCTTAATCCACCCATGTCCCTCCCATAGCTCTGCCCCTGTGGATTTACATGCTATGAAATTTAGACACATGTTATAACATAGGGTTTGGGGCAGATCCGTGCCTAAATCTTAATGCCAATCAGTGCCAGTAATTGATTGCTATTGCCTGATTGATTAGTTTAGGCGTTGATCTGGCATCCATGCCTAAAATTGCACACCCAACTTAGGGTGACCTATAACGAATCTAGGGGGAGGAATATACGCGAGTTCACTATACCGGTGTACTTTTTTCAAGACGTACTAATTGCAAAATTAATGTGATTGTTTTTAAGGCTTTTTCTGTTTAGTTTTTTTTTTTTTTTGCAGGTTTCACATACTAATCATGCCTGCAAGAACCTAAAAAAGAAAAGCCCTTAAAAACAAATGCATTAGTTTTGCAGTTATCGTGTATTGGAAAAATGAAGGGCATAGCACATGTTTTGTGCGAGGGCACATTATACCAGTTATTTTTACATAGTGTGATAGTCACATCCAGGATAGTTGGGTTAAGGCAGTTTCAGTTTGAAATAAGTCCCAGAAGGCATTGCAGGCAAGGAGCCAGGGGGTGAGATGAAGAACCCGGACTGGACTCCTAGCTGCAATCAGGGAAGAAATGGGTGTAAGCTGGCAGGATGTGTAGAGTGGCTGCCACTAGGGGGAAAGAGAGATAGGAAACCCTGTGTGCAGGAGCTCCTCATTAGTCTAATGCTTAACTCAGCTGGTATGGGTGTGGGGGAAGCTAGTGGAAGGAGAATGATTGATTGTGAGAGTAGAAGCCAGGGATTGATTAGGCAGGTGGGAAGGAGTCCCAGAGGAGTTCAGTTCAGGAGGAGAGAAGAAGTGAGAGAGAAGCAGTTGCAGGGAAAATCCCTTGGGTGTGAGAAGTCCCTAAAGTATTGAAACCTCCTGAAGGTAAAGGCTGCTTCGTGATTTAACTGGGATGGTGAACTGAATGAACTGTTTGTCTTGGGAATTGAACTACTGTTTACTGTGCACTGGATAAAGAGCCCAGACTGAAGCTGACTGTGAGCCTGTATTGAATCCTGGTAGGTGCTGGCAGCCTACTGCTTAAAGGGGTCTATTTGCCACACACTTTCAGGTGGCTTACATGTGTTTAAGATTGAAGGTGAATGCTGCTGTTGGAACCGTGTATCAGGTCTAGTAGAAACCTGCATGGAATAAAAGCCTTAAGATTGAAGTTGCTGGTGGACATTTGTTTCTTGATTGTAACCGGGAGCGCTCTCCCTGGTGACAATAGACATGCAATTTGTGTGCATTATATACGTAAAACGCGTTAATTGTAAAAGTCCCTGCTACTGAAAATTTCCACTTTTCATTCATCCAGATATTCCCCTACTTTCTAGACAGGGACCCACATTGTCCAGAGCCATATAGAGTAGCTTTATGACATTTTAGGCATTACAGATGACCTTTTTACATGTACCTCCAACTGGCAGATGTCACTGGGTCCTCTCATGATGTTTCAGTGTTAAGGAATGGATAAGTGCTGAAACACACCCAAACAGGATGCTAGGAATTATTAGGAAAGGGATGGTGACTGACTGAAAATACTATAATGCCTCTGTATCAGTGGCGTAGCCAAGGGTGGGCTTGGGTGGGCCCAGGCCCACCCACCTTGGGCCCAGGCCCACCCAGTATCAGCACACCTATGATGTGGCTGGAATGGATCCTCAAGTCCCACCAGCCGAAAACTCTCAACAACTGTCCCTCCTTGTATACCTTTTAAATAGCAGATCTTTGCCTGCAGTGAGCAGCGACTGATACATATTGCTCGCACCGGCCCCATAGCCTTCCCTCTGATGTATTCCCGCCTATGCGGAAACAGGTAGTTACATCAGAGGGAAGGCTGTGGGGCCAACATGAGCAGTGTGTATTAGTTGCTGCTGGCTGCTGTTGAAAATATGCTATTTAAAAGGTATGAAGGAGGGGGAATGTTTGAGAGACCATATGGCATGCAGGCAAGAGAGCGAGAGACCAAATCACTTGTGGGACAAGGCGGAGTTCTTCTGCCCACCCATCTTGGGCTCAGGCCCATCCAAAATTGGGTGTCTGGCTAAGCCCCTGCTCTGTATTGCTGCATAGTGCGACCGCACTTTGAATATTGCGTTCAGTTCTGGTCACCGTAACTCAAAAAAGATATAGCGGAATTAGAAAAGGTTCAAAGAAGAGCGACCAAAATGATAAAGGGGATGGAACTACTCTCATTTGAGGAAAGGCTACAGAGTTTAGGGTTCTTCAGCTTGGAAAAGAGACAGGTGAGGGGAGATGTGATTGAGGTCTACAAAGTCCTGAGTGGTGTAGAACGAGTAGAAGTAAATAGATTTTTTTACTCGTTAAAAAAATACAAAGACTAGGGGACACTCAAGGAAGTTACATGGAAATATTTTTACAACAAATAGGAGGAAATATTTTGTCACTCAACAAATAGTTAAGCTCTGGAACTCTGTGCCAGAGGATATAGTAAAAGCGGTTAGTGTATCTGGGTTTAAAAGAGTTTGGACAAGTTCCTGGAGGAAAAGTTCATAGTCTGCTACTGAGACATACATGGGGAAGCTACTGCTTCCCTGGGATTGGTAGCATGGAATGTTGCCACTATTTGGGTTTCTGCCAGGTATTTGTGACATGGATTTACCACTGTTGAAAGCAGGATACTGGGCTAGATGGACCATTGGTGTGACCCAGTATGGCTGTTCTTTTATGTTCTTGCCTAACCACTAATATTCAGCAGAAGATAACCAGTTATCTCTGTTGAATATTGCCGGTTATTGCCCAGCCGCTAACCAGCTAGATCGCATGACATAGCTGGTTAGGCACAGATATTCAGCACTAAACCAGCTATGTTTTGCAGTTAAAATAGGCTGCATAAATAGCTGTCCTATCTTTAACCGCTAAAAAGTTAACCAGTGAGCGCTGAATATTGGCATAACCAGTTAAAGTTTTAGCGGTTAAAAACCCCCAGATGTTCAATGCCAGTTGCCAGGAACGACATTGAATATCTGGGTTTAATTCCAGTGGCAGACAGCAAAAACGCGTGTGAAAAGGTAGGACTCCTAAACAGCAATTTTATTCAGTATGCAAAACTGTAATGTGCTAATGCAGAAGATTGGTCGAGGTTTATAGAAGAATGGTGGAGGGTCTGGCAGTTAAAATTTAATCAAGCCAATAAGTAATCTGGGTTTAAGAAAAATTTCGGTTTCTAATCAGTGAACTGAAAAAAATAAAGAAACCAGCCAAAAATATGTATATAAGATCAAAACCAAACTCTATCTTAGTGTGAAAAACTTATAATAATAAAATGTTTGTAAAATTGTCAATTATGCTCAGTTTTTTGGTGTATTACAGCGTCCCGAAGACATGAGATATGCAAAAACACCATTCCACCATCATAGCACTCCCTGCCTTTTGCCCTGTATATCGACACTAAATAATCACAAAAATAGGGTCTTCAATGAAAATAACTACTTAGCTTGCAAAGACTTAAGGGGAGGGTCTTCTTTTCATTATCAAGTTGATGTTGCTGTGCAGGAATTGGTGTGAGCTCCAGAGCGGTGTAAGACTTTTATACTGCAAGATCACTCTGTGACTTTATTAGTTAAATGTCTTTGTTTTAACATACATGGTTCCCTACATGGGCCATGTTTCGTCTTCAGGGGAACTGCCACCCATTGAGGTGGCGATAAGGGCTCCTGTGCTAACGTGGTGGTAACCAGGCAGTGCGCGGCGATGCCCGATTACCACCGGGTTACCACTGTGCAAGCCATTTCTGGGGTTTTTTCCCTTTTCCCTGAAAATGGTGCATGCTTGGGGCGGGACTACTGCCGGCGGCCACATTGGGCCGGTGGTAGTCCCGGAAGAGCGAGTGGTAAGTCCACTTTGGGCTTACCACCACTCTGTAAAAGGGCCCCTTACTGACCTAAACGTGTATACTCTGGAGAAAAGGAGAAACGGGTGATATGATATAGACGTTCGACTATTTGAAAGGTGTTAATCTGTAAACAAACCTTTTCTAGAGACCGGAAGGTGGTAGAACCAGAGGGCATGAATTGAGGTTGAAAGGGGCCGACTCAGGAATAATGTCAGGAAGTATTTTTTCACTGAGAGGGTAGTAGATACCTGGAATGCCCTCCTGTGGGAGGTGGTAGAGATGAAAATGATAACAAAATTAAAAAATTAGTGGGACAAACACAAAGGAATCCTGTTTAGAAGGATCAGATCCAAAGAAGCTTAGTGGAGATTAGGTAGGAAAGCCGGTGCTGGGCAGACTTCTACAGTCTGTGTGTCCTGATTGAGGCTAAATAGATTTGGATGGGCTGGAGTAGAGTTATTCAGGGCCTTTGACAACAACTTCAGAAATTTTAGAACAAGGCCAGTGCTGGGCGGACTTCTATGGTCTGTGCCCTAAAAGTGGCAAGGATAAATCAAGATCAGGTATACATATGATGTATCACTTCATACCATATGCAATGAGTTTATCTTATTGGACAGACTGGATGGACCATACAGGTCTTTATCTGCCATCGTGTTACTATATTATATTCTTTCTTTATAGAGATTCTGGCTCTCTAAAATTATGGCACTTTAATTTTTACAAATTGTTTTCATTTCTTTTTTCTTTCATTCTCCTTTCCTTACAATTTGATGGCGCTGCTTTCTGATTTTTCCTTGTTTTTACTGATGTACATCGTCTTATCTTATTGAGGAAAGGCGATTCAATAAGTTCTAATAAACCATAAACTGAGCAGAGGTGAGGTGGGAGTCGCAGGGTAAAGACACTAGTACAATAGATGTAATCTATAAGGTCCACGTATACTCACAGTGAAGACAAAGCTTTACTAAAGCAACAAAGCCAGTATAAAAATGATAGTCTCTAGGTCTTCACAAGAAGCAGCAGACACTTACTAACTTGGCATAGCAGCTACCAATTGCAAACTAGCTGCAGCCCAAATTTCATGGTAGAATGAGCTATCTCTGCTCTCTTAAGAAATAGCCAGCACTGTGGAAGGGATCTGTCAAAAGCTTTGAATCTGTTTGGGGTTGGTATGTAATGTGGCATCAAAAGGTTACAGTGAATGAGAAGGGCTGTATTAGCAGGGAGGGGGGGATTGGGCCTTAAAGCAAGAATACTTGACTTATTCTGCTTTATGGAACAGGAACCTCAGCAATAATCATGTGCTCACGTGAGGGATAGAAAGGGAAAGGGTATCTTTATTTATTTATTTGTTCCATTTGTATCCCACCTTATCCCACCTCTTTGCAGGCTCAAAGTGGCTTACAATACATCATGAGTAGTGGAAGAATGTTAGTAAATAAACATTTAGTATTGCAAGATCTTGGTCAGCATGATGATAATAAAACAAAGTAATAGTATACAAGCAGATATTAAGAGAATATAGATGGGCGAGTTGTGCATATTCACATTGGTTGATCTTTGTGGTATGCTTTATTATAGAGATGGGTCTTCAGTAATATGCGGAAGTTCGTTCTTTCGTAGATCGATTTTAAGCTGCGTGGCGGTGCGTTCCATAACTGTGTGCTCAGGTAGGTAAAGTTTGACGCATGCATTAGTTTGTATTTCATTCCTTTGCAGCTGGGGAAGTGCAGATCAAGGAATGTGCAGGATGATCTTTTGGCATTCCTAGGTGGTAGGTCTGACATGTAAGCTGGTGCGTCTCCATGGATAATTTTGTGAACTACTGAGCATACTTTGAACGCGATGCGTTCCTTAAGTGGGAGCCAGTGTAATTTTTCTCATAAGGGCTTGGCACTTTCAAATTTTGGTTTGCCAAATATGAGTCTAGCTGCAGTGTTCTGGGCTGTCTGGAGTTTCTTGATTATTTGTTCTTTGCAGCCGGCATATACAGTGGGGGAAATAAGTATTTGATCCCTTGCTGATTTTGTAAGTTTGCCCACTGACAAAGACATGAGCAGCCCATAATTGAAGGGTAGGTTATTGGTAACAGTGAGAGATAGCACATCACAAATTAAATCCGGAAAATCACATTGTGGAAAGTATATGAATTTATTTGCATTCTGCAGAGGGAAATAAGTATTTAATCCCTCTGGCAAACAAGACCTAATACTTGGTGGCAAAACCCTTGTTGGCAAGCACAGCGGTCAGACGTCTTCTGTAGTTGATGATGAGGTTTGCACACATGTCAGGAGGAATTTTGGTCCACTCCTCTTTGCAGATCATCTCTAAATCATTAAGAGTTCTGGGCTGTCGCTTGGCAACTCGCAGCTTCAGCTCCCTCCATAAGTTTTCAATGGGATTAAGGTCTGGTGACTGGCTAGGCCACTCCATGACCCTAATGTGCTTCTTCCTGAGCCACTCCTTTGTTGCCTTGGCTGTATGTTTTGGGTCATTGCCGTGCTGGAAGACCCAGCCACGACCCATTTTTAAGGCCCTGGCGGAGGGAAGGAGGTTGTCACTCAGAATTGTACGGTACATGGCCCCATCCATTCTCCCATTGATGCGGTGAAGTAGTCCTGTGCCCTTAGCAGAGAAACACCCCCAAAACATAACATTTCCACCTCCATGCTTGACAGTGGGGACGGTGTTCTTTGGGTCATAGGCAGCATTTCTCTTCCTCCAAACACGGCGAGTTGAGTTCATGCCAAAGAGCTCAATTTTTGTCTCATCTGACCACAGCACCTTCTCCCAATCACTCTCGGCATCATCCAGGTGTTCACTGGCAAACTTCAGACGGGCCGTCACATGTGCCTTCCGGAGCAGGGGGACCTTGCGGGCACTGCAGGATTGCAATCCGTTATGTCGTAATGTGTTACCAATGGTTTTCGTGGTGACAGTGGTCCCATCTGCCTTGAGATCATTGACAAGTTCCCCCCTTGTAGTTGTAGGCTGATTTCTAACCTTCCTCATGATCAAGGATACCCCACGAGGTGAGATTTTGCGTGGAGCCCCAGATCTTTGTCGATTGACAGTCATTTTGTACTTCTTCCATTTTCTTACTATGGCACCAACAGTTGTCTCCTTCTCGCCCAGCGTCTTACTGATGGTTTTGTAGCCCATTCCAGCCTTGTGCAGGTGTATGATCTTGTCCCTGACATCCTTAGACAGCTCCTTGCTCTTGGCCATTTTGTAGAGGTTAGAGTCTGACTGATTCACTGAGTCTGTGGACAGGTGTCTTTCATACAGGTGACCATTGCCGACAGCTGTCTGTCATGCAGGTAACGAGTTGATTTGGAGCATCTACCTGGTCTGTAGGGGCCAGATCTCTTACTGGTTGGTGGGGGATCAAATACTTATTTCCCTCTGCAGAATGCAAATAAATTCATATACTTTCCACAATGTGATTTTCCGGATTTAATTTGTGATGTGCTATCTCTCACTGTTACCAATAACCTACCCTTCAATTATGGGCTGCTCATGTCTTTGTCAGTGGGCAAACTTACAAAATCAGCAAGGGATCAAATACTTATTTCCCCCACTGTAGTGCGTTGCAATAGTCTAGATGACTGAGCACCATTGATTGTACCAGGTTGCGGAAAACACTCCTTGGGAAGAAAGGTCTTATTCTTTTTAATTTCCACATTGAGTGGAACATCTTCTTGGTTGTGTTTCTCGCATGGTTCTCTAATGTTAGATGTCGATCAATGGTGACTCCAATAATTTTTAGGGTTTCTGAAATAGGAAGGTTTAGAGTTGGTGTGTTAATGGTGGTGAATTCTTTCTTGTTGTGTTGGGAGGTGAGTATTAGGCACTGGGTTTTTTCTGCATTGAGTTTTAGCCGAAATGCGTCCGCCAAGGAATGCATGATATTGAGACTTTGGTTGATGTCATTGGAAATTTCTTTTTGGTCTTGTTTGAATGGGATGTAGATCATTACGTCATCTGCATAAATGTATGGATTAAGGTTTTGATTTGATAGTAAGTTTGCCAAGGGTATCATCATTAAGTTGAATAGAGTTGGCGAGAGGGGGGATCCTTGTGGTACTCTGCATTCAGGTACCCATGCAGCTGAAATAGTCGAGTTAGATGTTACTTGGTATGATCTTGTGGTTAGGAATCCCTTGAACCAGTTGAGGACGTTGCCTCCGATTCCGAAGTATTCATGGATAAGTACATAAGTACATAAGTAGTGCCATACTGGGAAAGACCAAAGGTCCATCTAGCCCAGCATCCTGTCACCAACAGTGGCCAATCCAGGTCAAGGGCACCTGGCACGCTCCCCAAACGTAAAAACATTCCAGACAAGTTATACCTAAAAATGAGGAATTTTTCCAGTCCATTTAATAGCGGTCTATGGACTTGTCCTTTAGGAATCTATCTAACCCCTTTTTAAACTCCGTCAAGCTAACCGCCCGTACCACGTTCTCCGGCAATGAATTCCAGAGTCTAATTACACGTTGGGTGAAGAAAAATTTTCTCCGATTCGTTTTAAATTTACCACACTGTAGCTTCAACTCATGCCCTCTAGTCCTAGTATTTTTGGATAGCGTGAACAGTCGCTTCACATCCACCCGATCCATTCCACTCATTATTTTATACACTTCTATCATATCTCCCCTCAGCCGTCTCTTCTCCAAGCTGAAAAGCCCTAGCCTTCTCAGCCTCTCTTCATAGGAAAGTCGTCCCATCCCCACTATCATTTTCGTCGCCCTTCGCTGTACCTTTTCCAATTCTACTATATCTTTTTTGAGATACGGAGACCAGTACTGAACACAATACTCCAGGTGCGGTCGCACCATGGAGCGATACAACGGCATTATAACATCCGCACACCTGGACTCCATACCCTTCTTAATAACACCCAACATTCTATTCGCTTTCCTAGCCGCAGCAGCACACTGAGCAGAAGGTTTCAGCGTATCATCGACGACGACACCCAGATCCCTTTCTTGATCCGTAACTCCTAACGCGGAACCTTGCAAGACGTAGCTATAATTCGGGTTCCTCTTACCCACATGCATCACTTTGCACTTGTCAACATTGAACTTCATCTGCCACTTGCACGCCCATTCTCCCAGTCTCGCAAGGTCCTCCTGTAATCGTTCATATTCCTCCTGCGACTTGACGACCCTGAATAATTTTGTGTCATCGGCGAATTTAATTACCTCACTAGTTATTCCCATCTCTAGGTCATTTATAAATACATTAAAAAGCAACGGACCCAGCACAGACCCCTGCGGGACCCCACTAACTACCCTCCTCCACTGAGAATACTGGCCACGCAATCCTACTCTCTGCTTCCTATCTTTCAACCAGTTCTTAATCCATAATAATACCCTACCTCCGATTCCATGACTCTGCAATTTCTTCAGGAGTCTTTCGTGCGGCACTTTGTCAAACGCCTTCTGAAAATCCAGATATACAATATCAACCGGCTCCCCATTGTCCACATGTTTGCTTACCCCCTCAAAAAAATGCATTAGATTGGTGAGGCAAGACTTCCCTTCACTAAATCCGTGCTGACTTTGTCTCATCAGTCCATGTTTTTGTATATGCGTATATATGTGTAATAAAATTCCGTGGTCAACCATGTCGAAAGCGCTTGTAATGTCAAATTGTAAAAGTAGTATGTTCTTACCAGATGCAATCGTTTGTTTGAATTTAGTCATGAGAGTTACTAATACTGTTTCGGTACTGTGGTTAGAGCGAAATCCTGACTGAGAATCGTGAAGTATTGAAAATTTATCTAGATAGTTTGTAAGTTGCTTGGTCACCAACCCTTCCATTAATTTGGTTATTAAGGGAATGGATGCTACTGGTCTGTAGTTAGTTAGTTCACTGGCACTTTTCTTTGCGTCTTTGGGTATGGGGGTGAGTAAAATGTTTCCTTTTTCCTTCGGGAAGAGTCCATTTTGTAGCATGTAATTCAGGTGTTTCGTTATGTCGTTTATGAATTGTTGAGGAGCAGATGTCAGGTTATTTGGGCATATATCTAGTTTGCAGTGAGATTCGGCAAATCTTTTGAGCATTTGGGAGATGATGTTCTCCGATAATATCTCGAAGTTAGTCCAGGTCCTGTCTGCTGGGTGAATGCCAGGGACTGGGTCTAGGCAGTTCAGCTTAGTCGATGGTACTGACAGGTATTTTAAGTCGTAGTTGTACAATTTTTTTGTTGAAGTATCTCGTGAGATTGTCTGCTTCAGGAGTGTCTTTGCTGTTGGTTGTGACTGGTGTGATATCTAATAGTTTGTTCACGAGTTGGAAAAGTTTATGCGTGTCCTTGTAATTTGGTCCGATTATGGTTTTGTAATGTAGTCTTTTGGTTTGTCTTATGGTGTATTTGTATTTTCTTTGAAGTTGTTTCCAGGCGTTAAGTGTGGTGTCATCTTTCTTTTTATTCCAAACTCGTTCTAACCTTCTGACATGTGATTTGAGTTTTTTCAACTCTTCATTGAACCATGGTGTTGAGTTCTTTCTGTGTGAGGTTCTTGTTTGGGTTGGAGCAATGTTGTCTAGTATAGATCTGCATCTGTCATCCCATTCTAAGAGGAATTGGATTGTATCTGTTTTTATTGTCCATTCGTTATGGTAAATCTGTTGCCAAAATATTACCGGATCTATTTTTCCTCTCGTGGTGTAAGTTTTCTGTTCTTGTTTATTTGGTGGTCCTTTTTGTTCGCCATTGGAGGGAGATGTTTGCTTTATATTGGTCCGACCATGGTACGGGTGTCCATTTTGTGTCTGTTAGTATAAGGTTTGCATTGAGGTCAAAGTTGTGTGTGATGATGTCTAGAGTGTGTCCTTTTCTGTGGGTAGGTTGTGTGTGTGTCCTATGAAGGTCCCATAATTGTAGGAACTCTTCGCATTCTTGGGTACTGGTTGAGTTGAGATCTTCAAGATGTAGATTCCTATTATGATGAGATTTGAGCTGGAGACACAAGTGTTCGAGATAAAGTCCATGAGGTGTGTTTGGGATTCTTGCCAGTTGCCTGGTGGTCTATAGAGCAAGACTGCGGTAAGGTGTTCTTGCAGGTTTGAGTGATTAATTCTTACCGAAGCGATTTCAAGTTGCGGTAGAATAGATTTGGTTATTGTTGTGATGATAAACTCAGATTTGTATATAATTGCTATTCCTCCTCCTCTTTTTCCATTTCTTGTCCAGTGGGTTATTTTGTATCCCTTTGGACATCCTGTGGACATCCAGGTTTCAGTGATGAATAGGAGGTCCAGATTGTCTGTGGTGATCCAATCTGTTATAGTCTCTGTTTTATTTACCACTGATCTGGCGTTTATGTATCCCATTTGGATTTGTCTGTAAGGTTCCATTTGGGATTTGGTTGTGTTGATTTTTATTATTTGTCTGGTTTCTTGGTATTTGGTTTTGTTGTGTCCTTTCTTCTCTTTCTGTTGATTGTTTCCATATGTATTTGGTTTTAGTTGGTTGTTATTCTTTTGGTTTGTTGCGCTGTTAATGGGTTGTCTGTGGTTTTTGTGTGTTGTGGGAAGATTGTTGTTTATGTTGGGAGTGGTCCATACATGATGAATTAAGGGAAGGAAGTAGATTAGCATGAGTAGTTTGTTGGTGTTTATGTTGGCTGTATTTAATAATGGTTGGTATGTCTGGTAGATGGGTAAGGTTTTGTGTGAACATCAATCGGTACCAGCATTCATCATATGTGAGCATGTATGAGCAGTTCTTGAGCCTTTTTGATATATCGTCAGCAGTTTCAACATTAAGCATAGATAAGCATAAGCATAATATACGTTAGCGTATATGAACATTAAGCATGAATAAGCATTGAACATAAAGCATTAAACATTAGTGTGGACATCAGCGGTGTCAACATTTAGCACAGTTAAGCATTGAGCATAGGTGTACATTGCGTATATAAGCTTTAAGCATGCATGAACATTGAGCATAGCTGAGTCTTAGATATAATGATTATTGATATAAATGATCAATAGCGTGAATGAGCATTGAAGCATGAATGAGCATTGAATGTAAATGAGTGTTAAGCTTAGGTGTGAACATCAGCAGTTTCAATATTAGGCAAATTTGAGCATTCAACATGGATGAACATTAGCATGATTGAGCAGTAATCATAATGAGCAGTAAGCATGAGTGTGTTTTCACTCTTTGTACTAAGTGTCTGTGTATGGGATGATAGTTCTTATTGAGCACAGTGTTATCTGGCCACGAATACCTCTGGATCTGGATAAGAGTTGCTCCGGTCTCGCTCCCGTGTTGTCCGCGGCGCGATCTTCCGGTCGTTTCGGCGCTTGAACCGTTATTGCTCTCACTGCTACTCTTGCATTTCCTCCTTTCGCGATTGATGTGGCGGTGCAGCTGAATCGGGTGTAGTATCGCTGCTTGCTACTGCATTTGGGTATGACCTTTCTGACTAACAACTATAAATATTTGGTGTGCTCCCGCGTTGGCACTCCCCCTCGCTCCTGGATCTCGGCGACACAGGCTCCCTACCACGGCCAACATCAATTTTGGAAGTTGTGTCCGGGGGGGGGGGGGGGCTCTCGGCGTTCCCGGTTAGCTTGGGAAACCGGCGGTCTGGTGATCCAGCGCCAGTTCGGATGCGCGGCGCCTCACTCCATCTCCTCGGACCATGCAGTCGGCGTCTCCCTTCTTTCTCGTCTTCCGGGCGCAACGATGCCTTGGTAGCCTCTCTGGTGTGCTGAGCTCGAGCTATGGGAGCGCGACCTCGTGGCGATCTCTGCCAAGGCCATCAGTCAGCGCTGTCGATCGGCCTCGGCACGGCTGGTCTTCCGGTTGGGTCGGGCCATGGGTCTTCCGCTCGGTCGGGACGGGCCACGAGGTACGCAAACAGCCGCGATCAGCTTCGGGAACCCTAAGTCAGCCGGCCTTAGTACAGCTGGATTTCCATCTGGTTGTGGACCGGTCGAGGCCACGAGATGGGCAGACAGCCGCGTTAGGCCTCGGGTTCTTTCACCCATGTGCGGGATCTGTGAGGCTGTCACGGTCCAGTATTCCACTGTGAAGCCTATGTTATAATATGAAGTAATACAAACAAAGATATGTTGCTGGAGAGATGGGAGATATAGATGTTGGAGGATGTTAATCATAAAAAGAAAAGAGAATGGATACTTGTTGCTGGTGTATTTTTTTTTATGACTTAAGGAACTCTTTTACTAAGCTGTGTTAAGCAACATAGTGGAGGCGTAGTCAAGTGGTTAGTGCAGAGGACTTTGATCCTAGGAAACTGGATTTGATTCCCACTGCAGCTCCTTGTGACTCTGGGCAAGTCTCTTAACCCTCCATTACAACCTGTATGTACTATGTAAACCGCTTTGAATGTAGTTGCAAAAAAACACAGAAAGGTGGTATATCAAGTCCCTTTTCCCTAATGCAGTAGTGTTCAGTGCAGTAGATATTACAAGCCCAGACTACTGTTTACTGTGCTAAAACAGGGGCCTTTACATAAAACCCCTTGCATTAGCTGCCTAATATGGGAGTGGGCTGAGTCTGGGCGTGGCAGGAGCGGGCGGAGGTGTGACCAGCAGTGATAGTAGCGGATAGGTCTGTACCGTGCACTAGCTCTTTCGACTAGTGATGGCAAATCTGAACTTACTGCCACCTCAAGAAGAGGCGGTAAGTGCAACTGTGCTATCAGTAATCCAGCTTACTGTCACAGTTCCTGATCTTCCTGCTGCAGCCTTCGATGCCCTCCACAGGCACTGATCACCTTCCACAGCTCCAATGCCCCTCCAATGTAGCTTCTGATGTCCCCCCTACAGACACTGATATCCCTTTGCAGGCACCTGTCCCCCGCCTGCAGATCAATAGCCACACCACATGAAAATGCCTGCCCCCGTCGACATCAAACCTGCCCCTCACCCCTCCGATCCTGGGGGGGGGGGGGGAGGGGACAGAATTTCTGGTGCAGCGTGACCAGACAGCAGCAATCCTCCTTTGCTGCTGTCCAGGTCGGCACCTGACTCCAAAATGGCACTGATGACCTCTAGTGATACTTTTGCAGTACTACCGCTGGGAGTCATCCTTCCATATAAGCAGTATTGTTGTCGGGGGGTCAGGCATTTCATGGGGGGGACAGAGCTATTCTTCTGCATGGGGGGCATCGGTGTCTGCAGGAGGGGGATCGGTACCTGCAGGAGGGAATCAGAAGCTGCAGGGGTCATTAGAAACTGTGGGGGGGGCATTGGAGGCTGCAGGGGGGCATCAGAAGTTGTGATGGAGGGGGTGGACCATGAATCTGTTGTACTGCCCTAGCCAGCTGTCAGTTACATGCCTGCACTGATAGCATGGAGGGCCGGCTCTATCGGCCCTGCCATGTTATGCGTTGTCCCTGTGCTATCTATCTGCCCAGTGCAATAAATGCAGAACAGATGCAGGACATGCCCCCTGCATTTACCACACAACGTTTGCACTTAGTGCACTGTAATTTTTGTGTTAACCATGTGGTTAGTGCAGAATCTATCGTGGTTTAGTAAAAGAGCCCCTAAATTTTTTGTAAAACAACAGTATAAAAGTAATCAAGGATTAAATGACAAAATTGTGTTGTGGAACGGAGAATCCAAGGCAGGAACAAAGTGCCACTTAGTAGAGGGCCAGTATCTCCAGATGGTTGAGTTCCGTACATCCTCACCTCAAAACTGCTGGGGACTGAAGCTTTATCCTCTTGGTTACCGGCTGTGTCTCTATCCACTGTACTACAGTGGACTTGTCAGACAGAGCAGAGATAAGGCTGTACTACTTGCCAGTAACCTGCGCCTCTCTCCTAAGGAGCTACAAATCCAGGCCTTCTCCCCCTTCTCTGGGCTCCTACCTCCCTCAAGCTAGTAACAGGCTGGGGAGCATATCAAGGGGGAAAGAAGGCCCAGCTGTATAAAGCTTCCTTCTGGAGTTTGTAGATTGTAATTATCTGAACAAATTCAAACTAAACTTCCAGGATATTAGTGCACTGGTTCCAAAATCTTTCTATTTATTTATTTAAGATTATTTGGGATACTGTCATTTATGGGTCATCACAACAGTTTAAAATGGACTGTCTAATAGCTGACATATCTAAATTGGGAACACACACACTGATCAAAACTAAGACAGAACCTCAAAGGGGAGAGTAATACCTAGGACAACATTTCTTCCATAGGCTAAACCAACGATACTGAAACACAGAAAGGGGAGAAGCCCTGGTGCCCTATCTAGCCAGCAAAGAGAGAAACCAAGGAGTAGGGTAGATTGGCTCTTCCAATGAACCAAGGGAGACGTTAGTCTTTTGAGTTGCTCCAACAAAGATCACTTTTTTGAACTAATGTCTCTCCTGGTTCACTGGAAGAGCCAATCTACCCTACTCTTTGTTTCTCTCTTTGCTGGCATACGTAGGGATTGATTGTTCCTCCACTTTGTATGGTTGCCATATTTAGCCAGCCATAATTAATAAGCCTGGCTAAAGAGCCAGATTTTCAGAGCAGTTCTACATTTCTTCTCAGAGGGTTCCTGATGAAGGTGTAAGGGAAATGAGTTCCAAAGAATGCAGTGCAGCTAAAGGCACTAGAACAAGAAGAATCGAACCATAATGTAGATTAATGACAGGATGACCAGCAAGTTAGAAGAATTTTAAATAGTTCAGGGCCCACTTCTGTGTTGTGAAAGGAAAGTTAGCCCCTCTACTCACTACTGATCATTTCTATAGCGCTACTAGATGTATGCAATGCTGTACACATTATATGCAGGTACTTTCTCTGTCCTTAGAGGGCTCACAATCCTCTTTTGGTAAATCTGATCTTCTGCTGATTATATAAATCTCTGTGCTAGGTTCATGTCGCTTCAATGGCTAGTGTTGCAGTGGAGTTGGACAACATGGAAGTCCACCAGCCTCAGGTCAACAACAACAACCGCTGGGAGAGTGTGGACCGTGCCTGGGACGAGGCCACAGCTAGTGCCAAACTCTTTGAATGCTCCCGGATCAAAGCTCTTGCAGGTATCATCACTTCTGAGTTCCTGAGATCCCTTCTTGTGTTGTCTAATACTGTTCTTGTATTATGTTGTTTTCTGATCTCATATTCAAGTTCTTTTCTATTGTGTTTTATTCTATTGTGCTATTCCATTATACTCTTAAATAAGCTTGCAAACTCTATTTCAAAAGTACTAAGCCTTGTTTTAAAAACAAGTGGGGAAAGCATGCAGAATATGGCTCATGAAGTTCTTTCCATTCCCACTATGTATGAATAGGGGTGTCTGTGACATAGTGTAGTGGGGTTGGAGAGTAGGTATTTTGGGGGTGGGGCATTTTGAGGTAGTGGGTGTTAGGTTTTCAAGGCAGAAACTAGGTTCGTGAGCCCTTGGGCCACTGCCATGGAGCAGCAGTGGCAGGCAAAACCACCCCACACCAGAGACAAGGCAGAACTCTGACAGGGACAGCTAGACTTCACCTGCACTTGACTGCTGTTCCTCAGGGGTTGAGCCCCTGGGTGCAGGCGGCCGGCAGGACTTACCGGACAGGGCAGGAATTGGATACCCACTAGGCTGAACAGGGACTGAGGGTCAGAGGGGAAAGGAATAAACATGGGCAGCAAAGCATGAAACTGGGCTAGGACTCACAGACAGACAATACTACACTAGGCAGGAGATGGACAGGCTTAAGGGTCAGGACTGAAAGCTGCAAAGCAGCCACTAAGAAAGGAAACACAGACAGATAAGAGACAGAACTGAAAGCTGCCAGGCAGCCACTAAACAAGAAACACAGACAACCAAGACAGAGAAATACAAACAAGAAACAAGACTGGGAAACAAGCAATATAGTACAAGATAAACTACACAAAGACTAGACTAGAATCAGGCAAGAATCTCAGACAATAAACTGGACTAGGCAGAAGTGCACAGCGCACACCAGCATACCAGGGACCTTAGGCGATGCAAAGGCAAACACAGAAGTTTCCAGATAGCTAATAAGCCCATCAGCAGCTGAAGTTCAGCTGCAGCAATCACAAGGCAACTACGGGTGCTGTTCAGGTACAAACAAGGAAAGCAATTCTGGCAGCCCGGAAGATCTGGACTGAACTGGGCTGAAGTCTGGAACGGGTGACAGTAAACAGACAGGCCATTGCAGCCACCAGGTCTGACCACCAGGTGGCGAGAGGAAGGAGAGCATGAAACAAGGGCACAATCGTAACAGTGGGGCAGTTGCAGACTTAGTTTAGGGGGATGGGAGCAGTGTGCGGTGTTGGGGCATATATGGGAGGGGGTAGTTGAGGGGGTTGGGGCAGTTGCAAGGGGGAATTTGGGGGTTGAGGTCATTTGTGGGCGTAGTTTTGAGTGATGGAACAGTATGTGGGGTTTGGGGCACTTGAGTGAGGAAGAATGGCTGGTTGAGGCACTTTTGGGAAGTAGTTTTGAGGGATGGGGCAGTTTTGAGGGATGGGGCAGTTTTGAGGGTTGGGGCATTTGCAGGGGGTAGTTTTGGGTTTTGGGAGCAGTTTCAGGGGTTGGGGCATTTGACGGAGGATAGTTTAAGGGGCTGCGACAGTTCGAGGGGTGGGTCAGTTATAAGGGTACTTTTGGGGGATGGGGGCAATTGCAGTCAGGTAATTTTTGGTGTCGGGGCAACTGCAGGGGGTAGCTTAGAGCGGGCCTAGGCAAATGTTGTTAGGATCTAGGAGCCAGACTTAAAAAAATGATTGAAAAAAAAGATTGGGGGGGGGGGGGGGGATTTTGGATCTCAAAGCAGTCAATCGTACGCTCAAAATTTCCAGTTTTCGGATGGAAACCCTTCGCTCGGTGATTGTTGCTGTCAGGCTGGGAGAGTTTGTAATGGCTTTGGATTTGACAGAGGCCTATCTACACATTCCTGTTCGGCAGGCGTACCAGCGCTTCCTCCGTTTTGCAGTGCTGAATCAGCACTTTCAGTTTTGAGCACTTCCATTCGGTCTTGCTATGGCTCCATGTACTTTCACCAAGGTCATGATAGTAGTTGCAGCAGCTCTCAGGAAGGAGTGCACCCTTATCTAGACAACTGGTTGATTTAGGCAAAGTCATACCAGGAGAGTCTGCAGGTCACAGCTCAAGTAGTTCAATTATTCAACAACGGCGCAGGGTCGGATTTTTCTTCCTGAGTCCAGAATTCGCAAGCTTCAGGATCAGATTCAGGCCTTGTTGCGCATCCACATTCCATGCGCTTGACACTATCTGCAGGTTTTGGGCTCGATGTTAGCAGCGATAGAGGCGATACCTTGGGCCAAAGCGCACATGAGGCCTCTTCAGTCATCCCTTCTGTCCCGGTGGTCTCCCCAGACGGATTCTTTGCAGGTGTGGTTGCCTTTGCAAATGCCGAAGCGCAGCAGTTTATTTTGGTGTCTGAGAATGTCCAATTTGATCAAGGGCATGTCACTGGATCCACCCCGGTGGACGATAGTAACTACGGATGCCAGCCTCAGGTGCTGGGGTGTTCACTGTCTAGGAAGGTTTGCTCAGGGTCTCTGGTCTCCTCTGCAGGGGTCCTTGTCGATCAATCTCTTGGAAACCATGGCGATTCGGCTAGTGTTTCAGGCGTTTTCTGCTCTGATAAAAGGCAAGCTGATCCGCATTCTGTCAAATGCGACGGCGGTGGCGTATGTCAATCGGCAGGGAGGAACAAGGAGCCAGTGATTATATCTGGAGTCGTTGAGGATCATATCTTGGGTGGAAGCGCATCTCACCGCTCTCTCCGCGTCTCACATAGCAGGTATAGAAAACGTTCAAACGGATTTCCTCAGTCGTCACACTCTGGACCCGGGAGAGTGGTCTCTCGGACCAAAGGCCTTTGAAGCGATTGTGGATCGGTGGGGGTTGCCAGTCGTGGACCTCTTAGCCACTCATCTCAACGCCAAGGTACCTCATTTTTTCAGTCGCGGGAAGGAACCGCGAGCAGACAGAGTGGATGCCTTTCTGCAGCCGTGGCCGACTGGTCTTCTCTATGCGTTTCCTCCGTGCCTCCTCCGTGGCCCCTTCTGGGGCGGCTTATTCAGCGAATCGAGGCACACGAAGGATCAGTGATACTGGTAGCTCCAAATTGGCCTCACAGACTGTGGTACGAGGATCTCATGCGTCTTCGAGTCGCTTCTCCCCTCCGTCTTCTGGAAGATCTAGGTCTTCTTGTTCAGGGACCGCTTCTTCATCCAGACCCGGCTTGGTTTTGTCTAATGTCAGGAAGTATTTTTTCATGGAGAGGGTGGTGGATATGTGGAATGCCCTCCCGCGGGAGGTGGTGGAGATAAAAACGGTAATGGAATTCAAACATGCGTGGGATAAACACAAAGGAATCCTGTTTAGAAGGAATGGTTCCATGGAATCTTAGTGGAGATTGGGTGGCGACGCCGGTAATTGGAAAACAAAACGGGAGCTGGGCAGACTTCTATGGTCTATGCCCTGAGAATAGATAGGGATGGACTGGAGTGTAAATTTTAAGGGGCTCCGGCGTTAGCTTCAGAACTTAGTACAAGAACAGTACTGGGCAGACTTCTACGGTCTGTGCTCTGAGAATGGCAAGGACAAATCAAACTCGGGTATACATATAAGTATCACATACCATGCAAAATGAGTTTATCTTGTTGGGCAGACTGGATGGACCATACAGGTCTTTGTCTGCCATCATTTACTATGTTACTACGTCTTACGGCCTGGGTCTTGAACGAGCATGGTTAACAAAAATAGGCTACTCTTCCAAGGTCATTTCCACCATGCTTCGTTCTCGTCGTCAGTCAATGTCTCTGAATTATGTTCGGATTTGGCAAATTTTTGAGGCCTGGTGTGACGAACGGAACATTTCTCCCTTGAGAGCCGCGCTTCCAGAGTTGTTAGATTTTTTGCAGCATGGCTTTGATAAGGGCTTGGCGCTTGCTTCCCTTAAGGTTCAAGTTGCGGTTTTGCCTTGCTTTCGGGGGCACGTAGAGGGCAAGTCCTTGGCTAGCCTTCCAGATGTTTCTCGATTTTTAAAGGGAGTGAGCCTCCTGCGGCCTCTGTCTCGGCCTATATTTCCAGCTTGGGATCTTAACATGGTGCTGTCAGTTCTTACCAGGTCTCCCTTTGAGCTGTTATCGTCCTGCTCGCTTAAGGACTTAACGCTTAAGACTGTGTTTCTGGTAGCCATTGCATCGGCTAGACGCATGTTGGAGTTACAGGCTCTTTCCTGTCGGTCTCCTTTTCTAGAGTTTTCTCTGGAATGTGCGGTGTTGTGTCCTGTTCCTTCCTTCCTAAAGTCGTCTTCCGTTTTCATGTTTCTCAGTCGGTGGTGCCCCCGGATTTAGGTTCTTCCTCTGGTTCGGAGGACCAGCGTAATTTCCGGACTCTTGATGTCAAGAGAGTTCTTAAGCACTATCTGAAGGTTACAGAGGAATTCAGGAGTTTGGACCGTCTTTTTCTCCTTGTTGGAGGGTCCCGTAAGGGGCTGGTGGCTTCTAAACCAACATTATCGAGATGGCTCAAGGAAATGATAGGGTCTGCTTACCTTCGTTCTGGCAAGCAGGTTCCAGAAGGAATTAAGGCCCATTCTACGAGGGAGCAAGCAGCCTCTTGGGTGGAGTGCTTTTTAGTATCACCTTTGGACATTTGTAAGGCAGCGACATGGTCTTCCCTGCATTCTTTTTCAAAGCATTACAGACTGGACGTTCAGTGTCGTCAGGATGCGTTTTTTGGGGCCATGGTTCTTACGGCAGGACTGCTGGGGTCCCTCCCTTGAAAGCACTGCTTTGGTACTTCCCATCAGTTTCTGGAAGGAGAAATTAGATCTTACCTGCTAATTTGTTTTCCTTTAGTCCCTCTGGACCAGTCCAGGTCCTTTCCACTGCATTGTACATAGTATGGAAGAACGTGTTCTCATGATTGTGGGTTTGCTGTTTTTGGTTGGTTGCGGTTTTCAGCTGCTTTGTTATTTGCATTAAAAAAAAAAAAAAGAAGAGACTTAAGTCTTTGTGAAGGAAACATACTTTACTGCATTTTCTTGGGCTGACCGGCACCGTGGTGTCGATGTCTCGCCTTCTTCCTTCCTATAATTTGGCTGCTCAGATGCCCGGTGGCAGAGAGGGGGTATATGTCTTTTCTCTTTCTGTCTTCTCCTGCTTTGTTACTTATATATTGACTCTAGGGCTAGATGGCCAGAGCTCTTATTGGCTCTCTAAAGTCAGAGTTCTCAGTCTCCACCTGCTGGAAGGAGTGCATAACCCATCAGTTCCTGGACCGGTCTGGAAGGACTAAAGGAAAGCAAATTAGCAGATAAGATCTAATTTCTCTGTGTCTGATAATGTGACAGAAGTGTTGCCCTGAAATGTAAGGCTGTATATTATTTTCATTTGTTTTGAGTGCAAATAAGTGTAATGCTGTGGAAAAGGAATATGGGGAAGTTTATTTAGTACCAAACATAATGCTCTAAAAGCAAAACCAAATTGTGGACTGGAGTGAAACCTCAAGTGGACTGAACTGTGGAAAGAATTTAACTAGTTGTTCATGGGGAATAAGAACCCTAGTACCATGAGACAAAATAGGATTGGGCCAAGGAACTTCCAGTACAACAGGTATAAAAACACTAATGACTAAACACCAACAGTAAGAAGACCCGACACAGGACTGTGTTTTGACAAAGAGCCGCCTGCCTCAGGGGTCACAAGTGCTCTGTCGAATGTATCTTCAGGATGAAGAAGGTGTTGAATTAAATCCAAATCTAGAGCTTTAGACGCCTAGGGGGAGATTCTATATATGGTGCCTAAAAAAAAAATTGGTGCTGAAATCAGTGCTGACTAAGCGTGTCCTATGATTAGGCACCGATTATAGAATATGCGTAGTTGATATTTCAGTGGCTAAATCTATGTGCATCCATTTACACCAACGAAAATGTGATGTAAATCCCATGTACTTCATCCTTTGTGCTGCACTGATGCCCATGTTTGCTGAGACGTGTCTAGTTTTTCAGTTGCCATAGTGGCTGGCACCCAGCGTTTGATGAGCCATGGATTAGGGGATTGGGAGGATTAGTGGGGTGGTGTCATTTTGAAGGGGTTAGGGCATCTGCAGGGGTGTAGTTTTGGGCTGTGGTGGCAATTTAGGGGCTTGGGGGCAGTTGTGGGTTTCACAAAATCAGCCTGAAGAACTAAAAAGCACCAAGGGCCTCTGGAGCTAGTTCTTTATTCAAGGACCTGACACGGCCCATATTTTGGCATTTCTGCCTGTGTCGGGTCTGTTGCAAATATACCACTGCTGGAAGAAGGCAATCCACTATACAGCTGCAGTGTCTACTAAACAATAAGATCTCCACAACACCACAGGATCGCGGCTCACAAGCGTCAGGGCATTGCTGGGGTGTAGGTTTGGGCTGTGGTGGCAATTTGGGGGCAGTTTGGAGGCTTGGGAGTAGTTGTGGGTGTCACAAAAATCAGTCTGACAGAAAGATGATTTTATTATATCTTTATCAGCACTAGAAACAGTCAGCAGTCAAATCCTCCGTCTGTCTTACATTTTGCTAGCAGATTTCTATATACTGTATCCAAGCTACAATTACCATAAGCACAGTCCATAACTGTATGTACAAGGCTTTGTAGTTGCATCTGCATAGTTAATATTGGAACATAGCATTCTCATGGAATAGGAATGCTTGCTTCTTCTGCTTAACTCAGTCAAGGGGTTATAAAGTTCACTACAGACTATCCTAAAGAAGCATTGAGCTAGTTTTTACCTGCCAGAATATTTGTACTACAGAAAGGCGGTATATAAAATGCATGACCCATACATTTTCCATTTTTCCATTTATTTGTTCTTATATTCTACATTTTCCAAATCAGGTTTGGTTCAATGTGGCATACCCTCTGTTTGCATAGACCCGCTTTCCTTATCCACATTCTGTCACACTTGCATATCTCTATGAATTTACACTGACCTTCATCAAACTTCCCAAATTCCTTCTTCCTCAGCGACCTCCAGACCGGTCAAGACGCTTGGATTATGCAAGCCTACCAGCAGAGGGAGACTGAGAACACTAAACTTTGCACACTGTATATGTAACCTGTGCATAACCCCAGCCAGCCAGCATACCGATAGCAAAGCAGAGAAAGACAACCCCCCCCCCCCCCCGAACCCTGTACATGGAAACTCCATTCCAACATTAATGTGCTTAAGCAGACTGAACACCAACAGCGCCCAGAGCTGCACCAGTCTAATGCCAGGAAACTCCAACTGGCATCAACAAGACCAGTATTGTATAGAAATATACTACATGTCAGCCACAACAGTACACAGGTTCAAACCAAAAACGATAAGAACAGCCACTAGTGCTGCATACAGGGTGGGTTCTTGACCAGTCTGGAAGATCTAGAGAAAAGAAAATGAACAGGTAAGGCCTACTTTCACCTTCCTCAGCGACCCTCCATACCGGTCAAGACGCTTGGGAAGTACCAAAGCAGTAGAAGACTAAGGGCGGGACCCCTGAAAACCAGAGGTCAACACATCTGCACCAGACCCAGCATCCTCTCTTGCCTGAACGCCAATTCTATAATGCCTCACAAAGGAATGCATAGAGGACCAAACAGCTGCCCTTCAAATATCCTGCAGGGGAATGAAACTGATTTCCGCCCAGGAAGAAGCCACCCCACCCAAGTGAAATGTGCCTTAAGGACCGAGGGCACCACATGGCCCTTCAGTAAATAGGCCGAGGCAATAGCCTCCTTCAACCACCTAGCTATTGTCACCTTGGAGGCAGCCGCTCCTTTCTTAGGCCCTCCATACAAAACAAACTGTCGAGACACGAAAATCCTGCATCCTGCTCAAGTAAGAACGCAAAATCTGATGAACATCCAAGTTTGCCAGCCGACGTTGAGCAGCATCACCAGATCTATCAGCCAGAACCGGCAAAGAAATCACCTGATTCACATGAAAGTCGGACACCACCTTCTGGGCCGAGGCAATGGCCACCAAAAACACTGACTTCAGGGTAAGATTCTTGCAAGTGCTCGATTTCAGCGGCTCAAAGGGAGGACCCACCAGCATCTCCAGAACTAGATTCAGATCCCACGGAGGGACCAACAGCCATCGTGATGGATGAATCAACTTCACACCCCTCAAGAAATGGACCACATCTGGGGAAGCAGCTAAAGACATTCCCTGAACCTTACCCCAGAAACAAGCCAAGGCCGCAACCTGCACTTTCAAGGAGGACAGCTCAAGGCCCCTGTCCAAACCATCCTGTAAAAAATCCAGCACCTCTGCAACTGAGGTGTGCAAAGGGAGATAAGACCGATCCTGGCACCAATTCTCAAAACGTTTGAAATGTGCAAAGTTTAGTGTTCTCAGTCTTTCCTTCATTTCTGATATGAGGGAGGAATTTAGGGAGTGGGACAGGTAGTGGTGGGATAGTTATGGGGTTGTGGCAGTTTGCAGTATGGTGGGGCAACTTCTGGGGGTAGTTTTGGGAGGGGAGGGGAGGGAGTTTAGGGGGGAAGGGAGAGTAGAGAGTGAAGAGAAGAGTTTGTAAGAAGTAATTCACTATATGTAAGTTTCTTTGCTACAGAAATTGGATCTCTTTCTCTCATAGAAATGCATTGGACCATTTTTTTTGTGGGCGGAAGTGCTTATTTCTCTAAAACTCCAAGTTCAATTTGACCCATTTTTGAACTTTGTGTCGTTTTACCAGGTTTTCTCACTTTCCAAGTTTCATCCCATTTCATTATATCTTCTTAGTGTTATTTTGCCCCCAGACAGACAGGTGGATGGACAGATAGATGCATATTTCTTATCTCTTTTATATAATTATTTCCAACTTCCATTGGGCTGGAAAGAATAATAAAACTAGGGCACTGATCAGTAACCATCTCTTTTTTTTTTTTTTTTTTTAAATGACTGCCTATTTCCTCCTGTTCCTTGGGGCTCAGTTGGAATCGGGGCTGTGATCTGGCTCTATGAACCTGCCTTTTGCAACTATCTGGCTCCCTGCAATCAAGGGCCCTAAATCCGGCACTAGAAGGTCAATTCTATAACTAGGCGCACATGGGTATGCGCTGCTTTGCATGTCTCAGTGCAGAGCAAAACAGCACATGCATAAGGTATACACAAAAAGTAGCACATATGAGTTTATCTTGTTGGGCAGACTGGATGGACCATGCAGGTCTTTTTCTGCCATCATCTACTATGTATGTTACTATGTATAAGTGCCCTATGTGCTATTCTATACGTTAGGTGTGACAAAACATTGGGTTTTTAAGCCTGTAAAACTGTATTAACTATTTCTTGAAGTGTATTTCTCTAGTTTGGCCAACAGGTGGTGCATGTTTATGTTTAAAGCTGTTACAGAGAACTGACTGTTCTTTCTTTAGTTAACACGGATAAGAGGTAACCTGCAGTGATGTGTCCAACTATTTTTAAAACTTGTTGTTCTGGGCTCTGATTGGCCTAAGAGCTCAAAATTCAGCTAGGATGTATTGGCTTTTTCTCTAGTCTTAGCCAGGGAGAAAAGAGAGAAGGATCTCTTTGCTGAGGCCCTGTGAACAGTAATATTTGATAACCTGTGAGCAGCTATATGTCCTGATCTCCGCAGGTACTATTTAGATAGTGTTATAATTGATCCATATTTCAGTTGCTTGTTACTGTTTGCACCTTTTCTGTTCATTGTTCTAAGTTTTCATGACTAAACATTTTTAGTTTATTGCCTTTGCTTGTATGGACTGACTCAGAATCATGGTGGTTTGTGTATTGGGTCTGTGAGTACTTTCTAGGAACTGTGGAGATAATTTGAGAGTGGGAGACTCGCCCAGAGGCGGTTGGGACCCAGTCAGTGGAAGGAGGGTGCTAGTGTAGAGCACAAGTGGCAGGTGCAGGCGGACCTGAGCTGTCCTGGGGATAGACCCTCATAGCTGCAGGGTAGTCCCAGGAGGTAGCTAGGCATTTCGTGACAGTAGGCATGTCCAACCTACAACCTGTGGGCCAGAACTCGGCCCGTCAAATGCCTTTTCTTGGTTTACAGAAGCTTGGCAATTGTTGTGGTGAAACACAGCTTCTTACCTTGGGGTCCCTGCTTCTCTGCTGCAGTCATCTAGCCGAGAGCTTGAGTCATGTGGTGTTGGAAGTTTGTGTTGGTTTCGCGGTTTCAAGTCTTGCAGGACTTGAAATCGTGAGATCAACCTGCATCTCTTTCTCCGCATGACACAAGCTCAGGGATTGATGATCATGATGGAGAAGCAGAAATCTAGTGGTAAGAATCTGAAGCTGAAGACAGGTGAAGGGAAAGAGACTAGATGAAGGCATGGAAAAGGGGTTCATGAGAGAGAGATTATGTGAAGGGTGGGGTGGAGGGGCACGGGAGAGAAGAGACTAGGTGAAAGTTGGGGGGTACATGAGAAAGAGAGGGAGACTGGTTAAAGGCTGGGAAGTACACATGAGAGAAAGAGACAGGGTGATGGCTGGGGGGTACATAAGAGAGAGAGAGAGAGAGAGAGACAGGGTGAAGGCTGGGGGGTACATAGAGGGAGAGAGGGTGAAGGCTGGGGGGTACATGAGAGACAGGGTGAAGGCTGGGGGTACATAAGAGAGAGAGAGACTAGTTGAAGGCTGGGGGATACATGAGAGAGAGAGAGAGACTGGGTGGCTGGGGTGTACATGAGAGAGAGAGACTAGGTGAAGGTTGGGGAGTACATAAGAGAGAGAGAGAGAGCGACTAGGTGAAGGATAGGGGGTACATGAGAGAGAGAGAGAGAGAGAGAGACTGGGTGAAGGCTGGGAGGTACACATGAAATAGAAACTTGGTGAAAGCTGAGGGGTACATAAGAGAGAGAGAGAGACTGGATGAAGGTTCGTTGGTACATGAGAAAGCATGAGTGTATGTGTGTGTGCACGTGCACGCACATGCATGTCAGTCCTTTGAATGTTACAAAAGATAAAATGTGGCCCACGATGGAAAAAGTTGGACAGGCCTGCTGTGAGGGCATGTGCAAATGCAGGAAGTAAACACATGGATGGAGCATGGGCAGGTCTCACTGTTATGCGTGCAATTTATATGTTGTAAGTTATGTGTGCCCTTGCAGCATTTGGGTGCCACAGGGGCATATTTTCAAAGCACTTAGCCTTCCAAAGTTCCATAGAAACCTACGGAACTTTGGAAGGCTAAGTGCTTTGAAAATATGCCTCTACAGTCACGCTAGGTATATGGCTGGTGTAACTGCAGTCACCTAAAATGTAGGCCCGCTGATGCCAGGTTACATTAGTATTCTATAATGGAATCTGGGCGTCCAGATGCTGTTAGACTTTCACTGCATGTCATTGGAGCACCTAAAAGGAGGTGCCCACTTATAGAATTGCCACCTAGGCATCCCCATTGTGTAGCGGCCAGAATGCCTTCTCTCTTCTTTCCCTTAAGGGCATGAGTACTGCGTGTGAAGTATCTACTGCCTCTACCAAATCAGAAATTGGAATACTTGACCTGGGAGATTTATCCAGGCTTACAGTGAACCATTTGATAGGAGGGTTTATTTTCAGTTTTCCTTTAAATGTCCTGGATACATTTCCTTTCACATCGGGGCTTCTTCATACACAAAACTGGGTAACTTTACTGAATTATTTAACACTTACAACCACACGTAACTGACAAAGAGATCTTTCTCTGTATCTCTACCAGATGAGCGAGACGCGGTGCAAAAGAAGACCTTTACCAAATGGGTGAACTCCCACCTGGCTCGAGTGTCCTGCCGCATTGGTGACCTTTACAATGACCTTCGGGATGGCTACATGCTGACCAAACTACTTGAGGTGCTGTCAGGGGAACAGCTGGTAAGGATATATGGCAGTTACCTGCATAAATAGATACATAAGAATAGCCGTACTGGGTCAGACCAATGGTCCTTCTAGCCCAGTATCCTGTTTTCCAACAATGGCCAATCTAGGTCAAAACTACTGACAGAATCTTAAATAGTAGCAAGATTCCATGCTACCGATCCCTGCAAACAGGATTTCAAAACTCCCGATAGGGATGAATACATAACAGTATTAACATAATCCACTATCATAAATGGAAGTGAGATAATATTTATTTATTTGTTACATTTGAATCCCACATTTTCCCACCTATTTGTAGGCTCAATGTGGCTTACATAGTACCGGAGAGGTGTTTGCAGACTCCGGTTTAAACAAATATCATGGGTCCCCAAAATAAGGAAAAACTAATCAACTGCAAAAACTCCTTACCAAGGAGAAAATCAAATGATTTAAAAAACCTTTTTTCAAATAGAGGAACAAGTGAATGACCATATAAATTTAATAGCAAAAATTTAATAGCCAAAACTGGAAAATAACCAAAAACAGCGGGAACCCCCACACAACGGCACCATGTATTACAAAACACAAAATCAAAACAGTTATGAGAACATGGCCAGCCCCTTAAAAAGAGAAGACTTAGCTGTAGTTGTAGCTGTATCCGTAGCTATGACTGTAGCTGTAACTATAGTTAGCATAGAGACCTTTAACAGGAACTGCCGCTCCAAAAGTGCCAAATCGCCGTCTTCCGCCATTCTTCCTTTAGTAGTACAAATACATCTTTTACCTACATAATCAGTCAGGGGGAGGGAGCCCTGTGACCAGGAGTATGTCCCCTCACCCCCGAAATGAGGATCACTTTGGTTCTGGCACTTCTTGGAGTCCAGTGTGAGGCTCTACCAGTGCATTTTTTTCTAGTGAAAAAGGTGCCGGTACGCAAATTCCAGGCCACCCTTCAGGGGTGGGGTGATCACTGAGGGACCCACCCCACAATAGCCAGGCCTCCTGCAACCAGTCACAGAATCTATGACAAGGCAGAATTGGTGTGTAGAGCCTGAGCTCTTTCATTAAAACTTGGGGACCATGGCTCAATTTTAGCAGACAATGGAGAAGGTGCCGGTACTCAGTACCCCCAAGTACCCCCTCAAAAAAAGCCCTGGGCTCTGCACTCCTAGGTGTGGTTTCAAATTTATAGATTAGTATTACACCAGAAAAGAAGTTCATGCCTCTGATTGCTTTAAGCAAGGTATTTTCAGTCACATGTCATTTCTGGAAGGCCTTAATGAAAGGTAGCTCTGTGAATCATTACCTGATCTTTTCTGCCAATGCCTCTTTCTCTCAGTGTTGGCAACTCCGTGGTTTTCCCACAGGAGTGG
Organism: Microcaecilia unicolor; assembly: GCF_901765095.1. NCBI lineage: Eukaryota > Metazoa > Chordata > Amphibia > Gymnophiona > Siphonopidae > Microcaecilia > Microcaecilia unicolor. The sequence continues at coordinate 168,089,063 of NC_044041.1, read as the reverse complement.
GCTGCTTTTTTTTTTTCAGTTGGCTGTGGGCAATTTTCACCAGTTGCATGTTGCGACTTTTTGGCCAGTTTTGGGGTGGTCTGGTAGCTACGCAGCCTGCGCCAGTTGGCTCTGTCTCTGTCAAATTTGGAGCTGAAATGAGGCTTGGTACATCTCAAGCCTCATGCCAGCTCCAAATTTGACCAATAGGAGGTGAGGTGGGTGATCAGGTCATCAGCTGATGACTCATCATGCTGATCTGGACTGGAGTGAGGCAGATGCTGTAGAGAGCAGAGCAGCATAGCACAGCAGCCACGTGGGAAGAGGAGGCAGTGTGTTTGCAGGGATGGACCTCCTCAGTTCAAATGTTAAAACAATCTCCTTACCACAGTCTGCTCTTCCACTATAAGAGAGGCTGGCAGTTCACCTCCCACTTCACAGCACTAATCTCCCTATGGCCTCCCACAGCTTCAGTACCTTGAATTGTGCTTCATGAGGTCTCCCATTCCATTTCAATAGCTGCTCCTCGCCCTTTCTCAGTCTGTTTTTCAGCTGGGTTCAGAAAACTCCTCCCCTCCACTTTCTCTGAGAGGAGGCATCACATCTTGTTTCTTTACCTAAGGAACTGGGCTTCATCCCCAAGGTATCTTCCTCTCAACTCCACCCGAGGTAACTTTCTCTCAACTCCAGCAGGAATAACCCCATGCCCTTTCTCTCTGAGGGTGCCCTGGGACTTCTTTCTCTCCCTTGTATCTGTGGCCCAGAGCCCTTTCCCTGGAGATGAGTTTCTTAAGAGCACTCCTGCACTCCTTATGTATTAACCTAATGGGAAAAGTACCATGGGGCACCAGGGCTGTGCCTTCCCCATCACAATATTAAATATACAATGGAATAAAAAACAAATATAACCAAACACAAATTATAACAAAAAATGCATCTTAAATATATAAAGCAGTCAAAACCAAAAACACATAATTCAAGGCATAGTGTCGTATGCCACTTTTTTTTTTGGGGGGGGGGGGGGGGGAGGAGGAGGGTGTGATGGGGATGGCAGTTACTTTCAGTTCTATCAGAACCAGGATTGGGATCTGGCCCTGGCAGCTTTCATTTACAAGTGCCTGGGGATGACAGTAGCTGCCTTTTCTCAGGGGCTAAATAAATACCAAAAACCATATAATATAATATTATAATCAAAACCACCAACAAATATTACAAATTAATAAAGACATAAATAAATAGATCAATCAAAGTAAGAAAATGAAACAGATCAGACAATAAAATAATCTTTATTAGATGTATCAGCAAATCATACATATATAATAAAAAAAAAAAAACACAGCACCAATAATGACATAATATTAAACACAGTCTATGACAGATCAGATGCCCAACATGTTTCAGCCAAATCCTGCTTCAGAGGTCCTATTCATATAATCAGGATACTTACATAATGAACAGCCCAAAAAAATTTAAGTTTCAGTGTTCAATCAGAAATTACAGATGTGGCGCCATACCATTGTGCTGCACTCAGAACATCTTAAGGTGTTATAAATCACCCTTCTACTCACATGGGCAATCAGCAAGTGACACCGGTGCTCAATTCAATACCTTATAGCACAGTTGTCAAAGGCTCCTAAAGGAGCATCTCGCACCAAAGGCAGTAGTGATTAAAAAAGACCATAAGCGGAACAAAACAACTAAGACCTTTTTTTGTTGTTGAAAAATCCAATAATTTTTCCCCTCATTCTGTAACAGGGTGCTTACAGTGTCACTTGTGCACGCATGCTATAGAATGCTAAGAAATACATGTATATAATGTGTACTTATGCGTGTAAGTGTGACCTGTGCATTCCTTTTATCCCCACCTCTTTAATTCCCTTCCTCTTAGTTGTTCTGTCTGTTTGCCTATCCTATTAGATTGTGAGCTCTTTGAGCAGGGACTGTCTTTTCATGTATGGTGTACAGCGCTGCGTATGTCTTGTAGCGCTATAGAAGTGATAAGTAGTAGTAGTAGTAAACTACCTTAATGTGCAAATGCACAGGTGGGTACATGTGAATGGAGCATGGGCGTGTCTCCCACTTCCACACACAACTTAATAGAATACTGTAAGTTGCACGTGAAAGTTGAAAGATGCCCATGTATGCCTGCTATAGACCTGGCATAAGTGGGTGCATCTAAATGTACTCTTGCTGATACCGACTTATGCTAGTACTCTTTAATGAGATCCAGGTGCCCAGATGCCATTTTATAAAAATATTACCCAGCGTGTGACATTGAGGTGCCTAAATTGTGACATCCAGTTATGGATTTTCCCCCTTTCCCAATTCCTAACTTCAGAGGTGCGGCGCATACAGAAAACACACATAGGAGTTCACTTACAAAGTTACATAGATTACTATCCAGCTTATAATCGAAAGAGAAAAACGCCTATATTGCGACCCAAATCGGGAGATGGGCGTCTTTCTCCCGTGGGCGCCCAAATCGGTATAATCAAAAGCCGATTTTGGGTGTTTCCAACTTCAATCCGTCACGGAAACGGGTAAAGTTAACGGGGGGGGGGGGGGGTGTTGGAGGCGTGGTGAAGGCGGAACTGGGGCGTGGTTATCGGCCGAGGAGAGATGGGCATCTTTAGCTGATAATCGAAAAAAAAAGGCGTTTTTACCGCGATTTTGGGTCACTTTTTTTGGACCCTTTTTTTTTCACGAACAGGGCCCAAAAAAGTGCCCCAACTGACCAGATGACCACTGGAGGGAATCGGGGATGACCTCCCCGGACGTCCCCAGTGGTCACTAACCCCCTCCCACGAAAACAACCCCACTTTAAAAAACTTTTTTTCCAGCCTCTATGCCAGCCTCAAATTCCGTACCCACCTCCATGACAGCAGAATGTGTTCTATCCTGTGACAACCTTTCCCTGGTTCTGATGTGGCTCTCGGGTGAGTGTGACACCTTTTCTGTTAAGGGCACTGCAGAGTCACATCAGCAATGCATTGTGGTGGTTGTAGGGTATTGGGCTCCGTGATTCCACTATCTTGTGGCAAATGCTCACGATGTTGGTAGTTGGTAGGCTCTTACTCCCATGGTGCTTTTCCCCCTGCTTACCGGGTCAGAGTGTGCCCTGTTTTGTTTCCGGTAGTCCATGAGGTAGTGGCCATTTTTGTAAGCCAGTTTTAGATCCCTTTCATGTGTTAGCCACGTTACAGAACTTAGTTCTTCCCTTGAATGTGGCTGAAAGAGGGCATTGTACAGCATTCTGCCAGCTCTGACCTACTGATCATCTCAGTACCAGGGAGACTCGTTGCCAGTGGGGCACAACCTCTGATCTGCAGTTAACTGTGAGTAAGCGTGGTTATTCCAATAAAGGACGTTTTCGGAGAGATTAGTCTTCAGGTGTCAACTGGTGTGCCAATGTTATATAGCAGCAACAAGTCCTAGAGGCCTGCGTGTATGCAGGTCCCTGGAGCACTTTTAGTGGGTACCAGGCGGACCCAGGCGGACCCAGGCCCATCACCCCTACCTGTAACACTTGTGCCGGTAAATGGGAGGTCTGCAAAACCCACTGTACCCACATGTAGATGCCCCCTTCACCCCTAAGAGCTATGGTAGTGTTGACATTTGTGGGTAGTGGGTTTTGGGGGAGGGGGTTGGGGGCTCAGCACATGTGGTAAGGGAGCTATGCATGTGGGAGTGTTGTCTGAAGTCCACCACACTGACCTCTAGTGTGCCCAGTTGGTGTCCTGGCATGTCAGGGGGGGCGAGTGTACTATGAATTGTGGCCCCTCCCACGACCAAATGGCTCGGATTAGGACGTTTTTGAGCTGGGCGTTTTTAGTTTCCATTATCGCTAAAAAAAACAAACGCCCAGCTCAAAAACGTCCATTTTTTCGAAAATACGGTCCCGCCTCTTCACGTACCCGTTTTCGGACATAGACGCCCATGGAGATAGGCGTTCGCGTTTGATTATGCCCCTCCACGTGCTTTGAAAATGAGCCTAAGATGAACAAAGAGTTCTAGAAGGAAGATAATCACTCACTAAACAATTCTTTCCCATCTTATTAATTCCCTTATCCCTTATTTATCCTGTTTGTCCTGATTAGATTGTAAGCTCTTTCAAGCAGGGACTGTCTCTTCACCTTCAAGTGTACAGCACTGTGTACGTCTAGTAGTGCGATAGAAATGATAAGTAGTAGTAGTACTTTAAAAGTCAAACTTAATTTAAACAAGATGCCCATATAGCTCCCTCAGAATTGAAGAAATATCTATGCAGTTGCACAATCTTGTAAAACACATGTCATAAAAATAACCTCTTTTATGAATATGGTAGTAGCTGTCGCTGTCTCTCTCTACCTTCTGAAGACTGAGCACATTACCTCTGTAGGTCTGATTCTGGCCAATCCAAATGTATAGCAGACCTAAACTACAGTGTGCAATCAGGGCTGGCCCTGTCACTAGGCCTAGGTCAGAAGAATTAGGGGACAGTGGTGCAGCTCCAGTGTGTGCAAGAGCCCCCCCCTCCCCCATGAGGCCTGCTGCTGCTGCCGGCCTACAGAACATAGAGCCTTGTAAACACAGGCTCATTCTGAAGTGCTGCCTTGTCCTGTCTGCCTTTGAGGCAGGCTTCCTGTTGGAGGGGGTTTGGGATACTGCCGTGCCTCATTGTGGGTCTGTATTGACAGGGCCTTGCAGCACTCTCTTTTTTTAAGCTTGAGATTGGCGGAGGAGGAGGTAGGGATTATCGGCAGTGACCCAGAAAAGGGGAGGAAATGTGAAGGATTAAAAAAAGAAATAGCTCTAGAAACCCATTTCTGCACTGCACTGGACTGAAGGCTGCTCCTCCATATAGAGCCAATCTTATCTTAGCTCCTAACATATCTTGGTGGAACTTCCAAATTACTGTAAGAGTAAACCAGTAATCACACTGCTTGCTAGTGTAGGATAGAGACATGCAAGTACTAAATTATGTTATGCACTCCGGATGTTAGTAACATACCTCCTCTTTGGCAGATTTGAACTCAAACTCTTGCTACACTGATAAGCTGTACTCACATCATAATGAAAAATAGGAAGGATTTTATTTACAAAGGCAAATATAATATGACATGTAGCAGAAGAAAAGATAGCAGAGAAAAAAAGTCCTATTTATATACACAAAATAATAGATAAAGCCAAATATAATCTCAATTGGATCACACACAGACACACCTTGCAATAAACCAGTTACCTACAACCTTGGGTGTTCCCAGTCTTTTAGTGAAAGATTTATATGACCTTATAGATTGCTGGTTTAGCAGATAAGTAGTCCTTGGAACGTAGTGCTATTCTCAGTGATCAGCACAGCAGTCTTGAGTGGTTCCTGAGTTATCTATCTTGTATCTCTCAATTGACTCTTTTAGCCTCTGTCTTACCAGCGGTGACCTTTCTGTCATAACATCTTGATTGGTCTAGATCTAATTTTCTAGCGATACGCTGATCACAGGAATGTGTTTGATATCACTGTGGCATTCTTTTGAAATTCCTGCATACCTCACTCATATGCTTCTTCAGTCACTGCCAGAGGTTTAGTTTGGGATGCAAGAGAGCTGTTTTCAGACAGAGTGCAACTACTTTGGGCACACACTTTTCATGCAAAGCAGAACAATACTGTAGCTTTCCAGGACATAGTTCATCGCAGGCTGCTGTTATCGCAAAGCCAAAAGACTGTGAAACACTGCACACATATTATGACAAAAAGGGGGGTTAACCCTCCCACATTAGATGTGGGGTGGGGGTAAGGAAGGAAGGATGATATGCTGGTTAACAGGAGGAGGGGGGAAGGGGGAAAGGGAAACGATAGTAACCTGGAATGAGGGTAGTGAAGGGAAGGAGAGATGCTGGCCAACTGGAGGAGGACAGAGGAGAAGAGGAGAATCTGGTCAACTGGGGATAGAGTGGAAATAGAGAGGAGAAGGGAGATGCTGACAACCTGGAGGGTTGTAGGGATAGGAAGGGGAGATGTGGAATTGTGAGGGGGAGAGTGGGTTCCTCTGGAGGGTCACAGATGAAGGTTTGCCTAGGATGTCCAATACCTTTGGACTGGTTCTGTGTGCAGTGCTGTAACCTAAGCCATATTTGCAGCTCTTTACAATGCTTTGCACTGCTACTTAAGTGGATGCTGCCAGTTTTGGAAGAAAGCCACCAGCAGGATCTTATATAGTGATAATAGTGTCTGATCATCTGATTGGTTGTCAGTAAAATTAACTGTGTTAAGGCAAGCATCATGTTCGCATACAACACAGCTTATGGGGTACCTAGCTCTTGAATGTGAGAAATTTATAGTGATCACATTCTTACTGTGAACTCATCTGAATTAAAACCACATGAAACTTTTTTTCACTTGACTGTTTATGGATTTCTGCTTGACCCATCAGCCAAAGCCCACTCGAGGCCGTATGAGGATCCACTCACTGGAGAATGTGGACAAAGCCTTGCAGTTCCTGAAGGAGCAGCGTGTGCACCTGGAGAATGTGGGCTCCCATGACATCGTGGATGGCAATCACCGGCTGACCCTAGGGCTCATCTGGACCATTATTCTAAGATTCCAGGTGTGATACTGGTATACTCTTGTTGTGGGTAGGAATAGTCAGCTCGGGTTTCTCAACTTACCTCAAACTCAGAGAAAGAATTAGGCCAATAATGTTTGGCCACTTGGCAGTTTCCAGGGATCCTGAGTGTAGATAAAGGAATCCTAGTCCTCTTACCCTTCCACAGGAATATCCGTAATGCCTTATACAACTTCCGCAAATCTGCCTCTCTCAACCACAAAGGCAGTGTCTGCAACTGATATAAACATCTGGGCACTATAAGCATGTTTTACAGGAAAATTCTGCCCTAAAGGTCCAAAGGCAGCCCTGATCATAACAGCAAGCAATCCACAGATTTCTGCAAGAGTGGAGACACATTTAACTCATACAACTTGCGCATATCAGCGGGTATATACGTACCCAAATTCTTAATGGAGCCTGCTGCCTCTCAGCGGGAAGTCAGCCCCCAAAGTATCAATCCGCAAATTGATTGGAAGCGCCTCAGATTTCGAGACGTTCAACTTAAGCCCAGATAGTTGACCAAAGTCTACAAACATCTGTAACACCAGAGGCAGTGTCCACCCCCGTTCCACCACGAGTAGCATTATATCATCTGCAAAAGCCATGCACTTTAGTGGAGCACACGTTCTTGATACTTCAATTCTATTATATGCTTATTACCTCGAAGCTGCACCAGCAAAAGCTCCAAAAAAAGAATATATAGCAAAGGCGATAGTGGGCAGCCCTGTCTTGTTCCTCTCCCCAGAGAGAAAGCCTCAGATGATACTCCATTCACTAACACAGCTGCTGATGGGTTTGTATACAGAGTTTGAATTGCCTGGAGAAAAAAACCCTCTATACCGTATAAGCCCAGTAACGAAAATAAAAAAGACCATTCCACCCTATCAAAAGCTTTTTCAGAGTCGAAACTGATAGCCAGAGCAGGGGTGGACAATTGAGCACAACGCTCCAGCCCCAAAATCAGACACCTTACATTTACTTCAGTATGCCATCCCTTCACAAACCCCACTTGATCAGATCCCACAAGCTTGGGTATCACCATGGCTAGTCTATCAGCTAAAATTTTCGCTAACAATTTAAGATCTACATTTATGAGAGAGAGAGGTCTGTAGGACTCTGGCTGTAAAGGGTCCTTTCCTGGCTTAGGTAAGACCGTAATCAATGCTTGGTTGGACCACTGAGGAAAACCTCCCTCTGTATAGCTTTGTCAAAGTAGGCTCCCAAGAGACCCATCACTCTCGTATTTAAGATTTTATAAAATTCTCCGCTGAACCCATCAGGCCCAGGCGACTTATGCAGCTTCAAACTCTTTATAGCTCTTTGTATTTCAGATCCAGATAAAGGCTCATTCAATTTGGTTTTTTCCTTGTCCAATAAACACGGGACTCCATAAGTATGTAGGAAAGAATCAATTTTCTCCTGCTGTCCACTGCCCTCTGCCCTATACAGAGAGCTATAGAATTGGACAAAGAGTGTCTCTAGCTTCTTTTGCTCAGTCACAATCTGACCCTGTGGATCTCAAAGCGCAGATATTGCAGTTGACCCAGTCCAGCTTTTTGTAAGTTTTGCCAAGAGTTTACCAGGTTTATTTCCAAATCTAAAAAGATGAAACTTATAATAGAAAATATTTTTGTGAGCCTCCTCCTGGAAAAGATTATTTAAAGCCGCCTACGCCTGTTCTAAGGAGTGCCTACATGCCACAGTTGGATGTGTCCGTATCCGCCTCTTTAACATTCTAATTCTCCTTTCTAAATCAATCATACGACTGGCTTGTTGCTTTTTCTGTTTGATAACAAAGGATATAATATCTCCTCTAATCACTGCCTTTCCTGCATCCCACATCAAAATTGGATCTGAGACATGTTCTTTATTATTATTGAGAAATTCCTCCCACTTTTGGGTAAGATATCGTCTAAAGACTTGGTCTGTGTAAAGATGGGCCGGGAATTGCCACTTCCCTCTTTTCCCCTTCCCGGGACCTCCCAGATCTACAATTATATAAATAGGTGAGTGATCTGAAATCACTAAGGGTCCAATTTCCGCCCTCTCTATCTTATGGAACAAGTCTTTAGAGACAAATATATAGTCTGTTCGGGACTGTGTTGCATGGGCCTTGGAGATGTGCGTAAAATCTCTCGCTTGTGGATGCAACGTTCTCAATGGGTCCACCAAATCCAGACTACGTAAAAAACCCCTAGGCCTTCCGTAGATCTAGGCCTAGATCTCTGTGTCCCAGCATTAGTATCTAGATTCGAGTCCAAGATAGCATTAAAATCACCCAGAAGAATTTTAGGTCCAGCAATAGTGGACAATTTTGCTATTATAGTCCTAAAAAAGAGCCTTTGTGCAGCATTAGGTGCACAGATTGAGACTAGAGTGATGTTAGAGTGATTTAGTTTCCCCTCCACTATGAGAAACCTCCCCTTTTTGTCCTTTGTGACCCTGTGTTGAATGAAGGGTACCGATTTACGAATCAATATGGCTACCCCCGCCTTACTTTTGGGTGCAGAAGCATAATAACATTGAGCCACCCATGACCTTCTTAATTTCTGATGTTCAATATCATTAAGTTTAGTTTCCTGCAATCCCACAATATCAGCTTTGTGCCTTCCCAGGTACTGCAAAATCTTAGATCTTTTTATTGGCGAGTTAACACTCAACACATTCCACAATATTAATTTCAAACCCTTAGTCGCCATCATGGGCAACATAGAAATGGTTACAGATACACAATATAACATTTGCATTGACAACCTACCAGAGAGCCCAGCCTCCTCTCTGATAAGCAACTAACCACACACATTGTTCAACACTCAGTACAATCATCCACTTCCCATACGACTTCCATATTTGCTCCTCACTATACAGAACCTCCCCCCTCTTTCCCCCCTCCCACCCCACCCTCTTTCCCCTCCTAATCCCGTTCCCCCATCAACCCCTCTCGCACTCATCAAGGTCAGCGTTATAATGCATCCCGCCCCCCCCCTCCCCACACACACATCCCCCTTTCTCTCGTCCCACAGTCACGCACTACTAACAAAATCACACCTTAGAAATCTAGGATGTTGACATAAGCATATACCTAAAACCTGGCTAGGTGCATCGTGCAACAGAGATGGAAAGAAAAATACATAATTCTCAGCACTAATTCAACAGATGGAGAATCAAACCGCTGCATCCATTCCCCCCCCCCCCCCCAAGACAGGGTATAGGTAGGTAATCCTATAGAAGTCTTCCATAGTTGCATTAATTTGGAAACCATTGCTGAACCTGTGACTTAGCCGCTTCTCTAGTATCAAATATGAACCTTTCCCTCCTTAATGACGCGAAGTCGGGCAGGGTACTGTAGAGTGAATCTTAATTGTTTCTCCACCAGTGTTTTACATATCTCCGAATAACTTTTATGAAGTTGCGCCACTGAAGCCGAATAATCCTGGAACAATAGTACTTTAGTATTCTGGAACTGCAAATCTTGCATTGACCTATATTTCCGTAAAATTTGTTCTTTATGCGCAAAATTTAGAATCCGTGTCACCACTACTCGGGGCCTAGCCGCACCTTCCACAAGTCTTCCTACGCGATGTGTGCGTTCTATCTGAATAGGCCCCATTGAGGAATCAGTCAACAGCGAATCAGTGTACCATTTTTCTAACAACTGCTTTAGGTCCCTTTCTTTCGCTGCCTCCGGCAGCCCCACCACTCTTATATTGTTGCGGCGGGACCTGTTTTCCAAATCATCCAATTTGTTAGTGCAGCCTGCCACTTCTTTCCTGAGTCTCGCAAGTTCTTCTAAGACTCCCTGAACACCATTTTCCGTGGCGCTGATTCTGGATTCTAGCTCAGTCACTCTGGCATTGAAGTCCACCACTGCTTGAGTTAGCCCCTGCACACTAGAGTGAATTCCATCTAGTCTTGTACCAAGTGCTGTCACCACCGCTGCTGAAAGCTTTTCAATGTGCGCGTCAGAAATTGCGGAGCCTTCCGCTTGCTCATCCGCCATCTTGCTTTCATTCACTGACACGGAGCGCGCCTTAGCGCTGTCCTTTTTATCGCTTTTAGAAGTCATTTCTGCCCCAGATTTCAAAAGATATTTCTCCATAAGTAATGGGGCACTTCGTCCTTCACCGGAAAAGGAGAAGAAATTCCAAAGACCATAGCACAAAGACGCTTGAAATGAGAGGAGGTCGGGGAGCTCAAAGAGAACACAGTCTCCTAGCTCAGCTGCATCACATGACCCCCCCCCCCCCCCCCCCCCCCAGAATAGTTTTAAGATTTGTGATTCTGGCAAAATGGGAAGGAAGATCCTCGAACGCTTAAAAGTAAGAGCAGCTGGAAGACTAGCAGTTAGCTTGGGGACCGTCAAAAGGCCTGGGTCAGCAGGATGAGTGTTATTGGACTAAAATACTGATCTCTTTTCCTTTTCTCTTTTCAGATTCAGGGCATCAAGGTAGAAACGGAGGATAACCGGGAGACACGCTCCGCAAAAGATGCACTGCTTCTCTGGTGCCAGATGAAAACCGCAGGGTAAGAAGCTTTTTCTCCCACCCTGTACCATCAGTGAATCATAAGCCTATTTTTGCTCTTTTTTCAGTGGCGAAAGGACAAAGGACAGTGGAAAATGGACAAAGGTCATTTCCTGACTTATCTGGCACTTCTCTGATAATGTCAAGGTTAAATTGTGAATTGCGTCTGGTTTACATTAATAATTAAACTGTGATGGAGGTGGAGGCCTAAAAAAGTGCTGATATTGTATCGCCACTGGTTATTTGCACGAAAGATTTGGTTACAAAAGAACAATTGGACGTTATCTAGAAAACACAAATTTGAGAGATGCATATGTAACAGTAACTGTCTCCTCTGAAATGTTCTTCATATCATCTTCCAAGAGTGCCAGCACATCTAAATGCCCATTTTTCACAGGAAAGTTAAATGAAAATAGAAACAGAGAAAAATGTAGGCAGATAAAGACCACATGGCCTATCCAGTCATGCCATCTACTCTCCCTGTCATTCCCTTAAGAGATCCTATATACTTGACCCAAGCTCTCTTGAATTCAGATACTGTTTTTGTCTCCACCACTTCCACTGGGAGGCCGTTCCACAAATTCACCACCCTGGGTCTGGGGGGGACTCAGATGGGAGAAGGGGACTGGGTCTGGGAGGGGGGGGGGCTCAGATGGGAGAAGGGGCCTGGAGCTGGAACTGGGGTCTGAGAAGGGGGCAGGAGGGAGAATGGGGCCATGCCTGGGGCAGGTGGGAGAATGGGTATGGGGCTGAAAAGGGGGGCCCTAATGCAAGGCATGTGGATGAAGGGGACTGGAATTGGGGGCTGAAAAGGAGGGTTGGTGGGAAAAGGGGGCTAGTACTGGAACGGGGGGCTTAAAGGGGCAGGGGCTGAAACTGGGGACTGGGGGCTGAAAAAGGGACAGGGAGAAGTGGCTGGAGCTGAAGCTCGGGACTGGTGGGAGAAAAGTGCTGGGATTTATACGGGACTGGGGGCTGAAAAGGGGACAGGGAGAAGTGGCTGGGGGCTGAAGCTTGGGACTGGTGGGAGAAAAGGGATGGGGCTGAAACTGAGGACTGGTGGGATAGTGGGGCTGAAAAGTTGGGGGCAGGTGGGAGATGTGGGCTGGGGCTGGAACTAGGGGCAGGTGGGATAATGGGGCTGGAACTGGGGGCTGAAAAGAGGGGACAGAGAGAGAGGGGACAGATCCTGGGTGGAAGGGGAGCGAGAGGGAGGGCAGACCCTGGATGGAAGGGGGAATGAGAGGGAGGACAGATCCTGAATGGATGGGAGAGGGAGAGCAAATGGTGGATTGAAGGGGCAGAGAGAAAGGGCGGACAGTGGATGGAAGGGGGAGAGAGAGAGGGCAGACAGGCAGATGGTGGATGGAAGGGGCAGAGATAGAGGGCAGATTTGGATGGAAGGGAGAGAGAGGGCTGACAGTGGATGGAGGGGACAGCAGAGGGCAGACACTGGATGGCAGAGAGAGAGCGAAGACAGATGCTGGATGGAAGGAAGACAGTGTAAAGAAGATGAGGAAAGCAGAAACCAGAGACAACAAACTGTAAATAAAATATATATTTTTATTTTTTTGCTGTATGATAAAGTAGTATTGTAGATGTGTTAATAAATGTTTATATTTAGAACATGTAAATAAGGTAATCTTTTTATTGGACTAATTTTAATATATTTTGAGGTAATTAATAGAAATAAAACATGGAAAAGAAAATAAGATGATACCTTTTTTATTAGGCATAACTTAATACATTTCTTGATTGGCTTTCGAAGGTTGCCCTTCTTCGTCAGATCAGAAATAAGCAAATGTTGGTAGATGACAGTATATATGAGTGAAACATCAAAGCATTTCACTCATATATACTGTCATCTACCAACATTTGCTTATTTCCGATCTGACGAAGAAGGGCAACCTTCGAAAGCTAGTCAAGAAATGTATTAAGTTATGCCCAATAAAAAAGGTATCATCTTATTTTCTTTTCCATTTTTTATTTTGTTGTATTTCTATTGATTACCTTTAAAAGTGGAATAACACGGCTACCACACCTCTCTATTCAATACATTTTGACTAATTTTCGGAGAACAAAACCCCCTTACTCAGGTCAGGATAGGATACTGTAACAGCACTATACTGTATCGACCTGAGGAAGGAAGTTTTGGCCTCTGAAAGCTAAATGTATTAGTCCAATAAAATATTATTTGTTTTATTTCTATTTGTTAATTTGTAAAGTGGTGATTGGTATTTGTTAGTTTTTTCAAATTTACATCTGCTGTCTTTATATTTTGCACAGTACTAGGGGACATTTTCTGTTTCTGTGGTGTTGAATTGTATGCAGAATCTGGCATCTTGGGGGTTCAGTTTAATTTTTGTCTAAATAGAAAGTTTATGATTACTTATTCTGTAGTGGATTAGGGGGTATCTGTGTTTGTGAAAAAGACATGGCTTTCAGTTGGCATTGACTATGCAGGATCGACGATCTGTACTATTCTGTCTGGTTTTGTTTTACAATAGGTGAATTGATGTTCTAGTGCTCACTTTAGTGTTTAAGATGCTTTCCTTTTCCTTGTGTGACTCGTAGAAATGACTGCTTATGGTATGGTAGAATTTGCTCTATAGGTCCTGAGTGTTTTGTATTCTTGGTATGCCTAGTACTGGATTTTGGAGGGGAGTGTTAAAAAATGACCAGCCCCGGGTATCAAGCACCCTAGGTATGCCACTGATCCTATGCCCTCTCATTCCAGAGCTTCCTTTCAATTGAAAGAGACTCGCCTCCTGTACATTTATGCTGCATGGGTATTTAAATGTCTCTATCATATCTCCTCTCCCCCACCTTTCTTCTAAAGTTTACATATTGAGATCTTTAAGTCTGTCCCCATACCCTTTATGCCGAAGACCACTGACTATTTTAGTAGCCGCCCTTTGGACCAACTCCATCCTGTTTTATATCTTTTTGAAGGATGAGGTCTCCAGTATTGTACATAATACTCTAAAGAGGTCTCACCAGAGTCTTATACAGGGACAACATCACCTTCTTTTTCCTACTGAAAATGTCTGTGGATATTTTGTACCCACAGGGCAGAATTTAGTAAATAGTGCCCAAAGTTAGGCGCCTGGAAGATCCTGGCTAAGTATTTTGTAAAAGTTGCTTTGCGCAGAGTGCCCTTTGCTGAATACTAGCTTAGTGTGGGTTTTGCACTTAACTTTGGGCGTAACACGCTTGCTGAAACCTGGTATAATTGCTGGTGCGCAACTAATGACAGTTGGACATGTAAATGATTAAATTCTGGGAACGCCCCTGACCCGCCCATAACCCTCCTATGGCCACATCCCCCTTTTCAGAGGCACACTATGAAATTTTGCAGCACTGTCATAGAATTGGGCGTGGAGCAGATCTGCGTGCAATAAGTGCCTGTTAACTGCACTTATTGATTGTTAATGCCTAATTAATTAGCTCCATGCCCAACTTTGAGTGCCATATATAGAATTCACTAGACAGTGATTTTCAAAGTAAAAGTAAGCGTATCCTTTCACTTTGAAAATTGACTGAAGAAAATGGTTAAAATGCATCCCAGGTCCTTGCAGCAATGCGGCAGTGTGACAATTGCCCCATAAGAGCTGTTTCACTCATTCAGAAGTGGTTTCACAGGCAGGGAAAGTACTAACCTTGCTAGCTGTCTGTTGATGTCTGTTTTTCCTCTCCTCAGATACCCCGAGGTGAACATTCAGAATTTCAGTGCCAGCTGGCGAGATGGACTCGCCTTCAATGCTTTGATCCACAAACACAGGTAAAATGATTCTTCTCCATGGCCCTGGCTAGATTCTGCAGGCATACATTTGGGTTGAGACCGATCTAAAACCAACAGGAAGGGCCAAGGCCGCTGAGAGACAGAGCCGGCGCCCCCCCCCCCCCCCCCCCCCCCCCCACACACACATACACTCAGGCCACAGCCACCACCGCCGCCCCCCGCCCCCTTACCTTCCTGCATCTGTTCCTCCCTCGGTCTGTAACTCTCCCACTCCTGTGTGCTGGGACCCGCGTGATCGCGTTACTGCAGTCACCCGGGTCCCGAACACAGGAGCATGAGAGAGACAGACTAAGGGAGCAGAACCTTCTACCTGCCTCCGGAAGCCTTGCCGACACCAGGTCCCCCTTGGAGGCTGGGCCTGGGGAATCTTGCCCCCCATCTCTGCTGCCCTGAGAACGGCACAGCTGGAGCTGTTGTGATGATTTCTTCATAATTTGCTTTAAAAATATTGATATATTCTCACTTGATAAATTCAGGACAGCTTTTGAACTAGAAGAAAACATTAGTAAATCCCAAGCTATGAGAATCTGCTAGACTTTGCCTGTTAAATATCATATGATATTAATGCTGCTGCATATAGGAGGGTGCAGAAGCATGATTTCAATCGTACCTCTCCACCTAGCAGTGGAAAGGGGACAAGGCTCAATGGCACCTAGATGAAATTGTAGTAAATAAAGCCCTCTCCTCAACAGCTGGAGCTATGGATAGTTTGGTCATGGTGAAACTGAGTTAACCCCACACAGCATTGAGAGTCTGTTTTTATAACAGCTCCTTCAAGAAATCAACATTGCATTCTACATGTTTGTCTATGAATTTTAATTCTTTCTTCCACCTCCTCAGTGTTTTCATTGTCTCAATATAATTATATTCAAAGCATCTGAAATTAATACAGAGCAAGGCAATCAGCCACAGTTCCATTCACAAAAAAAAACCAAAACTGTTGCTATCAGAGTGAAAGCTACTCCTAGCATGGCAGAATGTTGTAAAGTACAGCTGGCGGAACTTACAGTATTCCCCACCCCTCGTGAAAGATATCATTCTACCAATGTTCTGCTATGGGTAGGAAGGGGAAACCACTGCTTCCAGCCAATTATGAATTAAGCCCTACCAATATTTAGCAGCTCCTGACCAGGGCCGGTCAAACCCAGTAAGCGGGGTAAGCACCGCAGGGGGGCGCCTGCCTTCAAGGGCGCTGCTGCGGTGCTGTGCCACCATACCACGCCGCCCTTGGGGGTTTAAATCTTTTATTTACCTCCGTCCCAGCGTCCGCGTCATTTCAAAGCCCTGCCCGTCTCTAGCCTTCCCTCCCTTCGTGAGTTCGTTCCCGCAGAGTTCCGCCTTCTGACGTAATTTCCTCGAGGGCGGGACTCTGCGGGAACGAACTCACGAAGGGAGGGAAGGCTAGAGACGGGCAGGGCTTTGGAATGACGCGGCCGCTGGGACAGAGGTAAATTTAAAAAAAAGACTTAAACCACGCAGGGTGGCAAGAAGAAAAAGAGGGATGTTGGGGGGAGAAGAGGGCAGGCAGGTGGGCATAAATGGGAGGGGGATGGAGGCGAAGGAGAATCGCAGGGGCAGGGTGGGAGAAGAGAGAGAGGATATTGGGGGGGGGGGGGGGCGCCAACTGATAGTCTGCAGGGGGGCGCCAGAGACCCTAGGACCGGCCCTGCTCCTGACCTACTTATGCATGAATCAGCTCAGCTGCTCATGAGAAGGAAGCTAACGCATCGTTTCTACTAGCATTCACTCTTTCGATTACCATTTCCAGGCCTGATCTCCTGGATTTCAACAAGCTGACCAAATCCAATGCTACGTATAACCTTCAGCAGGCATTCAACACCGCAGAACAGCATCTGGGACTCACTAAGTTACTAGACCCTGAAGGTGATTTATGATCTTTGTTATGCTTAGTTATGCTTAGATTTTGTTGGGCAGTAATTAGATTATTTTTGTCTTACAGGTTCAGGGTACCACCTGCTGCATGAACTAAAATGTATCTTATAAATTCCTCACCTTAGCTTTAGATCTGGGCTCTTTTGCACAGGAACCCTAAAATCCATTGTTTTTTGTCTGTTCAGCACCATGGACAATGCTAAATGACTATATTTATTGTGAAGGGAAAGTGACTGTAATGAAACCAAAACAAAACTTCTGACAACCAGCATACCAAACAGTGCAATAAACAAGGTGATATTAAATGTTTTTTCCCCTGTGCTGCCCCCCATGGCCAGGATAGGATCTCCCTGGTGGTCCACAAGGGCGTTAGGGGCAGGAGTGAACCCCCCCCCCCCTTGCTCCTGCCCCTAGCGACAGCTTCTTCAAAATGACTGCTGCATCCTCTTGCGCCAGCTTATGTCCTAAATTTACCCACTTAACTTATTTGGTCCTCAGCTGAATATTGCCGGTGCCTATATAAGCCATGGCTCCTCCTCAGCGCTGCCCCCTGGCCTGCCTCTGACCGACCTACTTTTTGGGGGGCCAGTCAGTGGCAGTATTCAGTGGCACTCCCCACTTTCATGCCACTGAATATCGGCGATTGGGTGGCAATAGGCGATTTGAGTGGGCAGGGGAGTTTCCTGCCTGCTTAAATCACTTTGAATATTGGCCCCTAGGGATTTTATTTTTTTTACTTGGGGAAAATTGGGTTGGGTGAGGGTAGTGAGAGGAGGACTACTAGATTATCAAGGAGATATTTTGAACTGTGAGTGGGGGGGGGGGGGGGGTCGGGTTAGATCTTTGGGGAAGGGAGAGAGAGGGCCACTAGACCGTTAGGGATTGGAGGTTTGATTCAGGGATTGGAGGTTTGATTCAGGGAAGGAGGGAAAGGGCCAATGCAGATACCAGTGGGGTTTTTTTTAAAAATATCGCCCTTCCTGTCAGTGCATGGGCCAATCACCTCTCATGCACGGAGAGGAAGGGTGACATGTAGCAATAAGCTGTGGATTACTGCCGTTATTTTAGCAGGGCAGTAATTTGCATGCTCATTTCTTACAGCATGCTGTGCTATTTTATGATCGGTAATTTTGCGGTAAAGCCACAGCTTTACCCTGAGGCTTTCTGCATCACCCCCAGAACAGCCTTAGTGAATCAGGCTCCTTATCTCCTTCTGAGTCACTTTTAATCCCCTGCTCTGTCACTGACTCTGCAAACTTGAGAAAGTCACTTTATCTCTGTGTTCCTCCATCAGCCTAACACATATTGGATGCCTACATCTGATCCTATGTTCATATGTTGTCTCAGAACCCTCGTTCTTGACTTTCTCTTCACCTTCCCTTTTGTATCTCATTGTCTCTCACTTCTCTGTTTCTGGTATTTCGCCGACTCCCAACCCTCCCCCTTCCCATCTTCTTTCTACTCAGATGTAAACATGGAGAACCCAGATGAGAAATCCATCATTACATACGTGGTGTCCTTTTACCATTACTTCTCCAAAATGAAGGCCCTCGCTGTGGAAGGGAAGAGAATTGGGAAGGTACAAAAGCAAGTATTTATCATGTGATATTGTTGTATCTCAAGATACATCTCCTTTGTAAAGCACATTGAGTTTGGGTTTGACCAGCAGAGAGGTGTACCTAAAAGGCTTGAATTTACACTCTTCAGTTTCTCTCTATTTATCACAGTTTTTGTTCCCTTTTGTTGGAAAAAGTGGGGAGAGCATTCAGAGCATGACTCGTGGAATTCTTTCGAACCCTTCTGCATATGTGTTTTTGTGTGTGAATCTTGGGGCAACTGCAGGGGATAGGTTTTGTGGGTGGGAGCAGTTTGCAGATGGAGGGGCAGATGTGGGGGTTAGTTCTTTTCAGAGTGGAGACAATTTGCAAGGTAATGGAGCAGTTGTGGAGAGTATGTTTTGGTGATGGAACAGTTGAGGTGAGTAGTTTTTGGGATGGAGGCTGAAGTTGTAACTCCTTCCACAGAAATGCATTGGACCATTGAGAGGGGGGCATTTCTCTGGAACCTCTGTTCCAATTTGGCTCATGTTTGAACTCGTTGTGTATTTTTACTTTTTTTGGCCACATGCTAAGATTCATTCCATTCTGTAAATTGTACTTACTACTACTTGACATTTCTAAAGCGCTACTAGGGTTACGCAGTGCTGTACAATTTAACATAGAAGGACAGTCCCTGCTCAAAGGAGCTTACAATCTAAAGGACAAATGTACAGTCAGTCAAATAGGGGCAGTCTAGATTTCCTGAAAGGTATAAAGGTTAGGTGCTGAGAGCAACATTGAAGAGGTGGGCTTTGAGCAAGGATTTGAAGATGGGCGTAAGGGCTCAGGAAGTTTATTCCAAGCATAGGGTGAGGCGAGGCAGAATGAGCGGAGCCTGGAGTTGGTGGTGGTGTACTTAGTTATTTTGTCCCCAGACAGACCAACAGTCATTTCTCAACCCCTTTGTATAATTCTTTCCAGCTTTCATTGGATGGAAAAGAATATAAATGTAAGAATAATCAGAACATATAAGTTCCTGCCTGTAGTGGTGGTGCGCAAAGAAGAGGCTGGAGGAGCAGTTTAAAACCAGGAAACTGGATGATGTAACATAGAAGAGGCATTCTGAGAAGGGAATTGGTTTCTTTGCTTAAATTTAGGGTGCACAGTGGGACACCACATATATTTCTGTCTGCATTTGTATCTGTTTCTCTGTTTGTCCTTGTCCTTCAGGTCCTGGATCAGGCCATTGAGTTCAAGAGGGTCATTGAACGATACGAGTCTCTGGCCAGCGAGCTCCTTCAGTGGATTGAAAGAACCATCAGTATCATCAGTAATCAGAAGTTTGCCAATTCTTTGCCAGGGGTGCAGCAGCAGCTACAGGCCTTTACCACATACTGTACCATGGAAAAACCAGCCAAGTGCGTGGATCTTAACCACTGCATAATGGACAGTTTTCTTCTTTCCTCCAATCCTGCTTTTTTCTAGGGGGTGGGTGGGAGGGAGGGACAAACTTTTTATTATTGTGAAATCAGCCAGGCCCTTCAGGACCCTCATCGTACCTCTTCCACATCTTGAAACATACTGCTGGGTACAGAATGACAGAAACCAGGGATTTTGGTTTTGGCCAAAACCAAATCTGCAGCTGAAATTTGCCACTTGGTTTTGGCCGGAACCGAAGCCGAAACAAAAAACGTCACCGTGCCCCCCCTCCCCCTCGCCAACGCTGCTTTTGCAAGCCTGTCCCCTCAGGCCAGCCACCTTCCTGTCAGAAAACCCATCCCCTTGGCTGCCCACCCTGCCCTCCCCCCATCTTGGTAGTCTAGTGGCTATCTCCAGCTCAGGTAGTCTAGTGGCATCTTTGAGGCAGGAGCAATCCCGAGTTGCTCCTGGCCCTGCCGGTTCCAATAAAGTGGCTACCATGACTTCCCACTGCAGTCTCGTGAGTCTGCTATGGGAAGTCACAGCAGCCATTTTGACTACAGAGCTGGCAGAGGCAGAAATGACTTGGGATTGCTCCTGCCTTGAAGAGGCCACTACACCACCAAGACTTTTCGAAGGTAGGCCTGGGGAGGCTGGAGTTGGTGGATGATCCAGATGGACAGGCTTTCTGTGGTGGGGGTAGCGGCACAAAGTAATTGTGGGAGCAGCGGCGGGGAAATGCACTTGTATTTTTGGCTGAAACCAAAGCATTGCCGAATCCGGATTTTGGGCCAGTTTCAGCGCCGAAGCCGAAACCAAAACTGAAATTTGGTCAGCCTCTACTGCTGACTTGGGGAGGGTGGGGAATCTCTTCTTTCACTTTCAGCAGTTACCTGGGGTTCTAGAAGGCTCTATTCATTGCTAGGGGATCTTGAGGAGGATCATTTTCACATTCCTCATTGAGTTTCTAGTCCTCTAGGTGCATTGCAAACTGATTTTCAAATGAAAATGTGCCTGGTGCATAAAATTTGGGTGTGTTTACACCCATGTACTTTGTAGATGCAAGCTATGACCTACACAAGACGCATAGAGATTTGAAATGAAACCATATAGACTTTCATTTCCCCAGCCAACAGGGGCGTAGCCAGACTTTCGTGGGAGGGGGGTCCAGAGCTTGAGGGGAGGGGGCACATTTTAGCCCCCCCCCCAGCGCCGCCCCCCCCGTCTCTGCCAACCCCCCTCCCGCCGCGAACCCACCGCCGCCTACCTTCGGTTTTGCTGGCGAGGGACCCCAATCCCCGCCAGCCGACGTCCTCTCCGACTGTTCTGCTGCAGTCAGACTCAGAAAAGTCTTCTTCCTTCAACAGTTGCATGCTGACGTCCTGCACGTTGTACGTGCAGGACGTCAGATTCAGAAATCTACGGGGGCCCAGGCCCCCTCAGGCCCCACGTAGCTACGCCACTGCCAGCCAATCTCCATCTGCTTTTTGATGGAGGTGAATCTAGGTGCACTGTGAGGGTAGTTCTATGAAGTAACTGCTACTATTTATGAGCCACTTATACATGGAAATGTTTAGAACACTAGTATATAAGCATGTATGTGTGCATAGTCACATGTACACGTTGGATATGCACTTCAGTATTATTTTATACACACATATTTCTGATAGCACATAGTTTGCAGGGCATGCACATGGATGGAGCACAAAGTTACGTGCATAAACTATGGAATCCTGTAATTTTTTGCGGGCATCTCCAGAACATAGGCATACACGCTTACATGAGATTTATGGCTGGCATAAGTGGGTTATGCTTAAGCGTATACGTACATATATACCCTGTAAGGCTATTATTCTATAAAGGAAAGTAGATGCCAACCACAAACTCTGCTGTCTCCCTACCTGGCCCTCCCCAGGCCACCTTTGAAGCCCTGGTGGTCTAGCAGCCTCTTTGGGGCAAGAGCTATCCCAAGTTGCTCCTGCCCCCACTGGTTCTGTAGTAAAAATAGCTGCCATGATTTCTTACAGCAGCTTTGTAGCAGGCATTTTGAGTTTGAGACTAGCATGGGCAGGAGTGACTGGGGATTGCTTCTGTCCATGCTGGTTCCAGTCTCAAAATGCCTGCTCCAGCCTCCCATGGCACTCTCGTGATGCTTGTGAGAAAAGGAGTAGGGTAGGCTGGCTCTTTCAAAACAACAAGGGAGACGCATGTGTAATATTAAGTCTTTATTGAGACGTGGTCTTTGGAAGTATATTCTTTGACTCTTGGACTACGGCATTTGCTTTCTTTTGTGCTAGACCTTGGAAACATCGTTTTATTGCACCACAAGACTCCTGAGGCAGGCACAGCCTACTCCTTTTTTCACTTGATTGACTTTCGTAGGGATTGAGTGTTCCTCCACTATTGTGGTTGTTCTTTTTTTACTCTTATGAGGCTGCCATGGGTAGCCATTATGACCGCAGAGCTGGCAGGGGCAGTAGCAACTCAGGATTACTCCAGCCCCAAAGAGGTCACTAGGCTGCCAGAGCTTCGATCTCGAAGGTAGGCCTGGGGGAAAGCCTATGGGTGGGGGAGAGAGGATGGCACAGAGTGGTCACCGGCAAGTTTTAGTTTCAGCCGAAAATGCCCTTGCATTTTCTGCCCTAACCAAAGCTTGGTCAAATCTGGATTTCATGCCAGTTTCGGTGCTGCAGCCAAAACCGAAATTCAATTGGCCTCCTCTTTGATTACTCTCTGTTGTAATATTGGTTGTAGCACATTGTCTTCACTGGCCTGCAGGCATATTTTTCTTTTTTTGAAAATTGAGTGGTGGTCATACCATGGGTACATTAATGCCCATGGACATTAGTGCAGCAGAAGAAAATGAAATGAAATCCCTGCATGCTGCTAGCTACCAGTGGGTCCACCCCTTTTTGGTGCGGGTAAAAGTACTCACAGAGGGAGAGAGCAGTTTTTAGCCTTCCTTACCCCCCCCCCCCCCCCCCACACACACATTTTACCACATAACTTCTGAAATTGCCTGGAAATTGTCTTCCTTGTTGTAAAATTTTGTAAAATTAAAAGAAAAGGTTAGCACAATAGAGAAATGAAATATTAATTTATTTTGTACAATGTATTTTCTTTCATCTTCCCATTTTTTCAGTATTTAAGAAACTGAACATTTTATATGAGGGTTTGGTGTCTTTCCTAAGGTGACTGATTTAAGTTTTCATTAATTAATTATTATTATTATTATTATTTTATTATTCATAGGTTTCAGGAAAAGGGAAATTTAGAAGTCTTGCTGTTTACTATCCAAAGTGACATGAGAGCAAAGAATCGAAAACCGTATGTCCCACATGAGGGCAACAGCATTTCCGTTATCAATAAGGTAAGAGGTGCAGCAGTTGGCCAAATATTTCTTTAAAATATCCCCAGAGCAGGAAAAGTTACTGCTTAGGTTATTTTATTTTGATTTAGCTTGCACCTTTTCATTGGTATCTCAAGGTGAATTATATTCAGGTACAGTAAGTATTTATTTCCTCATCTCTAGAAGACCTTATAAGGCTGTGGTTCTCAACCCAGTTCTCGGGACACACCTGGCCGGTCGGGTTTTCAGAATATCCACAATGAATGTACATGAGAGAGATCTGTATGTATAACCTCTATCGTATTCACATCTATCTCAGGCATATCATTATGGATATCCTGAAACCCTGACTGGGAGTATTGTGAGGATTGGATCGAGAACCCCTGCTTTGAGGGCTAGATCTAATAGCATGTGTTAAATGCACGCTAATATAAGGTATGTTCTGACTAAAACAGGCCCCCATTGACAAAAAAGGGGCTTGCGTTAAATAGCATTATTGTGAATTAATGAGCATTACCATGTAGATGCATATTGATTAATTTAGCCCTGAGTTTGTGTCTGAGGTAACAGAGGTTTAGTGACTTGCTCAATGTCACAAGGAGGGGCAGTAAAATTGAACCTTGGATATCCTGCTTCTCAGCCTGCTGCTCTAACCTCAAGGATATTTCTGTACTCCAGATTAGATTTTTGGGCTGTCTGTATGTGGATACACCTCTCATATAAAGGCTAACCAAATTTCAGTTTCGGTTTCTGATTCGGCACTGAAACCAGACTAAAATCCAGGTTTGGGTTTTGGCCGAAAATGCCTGTGCACAGACAGGTGCTGGTTCCAATCACAAAATGGCTACCAGGACCTCCCACAGCAGTCTTGGCAGCCATTGCATTGGAGCAGCGGCATGGGACAGGAAAGAGTGGAGTTTGTTCCTGCCACTGAAAAGGCCACTAGACCACTAGGGCTTCCTAAGGTAGGCACGGGGAGGAACTATGTATGGTCTGGTGGGATGGGGGGGGGGGGATTGAGAGAGAGAGGGGTCTGCCACCAGGGGAGGTGAGCTCAGAAGGGAGCTTTTTTGGTCGGATGTGGGGGAGCAGTTTTGTTTATGGTTTCCATTTCTGCTGAAACTGAATGACCAATTTTGTTCGCAGATTCGGTTTCGCTAGAAACCGAAGATCCTGACTTCATTCTAGTTCTACTCTCATATCTGTTTAGATTTCTAGGGAATCTTTATATTCACACCCAGTTACGAAATGGGAACGTGAACAACAAAATTCAGGATGTTTTTTTTTTTTGGGTGGGGGTGGAGTTAGGTGTGCAGGAGTATTTAAGACTACAGGAACTCTCATTCTGTTATCTGGAACGAAGTGCTTAAGAACATAAGCTACAAAGTGGATATGAAAGCTTACACAATGGTTCATTGAAAGAACGTAGAGGCAGATATTGAATGAGATACTGAGTGGTGAACTTAATAGCTTAACCTTATCCAGATATTCAGCTGTAGCTAACTGCTTAAAGTTGCTACTGAATTTAGAAAGTCATTTTTGCATGTAGATGTCTCTTTTAAAAGTACATGCATTTGATGTAAGCATGTTCTGAGATGGAGTTTGGACAGAGTACAGGTGGAGGTGTGATTTACATGCATATTTTATACCTGTACAGTTACACCTGCTCCCAAGCCACAGGCGTGTTTTACCCATTATCTCTGTAGGATTTGTGCTAGTATTTTATAAAGACATGTGAAGGCCTATTTTACGTAGAACGTGGAGATTGGAATTGAGACATCCAGTTCTGGGACATGCTCAGTTCCAGATGCATTTTCGAAAAGGCTGTGCCGATGCAGAGGCTTGTCTAAAATACCTGCAGTAGTGCATATGTGTATTTGGCTGCATGTTTAGCGGTAAGCAATCATTTTACAGAGATACACGTTGAAAACATGAACGGCATAAACTTGGCAGTTTCCATATGGAAGTGGTGATTTCAATAGTTTTACCTGTAAATAGTGCCATTTCCATGTGTATCTGTCCCGTTTCACAAACCTAGAGGTGTTAGTGCTGCCAAGTAAGTAGTGAGGCTGCAATTGTTGATTTCCTTCATTCTGGAATCGGAAATAAACAATGGGGGATTAAGGGCAATTACGCCCTTCTTCTCTTGTTTAAAGTCCTGGCTGAAGCAAGCACTTTTTCAAATCTGAACTTCTGAGCTGGTCGTTTGGCAGTAGCATAGAAGTTGAAATAAAAATCCTGCCTGTCTTAGTGCTGTGATATGGTCCCACCCTCTCACAAGGGTTTCCATGATAATGGGAGACTCATGCTGGAGGAGAGGGTGGGGCACTGCAGGGCCTGTTAGAGTGCTAATGGGCAGATGATCAAAAGCCCCACGCTGTTCCAAACAGCGCTCTAAAAATAGCGCTGGAACAGTTTGGGGCTTCACCGCACCTACGATCAGAGATAATTGCATGCAAATTTAAGCACGCAATTCTCTTTCGTCATGGGGTAGAAGTGCGGGAGGATGGCACAATCCTCCCTTACTTGTTTGACCCTGACAAACACAGGGGCTGGAGGTCCATAGCACCACCGGACCCCAACTACCCCTGCTCCGAGCAAGGCGAAATGGGGGCTGGAGGTCCGGTGGACCTCCAGTCCCCCTGACTCCCCCCTCCCCGACACAGGTTCAGGGAGGGCTTAAGATCTGGTGGGTCTCCAGCCCCCCTAACCCCCACCAGCATTCATAAGAAGTCCCTGGTGGCCCAGTGGACCACAGTCAATCTCCCCACTCCCTGCCTTAGGTTGGTGGCCTCCCTCCTCTTCCTTCAGCCCCCTCTGAATCTGTGTCGGGGGGGGGGGGGGTCAGGGGGACTGGAGGTCCACTGGACCTCCAGCTTCCTGTCGCTGGGGGGGGAGGTCATCGGGTTGACAGTTCCTGGGGAGGGGGGGTCATCGGTCGGTTCCTGCGGGGGGTTGCTGCATTGGAGGAAATGGGGGCCTGCTAGCATGCAAATGCATGCTGGACAGGGCTCACTATTCTTCCTCAATGGTCTGGAAACCCTAATGCCTGCTCCGAGCTGGTGTAGGGTTTGCCACGGCCAGCGAGCCAATCTTTGATGCGCTGATCATTGGGGATGAATAGGTTTAGCATGCATTTGCATGCCACTTGTGCTGTTTTGCATGCATTTGCATGTTAGTTGCGTTCAGAACCTGTGAATGCGTTTCATGGGGCAGTAGCACACGCAGGCGCTAGTATGGCGCTAACAGCCTCTAGCACCTGTGTTTGTTTCTGATCATCGGCTCATAAGTCAGGCAGGTGCCATGCTGGATTTTTATTTCAAATTCTGTGCTACTACTTTGGGCAATAGTGAGAAAGGCAAGGGCAGACCAGGAGGTAAGGGGGGGGGGGGGGATCCAAGGAGAGGATCTGGCTGACAGTTGGGAGGATGGGCACAACCCTCTCTCCCCCCTTCCCCATGCCTATAGACACTTAAAATTTAATTATAGTACTGTTTGGAGACTCATAGCATGACCTGTAGCTCTAGAAGATCTTTTCCACTGAAAGAGGCTGGTTTGTTTTGCTGGCTATACAACTTTGGAGTATTTGAATTTCTCTGCCATATGTGACCGTCTCTGGGAAAAGGTGACTAAAGCAGTGGATCCAAAGTGTTGAAAATGACCAGTTTTTCATGTCATGAGTCTATAAGCAGTCTTAAAAAGTTACATGTTGGAACTTCTGTAACTATTTTTATTTTTTCACATAAAAGTATGGGATTTTGACTGTTGTATTACAATTTGTTCGCTCTATCAGAATTCATTAAAACTTCATTTTTTGTTTCTGGTGATTTTAGTCACCTTTTTGTCAGAGATGGTCACACTTATCCTTTCTCTTTCCTCTGCTATAGACTGTAAATATTTGGATCTTTAAATAACATCTTATAGAGATTTTGAAGCAGACCCTATACATTTTGATAGCTCTTCTCTGGACTGCTTCTACTTTGTATTGTTTTGGAGGTAAAGCCTCTAGAATTGAATTCAGTAATCTAGATGAAGTCTCACTGATGACCTGCACATACAGACACATTACTTCTCTTCTTGTGTTGGTCATGGCTCTGTCTACGTGCTGTAGCATTTCACTGGAAGTAACTGTCACCTTGTACTATTTCAGTACCCTGAGATCATCAGATGTGATCACTCTGAGGTGTCTTTCCTTTTTGGTAGACAAATATCTTTTCACCAGAAAAAAAGGAGCAAGGAAACAAAAAATGAGGAATTCAAAGCTGAGTGATGATAAAAATCCTGTTTATTTTTCAACTTGCTATAGGTGTATAATCAAAGGACTTGAAATGGCCGTGTTTCGGCAAGCGTGCCTTCATCAGAAGCCCTTAACATACACAGTACACAATGGGGATCGTTTTCGAAACAGAAAAACATCTAAAACGTGGCATAAAGCAGTATTTGGACTTTTTTCTCATAAAAGTGTTCACATCGGTATTTTCAAAACCTGTATTTCAGATGTTTTTCTGTGCTGTTCTGTAGTGTGTCCAAATCTCAAGGGGGTGTGTCAGTGGTGTGTTAAGGGAGGGATTTGGGTGTTCCTATGACTTGGACGTTTTTCAGCCATAATGGAACAAAACAAAAATGTCCAGGACTAAAACTAAGGCGTTTTGAGTTTGACCTGTTTTTAGAATGAATAAGGCACAGAAAGGTGCCCCAAATGACCAGATGACCACTGGAGGGAATCAACAGTGACCTCCGAATACCCCGTCAGTGCTCACTGATACCCTCCCACCCCCCAAAAAATGTGAATAAAAATATGACTTACCAGTCTGTTTGACAGCCTCAGATGTTAAAGTTGGGTCTATTAGAGAATCATGCAGGTCCCTGGAGTAGTGTAGTGGTCGGTACAGTGCACTATGGAGTGGGGGACTCGGGTCCCTATCTCCCTCTACCTCTCACACTTGTGGTGGAAACTGTGACCCCTCCCAAACTCTTCAAAACCCTACTGTACCCACATATAGATGCCCCCTTCACCCATAAGGGCTATTGTAGTGGTGTACAGTGTGAGACAGTATGTTTTGGGTGGGTTTTGGAGGGCTCAGGGAACAAGATAAGGATGCAAAGGTGAGATGTGCACCTGGGAGAATTTTTATGAAGTGCACAGAAGTGCCCCATTGCTCTCCTGGGATGTTTTGGGGATGAGTCTACTAAAAATGCTGGCTCCTTCTACATCCCAATGGCATGAATATCTACATTTTGCACTTATTCGTTTTTGGTTTTTTTTTGAAAATGGACCAAAAAAAACAAAACATCCAAAACACAAAACCTTGTTCGAAACAGTATTTTTGAAAAAAAAAGATAGCTGTTTTTCTCTTTTGAAAATGACCTTCTTTCCTATTCGAATTTTGGACGTTTTGTGCAAAACGTCTAAAGTTGGTCTTGGACGTCATATCAAAAATGCCCCTCCACATGTAGCAGTCACAAAGTAGGCAAATGCAAATCACATCAACCCGAACTGTATGCTGCCAGTCAGTTTGTTCGCCTGTGTTTGCTCTGTATAGTTCGGGTTGATGCGACTGCTGCATATTGTGTACTATATACATTAAGGGCTCCTGACGAAGGCATGCTTACCGAAACATGGCCGTGTCCTTTGATTGTACACCTATAGCAAGTTGAAAAATAAACAGGTTTTCTATCATCACTCAGCTTTGGTTTCCTCATTTTTTGTTTCCTCACTCCTTTTTTTCTGGTGTTTGCATGTTTGTGAGAACTGGAGTTTCACCTTCTTTTGCTTTTTTTAAAGATATCTTTTCCCCATAATCTATTTTTCCCTTGGATTTCTGCACTCCAGATACATGACTTTGCACTTTTTTTTTTACATTGTTTTTATTTGAGGTTTCTGCTGGGGTCTTCTGCCACAAGAAACTGCAGTTTCATATGATCTAATTTTTCTTATCATCTTAAAAGCAGAAATCAATATGACTGAATCTTAGATAAATGTAACTGAATATTTATCCCAGAACATGATACAGAGAATAATCAGAATCTTAGGGATGAAAGGTCATAAGCTGTGGTGCATCTGCCATTTTCTGGGTGTTGGTGGGGTAGAAAGCATGTGACTTATAATTCCTGCTGTATTTCTGTCTCAGGCCTGGGAGAGGCTGGAGAAGGCAGAGCATGAGCGGGAGGTGGCACTGCGGGAAGAGCTGATCCGCCAAGAGAAACTGGAACTGTTAGCTCAGCGTTTTGACCACAAAGCAGCAATGAGGGAGGCATGGTTGAGTGAAAACCAAAAGCTAGTGTCTCAGGTAAGTGAGACTTTTCAGCTCTCCCCACATAAGAAAAGTGAACAGGCATATAGGGGGGGGAGAAGGCAGTAGCAAATATAATATATTATCATCAGTCATCTGTGGTTTAATACAATTGATGTATTGCCTTTCAACAATAGCATCAAAGTAATTTACAAGTCAATAAAAAACAAGGATGGGAAATAGAATATTACTAAAATACAATAACTCAGTCAAAACTTATGAACAATAAATTAAGACCTGAAGGGAGGTTACAATATGTTTCCAAAGAGAGGGAAACAGAAGAGATACATGCATATTTCCCAAAATAAAGCTAGACAAAGATGGTCCCCCACTCAGCTCAGGCCACAGTCTCCCTCTCTATTCGATTTTAACTTTAAAGTTGGAAAAAAACATGTTTCAAAAATGTCTTAAAAGTTAATCAGATATCCATCAAGGCATCCATTTATCAGTAGTCATTTACCACCATCGTCATCAGACATCCAGCGATCATGGCTCATCATTCATTGCCAATTACTATCAACATCATTCACCACAATCATGCATTAGTCATCATGTGTCAGTCATTATTATCCACCATTATTTTATTTTTATTTATTTATTTATTTATTTATTTTATTTATACCCCGCGCTTTCCCACTCATGGCAGGCTCAATGCGGCTTACATGGGGCAATGAAGGGTTAAGTGACTTGCCCAGAGTCACAAGGAGCTGCCTGTGCCGGGAATCGAACTCAGTTCCTTAGTTCCCCAGGACCAAAGTTCACCACCCTAACCACTAGGCCACTCCTCCACTCATTAGTCATCAATTATTGGTAATCTGTCACCATCATCATAATCCATTTATCCATTGATCCTCAATCAATAATCATTAGTCATGATTCACTATCATCATTTTTCATGGCCACTATTGTCCATCAATTATTATCTGTCACACCATGATCATAATCTATCCATCCATTGGCCAATCAATAAATAACCATCAGTCACAATTCACTATCATCATCGTTCATGATCATCACCACCCATCAATTATTTGTCACATTATCATCATTCATCATCAGTCACCATCATTGTCCACCATCAGTCATAAATAATTATTGATTATCATTAGTCATACTCAGTCATCATCTATCAATTATCCATCTATTAATTGTCAGCTAACACTGCCTTATCACTGACATAATATTACTATAATCATCATTCATCCATCAACTATCATTTCAATTATTCTTGCCGTCTGTCAAGTCATCCATAAATCATCCGTCACCATTATCATCTAACATCATTCATTAGTTATCATTATTCTCCAAGGACAAGTAGAACTTTTGAATCCTCACATTGGGGTGATGTCACCAACAGAGCCAAATGCAGGAAACAATGCTCCAGCAAATTTTTCCAGAAGCCTTTGAGTAGGCTCACTCTACTACCACTGTTGCACGAGACCTCCTTAGTGTAATCTATTTTCTCCGAGGACAAGCAGGCTGCTTGTTCTCACTGATGGGTGACGTCCACGGCAGCCCCTCCAATCGGAAACTTCACTAGCAAAGTCCTTTGCTAGCCCTCGCGCGCCCGCGCGCACCGCGCATGCGCGGCCGTCTTCCCGCCCGAAACCGGCTCGAGCCGGCCAGTCTTCTTTTGTCCGCACTCGGTACGGTCGTGTTTTCGCCGTGTCGAGCCCCGGAAAGTCGACCTCGCGCGTCCAATTTATTTTGAGCGTGTTTTTTTCCTTCGGGAAAGTTTTCTCTTAGTCGGGAAGTGCTCCGGAAACCCCCCGCCGGGTTTCGTGTAAATCCTCCCCGTACTTCCAGCTTTTTGCCCCGGTAAGTTTTCTTTCGTCGTCGGGGTAGGCCTCTTTTTGGCCTCGGTCGAGATTTTTCTCCCTCTAAATTTTGGTGCTTCAAATTTCGCCATTTCGGCTTTTGATTTCGCCGGCGTGATTTTTCCGCCCATGACATCGAAGCCTTCCAGCGGCTTCAAGAAGTGCACCCAGTGCGCCCGGGTTATCTCGCTCACTGATCGACACTCGTCGTGTCTTCAGTGTCTGGGGGCCGAGCACCGCCCTCAGAACTGCAGTCTGTGTTCCCTGCTTCAAAGGTGGACTCAGGTAGCGAGACTAGCCCAGTGGAACGTGTTGTTCTCGGGCTCTTCGTCGGCATCGGCACCGGGATCTTCGAGTGCATCGACGTCGTCAGCGTCCAGACCATCTTCCTCGGCCGCCCCTGCATCGAGTGCATCGAGGCATCGGGCCTCTGCATCGGCGCCGAGACATCGGATAGCTGCATCGACGTCGGTGGTACCAGGACCTCGTCTGCTGATGTCGTCGGACGGTGGTGCATCGGGTGGAGTGCAGGTGAGGGCTGTCCATTCCCCTGCTGGTGGCGGTGAGCCCTCGGGTGGGTCTCCGCCTACCCTGAGGGCTCCTGCGGTACAGCCCCCCCCGAGATCGACCTTCTTCAGTCTCGGCCCCGAGGAAGCGACGGATGGATTCGACGTCCTCCTCGTCGGTGCCGGGGAGCTCCGGTGACATGCTTCGGAAGAAATCGAAGAAGCATCGACACCGGTCTCCTCCCCGTGTCGGCACCGAGAGCTCTGGGTCGCCGAGGGATTCGGCACCCAGCAGGCATCGGCACCGAGAGGACCGCTCACCCTCTGTTCAAGAGGTGTCGATGCGCTCCGCTCTGGACAGCCCGGAACAGCCTCCACGCCCGGAACAGGTACTGACGTCGACGCCTGCATCGACCTCTCAGCCTTTCTCTGCAGCCACTCTAAACGAGAGCCTCCGGGCCGTTCTCCCAGAGATTCTGGGAGAGCTGTTGCGCCCTACCCCTCCGGTACCGGCGGTGCTTGCGCCTCCGGTACCGTCGAGCGTGGCGCCGGCTGGCCCATCGCCCAGGTTGAGGTCCCCGACGTCGGTACCGCGTGCGGTGCCGACCGCGGCCACCTCCCAGGAAGGCTCCCCGACCACGTCGGCGGAGGGAGCTTCGCCGATGCGGGCAAGGGAGTCTACCTCTCGACGCCCCCATCGTGGACGGGGTTCCACGGAGTCGAGCAGGGCGAGGTTGCAGACACAGGTCCGGGAACTCGTGTCTGACACCGAGGGTGAGGCCTCGTGGGAGGAAGAGGAAGATCCCAGATATTTCTCTGACGAGGAGTCTGAGGGTCTTCCGTCTGATCCCACTCCCTCTCCTGAGAGACAGCTTTCTCCTCCCGAGAGTCTGTCTTTCGCTTCCTTTGTCCGGGAGATGTCTACGGCCATCCCCTTCCCGGTGGTTGTGGAGGACGAGCCCAGGGCTGAAATGTTTGAGCTCCTGGACTATCCTTCTCCACCTAAGGAAGCGTCCACTGTTCCCTTGCACCATGTCCTGAAGAAGACATTGCTTGCGAACTGGACCAAGCCATTAACTAATCCCCACATTCCCAAGAAGATCGAGTCCCAGTACCGGATCCATGGGGACCCAGAGCTGATGCGCACTCAGTTGCCTCATGACTCTGGAGTTGTGGATTTGGCCCTAAAGAAGGCTAAGAGTTCTAGGGAACATGCTTCGGCGCCCCCGGGCAAGGACGCTAGAACCTTAGACTCCTTTGGGAGGAAGGCCTACCATTCCTCTATGCTCGTGTCCAAGATCCAGTCCTACCAGCTCTACACGAGCATACACATGCGGAACAATGTGCGGCAGTTGGCGGGCTTGGTTGATGCTCTTCCCCCTGAGCAAGCCAAGCCTTTTCAGGAGGTGGTCAGGCAGCTGAAGGCGTGCAGAAAATTCCTGGCCAGAGGAGTTTATGACACTTTTGATGTTGCGTCCAGGGCCGCTGCTCAAGGTGTGGTGATGCGCAGGCTCTCATGGCTGCGTGCCGCCGACCTGGAGAATAGAATCCAGCAGCGGATTGCGGACTCGCCTTGCCGTGCGGATAACATTTTTGGCGAAAAAGTCGAACAGGTGGTAGAGTCTCTCCACCAGCGGGACACCGCATTCGACAAGTTCGCCCGCCGGCAGCCTTCAGCTTCTACCTCTACAGGTAGACGATTTTTCGGGGGAAGGAAGACTGTTCCCTATACTTCTGGCAAGCGTAGGTACAATCCTCCTTCCCGACAGCCTGCGGCCCAGGCTAAGCCCCAGCGCGCTCGCTCTCGTCAGCAGCGTGCGACTCAGCAAGGCCCCGCGGCTCCCCAGCAAAAGCAAGGGGCGAGCTTTTGACTGGCTCCAGCAGAGCATAGCCGACATCCAAGTGTCAGTGCCGGGCGACCTGCCTGTCGGAGGGAGGTTGAAAGCTTTTCACCAAAGGTGGCCTCTCATAACCTCCGATCAGTGGGTTCTCCAAATAGTCCGGCAAGGATACACCCTCAATTTGGCCTCAAAACCTCCAAATTGTCCTCCGGGAGCTCAGTCCTACAGCTTCCAGCACAAGCAGGTACTTGCAGAGGAACTCTCCGCCCTTCTCAGCGCCAATGCGGTCGAGCCCGTGCCATCCGGGCAAGAAGGGCTGGGATTCTATTCCAGGTACTTCCTTGTGGAAAAGAAAACAGGGGGGATGCGTCCCATCCTAGACCTAAGGGCCCTGAACAAATATCTCGTAAAAGAAAAGTTCAGGATGCTTTCCCTGGGCACCCTTCTCCCCATGATTCAGCAAAACGATTGGCTATGCTCTCTGGACTTGAAGGATGCCTACACACACATCCCGATACTGCCAGCTCACAGACAGTATCTGCGATTTCAGCTGGGCACACGCCACTTCCAGTACTGTGTGCTACCCTTTGGGCTCGCCTCCGCGCCCAGGGTGTTCACAAAGTGCCTAGCTGTGGTAGCAGCGGCGCTTCGCAGGCTGGGGGTGCACGTGTTCCCATATCTCGACGATTGGCTGGTGAAGAACACATCCGAGGCAGGAGCCCTGCAGTCCATGCAGATGACTATTCGCCTCCTGGAGCTACTGGGGTTTGTGATAAATTACCCAAAGTCCCATCTTCTCCCAGTGCAGAAACTCGAATTCATCGGAGCCCTGCTGGATTCTCGGACGGCTCGCGCCTATCTCCCAGAGACGAGAGCCAGCAACTTGTTGTCCCTCGTCTCGCGGGTGCGAGCGTCCCAGCAGATCACAGCTCGGCAGATGTTGAGATTGCTGGGCCACATGGCCTCCACAGTTCATGTGACTCCCATGGCCCGCCTTCACATGAGATCTGCTCAATGGACCCTAGCCTCCCAGTGGTATCAGGCCGCTGGGGGTCTAGAGGACGTGATCCACCTGTCCACGAGTTTTCTCGAATCCCTGTTTTGGTGGACGATTTGCTCCAATTTGACTCTGGGACGTCCCTTCCAAATTCCTCAGCCACAAAAAGTGCTGACCACGGATGCGTCTCTCCTGGGATGGGGAGCTCATGTCGATGGGCTTCACACCCAAGGAAGTTGGTCCCTCCAAGAACGCGATCTACAGATCAATCTTCTGGAGTTGCGAGCGATCTGGAACGCTCTGAAGGCTTTCAGAGATCGGCTGTCCCACCAAATTATCCAAATTCAGACAGACAATCAGGTTGCCATGT
The DNA here is from genome assembly GCF_901765095.1 of Microcaecilia unicolor. Taxonomy (NCBI): domain Eukaryota; kingdom Metazoa; phylum Chordata; class Amphibia; order Gymnophiona; family Siphonopidae; genus Microcaecilia; species Microcaecilia unicolor. The sequence goes on along the minus strand of NC_044041.1, from coordinate 168,054,155 downwards.
ACTATGTCAACAAGCAGGGGGGCACCGGATCTCGCCCCCTGTGTCAGGAAGCCGTCAGCATGTGGCTCTGGGCTCGCCGTCAGGGCATGGTGCTCCAAGCCACATATCTGGCAGGCGTAAACAACAGTCTGGCCGACAGGTTGAGCAGGATTATGCAACCTCACGAGTGGTCGCTCAATTCCCGTGTGGTGCGACAGATCTTCCAGGCGTGGGGCACCCCCCTGGTGGATCTCTTCGCATCTCAAGTGAACCACAAGGTCCCTCAGTTCTGTTCCAGGCTTCAGGCCCACGGCAGACTGGCGTCGGATGCCTTCCTCCTGGATTGGGGGGAAGGTCTGCTGTATGCTTATCCTCCCATACCTCTGGTGGGGAAGACTTTGTTGAAACTCAAGCAAGACCGAGGCACCATGATTCTGATTGCTCCCTTTTGGCCGCGTCAGATCTGGTTCCCTCTTCTTCTGGAGTTATCCTCCGAAGAACCGTGGAGATTGGAGTGTTTTCCGACCCTCATCACGCAGGACGACGGGGCTCTTCTGCATCCCAACCTCCAGTCCCTGGCTCTCACGGCCTGGATGTTGAGGGCGTAGACTTTGCCTCTTTGGGTCTGCCAGAGGGTGTCTCCCGCATCTTGCTTGCTTCCAGGAAAGACTCCACTAAGAGAAGTTACTTCTTTCATTGGAGGAGGTTTGCCGTCTGGTGTGACAGCAAGGCCCTAGATCCTCGCTCTTGTCCTACACAGACCCTGCTTGAATACCTTCTGCACTTGTCTGAGTCTGGTCTCAAGACCAACTCCGTAAGGGTTCACCTTAGTGCAATCAGTGCATACCATTACCAAGTGGAAGGTAAGCCGATCTCAGGACAGCCTTTAGTTGTTCGCTTCATGAGAGGTTTGCTTTTGTCAAAGCCCCCTGTCAAGCCTCCTACAGTGTCATGGGATCTCAATGTCGTTCTCACCCAGCTGATGAAACCTCCTTTTGAGCCACTGAATTCCTGCCATCCGAAGTACTTGACCTGGAAGGTCATTTTCTTGGTGGCAGTTACTTCGGCTCGTAGAGTCAGCGAGCTTCAGGCCCTGGTAGCCCAGGCCCCTTACACCAAATTTCATCACAACAGAGTAGTCCTCCGCACTCACCCTAAGTTTCTGCCAAAGGTCGTGTCGGAGTTCCATCTGAACCAGTCAATTGTCTTGCCAACATTCTTTCCCCGTCCTCATTCCTGCCCTGCTGAACGTCAGCTGCACACATTGGACTGCAAGAGAGCATTGGCCTTCTACCTGGAGCGGACACAGCCCACCAGACAGTCCGCCCAATTGTTTGTTTCTTTTGACCCCAATAGGAGGGGAGTGGCTGTAGGGAAACGCACCATATCCAATTGGCTAGCAGATTGCATTTCCTTCACTTACGCCCAGGCGGGGCTGGCTCTTGAGGGTCATGTCACGGCTCATAATGTCAGAGCCATGGCTGCGTCGGTAGCCCACTTGAAGTCAGCCTCCATTGAAGAAATTTGCAAAGCTGCGACGTGGTCATCTGTCCACACATTCACATCTCATTACTGCCTGCAGCAGGATACCCGACGCGACAGTCGGTTCGGGCAGTCAGTTCTTCAGAACCTGTTTGGGCTTTAGGATCCAACTCCACCCCCCGAGGGCCCTGTTTGTTCTGTTCCAGGCTGCACTCTCAGTTAGTTGGTAAATTTTTTAGGTCAATCTCAGTTATGTCCTCGCCGTTGCGAGGTCCAATTGACCATGGTTGTTGTTTTGAGTGAGCCTGGGGGCTAGGGATACCCCATCAGTGAGAACAAGCAGCCTGCTTGTCCTCGGAGAAAGCGAATGCTACATACCTGTAGAAGGTATTCTCCGAGGACAGCAGGCTGATTGTTCTCACAAACCCGCCCGCCTCCCCTTTGGAGTTGTGTCTTCCCTTGAAGTGTATTGTCTTGCTACATACTGGACTGGCCGGCTCGAGCCGGTTTCGGGCGGGAAGACGGCCGCGCATGTGCGGTGCGCGCGGGCGCGCGAGGGCTAGCAAAGGACTTTGCTAGTGAAGTTTCCGATTGGAGGGGCTGCCGTGGACGTCACCCATCAGTGAGAACAATCAGCCTGCTGTCCTCGGAGAATACCTTCTACAGGTATGTAGCATTCGCTTTTGTGGAGAAAATAAGATTTCATTTTCCTCACAATCTGCTTGGCGCCCTAATCACAATTTCTCTGGTTTCAAAATTGCTCTGTTGTCCTGTCACTGTCATGTGGTGTTTTTACCAGGTATTCATTAGTTCCTTAGATTTTTCATTCTTTTTCAAGTTTCCTTTCCTTTTTTACATTATCTTGTTCTGGGCCATTTTTAGACCTCAAGCTTCCTACCGGGTGTATTTTTGTCATCAAGTTTTTTTTTTTAAATTTAACTCTCACATTTTTTAGTAGTAGCTCAAGATGAATCACGTTCAGGTACACTGGAATTTTTCCTGCTCCTGAAGGGTTTACAGTCTAAAATCGTACCTGAGAAAATGGAGGGTAAATTTACTTGCCCAAAGTCACAAGGAGCAGCAGTGGGATTTATGTTTGTTTATTCCAGCACTTCATATACTGTCCTTCATTACAGATAATTGGGTTTCCCTGGTTGTCAGCCTGATGCGCTAACCTCTAGGCTGCTCCTTCACTTTGGCTGTTTTTCTGAATGATATGTCACAAAAGAAGATCCCCCAGCAGCTTCAAATGGTGTTCTGGTGCAACAGGACCATTCATGACCATTGTAGTGCTTGGGACCTGATCATGATTCCTCTTATTGTATTCTTTGTTCACACTTCAAAGAGGGGTGTCTGTGATAGAGAAAAACAAAGAGAAAAAGGTTTTGGTGATAAGACCGGTCCATCAACATCAGAAATGTCAGTCTCCATGGATCCAGAAGTTGCACTGGACACTGGAGATGTATCAAAATTGAGAGTGTCTCGGTCACCCTTAACATTAAGCATGTGTAGAGCCCACCAGGAGCAGTCATTGTCCGATTCCTACCCAGAGAAGAGGACGGATTCAACCTTGTTTTTGACAGTGTTGAGGGAGCACAATGGGTGGAGGCTGAGACAGCCCAACATCGCTGCCCATTGAACCATGGCACTGAGAGCACAGAGGTACTCCTCAACACACACTTGATGTGAAGATTGTTCATCTTCTATGACTTTGGAGAGGGTTCAACAGCATTCATGGATCTAAAACCCTGGTTTCCATTTACCTGAAGTTACTCCAGAGGATATGGCTACTCCTACAGTGATGCCCTTGTCTTTGTCGACTACAACCTTTGAGGAGCAGCTCATGCAGAAGTTCAAAGAGCCAATGGAATGCTTCTTTGTTCAACCAATATTGCAGCTTCAACATCATTGATGTTGAGGGCAGGGGTGATCTATCCAATACTTGGGACCCTTGCTATGCTGAAATAGATGCCTCAACACCAAGGCTTAGAGGAGGCTTAGAGTCGAGGTTGTCTGCACCAGTGTCCATTTGCAGTGCATGGAAGAAGGAAGCTTCACTGAGGCATAGGGAATCCTCAGTGTCTTGATGGGGTAGGAGGCATGACCATGCTGTCAGGAATACAAGACAAGCAGAAACTCATATTTCACTTATCAACTTCAATGGTCTGAGTGGGATTCTGAGGAGGAGCCAGAGAGCTTCTCAGAGGAGAGGTCTACTGGTTTCTCTTCAGATCCCTCTTCACCACAGGAGAGATTCAAATTCCCACTAGAGGAGCACTGTTTCATTGATTTTTATATGGGAGATGACTCAGGCCTCTCCATTTCAGTTCTCCAATTTATCGAACCCCCCCCCCCCTCTTCTAAGGAAGCTGTGAGAGTACCTGTTCACAAAATCCTGAAGAATGTACAGATGAAAATGTGGGAGATCCCCCTCCTCTTTGTATCTCCTATTAATAAGTTTGACTCAATGGACAGAGTCCAGACGATTCTGGGGTTCAAAAAGTGGCATTCTATGGTGGTTAAATCCACTCTCAAAAGAGTTAAGAATTCCAATATTCATTCCTTTGTGCCCCTGGGAAGAGAGGCTAGAACATTGGAGTCTTTTGGGAAAAGATTGTTTCAGAATGCTATGGCTCTCATCTCGCAAAGCATCCTGCCAGCTTTGCATGGGCTTGTACTTACAGAACATAGTGCGCAGTGTTGCGGAGTTTGTGGACACTCTTCCCAGGTACATGGCCAACGAACTCTTATGATATTTTTGAAATAGTATCGAGAGCTTCTGATTTGAGGATTGGTACACACAGACTTGACTGGCTGTGGACCTCAGAACTTAGACAAGTTGTGCAGGAAAAACTTGCTGATGTGCCGTGCATTGAGATAATCTCTTTGGAGATAAGGTGCTACTCTCATCAAGCAGCAAAGTGATAATCTTAAAACCCATTCCAGGCCCACTTCCAACACAGACTCTTCAGAACCGAGGACAACAGAGGATCTATTACTCTCATAAGCATTGGTATCTTCCACCCTCATGCTTTTCCCAGCCTTGACATGGTTCTCACTCTTGTTTCAGAAAACAGAGGGCCCAGAAGTCCCAACCTGTTTTGCAGCCAAAACCAGGAATGAGAAAGGGGGCAGGGATTTTATTCCAAGTATTTTCTTATCATGAAGAAGATGGAGGATTATGCCAAATTCTAGACCCCAGGGCCCTGAACAAATATCTCACCAAACAAAAGTTCAGGAAGGTTTCCATAGACTTACTCATATCACTACTTCCAAAAGGGGACTGGCTATGTTCACTGGATCTAAAGTATCTGTGATTCATAATATGGACAAGCAAACAAAACAAAGAGAACAAGTTCCCCACGGGCAATAAACAGCAGGAAGGAAATGAAGTCTTGAACAATGAACATGAGGAGTCCAAAGAATAGTTGTAAAAATCCTTTAACAAAGTCAAACCTTGCAGCTGGGGAAGCATGACTTTACATGGCCATGTTTCATCAAAGAATGCCTGTGTCAGGAGTCAGATGCACTAAATTCAATAATGCTGTACTCATGCATAGAAAACTGTACTAACAAGTGTCCAGTGATTGCTGATCCTAAATTCAATAATGCTCTACTCATACATAGGTTGGAAAAACCATACTAATGAGTGTCCAGTAACTGCTGAATCTCTGGGAAGACTGGCCTCTTGTCACTTCTCCATTAATTCATCTTCACACAACTCTTCCTCTGAAATATATGTACAGCTCACAGTACACTTTATAGAATAGTTGCATTTACACACCCAATCGCCACATTTAGGCGCCATTACTTATGCCAGCCATAAACATGGGCTCATGTGTAGAGTTTGACGCATAACTGTGAACTTACGCTGGTGTTCTCTGACAGCACCTCTGCTGTTTCAGAATACTAGTTTAGCATCCAGGGTTTTGGTGCCTAACTTTTAGCAACCTATATAGAATTTACCCCATAAAGTGTAAAGGATTTTGGATTTGATATACTGCTTTTCCGCAGTACAGCCAAAACAGTTTACAGATATTATATGGAGGGATTTCTCTGACCCTAGTGGGCTCACAATCTAAGTTTTATTTTTTACCTGGGTCAATAGATGGTTAAGTGATTTGCCCAAGGTTACAATGAGCCACAGTGGGAATCGAACCCAGCTCCTCAGCCCATTGCACTAACAATTAGGCTACTTCTCCATTTATGTGTGTATTCAATTATGCTGGTATTCTTTAAAGGAAAGTATATACCCCTTTATAGAATTGCCTTGCAATTGTAAACCAGTGAGAATCTCAATCTTATAAGCCAAAAGAGCTGTTATGTTAGTGAGACACTCTGGGAAGTAGCACAGACAACTCTTCTGTTGGTCTGAAGCTCTAGGAGGAAGCACAGCCAGTAGGAAGAGCTCTTATGTTGGACATTATCAATAGTCATGCACGTTTTCTTCTTATGCAGGACAACTTTGGTTATGATTTACCAGCAGTGGAAGCGGCCATGAAGAAGCACGAGGCCATCGAAGCGGACATCTCTTCCTACCAGGAGCGGATCCAGGTGCTGGAGGAACTGGCTGTGGAAATGGAGAAAGAAAACTACTATGACATCAAGCGCATAAATGCACAGAAGGACAACATCTTGCGACAGTGGAACCTTCTGACTGAATTGGTGGAAGCTCGCCACCAGCGACTGGAACAGAACAGGTCCCTCCAGAAGATCTTCCAGGAAATGGTCCACATGATCGACTGGATGGAACAGATGCAGGTAAGATAGGAACAGTAATTAATTAATTAGAGTTACTAATGTGCGCTAGAGCATTGGTGTGCTCTAATGCCGTTAACACGCATTATTTTACTTCACGTCCCATTTTATGCAGTGGAACCCAGATGCTAAAAACATGCATTAACAGTGTTAGCGCATGTTAGTAACTTTCTGAATATTTGCTATTTCTATAGGAGGCAGGTTTTTTTCTTTAATTTGCTTTTCAAAAAGTTACTACATCCAATACTAGGACAAGAAACTCGAGAAACAATATCAAAAACAATATAGCAGAAAATATCGTCAGGCCCAGAGCAAGAGGAGTTACAGGACCTGTATTATTATTTTGTTTATTTGTACCCCGCGCTTTCCCACTCATGGCAGGCTCAATGGGGCTTACATGGGGCAATGGAGGGTTAAGTGACTTGCCCAGAGTCACAAGGAGCTGCCTGTGCCTGAAGTGGGAATCAAACTCAGTTCCCCAGGACCAAAGTCCACCACTCTAACCACTAAGCCACTCCTCCTAAACTCATAGCTAAACTCAGGAGCGACCCAACCATTAGGCCACCTGATGTGGGGGCCTCAGGCGGCACTCTTTAGGAGCGGCATCTCGAGGGATGTGGCTTTGCGGTGTTTTACCTGGTCACGGTGACTTTCTAAGCCTGGCAGCAGCAGCAATTCCCATATGTTGCCCTGCCGCCGGTGACACTCGTCTCTTCCCTTTACTGCGGCCGCCTGAAGTAACTTCCTGTTTCGCTCAGGCAGCCACAGTAAAGGGAAGAGGCGAGTGCCGTGGGGGTGGGGGGCGGCATGCAAGCTCCGCCTCAGGCGACATCTTGCCTTGGGCCAGCCCTGGTTAAACTCACACAGAAGGAAGATGAAATTCTCCTGTCACCATTTATTCCCGAAATATAACTAAATCAAAACCACCCCCATTGTCAACCCAAGTCAGGCTGTTAGGGAGAAATAGAAGGCAATTTTGAGTAGCCACCTAGCAATATAGACAGGCTATTAAAATTGTCTTTACCTGTGTTGTTCTGCTTTGAAAATTACCAAGCACAAAGGATGCCTGTTTAAAGAGGCTTCACGCTTTGCACCTGCTGTTTGTGTGAGTATCTGAGCTGGACCAAAATAACACGCCTACATTTGAAAATGTTAAATAAGGGAAAGGGAAATGGGACTTCATATACCGCCTTTCTGTGGTATTTTGCAACTACATTCAAAGCGATTTACATATAGGTGCTTATTTTGTACCTGGGGCAATGGAGGGTTAAGTGACTTGCCCAGAGTCACAAGGAGCTGCAGTGGGAATTGAACTCAGTTCCCCAGGATCAAAGTCCACTGCACTAACCACTAGGCTACTCCTCCACTCATTCCACCAATAAGAGCCAACCTCGTCAGTGATGTCACAATGGCTTAATTGCCCGATACTTGGCTCACTTCTGATATTGTGATGTCATAAGGGAAAGGGGGAAAGGGAAATGGGACTTGATATACTGCCTTTCTGAGGTTTTTGCAACTACATTCAAAGCAGTTTACATATATTCAGGTACTTATTTTGTACCAGGGGCAATGGAGGGTTAAGTGACTTGCCCAGAGTCACAAGGAGCTGCAGTGGGAATCAAACCCAGTTCCCCAGGATCAAAGTCCACTGCACTAACCACTAGGCTATTCCTCCAAAGCTTACAGTTTTTCTCCTCTGGTGTAAGCATACCCGCAGGAATACCTCTTTTTAACTTGGCTAAAAGAATACATACTGTGGGAGCCCACAGTTGTCTTTAACTGTGCAGATGATGATATCCAGATTTTGACCATCATACACTCACTGAACCCACAAGACATTCTTTCAGTCAACACAAAAATAGCCACTATGGCCCCCTGGCTGAAAACTAAGAGGATGCAACTGAATCCTGATAAATAAAAAGCCCTCAGTTGCCATTATTATTACTGTCACCCAATCCCTTTTTCAATATCTTAGAAAATTTTGAGAGTGACTCTGGATCCTGAGTTAAAATTTCATCTCCATATTTCCTCCTCCAATCTCTCTGTTTCTTACATACCCAGTACGGTTTTACGCTCTTTGAACGATCACTGTCTTGTCCTTCCATGTCCTAAGCCTACATACTTTGAATCGATTAGACAGAGTGCTTTCTTTTTTTCTTTCACCTTTCATTAGGAATAGTCTTTCCCTCCCTATTTGTAGTAATTTTGTGTTCAAGAGCTCTAAAGTGGAACTTAAGCTCTGGCTTTTCAAGCAGGCTTTTGGTGGTGATGCAGTTTGATTTGGGCTGCCAGACTAGTTTCTAGTTGTTCTCCCTCTCTCGCCTTCTCTCCGTAGCCCCCCCCCTCTCTTCTTCTCTCCCTAGCCCCTGGTGTGATTGCATTGCTTTCCTGTCTTAAATGGAGCTCTTTTCCTTTTCTAAGTTTATGTAGATTGTACACCACTCTGCACTGTCCAGTTTAGCAAATATTAATAAACTATAAACTCCTTCATGATTTTTCAAACTGAAAACGATCTGCTCAATTCAAAACATTTTTGATTAAAAAAAAGGCTATGCATCCTTTTCCATGCTGTTTTAATTAACTTGGACTAATGTAATGCCTTATTCCAGTGTCTTTACATGATGAATCTTAGATGCTTGCAACTAATACAAAATGTTACAGTTAAACCCATCTCAGGAGTTCAGAAATTCGATCAACCCGCCCCACTCCTGGAAGCTGAGCTTTGTTTCCTGTATCTATGGAATATCTTTTAAAATACTAGCAGTAGTACATAAAATCTATTCTACTGGAATGCCACTGTTCTGGGAGACCAACAAACATAGAAAATGAAGGCAAGGAGACCAGTTTTCAGACTGCGGAAGTTAGATCAGCCAACTCCTGCAGTCAGCACTGAGCCCGGTATTCAATGCTGGGCTGTTTCTGGTGACTGGCATTGAATATCCAGTTTATTTTTGTCCGGTTTCAAGATAACTGGCTAAGTCGATTTTCAGACTTAGCCAGTTTTCTTGAAACCAGCCAAAGATATTCTATGGTTCATGCAGCCAAATATGGCTGCTAAATTCACTTTAAATATCGATGGATAGTAGGTTATATTGCGTGATATAACCAGCTAGCCTCTGCTGGGGATAATCAGTGGGGGATAGCCGGTTATCCCCTGTTGAATATCAGTGGATATTCACTATTTAACCAGACAGTAGCCATTCTGGTCAGTTAAATAGCGCTGAACTTGGAGGGGAAGGACTTTAATTCAACCAATAAACACTTATGCCTGACGTTTTGCCAAAGGCTGCGTCAGAGGCAAAACTTGAGAATCGCTGGAGAAATTCTGGAGGACTTGCTGCAAGGCTAATTCTTCCTGAGTGTTACTCTAGAAAGAAGCATATGCTTTTGGTTTTTATCTCTCTAGTTTTGCCTCTGATGCAGTCTTTGGTGAAACTTGGCCATGTCAGGCATAAGTGTTTATTGGTTGAATTAAACATCTTGCCTTAGTTTTCTGCGTTTGTTGATCTGCTTTTTGTTCTACTATGTTTGCATCTCAGATCTTCTGCCTCTCTTGTTCTCTCTATGCTCCTGTTCTATTCATGATTTCTAATCCTTTATTCTTCTTTGCGTGTACTCAGAACCTCTTAGCAGCACCTTTTGATAATCCCCCACCTTTCGTCACTTTGTTGGATAATAATTCATTCCCTCATGTTTAGTGTTACCAATTCTACTCTCTGGATCAATTTCCCACTACATTTAAGATTAGAAATTTCTTTCCAAAAGTTTAAAAATGGTCTTTAAACGTACTTTTTTCTTAAGGTTCGTGATTCTTAGGCTCTCAATTTTGGGTCACTGCTCAGGGGTCAATGTACTGGTATCACTGGGATCTACTTCTTCCTATATAAGTTGTATTTCTCCATTTCATCTTTTTCTCTACCTTCACTAATATGTGTTGTACCTGTAATTAGACACCATTCTAAACGGTATATCAAATAAATGTGAAACTTGAAAGAAGCCATTTTACACAGCTAAATGGCTTTGAAATTTGTCCTTTTAAAGCATTGTAAAGCATTTTCATTTTCCTCTTATTGGTCAAGGCAGTGGTTCCCAAATCTGGTCCTCGAGGCACCCCAGCCAGTCAGGTTTTCAGGATATCCACAAAACATTCATATGAGAGATTTGCATGAACTGCCTCCATTGCATTCAGATCTCTCTGATGAATATTCATTTTGGATATCCTGAAAACCTGACTGGCTGGGTCTCCAGGACCAGGTTTGGGAAACACTGGGTCAAGGTTTATGAATATTTTTGTGTTTCTTGAACTTTTGCTGATGTTGACATTTTGTTGACTGTTGATGTCATCGGTTGCATCCATTCCATTTGCCTTCACTACAAACCCTATGGAATAGCAAGCAGTGCTTGTTTTGATGGTTGTCTACTGCGTGTTTATTGTTAAAGGAAGGCAGTCAGTTGAAGACTTAAGGGTAATTTTTAAACTAATAAAACCACCCACCCCGAAAATGTGTTGTTGATCAAAGGAACCATCCTTGTTCTTACCATCCTATTATAACCTGTGTATCCATTTATCTTGTTCTCACACTTATGTTTCCTTCTGTCAGGTGCTGGTGGCATCCAAGGATCTTGGGAAACATCTATTGGAGGTAGAGGACCTTCGGCAGAAACACAGCCTGCTAGAAGCAGACATCGCTGCCCAGACGGAGAGAGTTCGTGCTCTCAATGAAGCTGCTCTGAAGTTTACGGAAGTGCAAGGTGGGTGGCCTTTGAAGAATCTTATGACCTATGAAACAAGAAATAAATATCCTTATTTTTCCTTTCAGGCCTATTGGGTACTTGAGTAATTTCCTGATGCTTCTCTTTTATTGGAAATACAATTCAGTTTGCATGGAGGACAGTATGATGGTATTTTTATTTTATTATTTATATTTTGTATTTATCATTCAAACTTATAACAGTATCAGGCTCACTTTTGAAAGAGAAGGACGCCCATCTTTCAACACAAATCGGAAGATGGGTGTCCTTCTCACAGGGTCGCCCAAATTGGTATAATCGAAAGCCGATTTTGGATGTCCCCAACTGCTTTCCATCGCAGGGACGGCCAAAGTTCATGGAGGCGAGTCAGAGGCATAGAGAAGGTGGGACTTGAGCGTGCCTAACACACGGGCACCCTCGACCCATAATGGAAAAAAAAAGGCAGTCCCTGACGAGCACTTGCACAACTTTACCTGGTCCTGTTTTTCTTACGACTAAGGCACAAAAAAGTGCCCGATCTTACCAGATGACCATCGGAGAGAATCAGGGATGACCTCCCCTTACTCCCCCAGTGGTCACTAACCCCCTCCCACCCTCAAAAAAAATCTTTAAAAATATTTTGTGCCAGCCTCAAATGTCATACTCGGGTCCATCATAGCAGTATGCAGGTCCCTGGAGCAGTTTTAGTGGGTGTAGTGCACTCCAGGCAGACGGACTAGGCCCCCCCCCCCCCACCTGTTACACTTGTGGTGGTAAATGTGAGCCCTCCAAAACCCACCAGAAACCCACTGTACCCACATGTAGGTGTCCCCCTTCACCCATAAGGGCTGTGGTAGTGGTGTACAGTTGTGGGTAGTGGGTTTTGGGGGGCTCAGCACACAAGGTAAGGGAGCTATGTACCTGGGAGCAATTTGTGAAGTCCACTGCAGTGCCCCCTAGGGTGTTCGGTTGGTGTCCTGGCATGACAGGGGGACCAGCGCACTAGGAATGCTGGCTGGAGTTGCAGCCTTGTTCCAGTCCTTGTACCAGCCTTGTTCCAGTCCTTGTACCAGCCTTGTTCCAGTCCTCGTTCCTACCTTGTTCCAGTCCTCATTCTAGCCTTGTTCCAGCCCTTATCCTTATCCTTGTTCCAGACTTAATCCTTGCTCCTGCATTGTTCCAGTCTACGTCTGCTGCTCTGTGCCATCCCTGTTCCAGTCAGTTGCTTCCACCTTGTTCCAGCCTTCAGATCTCCTGGTCTTCAGATTCCAGCTACTCTCTGGCCTTGACTGTTTCAGGCCAGTCCCAGAGGGCTCTTTTAAGAGCCACTCTCCACCCTGACTTGTTGCCCCCCCCCCCCCCCAAGGGCTCTTTTAAGAGCTATTCCTGGCCTAGTTTCTTTGGCCAGCCCCTAAGGTTTCTTGTAAGAGCCACTCTCTGGTTTAGTCTTGTCGAGGCATGACTCGCCTGCCACCTAGACTTAGGGCTGATATGCAGCATAAACCCAACTGTGGCCCAAGGGCTCATCTACCCTGAGTCGTGACAACCATCTTTCAAAGGAATAGCAAAGCGATTTACAATATGATATCAATATTGGAATGTCAACAAAAGTGCAGTATTCTGCTCATACACAACAAGACAAGACAAAACGGATATAATGCCCTTGCGTTTCCTATCTAATATAAGTTGTTGAAATATATTGTGGGATTCTTAAATAAATCCCTCCATACCTCCTTTCACTTTTTAGAAAGTGCACTAATTGGACATACTGAAATTGCTTACATTTCCTTAATGAGAATTGGTTCGGGAAGTCTTTAAATGAAATTATAGTTCCTTGTTCAACAACTTTCCTAAGTGGTCTATCCTTTTTGCTCCATATCTTAAAAACTTTATGGTCTTGCCCTGTGGTGGGAGGGAAGGAAATCAGGGTTATGTTGAATTGGTGTCAACCTAGAGATGTTCTTCTCATCCAGGAGATTTCCCCAGTTTCAGTACCATAGTTCCCAGGTCAACCCAGTAGTGGAGTAGTTCCCTTGAGTTTTTTTTTTAATTTCATCCTTTCCAGAGCCACTACTTTAAAAGTCTTCCACCAGCTGCTGCCCATTCTGTCTCCACCCATTGTTTTAAGGGTTATGCATAGGAAACCATCAAGGGCTTCAGTTATGCTTCTACGTAGTAAGTTCTAAAATTTGGGATCGCCAGGCCCCTGTGCTCATCATTTAGAAATAATATCTTCCTACTGATGCTGTGAAGATGGTCCTGCTGAATAAATCTAAATTTTAAACATTTTGTTGGGAACATAGATAGTTTGGAATAAAAATGGAAATGTTGGGTGTGCAATCTTTTTTTTTGGCTGCTATTTTCCCACACAAGAACAGATAAAATTTGGTCCAGCAATTGAGATCCAGTGTTAACAATTTAAGGGGTCCTTTGATGAAGCTGCGGCAAAAGGGAATCCGCGCTGGTGTTGCTGCATGTGTTTGACACGCGCCGAGGCCCCTGTTTACTGCAGCGGGTAAAAGGCAGGTCTTTGTTTTTTTTCAAGAAAAGGCCATGCAGCAAATGAAGCAAAGACAGACTTTGAAAAGAGAATTGTGTTGGAGGCAAAAACACACAATCCAAACTTTTTTTGGTATATTAGAAGCACAAACCCGGTAAAAGAATCAGTTGGATGGCTAGATGCCAAGGGGTTAAAAGGGGCACTCAAGTAAGACAAGGCCATAGCGGAGAGATTTATTTTGCTTTGGTCTTCACCGAGGAAAATGTGGGAGAGATACCAGTTCCAGAAATACTATTCAGTGCTGATGAGTCAGAGAAACTGAAACAAATCTCTGTAAACCTGGAAGATGTAATGGTGCAATTTAAAAAAATTGAAGAGTAGCAAATTGCCTGGACTAGATGGCATACAGCCCAGAGTACTGATAAAACTGAAAAAAACTTGCAGAGCTATTGTTAGTAATATGTAATTTATCTTTAAAAGCAAACATGGTACTGGAAGATTGGAGGGTGACCAATGTAACGTCAGTTTTTAAATAGGGTTCCAGAGGTGATCAAGGAAACTAAAGACAGGTGAGCCTGACGTTAGTGCCAGGCAAAATGGTAGAGACTATTATAAAGAGCAAAATTACAGAGCATATTCAAAAGCATGGATTAATGGAGACAAAATAAACATGGATTTAGTGAAGGAAATCTTGCCTCACCAATCTACTACATTTCTTTGAAGGGGTGAACAAACGTGGATAAAGGTGAGCCAGTTGATATTGTGTATCTGGATTTTCAGAAGGCGTTTGACAAAGTAGCTCATGAAAGACTCTAGAGGAAATTGGAGAGTCATGGGATAGGAGGTAGTGTTCTATTGTGGATTAAAAACTGGTTAAAAGATAGAAAACAGAGAGTAGGGTTAAATGGTCAGTATTCTCAATGGAGAAAGGTCGATAGTGGGTTCCCCATGAGTCTATACTGGGACCACTGCTTTTTAACATATTTATAAATGATCTAGAGATAGGAATAACTAGTGAGGTAATTACATTTGCTGATGACACAAAGTTATTCAAAGTTGTTAAATCGCAAGAGAATTGTAAAAAATTGCACGAGGACCTTATGAGACTGGGCATCCCAATGGCAGATGACTTTTAACGTGAGCAAGTTCAAGTGATGTACGTTCGAAAGAGGAACGCAAATTACCTACGTGATGCAAGGTTGCACATTAGGAGTCACTGCCTAGGTGTCATCATTGATGGTATGTTGAAACCCTCTGCTCAGTGTGCTGTGGCGGCTAAGAAAGTAAGTAGAATGTTAGGAATTATTAGAAAAGGAATGGAAAACAAAAATGAGAAAGTTATAATGCTTTTGTATCACTCCATGGTACAACTGCATCTCGAATACTGTGTGCAATTCTGGTCACTGCATCTGAAAAACGATATAGCGGAATTAGAAGAGGTTGAGAGAAGTGTGACGAAAATGAGGGAAGGAACAACTTCCCTATGAGGAAAGGCCAAAGTGACTAGGGATCTTCACTTGGAGAAGGGATGGCTGAGTGGAGATATGATAGAGGTCTATAAAATACTGGGTGGAGTAGAATGGGTAGATGTGAATTGCTTGTTTTCTCATTCCAAAAATGCTAATACTAGGAGGCATGCAGTGAAGCTACTAAGTCGTAAATTTTAAAACAAACTGGGGAAAATATTTCTTCACTCAACGTGCAATTATACTCTGGAATTTGTTGCTAGAGAATGTGGTAAAAGTAGTTAGCTTAGCAGGGTTTAAAAAAGGTTTGGATAATTTCCTAAAAGAAAAGTCCATAAGCCATTATTAAGATGGAATTGGGAAAATCCACTTCTTATTTCTAAAATAAGCAGCATAAAATTTGTTTTACTCTTTTGGGATCTTGCCAGGTACTTGTGACCTGGATTGGCCACTGTTGGAAACAGAATACTAGGTTTGATGGACCTTCAGTCTGTCCCAGTATGGCAACGCTTATGTTCTTATGTAGGATGTACTAAATGGGGCAGTGAGTTTAGTAATTGATTTGATAGTGTTTTAGTCGTTAATATGAAGTCTGTTCCTAACAAAGTTATTGGGCGATAGGACCCACACGCTTTGAGGTCTTTTCCTTCCTTTGCTATTACCGTCACACCTCCTGATTGCATCGAATAGGGGAGATCTTTCTCCTCATTGACATAATTTAAAACTTTAGTCAGGAGTTCTACTTAGAAGTTTTGGAACATTTTATAAAATTTTACAGTATACCCATCTAGCCCAGGGACTAGCATTTTTAGCATGTGTATTAAATGTGCATGCACTAAATGCTAGAGATGCCCATATATTCCTATGGGCATCCCTAGCATTTAGCGCATGCTAATAATTTTAGCGTACCTTTGTAAAAGACCCCCTAACTGATTTCAGCTCTTTGATAGTCCTCATAACTTCCATTGGGTGGATAGGGGCTCCTAACTCCTCTTGCAGCTCTTCCTCCAATGATGGTAGCTTAACCCCCTGTAAATATTTCTCATTCTCCTCCTCCATAGCCCACTTTTCTAGAGTATATAATTTGCAGTAAAATTCAACAAATCTTTTACGTATTTCTGTTGGATGACAGAAATCATTGCCTTACACATCTTTTATTCTGAAGATATGGAGGTCGATATTAAGAGCGATTTAAGCGACCAGGAGAGGCATTTATGCCAGCTCTGTGGCTGGTGTAACTACAGGCATGTAAATGTAAGGTACACTGATGCCGGATTACGCTAGTATTCTGTAACAGAACTGGGGTTCCCAGGTGCCATCATAAAATAGGCTCCTACTGTATCTTGGAGCACCTAAATGGAAGCAAATTGTTACAGAATTGCTCCCTATGTGTCACAATCTGTGTTTCCCACCTGGCTTCTGTCTGCCCTCTTGTCTCCATACATCCCACTGATCCACACTCCTTTTGCAAACCTCCCTTGTCTTTCAGTCCCCCCCATATCTCCTCCTCCATGAGCACTTTATCTCTTCCCCCCTTCCTTCCTCCAACTTATGTGATATCTCTCACCTGCACTCATTTAGCCGAGTCATGATTGCCTGTCTCCAGCTGGCCCCCAGTCATTCCTATTCTAACCTCTGTATCCCTTCTGTATTATCCCCCTCCCCAGCTCCCCTTTCTGATTCACATAACTTCACAGATTTATGTACACACAGTTTTAGTTTTGTCCTCAGTCTTTCTTCTTCTGTGGATTACAGCATCATTCCCCATCAACCTAGGCCCGACAAGTGATATAGGTGCCTCCCTTCTTTTGATACTGGCTGCCACTTAGTTGATTGTTGTCTTGGAGGTGTTGGATTTACTGCTGCTTCAGGGATTCCTCTTAAGCCTGCCTTTGGGCTTCCACCACCGCCTCCACTGTGTTTTCTCCTACAGTGAAAGCCAATCCAAAAGGGAACATCCATTTATCAGATATACACAGTCTGTTTTTTCTAGCAAAAAAGGTGCCAGTACTCAAATGCCAGGCCACCCTTCAGGGGTGGGGTGATCACTGAAGGACCCACCCCACAATAGCCAGGCCCCCTGCAACCAGTCATAGAATCAATGACAAGGCAGAATTGGTGTGTAGAGCCTGAGTTCTTTCATTATAACTTGGGGACCATGGGTCAATTTTAGCAGACAATGGAAAAGGTGCCGGTACTCAGTACCCCCAAGTACCCCCTCAAAACAAACCCTGGATATACACTCCTTTTGCAAACCCCCCTTGTCTTCCAATCCCTTCCCCATATCTCTACCTCCATGAGCACTTTATCCTTCTCTCGTTCCTTCTTCCAAATTATGTGGTATCTCTCACCCACACTCATTTAGCTGAGTCATGGAATGAATAGAGGAGAAGAGATAAAGTGCTCATGGAGGAAGAGATATGAGGGGGTTGGAAGACGGGGGGGTTTGCAACAGGAGTGTATATCTGATATTTTCCCATTTCAGCCTCCTAGTAATTTCTTGAAATTCTTTCCTCCCATGCAGGAGGAAAATCGGTATACAGTTCCAATGTTTGACCTTCTCATTTAAAGGATCCCAGCGATCTTGCCGCTGCCATTCTTTTCTTCCAAGATATAATCATGAAAATAGGTCATAATGTCCCTTGGATGATTATTTCTTTTCGGCCCCAGAGTTCTGTGAACTCTGTCAAATTTGATATCTGGGATGTCCTTGGCTTGTCCTGCAGCTTCTAGAATTGCTTTATAGGTCTTTGTGGTTGTACTATTGCATCAGCATAATCCAGAAGGCCTCTCAGTCTGATATTGTTGTGACAGGATCTATTTTCTAAGATTTCAGTCTTATTCCAAAATTCAGCATCTGTCCTCCTATATGTTACGTAAGTACATAAGTATTGCCATACTGAGAAAGACCAAAGGTCCATCAAGCCCAGCATCCTGTTTTCCAACAGTGGCCAATCCAGGTCACAAATACCTGGCAAGATCCCAAAAAAGTACAAAACATTTTATACTGCTTATCCCAGAAATAGTGGATTTTCCCCAAGTCCATTTAATAACGGTCTATGGACTTTTCCTTTAGGAAGCCGTCCAAACCTTTTAAAAACTCCGCTAAGCTAATTGCCTTTACCACATTATCTGGCAACGAATTCCAGAGTTTAATTACACGTTGAGTGAAGAAACATTTTCTCCAATTCGTTTTATGCTACATTGTAGCTTCATCGCATGCCCCCTAGTCCTAGTATTTTTGGAAAGGATAAACAGACGCTACATCTACTCGTTCAACTCCACTCACTATTTTATAGACCTGTATCATATCTCCCCTCAGCCGCCTTTTCTCCAAGCTGAAGAGCCCTAGCCGCTTTAGCCTTTCCTCATAGGGAAGTCGTTCCATCCCCTTTACCATTTTCGTTGCCCTTTTCTGCAGCTTTTCTAATTCCACTATATCTTTTTTGAGATGCGGCGTCCAGAATTGAACACAGTATTCGAGGTGCGGTCGCACCATGGAGCGATACAAAGGAATTATAACATCCTCATTTTGGTTTTCCATTCCTTTCCTAATAATACCTAACATTCTATTTGCTTTCTTAGCCGCAGCAGCACACTGAGCAGAAGGTTTCAATGTATCATCAACCATGACACCTAGATCCCTTTCTTGGTCCATGACTCCTAACGTGGAACCTTGCATGACATAGCTATAATTCGGGTTCCTCTTTCCCACATGCATCACTTTGCACTTGCTGACATTAAACGTCATCTGCCATTTAGACACCCAGTCTCCCAGGCTCGTAAGGTCCTCTTGTAATTTTTCACAATCCTCCCACGATTTAACGACTTTGAATAACTTTGTGTCATCAGCAAATTTAATTACCTCACTAGTTACTCCCATCTCTGTGTCATTTATAAATATGTTAAAAAGCAGCGGTCCTAGCACAGACCCCTGAGGAACCCCACTAACTACTCTTCTCCATTGAGCATGCTGACCATTTAACCCTACTCTCTGTTTTCTATCTTTTAACCAGTTTTTAATCCACAATAGAACACTACCTCCTATCCCATGACTCTCCAATTTCCTCTGGAGTCTTTCATGAGGTACTTTGTCAAACGCCTTCTGAAAATCCAGATACACAATATCAGCCGGCTCCCCTTTATCCACATGTTTGTTCACCCCTTCAAAGAAATGTAGTAGATTGGTGAGGCAAGATTTCCCTTCACTAAATCCATGTTGGCTTTGTCTCATTAATCTATGCTTTTGAATATGCTCTGTAATTTTGTTCTTAATAATAGTCTCTACCATTTTGCATGCCTGCCAGGGTTTCACTTTGCTCCTCCATCTTTGCTTCAGTTTCATTGGCTCTCCATCCCAACTTTTGAGACCTGTGATTTTAGTTCCCTTAGGAGTGATTTGTAAGTCCCATCAAACTGTGGCAATATCTTGTTTGAAGTCCATGAACCACTCTTACATTTCCTCTCACTTCAGCATCTCCTCTCGATTCAGCATCTCTTCTATATTGTTCATAATTTCTGATTTGCTTCACACAGGCTATTTCAGGGCAGTGCCACTGGCCACATATGAAAATTTCTTTACAGCAATAGTTTTTCAGCGCAATGCTGTCAGTCTGCTTATCACCTTGATCTTTCGCTGTCCAGGAACTGAGAGAGAGAGGAGTTTAGTGGAATTTTAATGTCCTGATCACAGGAACTTTGTATTCTAAAAGCTGGAGCTTCTCATTTAGGCAGCAGTTCCGGAGCCTGTTATCACTTCCTCCAGGAAGATGGTCATTTTAATTTCTAAGAGCTTATGTATCATATTTGTTCTGTTTCTCCTCTCCTGCAGTGTCTTGAAGAGTTTTGAGTCTTATAGGGCAGTGTAGGTGAACGTGTGCATAGGGGGAGCATTCCTGGCCTTTGGATATATTGTCACGTCTGTGGTCGTGACCACCCTCAGACTTACCCTATTTCTGGGAATCAGTGTCTGTGCTGGTTTCTGTCTACTTCTGAGTTGGCTCTGTTTCTGTCTCTGGTTGCTGGCCACTTCCAGCATGGCGCTGATTGCCTCAGTATACTGCACCTGTGTGGGTTTAACCTCTCTGTGCTTCAGTATACTGTTCCTGAATTAGCTCTATTTCTGTCTCTGTGGGCTGGCTGCTCTAATGGCTTCAGTACTCTACACTTGTGTGTATTGGGCCTCTCTGTACTTCAGTGGGCTGTTCCTGAGGTAGCTCTGTCTCAGGCTGGGTGGGCTGGCTGCTTCCAGCCTGACACTAATTACCTCAATAGACTACACCTGTGTGGGTTAGGTCTCTCTGGGCTTCTGTATGCTACTACTACTACTTAACATTTCTAGAGCGCTACTAGGGTTACGCAGCGCTGTACAATTTAACAAAGAGAGACAGTCCCTGCTCAAACAGCTTACAATCTAACAGACAAGTGAACGGTCGGTCCGATAGGGGCAGTCAAATTGGGGCAGTCTGGATTCACTGAACAGTAAGGGTTAGGTGCCGAACACAGCATTGAAGAGGTGGGCTTTAAGCAAAGACTTGAAGATGGGCAGGGAGGGGGCTTGGCGTAAGGGTTCAGGAAGGTTGTTCCAAGCATAGGGTGAGCATATGCTCCTTGCCTGTGGCCTGAAGGGGTGACCTCATCTGTCAGGGCCTTCTTAAGGAACTGGTGTTCTGGTCTTCAGTGCCTTTGCATTGCCAATGCCTACGCAGTGCCTTAGGTCCCAAGGTTACTGTGCTGTTTGCACAGTTAGTTTTCCTTGTCTTTTCTTGTGGGCTTCCAGCCCTTCTGCTTTGCTAGTTACTATCACCTGTGGGCCTTGCCTTCTGGCTCAGGGTATTATTGCTCGTAGGCTTTCTGCCTAGTCTATTACTTACCTGTGGGCTTCTTGCTTTCCTGCTCTGGGTATTATTGCTCTGTGGGCTTTCAGCCCTTCTGTGTCTATTGTTCTGTGGGCTTTCAGCCCTTCTGTGCCCATTGCTCTGAGGGCCTCCAGTCTATCTGTGTATATCCCTTTTATCTGTGGGCTTCCAGGCCTTCTGGCTGTATTACTGCGGCCTGGGGGTTTCCAGCCTTTCTGTGCACTTCTAGCCTTTCTGGGTGTATCTCTCTGACCTGTAGGCTTTCAGCCTTTCTGTGTGTATTATTCTCTGTGGTCTTCTAGCCTTTCTGTTATCCCTGTGCAGTGACTCTGCTCCCTGTCTGAGGTTGTTTTGTGGCTGTTGCTGCAGCCATTTCTCTCCTTTCTATCTGTTAGCTACTGTAGCTCCAGTCTAACCCTTCCTCTGGCAAGCGTATCTGTCATTCCCATTCCCTTGAGCTTAGCTTGTATGTAGCTCCTGTGTCCTCTTTCCTGCCAAGCTAAGCTTCCTTGGACATCCTGCCTGCCTAGTGTTTGGGTGAACCCGGATCCAGTGAAGCTGTGCCAGTTTCCTGAATCCTGTGGGAGAAGCCTGTATTGAGTATCCTGTATCCTGCTTCTCAAGCCTGAACCCTGCTGTAGGACGTTGTTCCTGGATTCCTTGTTGCTTCCCTCTTCAGCTCCAGCCCAGCCACTCCAGTCCTGTCTCCTTCAGCCCGTCTTAGGGTTGCCTGTTTCCTGTTGGGTGGTTTTGCCTGCTGCTGCCACCTCCGTGAAAGCGGCCCAAGGGCTCACATTTCCCCGAGAGACCTGACATATATGAAGGATTTCAAATAGGAGCATTGTCAAGAAGGTGGGGATCATGACCACAGTAAGAGTTTAAAAAATATTTGAATGAAAAGGAATGATGAGGGCCTAAGTCAGTGGTTCCCAAACCTGGTCCTAGATGCACCCCAGCCAGTCAGGTTTTTGGGATATCCACCATGAATATTCATGAGAGAGATTTGCATGCAGTGGAGGCATTGCATGCAAATCTCTCTCATGAATATTCGTGGTGGATATCCCAAAAACCTGACTGGCTGGGGTGCCTCCAGGATTCTATGAAAGGTGAAATGCTAAAAATAATCAACCAAACAGTAATTGAAAACTTGCATGATTGATGTAGAAGAAAACAGAAATTACTGATTGGTATTCTTTTCTTCCAGGTTACCAACCGTGTGACCCTCAGGTGATTTGCAACCGGGTTAATCATGTGAAAACCTGTATGGAGGAGCTGCGTGATCTCGCCATGAGACGCCATATAGAATTGGAGGAATCCAGCCAACTTTGGGCTTTTTTGCAAGAGATGGAAGAGGCAGAAAGTTGGGTACGGGAAAAGGAGCAGATACTCTCCTCTCAGAGCTGTGGAAAGGACTTGAGCAGTGTCATGAGGCTTATGAGCAAACACAAGATTTTAACCGGGGAATTGGGCAGGAGGAGGACTCTACTCAACCAAACTATGAAGAAAGGAGAGCAGATCTTGGCCAAGAAACGGTTTAAAGCCACCAACATCTATGAGAAAATCAAAGAAGTCAGGGTGCAGTGGACAAGGCTGGAGGAAATGACTACTGTCCATCAACAGAAGCTCCAGGAAGCCTCCAATTTCCACCAGTTCAGTGCGGACACAGATGACTTGGTGGCTTGGCTCCAGGACATTTACCGCCTCGTGTCCAGCGATGACTTTGGCCATGATGAGTACTCAACCCAGTCTCTGGTGAAAAAGCACAAAGGAGTGGTGGAAGAGATTGAGAAGTATCGGACAGTGGTCTTGTCTCTGCGTAAACACCTGTCTGTTTTGGCGCCAGAGTACCGGGACTTGGTGGATGTGCAGATCCACATTGTGGAGGTGGAGCAGCTCTACAGTGAGGTGGCAGAAGTGGCAGTCCTGCGGCGGCAGTGGCTGCAGGATGCTTTGGCCGTCTACAGGATGTTCAGTGAGGTGAATGCCTGTGAGGTCTGGATTGATGAGAAAGAACAGTGGCTAAACAGAATGGAGGTACCAGAAAAGCTGGAAGACGTTGAGGTGGTCCAGCACAGGTATGAAACCTGATCAAACCTACGGGACTAAGATGCTATCAGATTAAGCCCCTTTGGCCAGTTTTTTTGGTTGGAAAAGCAGGGTACAAACCTAAGACTAGAGCCATTTTCACATTTGCATTGTACAGGGTTCTGCTAGCAGTACTGACCTTGGAGAAAACTGGATTCTCTGCAGACTGATCTTTTTTGTTGGACTAATGTAAGAGTTATTGAAAGATAATGTTGTACATGAGATTTTGAAAGCATTTAGGTCTCTTCTACAGGAGTGACTTCCACTTTTAAGTTGGTATTCAGAGCATATTTTTGGGGTGCTGCTATGCACTTCTTTTTGTCCTCAGAATGTTTCTGTGTTGATAAGCATGTTTCAAATTACTTAGCTCACATGCCTGCACACTAATACATGATTTGCCAACTGTCACTTGTTTTTATTTATGATATCAACACTGTTAAGATCCAATTTCCAGGAGCAAGTATATGTAATATGCCTTCAAAACCACACATGTATGCAGTTAACTATGTAAATAATTACAAATTTAGCAGCTTCATAAAGAATGTTTTGAGGTTTGAAATTGTATAATCACTCCTGCTGATGGAGTGCAAACAGAGCTTGTGCAAGGGTAGTAGGTGCCCTAGGCGAACCTTCAGCCTGATAACGCCCCCCCCCCCTTCTTCAATTAATTTTCAGGCCTCTAGCCTGCAGCTTCTCCAGTCTTGATTGTCGCACAAGCATCCCATAAAAAAGCAGGTTAAAGTAGATGCTGATGGCTCTTTCAGTTAGTGTGGCTGATCGGATCTGTTGTTTTGCTTTGATTGCCGCTGCTCATCACTGCCCCCCAGATCCTGATACGCTAGGTGAAACACCTAGTTTTGCCTAATGGGTTAGCTAGCCAAATGTGCAAAAAGCACTCCGTTTATTCACATATTGGAACTTCGTGTCATATCTGGCAGCTGTCATGTAGGAGTGCATTGTGTAGCTGAGGGACAAGGCGGAGTTCTTTTGGAAACTGTAAATGTGTATGAGTGGCTTTTTATGGTAACATGTTGTTGTTGTGATGTTCATATTTTCTGCAGGTTTGAGAGTCTAGATCAGGAAATGAACAGCTTAATGGGACGTGTCCTGGATGTGAACCAGATCGTGCAACACCTGGTTGATGGAGGTCACCCCAGTGCTTCCGAAGTCAGAGCTTGTCAAGATCATTTGAATAGCAGGTGATGAGCTGCTCAGTATCACACTGATGACTAATAGGTGCCTTGTTTTTTCTAAGAAAGCGCTGTCCTAGTGTCCCAGGTTAACATTTGGAGTGGGGAACCTCTTTTCAGTGAGTAAGCACAGACCAAGTTTGCCAGCATGGTGTTGAGGGTGGCTCTTCTCCCTGAGCTAGTACTGATCCATTGTTTCCAGCATGGTGTTTAAAGAGGAGGATGTTTACTCTCTGAGCCACTAACCCAGGGTTCTAGCAAGGGGTTTTTTTTTTTTGGGGGGGGGGGGGGGCTTTTCCCCCTGAACCATTTCTGACCCAGTGTCCCAGCATGGTGTTGAAGAGGAAAGGCTCTTCCCTCTCAGTCTGTACTGACCGAATATCCCACTATAGTGTTGCTACTATTTGGGTTTCTGCCAGGTATTTGTGACTTGGATTGGCCTCTGTTGGAAACAAGGTACTGAACTAGATGGACCATTGGTGTGACCCAGTATGACTATTCTTATGTTCTTATAGTCTCTTTCCTCTGAGCCAGCACTGACCCAATATCCCAGCATGGTGCTAAGGGACTCTCTTTCTTTAGAGCCAGTTCTGACCTGTTGTCCCATCATAAGTTGGGGGGGGGGGGCTTCTTTCTGAGCCATCACTGACCCAGTGACCCAACGTAGTGTTGGGTCTGCCTTTCTCCCTTCTGAGCCAACACTGACTCAGTGTCCTAACCTGGTTTTGGGGAAGGGGGTACTCTTATCTCTGAGCCACTTTGAACTCTATAGGGTCCATTTTGAAGGGGTTTAAGTACCTAAATAAGGAAGTTAATAGTCAGATATTCAAAAGATCTAAGTATAGACCTTCCGCAGTATTACTCACAAAGATGTTAAAAAGGGCTGGCCTGAGGACCGATCCCTTTCTTCAGAGCAAGCTCCATTTGCCACTGCCCTCTGTCTCCTCCCATTTAGCCAGTTTTTAACCCAGTCAGCCGGAGAATAAAAATGGTGCAGGGTGGACTTCTATGGTCTGTGCCCTGAGAAAGGCAGGGACAAATCAAACTCGAATATACATATAAACTCATTATCTTGTTGGGCAGACTAGATGGACAGTTCAGGTCTTTATCTGCCGTCATTTACTATGTTACTTTGATCTGGCTTATTAAAGTCATAGGAGGCAATTCTGTAACTGGGCTCCATGAATTTGGTGTCTAGATACAGTGCGCTAAGGGGTCCTTTTACCAAGCTGTGCTAAAGAGTGGTTGGCGCTGATGTCATCATGTGTTCTTTCCACGTGCTGTGGCCACTTTTAGCGTGGTGGTAAAATGGCCGCTGTGCTACATTTTATTGTGATGGCCACGAGCTAATTTTCCCATTAGCGAGTGGCCATTACCGTGGGAGCCTTTACTGCCACCTATTTTGAAGGCGGTAAAGGCTCCCACGCTACTCCTGCCTTGTGCGCTGATTGGGAAACTACCACGAGATGTCTCGGCGCATCCCGTAGTAGTGCCCTTTTTAGTGAGTGGTAGGCCCACATTAGGCCTACCATGCCTTAGTAAAAGGGACCCTAAGTGCTAATTCTATAATAGCATCTGGATACCTAGATTTTATTATAGAATACTAGCGTAAATTGGCAACTACATGCATACATTTAGGTGCGCCCACTTACATCATGTCAGTAGCAAGTGTAAATGTACATTCCTAAATATAGCACTTTAATGTGACACTTAAAGTAATCTGTAAGTTACACATACAAATTTTAGACACTCTCATGCTCTGGCTGTGCATCTCCCCCCTATGCACATGCCCTTGCATTTACCTGCTAAAGTTATAGAATACCGCTTAAGACCCAGCTAGCATTAATGCACATAAATTGCAACAGTCACCTGTGTAAGTGCTATAACTTACGAACGCACTTGCATAAATGTAGGTACCATGTTATAGAATGAGGGGGTAAAGCCCTTCTAAGCCCTTAAATTTAAGTGCCTTAATTCACAAGGGGCCTGATATTCAGATCCCTTTCCCCTCCCACCATGGATTTGCATAAGGCCTGACCAAGTCTCACCCTCCACCCCTGTAGGCCTCCCCGGCACTATCTTTTAAAAGTCTGGTAGCCCAGTGGGGTGTTATGGGCAGGAGCATTGCTCACTTGCTCCTGGCTGTCATGGCTGCTAGTGCAAAATGACTGCCATGACCTCTATCAGAAGTCTCAAAGAGGGGCCTGTAGGGGTGGGGTATTGGTGAGGTTTGAGGAGGGCTTTGTCAACCTTTATACATGTCCGGGGTGGGAGGGAGAAGAAAGGGAGATTCAGAGGAGTAGAGGGCACCAATCTGCATCCCTATTGCAGGTCCCAGTAGCCTCATTATGCTGAATTAGCACTGGATATTATGTGCTGGTGCCTGAAAATGGCCCAGCATTGAGTATCCAGAGCTAATTCTGACCACGGCGATCAGCATAAAAAAAAAAAAAAACAAAACCTCTGGTTGCCACAGACTGGATAATAGTAAGTTAGGTCCTTAAATTTGGCTAAGGGATAATTTAAGGACTTACAATTCAGGCTTCAAAGTGAAACATTGGCCCCCAAATTCTATTACGGGCCCCCTGCATTTACATACTACTTGCATGTACAGAATTCCAGAATGCTAGCACTTACATGGTTAATTGGCAGCAAAGCAACTAAGCGCTATTCTGATAGGGCACTCATAAATGCACAGCATGTTTCTACAAGGGTGGCGTTCACATGGATGGAGCTGCTGCTTACAGAATACAGTTAATTACTCATGTTTCTGCCTCGTTTAGGTGCCTGCAGTTACACCAGTAAATGTTAGGTATGCTGATGATATTATAGAATAATCTCTCCAGGATGTGCAACACAGTAACACGGGGATGGTCAAAGCACGCAATACAGAAGAAAAAGTAAAACGGTACCAAGGGCTTACCGCCATTGTCTGAGGATAGCATTTTACTGAGCTACGACGCAGTGCAACTTTAGTCCATGCTTGCTAGAGTTGGGATCCCCCTGTTTTTCTGATATTTGAGAGTCTAGATTTATACACCTATTTGACTCCTAACACAGGCATTTAGCACCAAAATACGACCCAAACCGGGTCAGTGAATAAAGGACCATTGTTTATTTCAACCTTGAAGGCCCTTGGTGCTGTTTCCTTTTTGCTATAGAACAGGGGTATCCAACCTTGGCCCTTGCCAGGTCGGGTTTTCCGAAGTTCCCCAATGAATATGCATAATTACAGTAACTGTTACTCATAACTTTAATTGCAAAGATTCTCTATGAAATATCTCAAATATACATAAAATCCCCTTCCCTCAATATTAACCATACACTCTTCACACATTCATACCAATCTAAGAATAGTACAATCTACTAATAATCCCTGTGTAGCTGGAATTTCGCTATCAAAATACTGTAAATATTTATCATTTTACTTTTAAAGTCCTATATTACTTTCTATGGATCTTCTATTACAAAAACAGTTCCACTTAAATCCTACTATATAGGGCATTAGTTGTGTACATGGAGTTTTAAAACCATATAGACATCCTTTTATTGCAGAAGACACGAAGGAAGGAGTGACTTCATGAAAAGGAACTCGTTGTCGGAATATGCAAGGACGTTTGAAGTAAAGAAACATATAAGCTACATATTGAGGAACTATTTTCACCCGAAAATGTGATTGAGGAAGTAATTGTAAATATCTATCAGTTTCCTCAGCAGCAGAAATTTACATGAAAGTTGTTTGGAGTATTGAAATATTGTCTACAAGTGACTTGTGCAATAACAGGATGTCTATATGGTTTAAAAACTCGATGTACACAACTAATGCCTTATATAGTAGGATTTAAGAGGAGTTGTTTTTGTAATAGAAGATCCATACAGAGTAATATAGGGCTTTAAAAGTAAAATGATAAATATTTACAGTATTTTGATAGCAAAATTCCAGCTGTATTAGTCTTAGATTTGTATGAATGTGTGAAAAGTGTATGGTTAATATTGAGGGAAGATGATTTTATGTATATTTGAGATATTTAATAAAGAATCTTTGCAATTAAAGTTGTGATCTTTGCAATTAAAGTTGTGAGTAACAGTTACTGTAATTAGGGATATTATTTGTAACTAGAGGATAGAATATAATCAGTAGATGTTTATACAATGAATATGCACGAGATCTATTTGCATACAATGGAGGATTTCATTGGGGAAATCCTGAAAACCTGACAGGATTGCAGCCCTTGAGGACTGAGGTTGGATAACCCTGCTATAGAATAAGCTCTCACCATTCTACATTAGGGTGCCAGACAGAAGCACCCATTTATAGACTTCCCTCAGCTTATTTTTCTAAGTTGACCCCTATATCTCAGCATTCGTAAGGGGGCACTCTGTTCTGATTTCTTTCCTGTATTGTTTTTATTATCTTCTTACAGGTGGAACAAGATTGTTGAGCTTGTCGAACAAAAGAAGGATCATTTGAACTCTATCCTGCAGATTCAGAACTACCTTCTGGAATGCACTGAGCTGAAGTCCCAGATCTCAGAGAAGAGAAAGGCCATGGAGTGCACACAGCACAGCAGTGGTGACCTAGGGGGAGTCCTTTCCCTTCAGCGGAAACTCTCCACCATGGAAGCCGCTCTGGTGGCAATAGAGCCTAAGCTGATCCAGCTGCAGCAGGAGGCAGAAGTACTGGCCACTGCCCACCCAGCCCAAGCCCTGGGTATTCTTATGCAGTTTGAGGAGATCAGTGAGGAGTGGGAGGCTTTGAAGAAGACCTTGCAGGGCTGTGAAGACTCGCTGACCGTGGCCACTAGGCTGCAGCAGTTCATTCAGGACCTGGATAACTTTCTCACCTGGCTGGTCAAGACCCAGACAGCTGTTGCCACAGAGGAGCTGCCCAATAACCTCCAGGAGGCTGAGAAGCTCCTAAATCAGCATGCAACCCACAAAGAGGAGATAAACCATTATGAAGAGGAGTATAATAAGATCCAGGCTCTGAGTGAGCTGCTGTCTGTGGAGGAAGCGGACATTCCCTACCTGTCCCTACAGCAGTGGCTCCAGAAACTGGAGGCAGGCTGGACCAAGCTGCTGCTCATGTGGGAGACCAGGCGGGAAGTCCTTGTGCAGTCTCACATCTTTCATCTCTTCTTGCGGGATGTCAAGCAGGCTGAGATGTGTCTGAACAACCAGGTAACCTGGCCATAGAGGCTGTTTAGTAACAGCAGGGTGGATAGAAGCATAAACGTCCCGTCTCATTTGTAGACTCGGACACATTGTAGCAGAAGTAAAACCCAGATTCTTTACTGCTGAGTTATATTACAAACTGGTCTTCCCTTTATAACTGAAGACATAGGGTAATTTTTTAGCCAGCCACCTAAGTTATGTGGGAACAATGTGGATATGTTACTTCAGTTTTAAAAGAGGAAGTGTGCACATATTTTTCCCTTTAAAAATTGCCCCATAGAAGGTATCAGCCACATTTACACCTGCTCTGAGGCACCTAATTTCAAGTTTATTTTACATGTTTATGTAAGTACTTTAAATCATGTTTAGTGATAATATTTACTGATCAGTAGATAACATCCAAAATTACAGCAGATCATTACAGACAGTGAACATTTTTCAAACCATTTCCCCCCTTTCATCAACCCTCCCATCCCTCCCCCAGCGAAACATACAAGATTAGTCATGTGGAGGTGCATGAGTCCTGGGCTCGCTGATTAAGAATTTTATGTGTGGAAGACTGTAGGGTTCCCAAAAGCGTGCCCAGATCAGTTGGAAACACACTCCCTGTGGGGTGGAGATATCCTGAATACTTAGTCTCTCCATAGCCAAAAGTGAAATCATCTGAGATCACCACAGGGTTAAGGAAGATTCAGTGGAATCCAGCCAGCAGAGGAGAATCTATTTCTTCCCCATGAGTACAGTCCGTTCTCCGAGGACAAGCAGGCTGCTTGTTCTCACGACTGGGTGACGTCCGCGGCAGCCCCCACCAACCGGAAAAAGCTTCGCGGGACGGTCGGCATGCAGGGCACGCCCACCGCGCATGCGCGGCCGTCTTCCCGCCTGTGCGCGACCGCTCCCGCCAGTTCCTTTTTTTCCGCGTCTGGAGAGAGTCGTGCTTTGCCGCTCTCTCTATTCTCAGCCGCCGGAAAGTCGATCGCGTTTACGCGAATCGTTTAAATTTTCGTTTCTTTTTTCTATTTGGTTGTACACCGCCCGGTTTTCTTTAAAAAAAAAAAAAAAAAAAAAAAACCTGAGCGTGTGGAGCACGCGCTCCCCTTTTTCCCTTGCTTCTAGTGGGGACGCCGCGTTGCGGCCTAGTGGCCGCACGGTCGTTT
Organism: Microcaecilia unicolor; assembly: GCF_901765095.1. Lineage (NCBI taxonomy): Eukaryota > Metazoa > Chordata > Amphibia > Gymnophiona > Siphonopidae > Microcaecilia > Microcaecilia unicolor. Next base: position 168,023,774 of record NC_044041.1, on the reverse strand, counting down.
TTCCCCTTTTTCGAGGTGTGATTTCCGCCACCATCGACGACTTTGACTTCGCCGACGCGATTTTTCCGTCGATGTCCTCGAAGGTCCCGAGTGGATTTAAAAAGTGTGGTCGGTGCGGCCGGCCGATCTCGCAGACCGACACCCACGCTTGGTGCCTCCAGTGCCTCGGGCTGGAGCACAATCTCAAGTCGTGTCCCCTGTGTCTCGGTCTCCGGAAACGGACTCAGGTTGCGAGGCAAGTTCTACGGGACCGTCTTTTTGGAACTTGCGCCGGCCCCTCGATGTCGACCTCGACGGCATCGGTATCGACGCCCGGTCCTTCGGTACCGGTATCGATGCCCGAGACATCGGCACCGATGGCATCGACCCCAGGAGAACAGGTCCCGTCGGCCCGCCGGTCCTCCGGTGAGGGTAGAGGTGAGAGGCCGCGTGGGCAGTCGGCCCCGGTCACTCCCTCAGCCCGTGGTCCACGGGACCGAACCCTGTCTGACCCGGCTCCTCGAGACCGAGGGGGATCGTCCTCCTCCTCCTCCATACCTCCCGGCGCCGGTGACGTGCATCGCAAGAAGGATAAGAAGCGTCGTCACCGGTCGCCCTCGGTGCATCTGGACATCGGAGAGGAGGCGACGCCGAAGCGTCCACGTCGAGAGGAGAGGTCCCCGTCGGTTGTGGAGGTACCGATGCGTCAGGGTTCCGGCACCTCGGTGCCGTCTCCTGGCCCCCATCAGCTTCTGGCGCCGACACCCCTACCGGCCCCACCGCCTTTCCCGGCAGCGGGCCTGGACGAGTGCCTCAGAGCCATCCTTCCGGGGATCCTGGAAGGGCTGATGCGCCAGGCTGTGCCGGCGCCGGGGGTGCTTGCGCCCTCGGCGCCGATGTCTGTGGCGCCGGCGAGCTCTAGCCCGGCGCCGGGGCCGTCGACACCGCCGCCGCTTGCGGCGCCGGTCTCGACTGCTACGCAGGTGGAGTCCCCGTCGACGTCGATGGAGGGAGCTTCGTCCCCGCCGGCGCGGGAGTCCACCGCTCGACGACACCGAGACCTCGGTGCCTCGACGTCGAGCCGGGCCCGGTTCAGGACTCAGCTACATGAGCTTATGTCCGATACCGAGGATGAGGCCTCGTGGGGGGAAGAGGAGGACCTAGATATTTCTCCTCAGAGGAGTCTACGGGCCTTCCCTCGGACCCCACGCCTTCACCGGAGAGGAAGCTCTCACCTCCTGAGAGTCTCTCCTTTGCCTCCTTTGTGCGGGATATGTCTATCAGCATTCCCTTCCCCGTGGTCTCTGTGGAAGAGCCGAGGGCCGAGATGCTCGAGGTCCTCGACTATCCATCACCACCTAGAGAGTCCTCCACGGTACCGCTGCACAATGTCCTCAAGGAGACACTGCTTCGGAACTGGGTGCGACCGTTAACTAACCCCACCATTCCCAAGAAAGCAGAGTCCCAGTACAGGATCCACTCTGACCCAGAGTTAATGCGGCCCCAACTGCCCCATGACTCGGCGGTCGTGGATTCTGCTCTCAAGAGGGCACGGAGTTCGAGGGATACCGCCTCGGCGCCCCCGGGGCGGGAGTCTCGCACTCTGGACTCGTTGGGAGGAAGGCCTACCAATCCTCCATGCTCGTGACCCGCATCCAGTCATACCTGCTCTATATGAGCATCCACATGCGGACCAATGTGCAGCAACTGGCGGACCCTGGTCGATAAGCTCCCGCCGGAGCAGTCCAGGCCTTATCAGGAGGTGGTCAGGCAGCTGAAGGCGTGCAGAAAGTTCCTGTCCAGGGGTATCTATGACACCTGTGACATGGCTTCTCGTGCTGCTGCCCAAGGTATAGTGATGCGCAGGCTCTCATGGCTGCGTGCCTCTGACCTGGACAACCGCACCCAGCAGAGACTGGCCGACGTCCCTTGCCGGGGGATAATATTTTTGGTGAGAAGGTCGAGCAGCTGGTGGACCAACTGCATCAGCGGGAAACCGCCCTCGACAAGCTCTCCCACCGGGCGCCTTCAGCATCCACCTCAGCAGGTGGACGTTTTTCCCGGGCCCGGCAGGCTGCACCCTATTCTTTTGCAAAGCGTAGGTACAACCAGCCGGCCCGAAGGCCTCGTCAGGCACAGGGACAGACCCAGCGCGCTCGTTCTCGTCAACAGCGTGCGCCTAAGCAGCCCCCTGCGCCTCCACAGCAAAAGCCGGGGACGGGCTTTGACTGGATCCACGGGAACATAGCCGCCCTCAAAGTGTCCGTACCGGACGATCTGCCGGTCGGGGGGAGGTTAAAATTTTTTCACCAAAGGTGGCCTCTCATAACCTCCGACCAGTGGGTTCTCCAAATAGTGCGGTGCGGATACGCCCTGAATTTGGCCTCCCTGCCACCAAATTGTCCTCCGGGAGCTCAATCTTTCAGCTCCCATCACAAGCAGGTACTTGCAGAGGAACTCTCCGCCCTTCTCAGCGCCAATGCGGTCGAGCCCGTACCACCCGGGCAGGAAGGGCAGGGATTCTATTCCAGGTACTTCCTTGTGGAAAAGAAAACAGGGGGGATGCGTCCCATCCTAGACCTGAGAGGCCTGAACAAATTCCTGGTCAAAGAAAAGTTCAGGATGCTTTCCTTGGGCACCCTTCTGCCAATGATTCAGAAAAACGATTGGCTATGTTCCCTGGATTTAAAGGACGCATACACTCACATCCTGATACTGCCAGCTCACAGACAGTATCTCAGATTCCGCCTGGGCGCACGGCACTTTCAGTATTGTGTGCTGCCCTTTGGGCTCGCCTCTGCCCCACGAGTGTTTACAAAGTGCCTCATGGTGGTAGCGGCCTACCTACGCAAGCTGGGAGTGCACGTGTTCCCATATCTCGACGATTGGCTGGTCAAGAACACCTCGGAGGCGGGAGCCCTCCGGTCTATGCAGTGCACTACTCGACTTCTGGAGCTGCTGGGGTTTGTGATAAATTACCCAAAGTCCCATCTCCAGCCAACACAGTCTCTGGAATTCATAGGAGCTCTGCTGAATGCCCAGACGGCTCAGGCCTACCTTCCCGAAGCGAGGGCCACCAATCTCCTGGCCCTGGCCTCGCAGACCAGAGCGTCTCAGCAGGTCACAGCTCGGCAGATGTTGAGACTTCTGGGTCATATGGCCTCCACAGTTCATGTGACTCCCATGGCTCGTCTTCACATGAGATCTGCTCAATGGACCCTAGCTTCCCAGTGGTTCCAAGCCACCGGGAATCTAGAAGATGTCATCCGCCTCTCCACCAGTTGCCGCACTTCACTGCTCTGGTGGACCATTCGGACCAATTTGACCCTGGGACATCCATTCCAAATTCCGCAGCCCACGAAAGTGCTGACGACGGATGCATCTCGCCTGGGGTGGGGAGCTCATGTCGATGGGCTTCACACCCAGGGTCTGTGGTCCCTCCAGGAAAAGGATCTGCAGATCAACCTCCTGGAGCTCCGAGCGATCTGGAACGCACTGAAGGCTTTCAGAGATCGGCTGTCCTACCAAATTATCCAAATTCGGACAGACAATCAGGTTGCAATGTATTACGTCAACATGCAGGGGGGCACCGGATCTCGCCCCCTGTGTCAGGAAGCCGTCGGGATGTGGCGTTGGGCGTGCCGGTTTCGGCATGCTTCTCCAAGCCACGTACCTGGCAGGCGTAAACAACAGTCTGGCCGACAGACTGAGCAGAGTCATGCAACCGCACGAGTGGTCGCTCCATTCCAGAGTGGTACGCAAGATCTTCCGAGAGTGGGGCACCCCCTCGGTGGACCTTTTCGCCTCTCGGACCAACCACAAGCTGCCTCTGTTCTGTTCCAGACTTCAGACACACGGCAGGCTAGCGTCAGATGCCTTTCTCCTTCATTGGGGGACCGGCCTCCTGTATGCTTATCCTCCCATACCTTTGGTGGGGAAGACCTTACTGAAGCTCAAGCAAGACCGCGGCACCATGATTCTGATCGCGCCCTTTGGCCTCGTCAGATCTGGTTTCCTCTTCTTCTGGAGTTGTCCTCCGAAGAACCGTGGAGATTGGAGTGTTTTCCGACTCTCATCTCGCAGAACGACGGAGCGTTGCTGCACCCCAACCTTCAATCCCTGGCTCTCACGGCCTGGATGTTGAGGGCGTAGACTTCGCTGCGTTGGGTCTGTCTGAGGGTGTCTCCCGTGTCTTGCTTGCCTCTAGGAAGGATTCCACTAAAAAGAGTTACTTTTCAAGTGGAGGAGGTTTGTCGTTTGGTGTGAGAGCAAGGCCCTAGAACCTCGTTCTTGTCCTGCACAGAACCTGCTTGAATACCTTCTGCACTTATCAGAGTCTGGTCTCAAGACCAACTCAGTAAGGAATCACCTTAGTGCGATTAGTGCTTACCATTATCGTGTGGAAGGTAAAGCCATCTCTGGAGAGCCCTTAGTAGTTCGATTCATGAGAGGCTTGCTCTTGTCAAAGCCCCCTATCAAGCCTCCCACAGTGTCATGGGATCTCAACGTCGTCCTCACCCAGCTGATGAAACCTCCTTTTGAGCCACTGAATACCTGCCATCTGAAGTACTTGACCTGGAAGGTCATGTTCTTGGTGGCAGTTACTTCAGCTCGTAGGGTCAGTGAGCTTCAAGCCCTAGTAGCTCACGCTCCATATACCAAATTTCATCATAACAGAGTAGTGCTCCGCACCCACCCAAAGTTCCTGCCGAAGGTGGTGTCGGAGTTCCATCTTAACCAGTCAATTGTCTTGCCAACATTCTTCCCCAGGCCGCATACCCGCCCTGCTGAACGTCAGTTGCACACTTTGGACTGCAAGAGAGCATTGGCCTTCTACTTGGAGCGGACACAGCCCCACAGACAGTCCGCCCAATTGTTTATTTCTTTCGACCCTAACAGGCTAGGGGTCGCTGTCGGGAAACGCACCATCTCCAATTGGCTAGCAGATTGCATTTCCTTCACTTACGCCCAGGCTGGGCTGGCTCTTGAGGGTCATGTCACGGCTCATAGTGTTAGAGCCATGGCAGCGTCGGTGGCCCACTTGAAGTCAGCCACTATTGAAGAGATTTGCAAGGCTGCGACGTGGTCATCTGTCCACACATTCACCTCACATTACTGCCTCCAGCAGGATACCCGACGCGACAGTCGGTTCGGGCAGTCGGTGCTGCAGAATCTGTTTGGGGTGTAAATCCAACTCCACCCTCCAGGACCCGAATTTATTCTGGTCAGGCTGCACTCTCAGTTAGTTGTTCTTCGTAGGTCAATTTTCTGTTGTACCCTCGCCGTTGCGAGGTTCAATTGACCTGGGTTCTTGTTTTGAGTGAGCCTGAGAGCTAGGGATACCCCAGTCGTGAGAACAAGCAGCCTGCTTGTCCTCGGAGAAAGTGAATGATACATACCTGTAGCAGGTGTTCTCCGAGGACAGCAGGCTGATTGTTCTCACCTACCCTCCCTCCTCCCCTTTGGAGTTGTGTGTTTCATCTTTTTTGCTAGTCATTCAACTGGCGGGAGCGGTCGCGCACGGGCGGGAAGACGGCCGCGCATGCGCGGTGGGCATGCCCTGCGTGCCAACCGTCCCGCGAAGCTTTTTCCGGTTGGTGGGGGCTGCCGCGGACGTCACCCAGTCGTGAGAACAATCAGCCTGCTGTCCTCGGAGAACACCTGCTACAGGTATGTATCATTCACTTTTCAAGAGGTCGGCTGAACAGATAATTGGCGTGTCTATTGGGTAGATATGTGCTGAAACACTTGCGACCAAAAGAGGACTACTTTCGGACAGTTCCAAAACATGTGGCTTACAGTTGCCAGAGGAGTTCAGCATTTGGTACTTAGATTGGTGGGGCAAAGTGCAGCCTTATAAGCTTGAGCTGGTGCCACGTATAAGCACAAGATAAATTTATATTGTAATTTCCACAATTGGGTGTTCTTAGCCATGATTGAGTGTGCAGGAGACAGTCTTGCACTTGCGCTGCCGTAACCCCAATCGCTAGGTCCTTGGAACACCAGGTCGCCAATAAGGTGTAGTCAGTGTTCTCTGTTGTGTCCTTTAAGAACCTATGGTGGAACTTCAGTGGTACAAGGTTTTGGGAGCCCAGTGTGAGTGCTTTGTTCAGTGTATCTTGGACATCTTCACAAAGGTTCTCCCATCCTAAACTTCTCACATAATGTTTCTACTGTAAATATGCAAAAAAAAAAAATCAGTCTTTGGTATGGTAAATGCAGTTTGTGATGATTGCAGCTGTCCATCATCTATTTGCAGTTGATAATAGGTAACACAGGCCGTGAGAACGCCAACGCATGAACAATGGGGAGTCTTTGCCTGGGGTGAAATCTGGGTTCTGGTGGATGGAAATGTATGGTGTGACTGCTGCTGAAAAGTGATGTCTTTTGCAGAGCCACCTACAAGTGGCTCAAGCAGAATGAAGGGGATTTTGCCTCAGAGTCTTTAGGGTGCGCTGTGGGATTGTATGTAATTGCAAGCTGAAGTGGTCAGGTCCTAAGGATTCCAAGGAAGTGGCTGAGAAATAGTTATTCTCTCTGTACCAGTCATTAGAGCAGGCGATTGTCAGGTACCTAATGTTCAGTAAGCCCAGACCTCCATGTGACCTCGGCTTCTGCAGGACAGAGATCAAGAATCTGGCCTACCTACTCCTCCAAAGATAGCACTGTTAAAGCTCTATGGAGTGTTCACTCATCTCTGACTTTTAAAAACAGAGGCAATATCTGAAAAAAGCTAGATGAGCATCATATTGAATAGATGTATTCGACCTATGAGGGTCAAAGGGTAGGCAGCCCAGAGCTGTGACAGAGCGAATCATGCCCTGCAGAAGAGGGTTAACGTTACAGGCATATAAGTGGGATAAGTCAGGTGGGATACATACTCCTGGATGGGATACGTACTTCTAGATATATAGGGGTCCATTCGACCAACTCAGAGGGAAGCTACTCTTCCAGTAGTCATCCTTATCAAAGGATATAGGCAGCGTCTATGACTTCTGGAGATTGAGCTTGCCCATATTGCTGTATTATCTACAGCAGAGCCGGCAACGACCAATGAGGATCTGTTAGGTCACAGCAGATCATCTGCATAAGCCAACAATTTTACAGAGGCAGTCTCCAATCTGACACCAGACACTGCTTGCGCTCCTCTCAACATACCAACAGAGGTCAAGCGAGAGTGGATACATTGGCGAGTTCCATGACCCGAGAGAAAAACAGGGTGCCAACTCTGTTTACTAAAATGGAGGCCTTGGGTCAGCATAGAGAGAGCCTATACCATGTGTTTAAACCTCCAGGTTCTGATATAGTGCAAAGTGTCGAACAAGAAGGACCACTGAAACTGGTCAAATGCCTGCTCTGCATCTAAACTGGCCACCATCATCAGGACCTTAAATATGGAACTATGGGACATGGCTGTCAACAGCCTTCCTCACATTATGCACTGAGTGGTGGCCCTGCACGAAGCCTACTTGATCATCCGCGATTAGCGTAGAAAGCCTCGTAGCCAGCAGTCTGCTAGTATGCGCGAGAGATCTTCACATCTACAGTTATCGATGATTGGGACTGTAGTCCTCTGGGGTAGTACAATGTCACCCCGGTTTGGGATCACGCTAATGAGTGCGGCATTCCTTCAAGGGGGGAGAGGGGGGAAATGTTTAGATGTTACCACCCGTAGTTCAAATAATCTAACATGGCCCAACAAGTTGTGCTTGCAGTAATTTATAAAATTCTCCTGTGAACACATCTGGGCCTGGAGCCCAGCAATATTTAATGCTCGGATTGCCCCTTGTATCTCCTTCGCTGGCCAACGGTTCATTCACTGTGATACAAGCTCTGGGGTCAAAGTGGGCATGGCCTGAAGCCTTAAGTAAATCCAGTGCGCTGGAGGTTCCCACAGGAGATGGCGGCCCAGCTGCATATAAGGATTTAAAGTGGCCGAGAAAACGTTTGTGCAATTTCTTGCAAATTAGTGGTGGTGCCCCCCATCCACTTTCTTTATACTAGGGGTATAGCGAGACTTGTTCCAGGTCTTTGTCAATTTAGCTAGAAGTTTTCCCGATGTATTGCCTTTTAAAAAATAGGCATGTTTCTTATATAAAAGCATTTTGTAGTGTGCTCATGTAACATTCCATTTAGGGCTGGCCCATGTTGCTGTCATGGTCTCAAATAAAGTATGAGAGCTGGCATATTGGTTGCCTAAGTGTACAAAGTTTATGTTCCAAATCAACAATGCCTTTCGTGAAGCGTTGTTACGAGCACTAACATAAGCTATTACATTCTCTCGCAGAACTGCCTTGGCAGCTGGCCCAAAGAAGCATGGGATCATTGATACGCTGCTTATTGTGAGAGGCGTAAGCCTCCTAGTTATTAATTAGATAGACTAAAAGTCCTCTGTCTGGAAAAGGTAGGATGGGAAACCGCAAACCCGACGATGCTCCTAAAATAAGGCTCCTCATCAATGTCTACCCACACTGGTGCATTATCTGAAATTTCCTCAGGATCTATGGTTGCTGAGGAGATGTGAGAGAGAAGCGCAAATCTACTAGGACATATCCTAAGTGCGATAGTAGTTTATGAGCCCTTGAGGTGTGGGTGTAGTCCCGCTCATCCGGGTGGAGCACTCACCATGCATCAATAAGATCTAAGACTGTGCAAAAGCTAGCCAAACGCACTGTCTAAAGTGCTTGAGTGCCCTGACCTGGTAGCCGAGTGGTTCCGTGAATGCATCATAGACAAGATTCATATCTCCTTCAATTACTAAGGGATATTCCGTGAGGGAGTGACACTTCTCTAGAAGACGAGGGAAAAAGGATTTTTCCTGTTCCACTGGACCATACACTGAAAGGACAATAAATTCCTCCCCCTTTGCATTGGAATAAATTCCTTCCCCTTTGCATTGGATTGTACTGCTAAGTACCAAACCTCTGAATCAGGAAATAGCAGTTTGGAGTGACAAGCTAGTGTTTTGCGAGCAAATTGCCACTCCTGCATGTCGGCCAGTTGAGGGGGAACAGTAAACACTACCCCCCAACAAGTGCGTAGTTTTGCATGCTGTGCCTGCGAGAGGTGAGTCTACTGAAGGCAGACTATGTCGGCACGCTGGCTCTGTAGTGCTTGGAGGATTTTTGCACATTTGATGGGGGAAGTAATCCCCCTACAATTCCAAGAGAGAAGGCGTGTATATTTACAGGGAGTTATTTTAAGGAGAGTTTGAAGAGAAGTGACATAAAATGTTGATACAACAAACAACACATCACCCTGGGGCGCCCAGCCCTCACCCCAGAGTCCAACCGTTCTCTCACAACATACACGGTCCAGTCCTCCTCCCCACCTGCACATACAGCAACCAGCCAACTCCAACACCACACCCACAAAGTACTCCCAACGTTTCTTCAGTTCACCCCACTTCCAATTAATGCCAAAGCCCACCCACCCTCCACATACCTAGTACTCTCCCTCCAATCCACCCCTCCATCCCCCCCCCCCACCTTCCAATTCTTTTCTGACCCCACTGTCCCTGTGAAACCAATTAATCTGCGCGCAAATACATGTGGCCTAGCACTGAGAGGCATGCCATTGCAGCAGGATCCGTGCCCCTTCTATTCAAACTGACTATCATTCGAACACTAAAGTTGATGCTAACCATTCTAAAGAGGAAACAATCGAACAATACACAAAAAACCAAAAGTTGTAGTGAGCTACTTATCATAAAGTCTGTAGGTTAAGGTTAAGCGAATTTGCAACCTAAAGCTATCAGGTTGTCTCTGTCGGCTGGGCGGCAAGTTGATTTACACAGTCTTGTGCCGTTTCAGAAGTATCATAGATATGACACTTGCCCTGAACATGGATCTTCAGAGTGGCTGGGTAGAGCAGCATGAATTTGTAGCGCCTCTCATACAGCAGGAACAAAGTGAGGCAAATCTCTGACAGCGTGCCTGTACAGCGCTCGAGTAATCCTGATAAATTTATATGGGCTCACCCCGGAATTGTAGACTGTCCTCGCTTTTGCCGAAAACCTCTCAAGGTCTCAGTCTTATGGATGTCGCTATGCACCTTGATTAGTACAGCACGCAGTTTCCCGCTGCCATCATGCTAGCGGCCCAGAGCAGTACCGTACTGTCAGACATAGAGAATTCTTCTTTAATCCAGGGTTCCAGCTCTGTGGAGAGCGTCCACTCCAGTACATTCTCAGGGATTCCTATGATCCATAAGTTATTACGGCGGGACCGATTTTTAAGGTCTTCTAGTTTCTCAGTATGTTCCTGTAGTTTGCGTTCCAGTGTGGGAAGTGCAGTGCTTGTACCTGTGGCAGCGTCTTCGTCTGGATACCCAGTGCTCTAGTTCACCCGCTTGCCGGGTGGTATCGTTTAATAGTGCCTCCAATCCGACCAGTTGTTCAGCCAAGCATTCTAATTTTGGCTCGATCGTCTTTCCAACTGCTTGAGTAAGTTGTTGGTCAGAAAATACCGGTGCCGGAAGTGAAACCTCCTCCATCTTGTTGTCTGCTGTCTTTGGTTTTTCTTTTGCTGATCTCTGTCCTTTACCCCGGCATCTTAACGTTCGAGGCATGGATATATTTATCCATGCACGTTTGCTCTCTCACTATAGTAAATTCAAGATTTAAAGAGTTCTATTTGTGTATAAAATCATAGGGAAAGTGCACAGTTTCCCCGGAGAAGACTGGGACACATCTGAGCCCTGTCACTGCGTCACGTGACCTCCACATGTATTTTATAAATTATGCCCAAACCCCCTCCAGGAGTTCATCTGAGCAGATTGGGCAAACTTGTGCCTTTACAAGATATAAGCACATAAGTTTACGTACCTATACCCCAGGCAGTTGGTGATTTCTGTGCATAAAACATAGATTTTATGCATAAATGCTTTATAAAATGACCCTCATAGAGGGCAGTTTTCAAAGGAGATTTACCCAGGAAAGAAAGGTGCCTTAAACTTGCCATTCCAAGTTCCAAATGTATTTATATTTATATACTACCCTTGAGAGGCCCTTCAAAGCAGTTTACAAACATTAAATACCTGTATTCAATAGAAACATAGGCCATAATGTCTTATCTGCCTCCACTTTTTAATCTAGTCTGCCTACCTATGCCATCTACTCTCCTTGGGGCCGGTATTCAGAAAGCGGCTGTTGGTCGGTGCTGAGCCTGGATATTCAATGCTGGGCCATTTCCAGTGAATGACATTGAATATCCAGTTTATTTTTGGCTGGTTAAGTTGAAACTGGCCAAAGATAGGTCTGCTATTTCAGCTGCCCAATTTGGCCGCCAAACTTACCTGGCAATGTGCTGAATAGTAACGGATAGCCGACTATATTGTGTGATGTAGCCGGTTATCTGCTAAGCGCTGACCGTGAATATTCCTATCTTTTACCCTATATTCCAACAAAGGTTTTACGTTCTAACCAGCAACATTTGTGGAGAATACCTGCGCTTTGCGATGTGCCTTTAAGTACATATCGGAAGTCAATGTTTAGTGTAGCAGGTCCTACACTTTGGAATGCTCTCCCTCTGTCATTGCGTACAGAGGATACCCTGGCCAGGTTTAAGGCCATGTTGAAAACATATCTGTTTCATAGTTTTTCAGGTATGACCTTGGTTCATACTTGTGCTCACTTGTGATCAACTGACTTGTTCTTAAACTGCAGTGAGAACGCCAATGATCTATGAACTAACCAACTTCCGCAAATCATTGAAAACTCATCTCTTTAATAAGATTTACTGCAAGGATGAAAACACATGAAGTCCACACACACTGTTAGTAATGCAACAATACACTCCCTTCTGAATTTCCCATCCCCTGTAATTTCACCACATTTATACCTCTAACCACAGAAAAATGTTATACCGAATGTCCTCCTACTATTGTTTAGCTGCCCTATCAGTTTCCCGTTATTTCTTTCCATTGTTCCTTTGCCTTAACGATACTTTGACTTTGTTTTCGCATAACTCCTCACAATGTAATCCATAACCAAGTTGTAACAAAATGTATTTCCACCATTCACAATGTATTGTAAGCTACACTGAACCCGCAAATAGGTGGAAAAATGTGGGATACAAATGCAAAAATAATAAAAATGCCGTTTTGCAAGACTGTATGAAAGCTAATGGTCAGGAATAACTTTATAGTGAATCTCAGCACCTCGACCCTGAGGCATATTTCGATGCTTTATAAAATATGCACATAATAGGAAATTTGTATTTGCCAAAGAGCAAGTGTAAATATGCATACATAAATTCCTGAGGTAATTTTCAAAGCAGAAGTACACACATATTTTCATTTTGAAAATTCACCAGTATCCACATAGGGAAAACTGAGCATGTGTTTTTATGCATCCACAGTTATAAAATGACTCCCATATTGTAACCATTTCTCCTAAACTGCTGTGCTGGTTTTCATTGTGCCCCATAATTTTCTGTACTTGTAGATTCAGAAGTGTTTTTTGTGCTCTCTCTCTCTCTCTCTCTCTCTCTCTCTCTTTCACTCTACCCAGGAATCCACCTTGGCTCACATGGAATTACCTGACTCAGTGCAAGCAGTGGAAAAAGCCATAAAAAAGCACAAAGATTTCTTGACCACCATGGAGCTAAATACACAAAAGATCAAGTTGGCTGTAGATGCTGGGGAGGACCTCATCAAATCAGGAAACATTTACGCTGACAGAGTCCAGGACAGGATTAATGCCCTGAGGAAGAGGTAGGAGGGATATGATTGAGGGAATATACTAAAAAATTCAGAATCAACAGGAACACAAAATTCTTGAGCTAGTTCTGAGCCTTCAGGGGGTAGTAATCATCGTGCCCGCATCAGTGAAAAGTGTGGGCTTAAGCAGTGGAATGGGGCGGGCCACTGGAGGGGCAGCAGAACACCTTTTATGGCTGGAGGAGCCAAACATACCAATCTCCAGCCCTGCCTCCAAGCTTTCTAATTACTGATGCAATGTTGGGCAAAATGTTGGTAGGGCTTGGACCCCAGTGGTCCACCCCATTCCACTGCCTGTGGCCCCAGAGCCATGGCACCACAGGATCAGCAACTAGAGAGCTTGGGGTGAGACATAAATTGGTTTGTTTGGCCCCTGCAACCAAAAAGATATTATGCTGCCCCTGTCTGTGGGTAATTTTTACCCATGGGGTTTGCAGCAGTAACCAAAGCAAAATTACACAAGGTGGGTTTGCTTTGATTATTTCCCTGGGAAAAATACCCACAGAGATTTATTTACATCTGCTCTGTCTGCAGGTACTTTTTCCAACCAAAATTATACATAGCATTGTCTCCCTTCCCTAACTCTGTCCCCAGAAATTACCTTTGCCTTATGAAAGAAAGTGTGAAGGGTTACATGTCTTTTCACCTGCATAGAGGGTGGACAGATTTTCTAAAAACCCATTTTCACAGGTAAAACACATTAATAATGGGAAGGGCAGTTTGAAGTTTGCTAATGCTCCCTGTGGGTAGAATTGTGCACATTCTGGAACAGTCTGCATCAAGCAGAGGTATTCATAGGAGACTGGATAAGGTAGGGATTGCAACAATATACATGGTTTTGTGTGTCCAAAATCTTAACCAGTCTGTAGTCAGCTCACAGTGCTCAGCATTTTCTTACGTTTGAATATATCTTATTGGTTTTTAGAACCATGTCAGAATATACAGATAATGGCTGCAAAAACAGATCAAACTGTAGCTACAAAAAAGTAAAGAAAAACTCAGTCAGCTGCTGACAGCTACACGCCCCCTCATCCCCAAACCACCCCCCCCACCCCCACTCCCCCCCAAAGAGAATAGCTAAGATTTTCAGGTAGTGCTCCCAGACACCAGCTCCTCCCCCCAAAAAAAAAAAAAAATTCAGGAGTTAAAAACCTGTTGAAAGAGCCAGGTTTTCACAGCTATTTTGAAGGCTTAAGGAACAACTCGCCTGGAATCTGTAGAGGCAACGAGTTCCATAAATAAGGAGCCATAAAATGGAATGCACAATTTCTGGTGCATTCTAACTGAACAAGACAGGGACCCCACAGAACCATCCTATGAGCGTTTATAGATCTGAGAACACGAGCTGGGGAATAGGGAATAGTAAGTGAAGAAAGATAAGGTGGGGCACCTAGACAGAGTGCTTTATAAACTAAATAGAAGTTTAAACTTTATGCGGTGTTCAACGGGGAGTCAGTGATATTGCTTTAGGACTTGGAAAACATGATCAGATTGATAGAGATGACACAGAAGGTGAATGGTTGTATTTTGCAGCATCTGTAGTTTTTTAAGGGTTGATTTAGTGGCTTCTAAATAGATGATATTACAATTGTCAGGTCTGGTGGTAAAGAGTGAGAGAATGAGAGAATGAAATGCACGATGGTCAAAAAAAGGTCTGATTGACTGAAGTTGGTGCAATACAAAAAAAAACCTGATTTGAAAATAGAGAAAACTTGAGATTCAAATGTAAACAAGAGTCAGATTTGACCCCTAGTTAACAGAAATTCTGTACAGGAGAAATGGTGGTATTAAATAAGGATAAATCAGACTGCAGGGGACAAGATGTCCAGATAGCCAGTAGGTAATGATTAAAGACAACATGATGACTGTGCAACCAAAATGAGACAAAGTTCAAACAGGTTTGCAAGGGTGAAATACCGGGATTGTCTGGATCAGTGGGGTAAAGAAGCAATATATCATCTGCATAAAAATGGAAGGAGATTCCAGACTCCTGAATAAGTGTTGCCAGCAGACTTAGAAAGAGATTAAATAAGATTAAGTGAAACCTTGGGGAATGCCGCAGTGAAGTTGTTTTGCTTGAATTGTTCAAGTGCAGTCTTAACTGTAAAAGAACGGTTGGTTAAGAAAGAGTGAAACCACGTTAGTACTGTATTAGAGAGCTCTAATGTCTGAAGATAAGCAATAAGAAGAGGATGGTCAATGAGATCAAAGGCTGTAGAAAGATAAGAGATATTGCTAATGTGATCAGGCCCTTGTCTAAAGAAGAGTGCACTTCATTAATGACTGCTGAAATAATGGTCTGGGTGCTGCATTGTGGTCTAAAGTTGGACTGACAAGGATAAAGAGTACAGTATACTGCCTGAGGTGAGGGGATATTCTGTGACTCTGCTCCGCTCCGCCCCTTCCTTCCTTCTCCAAATTTACCTTTTTTTCTGGCTTTCCAAAAGTCGGGGCAGCAGCGATTCCCATACGCTGCCCTGCCACCGGCCCCAGCCCTAGCCCCTTCTCTACTGTGGCCCGCCCCGCCTCTGAGGAAATAGGAAGTACATCAGAGAAGCAGGCCGTAAGAGAGAAGAGGTTGGTGGCAGGACAGCGTATGGGAACCGCTGCCGCCCTGACTTTTGGAAAGCAAGAAGAGAAGGTAAATTTGGCGAAGGAAGGGCAGGGAGCAATGCCAGAGTGCGGCAGGCATGGGAATGGATGCCGCTGCAAAAGAGAGCCGCCTTATTGCCCCCATCTTGAAGAGTATATATTCAAAACCTTCTGAGCAGGTAAAAAGTCAAGTATATTTGGTTATTTCTCGCTAACTATTCAGGCATTGTGACTGAATATCTGGGTAAAATTAGCTGGCTAGAATTTGACTGGTGTTAACCAGGTAATATGCCTTGTAAAAAAAGAAAAGAAAAGAAAATCAGCTAGTAATCCCCAATGCCTCCTCAATTTTGACATTAAAAAATCCCCAGAATAAGCCCCTTTCAGCTGACCACTCGTTTGTTTGAATATAGTATTCTGTGAACTTTGAGACAATAGCATAAACATTTTATTGTCCACAGTACAGTGTGGTCATATGGGGGTAATTCTATTAAGTAGTGCTAACATTTACGTGCCATTTATATGTATAAATATATAGAATAGCAGCATATGTATGCATCATGTGCATGCCAGATACATGCCAGGTATTTTATGGGTGGACACGCATATGGTTGTATTCTGGATGAAGTACACATTTTGGGCTAGATTCTATGGCACCAAACAAATTGGCGCTGAAAAAAGCACTCTTCTATGAGCTGCGCTTAAAATTAGACACAGTTTATAGAATAGCGCTTAGACTCAGGAATTGTGCATAACTTTAGGCACCAAATGAAACGCGGTACAGATGTACACGTCTAAATTAGGTGCATATCCCCAATATTCTATAACAACATGTATTAATTTTAGGGACACCCCTGTTCTGCCCATTCTCCCTCCCATTTCTGCACCCTCTTTTTCAGGTCGCATGTAAATTTTAGGTGCGGATCCCATGCCTAAATTTACACATGTAAATGCCAATTAAATCTAATTATGCCAATAATTGCTTGTTAAATCACTTGTTAAATTATTGGTGCTAATTAGCTCATTCAGTTAAATTGTGTGCGTGCCAAAATTTGTGTATGCAATTTTTGGCGACTTTTATAGAATTAGGGGGTTTAAGTGCATATCTTATAGAGTACTGTAAGTTATGTGCATATCACCAGCACTTAGGCGCATACTTGCCAGCTGTGTGGCATATGAGTGTATATACGTGGTTATGATAGTATTCTATAAAGGAAAGTAGGTGCCTACCTTGCTTTGTAGAATACCAGGGTAGAGAATAAATGTTCATATATAATTTAGGTGTAATCACTTCAGCTACAGAGTGGTATAGATGTTGAAAGACAGGTGTGGATTAAGGAACTAAGGCCAGGGTCAGCTAAACTTTTACAGTTTATGTCCCACAAGTGGCAAAAGACAGGTGTGGATTAAGGAACTAAAGCCAGTGCCTTATTAAGTCCTGTTTGTTGGGTGTCAAAATATTCAATCATTCTTATTTCAAAGGTCTTACGTTCCTGTATTGTTTTAAAATTACCCTTCAGTATTCTTACTGTGAAATCACTGGTGCAGTGTTCTGGTCTTGTAAAGTGTTGGCCCACAGGGGTAGGGGCTTGACTGGCACCGGCTATTTTCATGTGATGTCTGTGCAGATTGAATCTTGTCTTAAGCATCTGGCCTGTTTCTCCAATATAGCATCCTTCGTTACAACAAACAGGACTTAATAAGGATCTGGGTTTTCTAACCCATTATAAACCATACAGCTGTATTTTTCTGTTTATTTCTCTGTTTATTACTCTCCTCTCACCTACCAACACCCATCCTGTTAGAATATCAATGAAATGCTTTGATGTCCCCATGCATACCCCCACCCTCCCACTCTATCAGACTGTCAAAGTAATGCTTTGATGTTTCTCTTATATATACTATCTGCTACCACATTTGCTTATTTCCGATCTGACGAAGAAGGGCAACCTTCGAAAGCTAATCAAGAAATGTATTAAGTTATGTCCAATAAAAAAGGTATCATCTTATTTTCTTTTCCATGTTTTATTGTGTTTGATGCCTAGGAGTAGAACTCCATGGGAGGACAAATCAGAGCTGAATGCCTTGGAGTTCTCTAAGTACTTGTACAGTTTGAGCACAAAGATCCTTTGGTTGCTGTTCTTTGGATAGCTAGCCACTGAAGAATTTAGCAAAATTAAGGTCTCTGTATTTATAGAAATAATATGCTTCCATCCACCTGTGGGACGTACACAGATAACAACCTTTTTGGGGTGTTATTGGGGATGTGACACTTAATATAAATTACAGAAGAATGGGACTCTTCCATGTTCTGGCATTAGACAAAGTAGTGTCAGAAGCAAATGTTCCTACTTATCTCTCGATCCAAGCTTATAACGTCCTAATAACAAACAGAACTAACTCTACACCAAGAGTATTATAAAAAAAAGTGCTTATTTATTTACAATTGCAGTCAAAATAATATGAAAAGGCAAGACTGGAGACAATGAAAGTCTTATCATAGAAACAGCTCAGAGTAAACATGCATTATCCTAGGCAAACTTATCATTTTAGTTGGTTAAACTTAGACCCACTTATAAAACATCTATACATGGTAGCTATACAACCTGGGGTAGACATCCAGCAGATGGTCAGTCAGATGCAATGTCAACAGAGCAGACTTTGCCTCAGTTAAGAGCCCCTTTTATATAGAAATCACAAGCTGCAGCTGGGCTAATGATGTGTATTCTGGCCTTGTTGGTGATGCACACATCACTTTGTTTATCCCTGATGTTATGGCTTCAAGGGCCACAAGATTGTCTCACTGGCACCACACTGAAGGGGTCACCTTGATAAGGAGCTGGGGTTTCATAAACAATATGCAGTTTTGCCAGCCACAGTGTTTCTTCAGCTGCAAGGGAAACTCCAAGAGTCCTTGGCTGGTCTGTCCATGACTTCGGTGCCGATAACAACATTTTTTTCTAGTACATTGGCACCCTTGGCAGTATTCTTTTGACTGAATGCAAGGCCGAAGCTCATTGGGCAATGGGATTTAGCAACGAAACATGAAATAAGTCTGAATCTGTATCTTTATAGTCATGTTAGATTATTAATGCTGGATAGTGCCATGTACCATAATCCCAAATATTTTGTTATATAGGAGCATACAGTGCTGTATATAGTGCTTCATAGTGCTTGTTTTGCTCCTACATTCCCCCTTTTCAAGACATTCAGCTCTAAAAGGAGCTGTACAGCTTAAAACACTAGTTAAACACAATAGTGTGCGTTTACTTAAATAAATGTCATTATAGTGTTTCACCTGTTAATGTAATATAGTTAAGGACGCTAGACTACATACATCTAAACATAAATGAGTAACAGACAACATTGAAATTAAGCTTCAAACAAGAGCTTAAGATAATAATAGGTATATAAGTATGAAAATGTATAGTACTTGAACATATGAGTATGTGATAAAGCAAATCACATTTAATTACATGCAATGATGTTCATCAGAAAATGTAGTTAAGTGATTTAGAAATGCATAAATAAATGTCCATAAAAGTCATGAAGGAAATGTCACTTTGTAGCAAAGCATTGTGGCAACTGAGTTATGAACCACAGTGTTGAAGGTAGTGTTTGATACACCACTTTAGTCCTTCAATGTCCACACATGGGCGGCAGGAGGTGGTGTATGGCTATGCATATAGTCCATGGGAAACAATTCATTGAATGCAGTCCTTAACATGCTGGGCATTATGCCTAAACTTGCAACCAGTGATAGAACGATGGAATAAACAGTGCTGTAATGAAAGTTAAGTGTGGCATACAACACGTTACGTTGAGTGAGTTGTAAAGTCCATGCTACAGTAACCGTAGACACTCATATTTATAAGTCTCTGACAATGCATGCAGTTTATAGTTCATGGATGAAAAGTATACTACATGAAATAGCATTGCAGTAAACACAAGCAACAAAAGAAATATGTAATGTCTGTCATAAATCAGTACAGGTACAATAAAATATCAATTTATATATGTAAAGCAGACGTGTGTTTGTTTGCTTGTGTCCGAACTCCTTCAGTGCCCGAAGAGCTACAGCCACCAAACTTAGCATGCAGACTTAGCCTGCTGTTGCCAAGGTTATTGTGTAGTTTTGTCACGACTGTGGTCGTGACCCCTTTTTGACTCACCTTATTTCCCGATGGTCAGCTTCTGAGCTGGCTCCTGTCTGTTCTTTCATCTTGCATTGTTGTTTTTTCCTGTAGTGTTTCCACTTCCTGTGTGTTTCAAGCCTCACTTTGGTGTTCAGTGTGTTTCCTGCCTCTGTCCTGTAGTTGTGACATCATTAGTGAGGGCCTTTATAAGGAAGTGGTGGACTTTCATTCAGGGCCTTTGCAATGCCAAAGGTCTCCAGCATTGCCTGTCTACAGCTTCAGCTCCAGTCCTGTCTGTTCCAGCATTGCCTGTCTACAGCTTCAGCTTCAGCTCCAGTCCTGCTGTTCTAGTCTTGTCTGTTCCAGCCCTGCCTGCCTACAGCTTCAGCTCCAGTCCTGTCTGTTCCAGCACTGCTTGCCTACAGCTTCAGCTCCATTCTTGCTTGTTAGTCCAGTCCTGGTTGGGGTTTTTTGCCTCCTGCTACTGCTCGACGACAGTAGGCTAAGGGCTCATGTTGTTCCAGAGTCCGTGACTGTTTGTTTAGAGCCTGAGACTGTGACAGATTGCAAAGGCCATGAGCTCTGCAAAATCATCCCTTCCATCTGGGCTTCCAGCCCATGGCTTTTTTCTCTGTTGGCAATCCGGGTCCCAGCCTGGGTTCAGCTCCTAGTTCCAATTCGGATTCCGGTCCCAACTTAGTTTCTGCTCTTGATCTTTTCATGACGCTCCATAATTACCGTGATAAACTTTTTTTCTGATTCAGCCTTGAAGAATACTCCTGAAGCTGCAGCTGAGAGAGAGCGTCTGGGGGCTTGGGTTCTTTGTAAACCCAGTTTCTGCTATTGATTCTTCTATCACACTCTTCGAATACCGCTGCAGACTTGTCTCGGATCCAGTTCTGCAGGATACTCCTGAAGCCGACGCTGAAAGAAGGCGTCTTACAAGTCTCAAGGCCAGGGCTCACCTACAGTCTTTTTGGAGCCCCAGTTCAGTTCCTGATACCAGTCCGGGTTCCAGTCCTGGTTCGGCCTGATTCCAGTCCAGGTCCCAGTCCCGTCCAGCTACTGATTCCAGTTTGAGTTCCTGTCAAGATGCTGATTACAGTCTGAGTTCCAGTTACAGTTAAGCTCCTGATTCCAGTCCGGATCCCAGTCCCGGTTCGGCTCCTGATTCTACTACTACTATTTAGCATTTCTATAGCGCTACAAGGCATACGCAGCGCTGCACAAACATAGAAGAAAGACAGTCCCTGCTCAAAGAGCTTACAATTCCAGTCCAGTCCAGGTCCCAGTCCCAGTTTGGCTCCTGATTCCAGTCTGGGTCCCAGTTCGGCTCCTGATTCCAGTCCGGTTCCAGTCCTGGTACAGCTCCTGTTCAGAGTTCCAGTTCCAGTCAAGACTCTGATTCCAGTCCGGGTCCCAGTCCTGGTTCAGCTCCTGATGCCAGTCCGGGTCTCAGTCCCGGTCCAGCTCCTGATTCCAGTTCGAGTTCCTGTCAAGATGCTGATTACAGTCTGAGTTCCCGTTACAGTCAAGCTCCTGATTCCAGTCCGGGTCCCAGTTCGGTTCCCAATACCAGTCCGGTTCCCAATTCCGGTCCAGCTCCTGATTCTAGTTCAAGTTCGTGTTCAGCTTCTGATTCCAGGTTGGGTGTTGGCTCTAGCCTAGTTCCTGCTACTATGTTGATTTGCCAGGAGGTTAAGCAGGTGGTGGATTTCCTCAGGAGAGGGTTCCTTCTGAGTATGACTCCTCTTACTGCATCCAGGACTCTGATCCTGCCTAGCGGCTGTCCGAAGAAGCCTCCTTCAGCACCTATGTCTTGTACCATGCCCGTAGAACCGGACCCTAGATATAGGGTTCAGGACATCCCTGATGTCAGGGGGGCCCAGGGTCTCGAGGTGAGGCTATGGAAGACCGGTGGAAGAGACATCACTTCAGTCGTGTTTTCAAGCTTCCCTCCTGTTTACAAGAGCCACTCCTGTCTTCAAATTCCAGATTTGCTTGTTACTTCCAGTCCAGTAATCCATGTTCATGTTTTGAAACCCATCAGTAGTTTCACCAGTTACCCTTGGAAACCTGAATATTCCATGGGGACCACAGGATCCTTGAGGAGGAGGTACTGTCACGACTGTGGTCATGACCCCTCTTTGACTCACCTTATTTTCCGATGGTCAGCTTCTGAGCTGGCGCCTGTCTATTCTTTCACCTTGCATTGTTGTTTCTTTCCTGTAGTGTTTCCACTTCCTGTGTGTTTTCAAGCCTCACTTTGGTGTTCAGTGTGTTTCCTGCCTCTGTCCTGTAGTGTTTCCACTTCCTGTGTGTTTCAAGCCTCACTTTGGTGTTCAGTGTGTTTCCTGCCTCTGTCCTGTAGTGTTTCCACTTCCTGTGTGTTTCAAGCCTCACTTTGGTGTTCAGTGTGTTTCCTGCCTCTGTCCTGTAGTTGTGACATCATTAGTGAGGGCCTTTATAAGGAAGTGGTGGGCTTTCATTCAGGGTAAGTTTGAAGCGATTCGGTTCTCGGTGGCACTCAAGGGAGGGGATCAATACCTCTATCCATTAAATGAATAGGTTGCAGATTGGAAAGTTCTTTCTTGCTGTTGCTAAGCAACAAACTGCTTGGACAGGGTGTTCAGAGACTGGTGGAGAGAAACAAGGGCAGCAGCTGTGCAGTTGTCCTTCTCTCATTCTCTAATACCCTGTTCCCTAACAATTTCAGTACATGGGAGGTTCAGAGACTGGTGGGAACAAGGTAGGGAGAAAGTATTAGGTCAGCCTGGGAAGTGTGTGTGTATGCATGAATTCACTACCTTGCCAGGGAACACTCCTCAAAAGGGCAGGAAACTGAATTTCAGTATGCCCTTGAAAAGAAGGCCTTGTTTTGACAGGAAGACAGTGAAAGCCAAGCAGCAGGTCCTTTCTAGATTGAAGGAAACAACTAATCAAGAAAATCAAACTAACACATTGATTGGAAAAGAAAAGTTAGTGTTAGGTAGGGATCCAGTAGCCACATTTTCTGATTTAAGGGAGTATTAATATCATTGTCACCCTTTCTCACACACCCCTCAGCAAAACACCCCAGTCACACTCAGCCATTCTGACACCTCCCCCCCCCCCCCCACTCGCACTTACCTTTCTAATACAGCACTCAGCAAAACACCCCTCATACTAAGCTATTTTCACATAACCCTCAGGAAAACAACCCAAATCACACACCCCAGAATAGCACTTCCCCACTCACACTCACCCCTCAGTACCACACCCCCACTGACACCGTTCTCAAACACCCCAGAGTAGCACACATCCACGCACACTCACCCCTTAGCAGTACACCCCCATTCACACACTACTGAATAGCACACCCCCATTCACATTCATTTGTTCTCACACACCCCTTAGCAAACACCCCCACTCATAGTCACCCATTATCACACTCCTCAGCAAAACACACTCGCCCGTTCTCACACATCCCTCAGCAAATCATCCCCACTCACACTTACCCATTCTCCCATACCTCTCAGCAGAAAACCCCCCACTCAACCCTGTTCACCAGTACACCCCCATTCATACTCACCCCTCAGCAGTACACACTCACTCACACATTCTCACCCCCTCAGTACCACACCCCCATTCATACAGCCATTGTCACACCTCCCCTCAACAGTACAACTCAGTAGTACACCCTCCCTCACTCACACTCACCATTCTAACATACCCTTCATACTCACTCTCAGCTGGACACTCCCACTCAGCCATTTTCACACACACCCTCAGCACTGTCAATGTTTAAGGTTCACTTAAATTAGAATATATTAAATGCAGACCATAGTTTTTGGGCCATTGGATCCAGATACTAAATAGTTTGTTTTCTATCAAGGGCAGTTGAAACTACAATGGAAAATGAAATACGGCTTACAGGCCAGTGAAAAAGGCAGGCTAAACTAAGAGTTAATGAAACGCTAGTTGAAAATCAGAGGCGACTTGTGCACCAAAGGGAAAGGCAAGCTCAAATAAGGAGTATTGAAAACCATCAAGAAAATGAAATACGACTCCAGTACCAAAGACAAACACAAGCTGCTATCAGAGCCCAAGAGACCGGACAGCGAAATGCTCATTGTTTAGAAAATAATCATAAAAAAAGAGCAACTAGAAGACTATTAACGAAGTCTAGTTTAAAAGAGCAGCTTTTTCTTATAACTCAATGGATGAATGTGAAGAGTCTCCTCAAATGAGCATTGTCTGCAAATCATGTTGTGCACTAAAATTTGAGGCAGAACCCCCTGGTATGTGTTGCTGAGAAACTATAGTAAGGCTCCATTTACTAAATGTTCCTACAGAACCACTAACATCCTTACCCAATGGCTGCAATGCATTTTCTGGAAAACATTAGTAAATACAACTTGTGTTTTCAAATTACCTCATTTGGGGCACATGAAATCAAAGAAGGTGGTTTTATGCCTACTTTCAAGGTCAAGAGCCAGATTTATCACAGAGCAGGATCATTATCTACAAATCTGTTTTATGGACAATGAAACGTTGAAGCTGAATGTCGTTGTGGCATAGATTATAACATTGTACATGATCTACAATGATTATTACATGACAAGAACAACTACGTTTGAAGTTTAAAACAGCTTTAGAAGCGATGCATGATGATGAATGCAATGTTGTAATTCATGCTGACAAAACTCCAAGTGTCCACCATAAAGGTCAATAAATTCACCCATGGTAAATGAAGTTGCAGTTATGATGGTAGGTAATCAATTTGATCCACAAGATATAAAAAAAAAAAAAAGACAGTCACCGTCAAAGGATGTCTGAAACCCACAGGGCTTATGATGCTTTGCAGTGTCCTTTAATTTTTTGGCAAGGAGAAGATAGGTATCATTTTGGAATGTCAAAGTAAATACACAGACTGGTCAGCCTGATAACATAAAAAAGGTAACGGCTCTAGAATTCTACGCTTATCATCTAATGATTAGAGTGGGACAAGAAAACTATATTTTAAAGTGGCAACAGTTGTTTCATCAGTTTGTGGTTGACATGAATGCAAAAATCGAAAGTGAATGACTACTTTTTATTCGACTCAACCAAAAGAAACTTTGAGTTGATGAATACATTCACTTATGTGATTCCATAACTCATGATGGAAACATCAATGCAAATTCCCATGGAAGAATGATAATTTTACCTTCGATGTTTACTGGTAGTCCCCATTATATATGACTATACACAAAATTCTGTTGTGTATGTTTGGAATTATGGATGACCTGACCTATTTCTTACATTTATGTGCCGTCCCAAATGGACTGAAATTCAGCACTAGCCTCTGCCTGGGCAAACATAAGCACACCGGCATGACACAATTGCACGGGTTTTCAGACAAAAAGTAATCAAGTTAATGCATCTCCTTACAAAGTAAATATATTTTGAACTAGTAGATGCTGGATATACACCATTGAATGGCAAAATGTAGACTACCATATTTTCATATCCTCCTTTGGCTAAAAGAGAAAATACATCCAAATAAAATTGATGCATTAGTGCTAAAATACCTGATAAAGATAAAGACCCAATCCTGTTTGATATAATAATGAAAAACATGATACATGGCCCGTGTGGCTACCTCAATCCACAATCTATATGCATGCAAGGAGGAACGTGTTCAAAAAAGTATCCAAGGAACTTTTGAAACTCAAATGGGACAAGATGGCTGTCCTCTCTACCGATGACGAAGCATATTTGATGGTGGCTATTATTTATTATTTATTTAGTTAGTTGCATTTGTATCCCACATTTTCCCATCTATTTGCGGGCTCAGTGTGGCTTACAATACATTGTAAATGATGGAAATACAGTTTCTTACATTACATTACATGCTAAAATACATATGAAATTTAATTGAATAGTACAAAATGTAGAAATTGTAGGTTCACTGGTCTATAATTTCTCGGATCCCCTCTAGATCCTTTTTTAAAAATCAGCATTACATTGGCCACCCTCCAGTCTTCTGGTACAATGCTTGATTTTAAAGATAAATTATATATTAGTAACAGTAGTTCTGCAAGTTCATTTTTCAATTCTGTCAGTACTCTGGGATGTATACCATCTGGTCCAGGCAATTTGTTACTCTTCATTTTGTCAAATTGCCCCATTACATCTTCCAGGTTTACAGAGATTTGATTCAGTTTCTCTGACTCATCAGCATTGAATACCATTTCTGGCATTGGTATCTGTCCCACATCTTCTTTGGTGAAGACCAAAGCAAATAATTCATTTAATCTCCCTGCTATGGTCTTGTCTTCCCTGTGTGCCCCTTTGACCCCCCTCGGACACCTAGCGGTTCAACTGATTGTTTTTCAGCTTCTTAGAAACATGAAGGCAGATAGGGGCCCATCCAAGCTGATTATCCTCAGTAACCAATAGCACTTCCTTTCCTAAGGGATCCCACATGCCTGTCTCATGCTTTCTTAAATTCTGACACAGTCCTCGTCTCCACAACCTCCACCGAGAGACCATTCCACATATCCACCAACCTTTCAGTGAAAGAGTATTTTCTTAGAGTCATCCTAAGTCTATTTTCTCTTAACTTCATCGTATGCCCTCTCATTCCATAGTTTTCCGTCGTTTGAAAAAGGCTCGCCTCCTGTATATTGACACCACTGAATTATTTAAATGTCTCTATCATATCCCTCTCTTTCGCCTCTCTTCCAGCGTATACATGTTGAAGTTCCTAAGCCTGTCCTTATATGTTTTACAACAGAGACCATTTACTAATTGTAGCCACCCTCTGAACCAACTCCATCCTGTTTATTTTTTTCCGTAGGTGTGGTCTCCTGAATTCCATGCAGCACTCTAAATGGGGCCTCACCAGAGACTTATACAAGGGTATTATCACATTTTTCCTGCTGGTCATCCTTATGCATCCAAGCAATTTTCTGGCTTTGGCCGTCACCTTTTCTATCTGTTTGATCACCTTAAGGTCATCAGACACAATCACTCCCAGTCCCACTCTTATTTCTTACACAGAAGCACTTCACCCCCTATACTGTACCGTTCCCTTGTATTCTTGTACCCCAAGTGCATGTCCCTGCATTTCTTAGCATTAAATCTTAGTTGCCAGTTATCAGACCATTTTTCAATCTTTGCTAGATCCTTCTTCATACCATCCACATCCTCCAGGGCAGGGCCGTGCCTAGGGTCTCTGGCGCCCCCCTGCAGTTGGCCCCGCCCCCCCTAAAAACGATCGCTACACTACCCGCCCTCTTCTCCCCAGATCCTTTTCCTTTTTTTTTTTGTTTAAATTTACCTCTGTCCGGCGGCAGCATAGCGTTAGTGAGAAGGAGATGGCGCTCCCCCGCCCCGACGTGTCAGTCTTCCCTTCGCTCAGTGTCCCGCCTTCTTCTGATGTCATTTCTGATGTCAGAAGAAGGCGGAACTGAGCGAAGAGAAGACTGACACGTCGGGGCGGGGGAGCACCGCCTCCTCACTAACGCTATGCTGCTGCCGGACAGAGGTAAATTTAAACAAAAAAAAAGGAAAAGGATCTGGGGAGAAGAGGGCAAGGTAAGCGTGGTGCGGCGGGGCGCCCCCCAGAGGATGGCGCCCTCCTGCCATGCTTACCTCGCTTACCGTGTTGGCACGGCCCTGCTCCAGGGTGTTCACCCTATTACAGAGTTTGGTATCATCCACAAAGAGACAAACCTTACCAGACAGTTCTTCTACATTATCACTCATGAAGATGTTAAAAAGAGCCGGCCCAAGGACTGAACCCTGTGGTACACCACTGATAACAGCCCTTTCCTCAGAACAAGCTCCATTTACCACTACCCTGTGTCTCCTTTCCACTTAACCAGTTTTTAACCCAGTCAGTCACTTTAGGTCCCATACCAAGGGCACTCAGTTTATTTATCAGTCACCTGCGTGGTACCATGTCAAAGACTTTGCTAAAATCGAAGTACACCACATCTAGCCGCCCCTCCCCGTCCAACTGTTTGGTCACCCAGTCAAAGAAATCAATCAGATTGTCTGACGCGACCTGTCTCTAGTGATCCCATGCTGCCTTGGGTCCTGCAGTCCATTCGATTCGAGAAACCTCACAATCCTCCAGTTTAGAAACGTTTCTATTGGTTTACTCACCACTGAGCTCAGACTGATAGATCTGTAATTTCCAACCTCCTCCTTCCACTTTTGTTCAGAGGGACCACATCTGCCCTTCTCCAGTACTCCGGGACCACTCCAGACTAAGAAAGCATTGAAGAGGTAAGACAGTGGTGCCAGCAGAACATTTCCGAGTTCCTTGAGTACCCTCAGATGTATCCCATCAGGCCCCATCGCTTTGTCTACTTTTAAGGCGGTTAACTTAACGGACTTCAAAAAGGTTTGGGTGGCTTCCTGGAGGAAAAAGCCATAGAATGTTATTGAAAGGACGAGGGAATAATACAGTATTTCTAGGATGGGCGGGACAAATTGCTTGTTCTTTTGGCCGCTGTCGGTGACAGGGTGCTGGGCTCAATGGTCCCTTGGTCTGTCCCAGCATGGCAATGTTTATGTACTTATGTAATACTTTAGCCAGTTTGTTATTGAAGACACTTCGTCCCTTCCTTGAAAGATGAACACCATCATTGCTCAGTAGCTCTTGGAAAATCATCCCATGG
This sequence comes from Microcaecilia unicolor, assembly GCF_901765095.1. Classification (NCBI taxonomy): domain Eukaryota; kingdom Metazoa; phylum Chordata; class Amphibia; order Gymnophiona; family Siphonopidae; genus Microcaecilia; species Microcaecilia unicolor. The sequence continues at coordinate 167,995,693 of NC_044041.1, read as the reverse complement.
TCTAGGAAATTGAAGTGCTCGCATTGGCACCATCCACACATTTAGCTCCAGGATGTGAGCTTCCCTCATGTGCCCTTTACCTTCAATAGGAAGGATCGATGAGAACACCACCTGTGAATCTAGGTGCTTTACCGTCTGACCCAGAGCCATGACGTCATGTTTAATATGTTCCTTAGAGTACCTAGCAATATCATTTGTGCCAACATGGATGAGCAGCATAGGATAGTGGTCAGTAGGCTTGATGAGTCTAGGCAATCTTTCCACTACATCTTGAATCTTGGCACCAGGCAGACAGCACACCTCCCTGGACATCATGTCTGGTTGGCAGATGGGTGCTTCAGTAGCCCTCAGAAGAGAATCACCAACAACCACTACTTTTCGCTTCTTATTGGCACTGATCCAGAGGCTTTGGGATTATTGATCATTGTCTCCTCTTGTTCTTAAGATGTTTTCAGCACTTCTGCCTCCAGGGCTGCAAACCGATTCTTCAGTTCAAAAGAAGATGGAGTTGGGGAGTTGATTTTGTAGGACCTGGTGATTTGTGTCCAGCTGCCTTCTTTCTGCACAAGATCTTCTTTCCCTTTGGTGGAGATCCCCAATGTTTTGATGGGACACTGCAAAAGCGGAGGACCATGTGTTACTATGTAGAAGCAAACCAGCAGGAGTAGTGAAGGTAGCAGGGCTCTTCCACAAACTAATAGAAGGACGAGAGATGTAATGAATAAAATCTTTATTCTTCAAGAATAAAGATTATTCATTACATCTCTCATCCTTCTATTAGTTTGTGGAAGAGCCCTGCTACCTTCACTACTCCTGCTGATCCCCAGTGTTTCAACATGCATCTCGGATGAATTTCTGGTAGTCACAGATTCTTCTTAGTTTTGCCACCTCCTCTTAGTTCTTCTACTTCTTTCATGAGGGATTCAATATGCATACATTTATCACATAAAACCAGAATCTTGCCTTGGACCAAGCATTCAGTTTGGACAGAGGCACTAGCTGTAATGGGAGCTGCAGCTTTAGGGACATAGTGTTGCTTTGCCATATTTTAAGTGTAGGAGCTTTTTATGCCTATGGATCAAAGGAAATGAAAGGGCTACCGAGTCCCAACTCTCTCTATTTTACACCTGTTCTGAGGGATACTGAAAGCAGATAGACTTATTGTGAGATATCTGGAACTTGTTCAGATTTACTTTGTGGGTGTAGTTCAATGTACTTCTTGTCTATTAATGGGAACAATTGTAAGGGAAGGAGAAGGTAAATTAATATCCTTCTAGTAGAGGTATATAAACAAGTAACAAACTGGTGTATATGTTTGTTACTTGTTTATATACCTCTACTAGAAGGTAGATCATTTGAGATCCTTTTAATATAAAAAAAGAGGCCCGTTTCCAACAGAAATGAAACGGGCGCTAGCAAGGTTCCAGGGCCCCCTCCCTACCTTCCTCCCTCCCTCTGAGTTCCGTGCCCCCCTACCTGCCTCCTTCCCTGTCCTCCGAGTTCCAGGCACCCCTCCCCTTTGAGTTCCAGGACCCCCTCCCTCTCCCCCCCTTCGAGTTCCAGGCCCCCCTCCCGGTCGAGTTCCAGGACCCCCCTCCCGTGCCAGTTCCAGGACCCCCTCCCCCTTTCCCTCCTGTGCCAGTTCCAGGACTCCCTCCCTCTCCTCCTGCCCTCTGAGTTCCATGCACCCCCCGCGCCACCCTCCCTCTCTGTGGCCTCTGAGTGGAAGCAGGACGTGTGCGGCTGCCCCTCCCATTTGTAAGTGCCAGCAGTTCTTTAAAACTTTTTACCTCGTGGTCCGGCGGCAACAGTGAAGTCGAGCAGGCATGGCACAGCGCTTCAGATTGCCTTCGCTTCTGTTTCAGCTGTGTTTCTGGTCCCACCCTCATTTCCTGTTTGCAGAATGAAGGCGAGACCAGAGGCACAGCTGAAACAGAAGCAATGGCAGTCTGAAGCGCTGTGCCGTGCCTACTCGACTTCACTGTTGCCGGCGGATCAGGAGGTAAAAAGTTCTGTTCGTAAGTGCCGGCTGTTCTTTAAAACATTTAACCTCGTGGTCCGCCGGCAACAGTGATGTCGAGCAGGCACGGCGCTTCAGACTGCCTTCGCTTCTGTTTCAGCTCTGCCTCTGGTCCCGCCCCCATTTCCTGTTTGTGGAAAGGCGGAACCAGAGGCACAGCTGAAACAGAGTGGAGGAGTAGCCTAGTGGTTAGTGCAGTGGACTTTGATCCTGGGGAACTGTGTTCAATTCCCACTGCAGCCTTGGGACTCTGGGCACAAACTTAACTCTCCATTGCCCCCGGTACAAAATAAGTACCTGAATATATGTAAATCGCTTTGAATGTAGTTGCAAAAACCTCAGAAAGGCGGTATGTCAAGTCCCATTTCCCCCCTCCCAAATCCTGAAATTTAGGTCGTCCTTAGAGATGATCATCCCTAGACTTGGTCGTTTCTGATTTTCGGCAATAATGGAAACCAAGGACGCCCATCTTAGAAACGACCAAATGCAAGCCCTTTGGTCATGGGAGGAGCTAGCATTCGTAGTGCACTGGTCCCCCTGACATGCCAGGACACCAACTGGGCACCCTAGGGGGCACTGCAGTGGACTTCATAAATTGCCCCCAGGTATATAGCTCCCTTACCTTGGGTGCTGAGCCCCCCAAACCCCACTATCCACAACTGTACACCACTACCATAGTCCTTTCGGGTGAAGGGGGGCACCTAGATGTGGGTACAGTGGGTTTGTGGTGGGTTTTGGAGGGCTCACATTTACCACCACAAGTGTAACAGGTATGGGGGGATGGGCCTGGGTCCGCCTGGCTGAAGTGCACTGGACCCACTAAAACTGCTCCAGGGACCTGCATACTGCTGTGATGGACCTGAGTATGACATTTGAGGCTGGCATAGAGGCTGGCACAAAATATTTTTAAAGATTTTTTTTGAGTGTGGAAGGGGGTTAGTGACCACTGGGGGAGTAAGGGGAGGTCATCCCCGATTCTCTCCAGTGGTCATAGGTCAGATCGGGCACCTTTTTGTGCCTTAGTCGTAAGAAAAACATGACCAGGTAAAGTCGTCCAAGTTCTCGTCAGGGACGCCCTTTTTTTTCCATTATGGGTCGAGGGCGTCCATGTTAGGCACGGCCAAGTCCCGCCTTCACTACGCCTCCGACACACCCCCATGAATTTTGGTCATCCCCACGACGGAAAGCAGTTGGGGATGCTCAAAATCGGCTTTTGATTATACCGATTTGGGCGACTCTGTGAGAAGGACGCCCATCTCCCAATTTGTGTCGAAAGATGGGCGTTCTTCTCTTTCGAAAATGAGCCTGTATGTGTTTTTGCCACACAATCTTCAAAGTCTGTCTTTGAAAATAACAGGAAACAGCATATGGAATGTCAAGTCAAATGCAAAGCTCTGATAAGGAAGGCAGTCGGATCCTTCTTCCATTTTCTGAAGGATTTTCTTTTAGCTCTAATAGCTTCCTTCACCTCACTTTTTAACCATGTTGGCTGCCGTTTGGCCTTCCTTTCTCCTTTTTTAATACATGGAATATATCTGGCCTGAACTTCCAGGATGGTACTTTTGAACAGCATCCATGCATGAGGTAAATTTTTTACTTTTGCAGCTGCTCTTCTAAGTTTTTTTCCCCACATTCTTCTCATTTTTATCATAGTCCTTTTTGAAAGTTAAATTCTAATATATTGGATTTCCTGTGTGTACTTACTCCAGAGCTTATATCAAATCTGATCATGTTATGATCACTGTTATCAAGCAGCCCTAGCACCATTGCCTCCTACATCAGATCATGTGTTTCACTAAAGACTGTCTGCCTGATATTTTTAAAGAATGGCCACTAAAACAGCACTTAAGACGACTCCGGCAATATTCTGTGCCGGGTAGCCAGTTAGCAGTTTAAAGGTAGCCAGTTATATTGCGCTACCATATTTGGCAGACTAGCCACAATAGGTAGAATAGTTTTGGCCAATCTGACTTTAATCGGCTAGCGCTGACTATCAGTTTGGCTGGTTAAAGTCAGACTGGCCAAAGCTAAACCAGATATTCAATGCCATTGACCAGAAACAGCTCGGCATTTGACTATCCAGTTTTAGCGCAAACTGTGGGAGACGGCCCTCTATCTCCTGCTGTCTGACTTATCAGGCGGTAGGTCTAGAATTGTTGATTCCTGAACCAGCTGCTCCATAAAGCAGTCCTTGATTTCATCAAGGAACTTTACCTCCTTAGCATGCCCTGATGTTACATTTACCCAGTCATTACTGGGGTAATTGAAATCACCCATTATTATTGTGTGCTCTGGTTGGTTAACCTCTCTAATTTCTGATAACATTTCTACATCTGTCTATTCATCGTGGCCATTTTGTAATCCTGCAGTTTGAGCTTTAGTTATTGTTGAAAATGCCATGGAGAGACTTGACTGTAACTGAAGTATAAAATTGTATTGAATGCTCAATCTTTCAGTGCTATGGATGGTTTTTGGAGGTGAGAGAGGAATACGGAAGGGTTTTTCTAGAATATCTGAATTTGTTAATGCTTCCAACATGGCCCATCTTGTGGACAGCCCATAACACAAGCGGTGGATGGGTACAAAGGGTTTACATTCCCTGCTTCTCATTGAGGTGCTTATGTGCTAAGCATTCCTGTGGTGTTTTACCAAGCTGTGTTTCCTCAGTACAGCAGTTCACTGAACCCTGTGGGGGCACCAGGAACATTCCATGGTGGCATTGTATGTTCTTGATGCCATCACCATGCATGTAAAGCCAAAGGGGCATTAAGCTTCTAGTAAGAGGCACCCAGCCAGCACTCCGTAGCACCCTGCTAAGTTCCAGTTCCTCCCCTTCCAGTACACCAAATACATCTGTCCTCCCTGACACAGCCTCATTCAGCACAAGAATACAGTGAAGCCTGCCCCCTTCATGTAACATATCCTTTCACATCTCCAACTGAGTCTCTTGTATCCCTTGCCCCCTATTGTACCCAATTTTTGTAAAAGAAGGGTCCCCTGTGACAGGAGAGATGCCTAGTTGTTCTTTCTGGCCAACCCTATCATTTCAAATGACATGGACTGACTCAAAGCTCTCCTTTACATTATCACAACTTAGTGAATAGGATCTGAGCCTATATATTATTTACAGATTTTAACAACTCAGTAGCTCTGGAGTAGGGATCTTCTGATTTTAGAAGGAGACTTGTAGTTTATTCATCCTATCATGCCCCTTGAGAGGACACAGGATTTCTTGGGAACGCCTGCTTTCAGGGGGCTGGATTCAGGATCACAGTCCTGCTAACACATGTGAGAGCTCCACATTCATTGCAACAGTGCTAGGGCTTAATCTTATCCTTCTTTAGACAATCTGATCCTGCATGTTTTTAGTGTCTGAGCTAAAATAGCCACCTACGCTGCACTGACAAGCATATCCCATGTACCAGGCTTAGTTATATACTACTGGAATCTGTCAAGAGGAAAAGAACTGAACACGAGACTGACCTTAACCATGTCAGTACCACAACCTCCACCCCCAGCCAGCTCAGCTAGTACGGTGTTCCTATCTATTTTAAGTTAAAAAAAAAAAAAAGGAAAGGAGAAAAAAACCCTACAAATATATAAATCTAATGAACAGGAGTAGGAGAGGATGACCAATTAAATTCCAACTATCTACAGAGTTGAGTTGCATAAAATTGTGTTTATTAATAGAGAAAATAAATCAAGGATGGCAAAATTTTCTAAAACCAATAAAATAGATAAAAAGATTGCATACAAAAAAGACTTTGCCAGATTCAACAAACATCTGTGCTTTGACGGTAAGTGCCTGCCTCTGGAGTCACAAAATCTAGGCAAGAAATGTGTCTAACTCATGTATAGGCAAATATTTTTAAGAAATCAGCATTTGTTAAGCAAAAATAGTCAGAACAAGCTGCAGGCGCTTCAAGTGTACTCCTCGCTTATCTATTTTAACCTAGTCACTTATTTGATCCAGATTTCATGATATCTCACATTACATTGTCAATGGTACGGCACATGTGTTTTTCAATTTACATTTTTTGAACAAAAGAAAAAGCTAATCACAAATGTATGAAGTTAGTCCAGTATAAAAATTTCACCCACAATCTATTTGTGGATTGTTGTATCCTCATATCAATGTGAACGATTGGTACAATGTGACTTTTTCTGTTTGAATTTTAGGAGCCAACAGAACTGTGATATGGCGCAGCAGTGGCTACAGAATCTGAATGGTCATTTGGAGCTGCAGCGATTCTTGCAGAACTGCAGCGAGGTAAGTTTTCCTACTGCTTTCTACTCTCAAGTCTGGTGGATACTGAGTCCTTAAATTCTTAGTGC